>NC_092635.1:48202885-48831719 GCF_039555335.1 Amphiura filiformis
GTAGTCGGGATTATTATAGTTTGATCAGCTCGTAATCGGCAGGCCTTATAATATCGCGGATTAATATCAATATTTTACTTTGAGAATTGTCTTGTGACATCTTGCAAGATGCATCACAAATTATTCAAGTCCTATACTTTGTCTACTTTTTTTAACATGCACAATATAGATCAAAAAGGTCAACTATATCAGTCGATCTTAACGTGGGTCTACTTTTCGGCGTAGTAGCTAGTAGTAAACGCCTAACAATTCCCACCGATTACAAGCTGATCAAACTATAGCTGTAGTGAGAAGCATTTGCCACCCCAAATTTGGGCTTTGTCCACTTCATTTGACTATAAATGTTATGTAACAAGAACTATCTTTAAAAAAGACAATGCCATAGATTTTATTTCATATTTACCAGGTCAAATAGGGTACACTGTTCAATTCTATATGCAAGTATAAATTATGCCCATATCATAGCCCTATTTGTCATTCAATTTCCCTGTTGAAAGGACAAGATTGATGTTTTGTACATCAATGATTTCGTCAATAACATTATCAATAATTGAATAATTTACATATAAAAAGATTATGAGAAAACTTACCATCAATATGATAATGGCCTTGACTGTTTGCTACCATAGATGTGATAATATTAATTCAATCTGTGTTTTCGTGTTAGGCCAATAGTAATGTGCTTCTTAGTCTGGTTTGCTGTTTTAGATCTTGTATGCAGTATACTTCATATAGAAGCTACAAATTAGATTCAGAATTTATTTTCCCTTTGTTTCCTTTAAACTGCACCCCTTGTGAAATTAAAGTTTGTTCCGCCTATAATATGCAAAGATTACTTGGGTTTTTATTACTGCGTGCATCAATTAAGTCCCAACTCACATTCGCGTAAATTCACATAATAGTGCCCTACTCTGTTATGCATTAAGGTCCGCTCATACTATGCCACAATTGCTGTGCGGTATGTTGCTGCACTGCATCAAACTGCAAAATACTGCATTGCACTGCATTACACTACAAAATACATTTTAACTTGAAAATGCGACGAGTTGAGTTGAGTTGCAGCAAAAACTAATGAATATATCGGCACCGCACCGCAAAGCAATTGCGGCGTAGTATGAACGGACCATTACGCAAATGCACAACTAGCGCAAGTGCTGCGTGCCATTCTATATCAATACATTATGTTAGGATTATGTTATGTTATGTTATTTTTCTTTATCCTTAGTGCAGTACCCAGATGCGTACCCCGATTTGGGGGTGCAGGGGGACAACTTGCTCCCCCTCCACTTTAATTATTGCATTTGACTTTAAATGTTATGTAAAAATTAGTATGAAAATGATAATGGCCTTGACTGTTTGCTATCATAGATGTGATGATATTAATTCAATCTGTGGTTACTTGTTAGGCCAATAGTAATGTGCTTCTTAGTCTGGTTTGCTGTCTTATATCTTGTATTCAGTAGACTTCATATAGAAGCTACAAGTTACATTCAGAATTAGGTATTTATTTTCCCTTTGATTCCTTTGTTTGCTTCAAACTGCACCGCTTGTGAAATCAAAGTTTGTTCCGTTTATAATAGGCGAAGATTATTCATTTTTGTTTCTGCGCAAGTCAATAAAGTCTCAACTCACATTTGCATCAATTCAAATAATAGTGCGCCACTCCGTCACATATTAAGGTCCGCTCACACTATGCGGCAATTGCTTTGTGGTACGGTGCGTTGCATTACTGCAAAATACTGCATAGACTTCTCCGTAGTCCACTTAGCCCACATTTAAGCATAAAACGCTGATTTGTATTAATTTGTGTGCAATTGATAGATTTTCACATCTGATATTTTCAGTCACCGTACTCCCTCTGTTTGTTAGCTTCCCAAGTGGACTACTTACTTTGACTTGCGGTTAACATTTTTAACACAGGACTCTGTGGAGAGTTAGGCCAATTTCTGGCCTAACTAAAATTGGCCATGATGTAATGCATCTTTAAATGGATCTGGCTTGTGATTGGTTGCCCAGATCTCGCTATGGTTTAAATCCTCTGGGCACGTACCATTACCATTAACTACATCGTACACAGCAATCTATGGAATTTGCGGCATGGACGTACATTTAGCGCCTCTTACTACCATGCTTGGTATTTGCGGTTAAATTGGATTGATAAACAAGTATGATTGACAGTGTGTTTTAGAGACCAAAGTCCGGGGGTAAAGTTCTGCTTAAAAGTCAAAGTACATAGTCGGATTTTTTACTCGGGCTTTTGCGATCAATAAACTGGTAGGTAGATTCCAAAATCAGAATTGTTCAATATTAAGTGAGCAATGCAAGATGTTGCATTCAATATAACTTTTATTGTCACTAATCATCTAATTATTTTTTATTTTTTTTTATTTTTTAGGTTTTTTATTACAAACTCTAATGGTGACCCGCAGGTCAAATTGCTAGAATTGTACATTAAACACACCTAAACAGACACAATGCAATTTACAGGCAGCAGCTTAATCAGCGCCAATATTGCAACATTGAAACAAACAATTATACAAATATCCAATCCAACCCAACCACATCCCCCAGTAGGCAATGAGGATAAAGTGCCTTGCCCAAGGACACAACACGTTGGCACGAGCGGGGCTCGAACTCACAACCTCTGTATCATGAGTCGGGCGCCTTATCCACTCGGCCACACGTGCTCCGATTATATAAACTCTTTATGACCATTTTACTATTGAACAATTTAATTCTAATAAACATCAGTATAATTTTGAGTTCAACGGAATGCGTTCATCATGATTAATAATGAACATTTTTTTTAAATCAAAATTCGACTATGGCATAGTCTAAATACTGCATTGCGGTTTCGCAATGAAGTTTTAAAATACATTTTAACTTGGAAATATGACGAGTTGCGTTGAGTTGTGGTGAAAAGTAATCAATATATCGGCACCGAACCACAAAGCAATTGCAGCATAGTATGAGCAGACCTTTACGCAATGCACAACTAGCGTAAGTGCTGCGCGCCATTCTATATCGATGCACTGTGTTATGAGTCTTATTTTACCATTGTATATGATAATGGCCTTAACTGTTTGCTACCATAGATGTGATGATATTAATTCAATCCTTGGTTATGTGTTAGGCCAATAGTAATGTGCTTCTTAGTCTGGTTTGCTGTCTTATATCTTATATACAGTAGACTTCATATAGAAGCTACAAGTTTAGATTCAGAATTAGGTATTTATTTTTGCCTCAAATTAAGGCTCTGAAGGGGCACCGCAACTTTTTTAGGGCAAGTTGATAATTGCCTTGGATTTTCACTGAAAAGGCAAGGCAGCACGGCAGTTTGTAATATTTCAAGAGGGCATCATGGCAACTGTTTAAAATTTGAGAAGGGCACCAAGGCAATTTCTCAAAAGTGAAGAAAACACACACAAACAGTCTGATAAATGAGTTTATAATGAAGGGGCAGGGCTGGGGCACCGACGGCAACTACATTAGAGGGCACGGCAAGTGACTGCCTTGGGTAAAGGACATATTTTGAGGGCATTACGGCAGTGGGGATGGGCATCCACGGCAAAATGCCATGGGTGCCGTGGGTTAATGCTCTGCGTGCTAGTCATAGGCTTCAACATAAAAATACCAAGTTTTGAGAAATTTTCTCAAAATATCAAGAGCTATCTTAAGAACTACTTAACCAATACTAGGCTTGTTTGTACTCATTTTAATGCATTTTTCATGCTGATTCCAAATATGGTCATGAAAATTTACATTTCTGAAATTTTTGAATTTAAAAAAAAATTATGAACTTGTCGTCTGCAGTCGACACCCGCGTGAAGAGAGTTCATTCAAGAGCTGCTTTGATTCCATTGTTTGCTTCAAACTGCACCTCTTGTGAAGTTAGTGCGGTACCCAGAGGCATACTCTGGTTCGGGGGTGCCGAAGGACAAGTTGCCCCCTCCCCGGTGTCCCGCCTGCTTGAAATACTGGAACAAAAAATGACCAAAAGTTGTATTGTGCATCATTTCGTAACCTGATTTGAAGCCAGAATTGTTCTAATTTTTGTAGAGTCATTTTAGTAGTGAGTTAGCAGGACGATTTGGAATCTCTCCCCCCCCCCCCTCCTCTGTGAGGAAGGTAGTAGTGCCCCTGGAGTTAAATGTAACAACAAAACTGGCTGAGGTGATGTTTTACACAAAAACATGACCAAGTACATTTTTATGACCCACATAAAAAAATAAAATAAAATAGCTTTCTCATTGTCTCGACGACGCGTGTCTGAAGGAGAAGGAAACATGTGCTTCTGTTCAACAATAACTCGAGGATATATATTCCTATAATGCCAGAGGGGGTAACATTCTGGAAGTTTATACTGTATTTATGCAATTATACTGTCACAATGATGATCTTATCTGATATCTTGCATTTGAAAATTGCAGACTCATATATTGGCTAATGGCTGTTGTAACACTCATGAGTGAATTTTGCACTGTACATGTAAGTGGCGTAGTGTGAGTCATCCTATAGGGGAGGGCACCGACCATGATTGGGGGGGCACCAGGACTGAGTGAGGGGAACAAGCCATTTTTCTGCAATTTTCTAAATTTTCAAATCGATTGGGGAGGCACTTGCCTAGTTCGACGAGTAGGACCCGGTTTTTTATTTAGTTACCATTACACTCTAACTCTGATCGCTCAAGAAGATTAACCACAAAAATCCACTAACCGCCCCTCGGTCACTGGACTTTTGCGATTCGTCTTTCTTGCATCGTCAAATAGTTATCATAGTGTGAAATGATTATAGTCTGGTAACTTAGAAAAAAAGGTCCTACTCGTCGGACTACACTTGCCCCATGTGCCCTATAAAGGTCCATTCATATTACGTCGCAATTACTTTGTGGTGCGTTGCCGTATTACATCATACTGCAAAATACTGCATTGCGGTATCGCTATCAAGTTAAATACATTTTGACTTGGAAATTCGACGAGTTGCGTGGAGTTGCAGCAAAAAGTAATCAATATATCGGCAACGCACCGCAAAGCAATTGCAGCGTAGTGTGAACAGACCTTAATGCTGCGCCACTGCTGTAAAGTGCCCTCAAGTGTATTGTGCAATCCACATTAATCTGGATATCTGAAGTACTAAGTGATGTGGATTTAAATTTGGCTATTCCAGTAGAAATCTATATACCCACTATGGAAGACATGACCTTAATCTTTTACACAGGGAGTGTCAATTTCAAACGAAGTTACCTAAATGGGTGAATCCATTTGAAATTCACACTCCCTGTATGGGAGATTATGGTTATGTTTTCCATAGGGGTGTATGGATTTCAACTGGAATAGCCTAATGCATCATGTAAAATGATCCAGTGTGAAGATGAATCTAGACTAACCTAATTTGCAACGGGTCACAAAAAAGTGACACTAAATCATATTTGTTAGAAGGAGGATGTGATTCAAATGTATAGTATCTTTCCTTATTAGAGCATGGTAATGTTTAAATTTCTACAAATTATTGGTGTGGATGTACGTGATTTTTGTAATTTTGTTGCATAAACATGGATAAAGACCCACTTATTTAAAACGGCTTATCATCGTCTCTCTTTCTTACGAAAAAGATAAAAACGTGCTGTATGATACTAAATTTCAAGGATATTCTTGTGTAAGAGGCAGGTAAGCCACTTCAAAAGTTGAATACTTTATTTATGAGATTCTACTTTCAAGATGACTATCTTATCTGGTATTCATATAATGGCCGAGATGACGCTACCATATCAGCGACTATCTTGTATTGATTTCAATGACTTGTAGGTCAATTATAGACTTGGAAAGAAAACCTGCCACGTGAATGGATGGTCACGATATCGGAAGAATATGGCGCTGCCACCCCACCCCCTTCAGGCTGATCTTCCGGTAGATAGATGGAAGAGTATGGTGCTGCCATCCCACCTCTTCAGGCTGATCTTACACTAGATAAATGAGTTGTCAATTTGTTTTCAATGATATAAAACTATATCCATGGGGTATGCAGGGGCTTTTTTGTAATGGGGTGCATCAACAGTCAGAATCTTTATTGCTGAAGACACACACACACACACCTGTTTGTAAATACGTTCAAACGAGGACCTCGACTTTTGGAGGATCTAACCGAGGACTTACACACCCGCTTTTAATCGACACACCGTGGACCTCACGCAAACACACCAGACAACTTACTATCCAACTGAGACCCGTCCTATACCCGATATGGGGGACCTATCTTATATGCTATCTTATATGCATATTTGCATCATTTACGCCATCCTGGGCATAGTTTCAAACCGAGGACGTCCTCGTTTGGAGGTGTGTCCTCGTTTTACGGTGTGTATCCATATGTAGGTCCTCGTTAGACGGCATTTACAAACGCACCCCCACACACGCCCACCCACTTGAGAGCTGAAGACACACACACCCCCACCTACTTGTAAAAACCTGCAAACATAGATCCAGACCTGCCAACTGTCCCTCATTTTAAGGGACTGTCCCTCATTTGGGGTTTTCCAAAGTCAAAAAGAGGGACAGTCATGCTTTCTGAAAGTTTCAGTGATGGCAAATTTAAATCTTAAGAACAGCAGTAAATGATGCAAATTTCACTTTAAAATTTTGCTATAGCATTCTCTTTAGTCTGTTGTGATAAATTCAGACCTGCAAAACCTTCCCTGAATTCTGAAAGTATTGCACACCTCAAGTCTTTGAATTTGTTGGTAACTGGTTTGTGTACAACTGTACAGATACAAGGTTTTGGTTTCAATGTCCCTCTTTCTGACTTCAGTAGATTGGCAGGTCTTTAAATCTACAACTACTTTCCTTCGTAAATCTAAGGGGGCTGGCATTTTCTTCGGAAGGGGGGTCCCAAAAATACTGGGGGGGGGGGTCATAGAATTTTCAGACCCAAAATAGGGGGGTTATAGAATTATTAAGGGCTGGTGACTTAAAATTTTCGCGCGCTGCGCGCGCATTCTTTAACTTCGCAGTCGAAATGTGCATACAATCTATGTAAAATTTTTACACGCTCCGTGTGCCTTCTTTACACTTACAATAAAAATTTTACCGCGCTCCACACACTTTCTTCACTTTCTTCAGTTTTGACGCTCCACGCCTTTAGTTCCGCAATGAATAATTTTTCTTGAGTCTGTGTAGTTGGAAGGGGGGTCATAAAATTTTTCGACCCGCGATAGGGGGGGTCGTAAAAAATTTTTGCCCGCGATAGGGGGGGTCATAAAAAAATTGACTCCGGTCACCGACATATTTGGGACCCCCCCTTCCGAAGAAAATGCCAGCCCCTAACCATGGACCTTGCACATCCGAAACTAAGCGCCAAACCGTGGACCCACTTGCCTTTTCACCATCCAATGGCGACATGGCCCTATAGAAAACAAGACATGATCGTATATGCATGCTCATTTTGTTTGCAACAAAAAAAGGAGCTGCGGACGTCCTCAGTTGCTGGTCATTGTATTTTTCAGGGGTACATACACACAGTAGCGTAGCCAGGGGGGGTGGCAGGGGCAGAGTGCCCCCCTGACAAAACATGAAAGAAAAAAGTGACCCTCTGACAAAAAAGGAAAGAGAAAATCAAGAGGGCAAAGGAAAAGAAACGGGGCCCCTTTTCCACCAAAATTCAGCCCAATCATGGGCAAAAATAGTGTAAAATATTTTTTTGCACGCTACGCACGCACATTGTACAAATAAAGCCCTTTACATGCTGATAATGGGCAAAAATAGTGTAAAATACCAAATTTATGCTCGCTGCGCGCGCACATCATCCCAATAAAGCCTTTTTTGGAAGCTCGATGACGTACAGTCTCTATGTATTGTATGATGCAATTGCAATTTTTTTCGTCTAGTGCCCCAAAAATTTTATTTTGCCCCTCCTGACCAAACAAGCTGGCTGCGCCCCTGCATCCACACCCCTACATGCACCTTTTTCAGATTTTTGCGTCGGTCGATAAGAGCAAGTCAACTAATGTCAGCAATAAAGAGTTAAATATTATTTATATTTGTTAAAGCGTAATGCAAAATGAAAGTCTTTCTATGTTGTTTACTTCTATTTCATCCTCTTTTGTTCTGTCAATTTCTTCTTCCTCATTAGTTTGGACATTTCGCTAATCAGTTAATCAGCTGTTTTGAGTTAGTGTCCATAATGCATTACCTCTCCATTAGCCTTGGAAGTATAATAACAATATAGATTTCTCAGGAAATGTCTGTTTTGAACCAAAACAAATCTAGATAAAAAATACGGACGTCAATGCCATCGAAACGATGTTATTTTGGTTGTTATTTCTTATTTTTCAGTGCAATGCAAAACCGGTATAACCAGTCATAACCACTCTATTTCTGGTAACTTTATCATTATCAGTGTAAATGAATCTTGATTATTTTAAGATTTGCTTTATGAATATTGGTATACTACATTTTGTACTTTCTATTTGTTATATGACTGCTTCAATTTTCATTAAATTTATGTTGTATTTTTGATTATACAAAAATCTTGATGGACATGTAACATTAACAAGAACAGCCTTTAAAAAAAGATGATGCAGTTAATAAAAGAAGGGTGGAAGTCAATAGGCCTATATAGTAAGCAGGGTGTTTATAGCTAGGATTTAAAAAGTGCCTGCCATTTTCACCAAAACTGCCAGTACAAAATTTGACCCTGAAAACATAAACCAGACCTCTACCCCTTCTGGGGATTCGGTCATTTCAAACAGCTATTGCTATATAGCCTTCATTTATTAGGCTGGCCTTGTTTTGAGTTCACAGAACTTATTTAAGCATTATTTGTAGAATTTGGCATATGTCCCAGCCATTAATTTTGACTGTCCCGGGAGCAAACTGCCTGTCCCAAATGATGGAGAGAGATGAATATAGCAGACCATGGTTCTCCTGATTGCAACATATTAACAGTGATGAGATGTGTACAAGGTCTGAAGGTCATGTTGTTAATTATAATGGTTCAAATCTTATCAACACTTACTGAAATTCAGTATAGGCTGGATTTTGGCAGTATGTTAGTTTCAGGCTTGGTTGGTTTCAGGCTTCACATTTGTCTCCTTGAAGGCTCCAGAAGAGCTATTTAATGCTCTCCTGTAAATTCCAAAAGAGTCCCTTGGCATGGGAGCGTTGTAGTATACTACATAGGCCCAAGTTTCCCAATCATATCTGACCCACTTCTGTAGTGACAAGCATTAATTAAGGAGAAATTATATTTTAATTAATTCTAGAGAATTAATGGAGAAAAAATGGCGACTAAGAGTTAATGGTATGCACATAATTTATTATATAGCACACCAGACAAATTGTCCCAATTTCTCATATGCCATGCAAGTCAACTGTTTTATTGTCTTTTTATGTATTACATTGATAGTTCAATAATCAATTTCATTTCAATGAGACTGAAACAGAATTCTGCTTTTAAGCAAAATTGGTATACGCTACATCCTGATTGAAAAACTGACTTGGATCTTTTTTTCTCTCTCCCCCATTTTTCTTTTTTCTACAGGAAGCGGAACTGGATCGCCTAGCCAAACAGTACGTGTCTGGAGCAGCATAATCACCAAGCCTGCTATAATATATAGTGTATAGAGATTAAAGGGATGGTATTAAATATATACACATAGTAGTTTACATTGTTAACTAAAGATACATTGTTAGTCGGAGTCTATTCTGTTGGGGATAAGAGCAAACATCGTATCTGACATCTGTACACGGAAAGGTTACTGATTCAATATAGCACTAGGATCCACCACATGCTCATCTACTAGCTGGGGCACAGTTCTTTAACCCTGATACATTTTTATATTTATTGAATGACCTTTAAAAATTTGGGTACAAAAACTCATACTCTGCAACTTGAGGTCAAATTTTGCTCTGTGATTGTTTAATTGATGTTATTGAACTATGTCATTGGGATGAGGCCATTGTCATCCATGGTATTAAAGCTGCCTGTCTGGGCAGATATTGCACTGGACTGTTTGAAACATCAAGTTAAAATCTTCATATAAGGCTATTCCAGTTGAAATCCATACACCATATGGAAGACATGACCTTTTAAGATTAAGATGACATGTCATTTTTTTTTTAAGATTAAAATCTTCCACAGAAGTGGGATTTAGATTTCAAATGGAATCACCTATTAGGTAACCCATTTGAATTTCATGCAACAATTTACAACACTGTGAAGTTAGACTTTCACTTTGTATTTGAAAATGGGATATTCCAGTTGAAATCCATAAAAGACATAACCTTAATCTTCCACAGAGGGGGTGTAGATTTCAAATGGAGTTGTCCATTAGGTAACCCCATTTGGAATTCATACAATTTGCAACACCGGTGAAGTTAGACTTTATATTTGAAAATGGGCTATAGTTGAAATCCATACACCTCCTATGGAAGACAATGACCATATCAATCTTAAAATGGGCTGTATGGATTTCAAGTGGAATAACTCCTCTTAAGGAACTCGCAAAGTTAGGAGCATCTTCAAGATCTTGCAAGCAGTCCGGTGTGGTAAATCAAAACCAGCAAAATTTGCGTAACATTTTGCCACCTGTACTTTATTACATAGTATGTTTTTATTTTATATTTGTATGTAAAATTATGAGCGCAATAGTGGGCTTTTACTAACGATAAGACCAGTTGTGTGAATTATCATGCTAAGAGACATTGATATTAACCAATTTAGAACAGTGAGTAGACCATAAAACATAATGTGATTAAATTAAACCGTAACGTTGTTGGGCAGGATATGTTATTGGCTCCTGTGTTAAAAGACACTTTTTGCTGGCATTAATACCATTTACACATAAAAGGTTTTGATTTTGGAAACTGACAATTTCGTTGTGGGCAGGAAAAACCTCCTATGTGTCATTGGCCTCTGAACATGTTTAAAGCAAAACCTATGTTTTAAACATCTTCAACTTCAAGAGCCACAAGTACATAGGAGGTTTTTCCTGCCCAACGACATATATGAAATTACAGAATATGTTCTTTAATATTTAGGCATCTGAATTTAATATGGTTCGTCTCAAAGCCCTTCCCAATTTGAAAACCGAATTCAGAATGCGGGTATTTTAGAGGGTTTTTTTTTCTACTTTTAATCTGTGGGACAAGCTTTTTGACAAGAATATACAACCTTTTCATCTGTCAAGGGGTTTAACTGAGGTTAAGCTATTTTGACGTCTGGCGATGTCAGACGTGATTGGAAAAATATAAAACAGCGGGAAAAAAACTGAAATTCACTCAATCCAGTAGGAATAACGCACAAAAAGCGTGCAATTTTACTAATGCTTGCGGGGGCTTTTAGACAAACTATTAAATTAAGATGGCCTTATCTCCATAATTTTGCACAAATATCATAATGAACATTTGCGTTCCATACTTCCTTGTGACACGTTGTAACCATGGTTTCACAATATGCTACTTTTGGTTAAATGATGTCGCTATATTTCCTTGTTAAAAGCTTTTTTAGTGAAATTTGAATGCTTAAAACGTCATTGTTGTTTGAAATTCTCATGATTACATGAATTGTAAAATGCACAAAGCTAAATTATACCATTGTTACATAACGATGATATCAGTCATTTTTCTAATGTCTGTGCGTTTCTAGCTTCAGTTCTTTTCCCCAGATATTTATAGTAGCACTTGCTGGTTAGTTGCAACTTGCAATATTGGTTTGGAAAAAATACATCTCCCGATATATCTGCCTGGTTGCAGAAAAACAATTATTTTTAGTTACAACCTGGTGTAAAATGAATAGTTCAGAGTGCTATATAAAGCTGGTTTGGTTTGTAATTATTAACAACCTCAGGAGCCTGTCAATCTGAGCTTAATGCTCTCTGTGCTTCAACATAAAAAGTCGCAAGTTTTGATATATTTGCTCAAAATATCAAGAGCTATCTTAAGAACCACTGGACCAATACTAGGCTTGTTTGTACTCGTTTTAATGCATTTTTCATGCTGATTCCAAGAGAGATAATGTCATGTGTTATGGTATCTGCAAAATAAATTTAACTCACTGTACAAACCAATGGGAAACAGGTCGACTCGTGTATTATTTATTTGTTCAATGTATTATGTCACAGGTCTTTTTATGATATAACAGGCATGAGAATTTTCCTTTTTAAAAGGAATTCCTTTTTTTTGGCCCAAATTTCCGCGTTTTGATTTCTTTTTAGCCTGTTTTGAGCATATTAGTCATATTTTACCCGCTTTTTTTTTTTCTTCAGAATTTTCCTTTTTTTTCATTGAAATGATTCCAGGCATGAGAATTTTCAGTTTTAAAAGTGAATTCAGTTTTTTTAAGTCAAAATTTCTGCAACTTTATTTAATATCAGCCTGTTTTTGGTACTGTTTGCCCAATTTCCCGTGCTTTTTAAGGGTTTTTTTTTAGGAAAGTGCAGTCTGGTATTCTTTTGCGGTGCCTGATCATAAGCAAGTTGTAGATGTATACAAATACGTTGTATAGATATCTGTCAAATTAAAGTTCTGACAGGCTACTTATTGTCCATTAAAAACGATGTTATTTTGGGTACAAAGGAGTTATTTTGGGTATAAATCTGCAGAACGCATTGGTATTGGTTAGTGCATCAGCAGTTTTTAAAAGCATGCTATTGAAATACAAATTTGATATACTCTTGGAATAAAATAGTCAAACGAAAGGTTAGAAAATATCTTTCAGCCCAGGATCAATGAGAAAATGAATAGGAGCTTCCTGTTGATAACAAAATCTTCCTTTTAATGATGGAAAGGATGATGCTAACAGTCCAATTAATTTGATTTACAATTTTCATTTATTGAAAGTACAAAGTTCATCCCAGGTATAAC
This sequence comes from Amphiura filiformis, assembly GCF_039555335.1. Classification (NCBI taxonomy): domain Eukaryota; kingdom Metazoa; phylum Echinodermata; class Ophiuroidea; order Amphilepidida; family Amphiuridae; genus Amphiura; species Amphiura filiformis. The sequence continues at coordinate 48,215,743 of NC_092635.1, forward strand.
ATTTCAAAGAATTGTTTACGTTATAAATATGAAAGAACCCCGATTTAATAGTCTAACCGCGCCAATTATATCTGCATCGCTTCCAGCGTTTTTTTTTTGTTTTTTTTGTTTTTTTTGTTTTTTTGTAAAAGGCATTGCATGAAGCTGCTTTATAATGGGTTTTTTTTGTTTGTTTTGGTTTTTTTTGATTGGAAGTACCTTTTAATTCTGCACCTGGATTCAGCTGAATTGGTTACATTCAACTCAACATTATGTCCTGTCCTGTGCAAAAAAATTGTTTGGAACAAATTAAGTGAAGTGGTCCCGGATCACAGTCTTGAAAACTCCTTTTTTACCTACCCAGCAAACAAAACGTTTTCGACATCATTCGGAAAAGGTTATAAAAGGTTGTCAGAAAACGTTTAAATGTCGGGTTATATAAAGGGTATATTAAGAGTATAAAACGTTTTCATAACCTTAAAAACATTTTTTGATAATCTACTGTTCAGCAAATAAAAATGTTTTACAGAAAACGTTTAAATGTCGGGTTATATAAAGGGTATAAAAACGTTTTAATAACATTCCAAAAACATTCTTGAAAACTTGATAAAAACATTCTAAACAGAATGTTATTTTGGGGTTGAAAAAATATTTTTCGAAAAATGTTTACCCAAAATATTTTCAATAACGTTTTAAAAACGTTTTCATGACCTTTATATAACCCGACATTTAAATGTTATTAAAAGGTTTAGAAAAAACCATTTTAAGAACATTTCTGTGTTCAAATATTTTAACAAAATGTTATTTAAGTATTGACACAATATTTGACAAAAATGTTTGCAAAAATAGTTTACAATAACATTTTTTGAAAACATTTAAAAATATTGTTGTAGTGTGTTTTCATGCAAAACGTTTTAAAACGTTATCATGACAGAAATCGCCATGGTAGGTTGAATCCACAGCCACGCATGGCCATTTTGTTCCGACCTTTAAGACACATAATGAGCCGAGGGACATCCCGACTAAGGCTACTGTCAATACCTCGGTAATTTACTTCTCTAGTGTGTAAGTGAGCTTGTATACGCCATGTGAGTGAGTGCTCATCAGAAAATCAGAATATTTTTGTCAGTTTATGAGTTCAAGACGCACGCTTCTTTCTCAAGACGCAAGCTAACGACTATCATATCCGTTGAACATATATGTTCAAGTGCAAGGAACCAGATCTGGTTTCTTTATACGAAATCATTTACGGAGATATTCATCATTTTCTATCCCGGTATCCAAAGATTTATCGTCTGAATATCAATCGTGCATAGCACATTTACGTGTATCGATCCCGGGTATTCATTTCAGTGTCTCTGGCTGTATAATGTAATTATTAACCGGGCGATGTCGGTGTGCCCGGGATAAGCACCTCATTGAGCGCAAGCAAGGGGGTCAAACTCGGAAGAGAAAGGCATTTACGAATGGCCTGTTAATGTTATCATCGCTCCATTCGTGGAAAATAATGGAGCAGTGCGTATTAACTTTTATAAAATTAGTAATTTCTTAGATCCCGGGATCATAAAGACCTCATTGACCACAAGCAAGGGGTCAAATTCGGAAGATAATGGCATGTTAATGTAATCATCGCTCCATTCGTGGAAAATATATAATGGAGCGGTGTGTATTAACTTGATTGTAATTTCTTGGATCCCGGGATCATAAAGACCTCATTGAGCGCAAGCAAGGGGTCAAATTCGGAAAAGAAAGGCAATTACGAATGGCATGTCAGGTAATTTCTTAGATCCCGGGATCATAAAGACCCCAGGTAAAGACCTCATTGAGCACAAGCAAGGGGTCAAATGCGTAAACCGTCCTCAACATACGTACGTATACTAGGCTATGACAGGTGCAATGGACACTTTGACATGTTCAAAGAATTACTTGGAACTATTCCATGAAGCAGCAAAGGAACTGTTATGAATATGATCAAATCATGAAGCTGGGCAATCAGGTAAACATTTGTTTGATATCTAAATGTAGCTTTAACAGTCTAATTAATTTTAATTTTCATACATTCAAAGCTATTTTATGAGAGATGGGAAACCCTCTTATCAAGTAATTATGCAAGAGTTTGTGTGTGCAATTACATGTTTGGGGAATCCCCATCGATCATAATATAAAATTCAATCATGTCTATTTATAAATTTTGGAAAACCCTAGAATTTTCCAGAATGTTCATGTTTGGAAATCCCCAGATCTTTCCAGAATGTTCATTGTATTGCATAATAATATGGAAAATCCCTGTGGCTATAAAAAGGTGAATGTGGCAGAATGAGCTATTAATAGAATTAGGGTTTTTGTTACCATATAAACAAATTAAAACATGTTTTCGTGGCAGAGTTTCATAAACATGAAGTGTGCTGTGATCTATGAATGTATTGGGCAGCAGTGTGTTCACGAAGTTAACCCCTTGTGATAAGTGAGTTGTAGGGATGATGCTATTGTTATATTCAACCACTGATATTGTGAAGTCATCCCAAAAAGAGGGATTTGTTTTGGTCTTGTCGTCATGCTGATTCAATAAGCTTGTAAAGTCTGTCAAATGCAGCGCAAAGTAAAGAGCTTTATATTCCTGAAGAGCAACGTGTGAATAGTGAAAGATTTTTTTTCTTCAGATTTTGGTGATATATTAGGGGAATTTCGGCCTCCAGAAAAAACAAAACACAACAAAAAAACGAAGAAAAAAAAACCCGACCGAGTGACCCTACTTGAAAGTCTGTCCGCCCGTAAAACAGGGGTTTTTCGTCGCCTAAAAGGTGATTTTGGCCTCGAGTCTTTCTGACTCATAACACTATGTACCTTCCTTTAAGGAAAGGTACTTGCGAGCCAGATATTCGTTTTGTGTAGTGAAGGTGCTACGGAAGGATCCAGTTGAAACGAAGATTTTGGAGTACGCCAAAGTGCGCATCTTTCACAAAAAGGGAATATAATCACTGGGCAGGAAAAACCTCCTATGTGTTTGTGGCCCCTGAACAGGTTTAAAACAAAACTGCCAACCAGTTACAAAAAGGGTTTTGCTTTCAACATGTCCAGGGGCCAATGACACATAGGAGGATTTTCCTGCACAACGACGATATTCTTCTGCTGACTTGCTGGTTTATGAAACAACACATCTGGCAATGTGGAAACACAGTGGATGAATGCCTGATTCCTTTTAAGAAAGTGGGTGAAGGGTGAAAGCAGCACCGTTTTGGAAATTATCATCTGTGCAAGGATTTTGAACGCAAAGGATATACATTTATATAAGGCCAGCTGTCTCCAAGTCAGTGGTCTTCATGAGACATAAGCTTGGAAAATATTTCAAAGAGCTATCTGGAACTCTATAATCAGCAAGAAGAAGACTGTCAGATAAGTAAGCATTGTAAATCGTTGTAATTAATGCATTCATGTTTATACGCAAGAACATTGTCCAATTATATACTTTTCATTAAAGATTCAAATTTTGTTAACTTGTATACAAACAATGTGTTTTGTTGTGCGTTCTGAAGTGAATTTGGTTAAAAGGTGTTTTGGCCTTGGGTTGCGAATGCGACTCGTAACAATATTTAATATCAATTAATTTACTTGTTAATTGTGAAAAACATTCAATTGTTTTATGTAATAAATTGACCATTCACGAAATACATTTCGACCGTTTAATCTGATTAGTTAGGCGATAATTTGAAAATAACCAGAATCAAGGATCTTTGGGTCACTCTGAGGAAGAGCATACAGGGTTCTTGAATTTTCAGGAACCTTTTTGAGGATCCAATCTTTTAGGATTCTCAGGAAGACACTTTGGAATTCTTTTGGAACCGTTATTCCAATAGTGTAATTGTACACAGAGGAAGTAATACAATCCCCAGTGGTTATTTTATATCTATTGATACAATCGCGAACGTGACGGCAAAATCGTGTGTCTATCTGCAGAAAGCTCTTCTTAAATAAACCATAGACCGTGTTTATCCCGATGTGTATCTTACATCAACATGACGTATATTGTGCGTTTCCTGAGGCCACCATTATCTAAGCTGATCCTTACTAAGCACGAACGGATTTTCCCCCTGAAACGTAAAAATTTGTCCTTGGCATCTTTATCTCTGTCTTTCTCGGTCTCTCTGCCTCTTCGCGCGAATTTATTCAACTTTTGTTTGCACCATATTTCATCAGTTTAGCTTCAATATGGCAAAAACAATTTCGCGCGCATTTGTACCACAAACTTACTCTGTCTCCAAAAGGTGCTGGATTCACTATACTTCAAGAATTTATTTCCAACCCTACCCCCCGACAAAAAGAAATCTACGCCACTGATCATTAACACACCATTTGTGTGTATCTTCACGAGTCACCACGTTCACACTCAACAAACGCTCCACCCACGCACCACCCCCCTACTTGCAGGGTGCAGTCTTGATTTTGCGGTGAAACAACAGCATCTCAATACAAATGTGAGACTAACGTCGACTTTCCTGATATTGGATAGCCTTGTAAAAAGAATTGCTTTGAATCTACACCAATAAATATTTGGAAAATGCATGTGTCTCTCATCCAATTACACTCACTCACTCCTCCCACCCACACCCCACCCCCACCCCACCCACCCCTCACATAACTTCCCACACACACCCCCACCCACCCCACAAGTACAAGATCTACTCACGCACATGGTATACCAGGGTGCATTCCAAAGACAAGCTCAAGTATGAGTCAAAGATTACGAGAACATTTCAATTTCTTTCATCAATTTATTTGTGAACAGTTTACAAAAATATTTGTTTTTATTTTGTTACAAAATTACATATCAAATAAAGAACCTTCAGATTTAAAGGCTTTCAAAGTCTGAATATTAAAGTGTACAATTTTGTATACTACTGTACATACTCTGATGTATGATCTCTCCAGATTGTCTTCATAATTAACTTTAGAAAAATAAAATAATACGAAGAAATTTAAGAAAATAAATAAATAAATAAATGAATAAGAAAGATGGTTTCTTCATAATTTACTTTAGAAAAATAACATAATACGAAAAAATTAACAAACAAATAATATATAAATAAAAAATGAATGAAATGGCTAGTCATAAGACATAAAAGAATAATTGTAAAAATAAATGCTTTCGACAGTCTGATGTAGAGTTTCTTCATACTTTAAAAAGCTAAATTTACAGTTTGTCACTGAGTGCATGAGAAGCGCTTTGTTTTGCGTCAGAAGTGCGCTACCGCTACCTCATTGGCCAAAAACTGGTCGCTCGTCGCTTAGCGGCTAAGTGTAAATTCACCTTTAGTTTAGAAAACAAAATAATGACATCGTACAAAAAATATGGAAATAACAAAATTAATGTAATGGCTGGTTATTAAAAAAAGAATGATTATAAAAATAAGTGCTTTCGACAGACGGCAAACCCGTGAAGGCAATAATGACCGAGATCAAGGAAGCTGAAATCACTAATAACCCGTTATAATAGAAACCTAAAGCATCAGTATATGAAACATTATGGACAGAAGTATTTGATCAAAGTCTATTATGTATAATTATCAACCAGGGATGAAAGTCCACTTTTGACAAAAAGCCTGAAAACAGCGAGAAAATGAGCAGAATGGCCCTGAAACGGGCTGAAAATAAAAGAATTTGGGTAAATGGACTACAAAAAAGCCTGAATTCAGGCAATAGCCTGAAAATATTGTCATCCCTGATCAACTTTCCGTATTTCACCAACCAAAGTGTCAGGAGCTGGAAGAGAGTGAATCTTCCTGACAACTCATAAGTGTGACGAAACTAAATTTTGTTGATGACCTGTCCTGGGTGTGTCCGAGGGGGTTGCCCTTGGTGTCAAAGATTTGACATAAAATGTCAAACACGGCCATTTTCTGGTATTTGGTCACAGGTTTGTTTTAGTTCACCCGGAGGCTGAAGGGAGTTTGAACCTTCGCACCCAAATTATTGGAAGAAGGAGGTGAGCCCCGCTATACCCCCCCGGTTTCGAAGCCTATGTAATAGCGTCTTTGAATATAAGATTGCTTTACATTTTTTGCTGGACTGTCTACGGCCAACTCTATAGCCTATGTTCCTAACTTGCTTTATTACTGACTCACTGTTTGTCCTTACGCAATCGCAGACTGGTCTTGCGCAATAGACATGGAGTAGCCTGTATCTCTGCTATAAATCGGCTAATATTGTATGTACAGTAAAAGGCTCTGCCATACAGGAGATTGAGGACGAGGAGTGTTATCTATATTTGATTGAGATCGGTAAAGATTTGGGTTTACTGTATATATCATATTTATATGAATATTGTATAACTTGTTTTTTTAAACAAAATCATTCATAATAATTTAAAATATAAAGTGTTTAATGTCTTACAGACTTAAAATAAACATAATAAAGCATCTTAATTTCAAAGAAACAACGAAATTTAACACACATTAAAAGAGTTCAATAAATATCAGCAAATGGTCGTTTGTGATTTTACAATTTCTTTGCCGCCTGACTCCGAAATGTCACTCTTATGTTCGGTACATTTGGCAACTATACCATCAGCCTCATTCATGTTAAAAAATACTTTCGTTGGACGCGAAATTGGTAATGTTCTTTGTTTCTTCTCAGTACTTTGGTAATACGAGGTGTTATTTTCTGACGACGGAAGGTCCTCAATGACGGGCAAATGTGTTATATTAGCGGTTAATCGCGCTATGTCTTTAAAGTTCGTCCCAATGGTAGCCATTGTACTCGCTGTCGCGGCAAAGACAGATATTGAGAAGACATCTGGTGTCTTACTACTTGTTGCAGATGTAATATAACCGCTGTCTCTTGGTATAATTGGTTGTCTTTTATTAGTACTTAAATTTACTCCCGTATACGCGTCAGAAGCGATTGCAGTTGAGCTAGCAGTTTGTAGAAATCCACGCTTCCATGGACAATGATTGCATTTCATCACTTCAACAAACACGCGTCGAAATTTACGATTTAAAATTCCATAAATGAGCGGGTTCGCTGCAGAGTTCACGAACGAAAGCATTGATGTTACTCCAACGGCAATAAGGAGATTTTGAGTTTTGTGATAAGCATATGCTAAGTGGACAATACAGTATGGAGTCACACAGAGAATAAAAACGCCCATTACGGCAAAAAGTGTCATGGCCGCTTTCTTTTCTTTCTTCATAACAAGTCGTTGTTTGTTCCTTGGCTTCTGCCCTCCTCCTCCTACATTTGGACGAAAAGCTTGAGTTGATGACATTTCTAAAGACGCTACTCTTCTTGATTGATGCCTCGCGACTACATAAATCTTGTAGTAACAGAACACGAGGATAGAAAATGGAATGAAAAAAGATACAGTCAAGTAAAAATATCCGTACGATTTGTAAGTCAGCCAATTGGATATACAGACAGTGTTCCACGGTAGAAATATGTATTCTGACCATCCGATGATTGGTAGAAGCGCCATGAGGAGAGAGAGTATCCAAATAAGGCATAGGAAGACGGCGGCACGTGACGTGGTTACGATAGTTGTATACTGTAGAGGTTTCAGAATAGCATAATATCTGTAATGATGATAATAATAAACAAGGAAATATTAAGGATACAGAATTCAAAATGATAGATATATTGAAAATATGAATCAATAAATTGGCCTTATATCTCTTTTTAGTACCCAGCCATGTGCCTGTTTATACCGTGTTTACAATGTAAATGTTGTTATACACACAATTAACAATTAAGGAAATGTTAAGGATAAATACAAAATGATAAATATTTTGAAAATATGAATCAATAAATTGGCCGTATATCTTTTTTAGTATACCCGGCCATGTGTCTGTTTACCATGTTTACAATGTAAATGTTGTTATACACGCAAAGCGCATGGCAAAGTAAGTTTTCCATTTTCTGGGGTTCCATTGTTGAAGAATGTGTGCGCTGCCTGATGTAGTGGTGATATTTTTGAGATATGTGTGATAAAATGTTATCTTTCACATTTTGAAATCAAAAGGAAATCTAACAAGATTTAAACTATGAAACGAATACAACATTGATACTGAAGTGCGTTTTCCAGTTTTTGTGGCTTCATTGGGGAAGACTGTAGCATGAAAGGAAATCTAACGAGATTTAAACTATGAAACAAATATAACATTGATACTATATAAAAAGTGCGTTTTCCAGTTTTTGTGGCTTCATTGAGGAAGACTGTTATAGCATGATAATTTCGGGATAATTAAGTTTGGACTGAAACTGTAAATAAACGCCTTTTGTAATTACCAAAAGGAATGACTACAATCCAATGTGGTTTGCAGTCAAATAGGAAGTCATACAGTTGCAAACATACAATTAATTTATTTTTTTTTAATCCAAGGCTACTAGAAGCTTTTATATGTGTCTTTAGTTTGCAATGCGTGAAGCGTGGGAAGTTATTCTCTAATTTGGCGTTAACTTATTGAAAATTTAGACTCGTGATTCTCGTCAAAAAGAAACACTTCCATTGTGCAGGAAAAGAAAGTGTTTTTTCTAGCTTTACGCTTTTTGACTTTGCATATTATAGAAAAAGCACTTCAGACAGAGCAGATTTTTATTGAAAATCTTACCTATCAATAGAAACGGCAGCCAATGTCATCACGCTAGCACTACCAAATAAAGTGTAGCCCATACCAAGTAGAGAGCAAGCAACATCACTTAGTTGCCAAGATCCAACAGCAGCAGATGATATTATAACAAATGGGAGAATCAAGCCTCCTCGCAACATATCGGCTATTGCTAGAGATGTTATACACATTCCAGTAACTGTTGTGATGCTTCGAGTTCGATGGACGACGTAACATACCTGTTAAAATAAAATAGAAGATTGGCACTTGTTAATTTTATGACACAGAAAAGAAAAATGTACTATTGGATGTTTTTTGGATGTTCTAAGGGGGCTGGCATTTTCTTCGGAAGGGGATCACAAATTTACAAAAAGTCAGCGTCGATAAAATTGCGACCCCTCTATTTCGGCAACAAAATTTAATTACCCCCCCACCACCACCACCACCACCATATGCACTGATACACCTTACCCCTTAAACAGGCTAAATAAAATTGTATTTAAATCAGTCTTTTTGAATAAAATAAACACACTATCTATGGTCATCTTGTGACTCCCTACATTTTGGTCATCAACATTTTTATGACCCCCTAGTATATTTTGGACCCCCCCCCTTCTGAAGAAAATGGCAGCCCCTAAAATACAGGACAGCTCAAGAGAGAAGGATTCTAGGCAATTGCAAGAATCACAACATGGTTCTTTTATGGCCGTTACATAACCTTTTTCATGTCAAAATTGGCCTTAATCATTGATCATATATGCCTTAATTAAATTATAGAAACTTATTTAGTTCTTTGTAACACTACTAAGGTTATACATACAGGACATCGTAAGAGCCTTTTTAATTTAATGAGGTTCTGTACTTGGAACACTGCAGTCGATGTAGCATGCTGCAGACTCACTTTGATATCTCTATCAGAATTCAAGGTAAACATTTTGGATTTTTGTTTGACAAAACCATGTGATTTTTTACTCACTGCAATATTTCGTCCTATCACACATTGGAGGACTTCATCAGGTATGACTGATATGGTCATCTGATATCAGTCATACCTGATGAAGTCCTCCAATGTGTGATAGGACGAAATATTGTAGTCAGTAAACTTTCACTTGTTTTTGTCAAATAGAAAGTCCAAAATGTTTATTTACTGAACAACCTGATGAATCTATTCGATAGAATTAAAGGTGTTGATGACCACGGTCATCTGATATCAGATCCAACTTGGAATATTTACAAAACAAACCTGATGAATCTTTTCAGCGGAATTAAAGGTGTTGATGAACACATGCACAGAAAATGTAGACAATAGGGTCACCAACAATATGTTGCTTGCATGGTTAACCAAAACAAGTGCAATATAATTATGGCTAATTATCCGGGCTAATTATAGTAACCATCCCCGTTGGCTTCAATATTTCTTCATCAGACTAATTACTTCAATACTTCATCATCAGACTAATTAATTACAAAAATGCCTTCAGCTCATACCACTCGGATGTTTGGCACTATTAATCGTCACCTTTCATCCATGGTCAATATTTTTGATTAAAAATTTACTGATTTAAAAGAATAAAACTTACCGCTACATTTCCTAGGATTGTTATAACCATAACCACAAATAAGAAAATTGCTTGAAATATGTAGTATCCTTGCGACGGGTTGACTCCTGTATATGGATCGCCACTTTCACCCACAGCAACCGAGTCATTCATCGTATAAGCACTATCTCTTCTGTCGCCTGATGATGAGCTCCATCTTGAAAGATTGCTGTAAAATCCAAAATGGTAAAAATAATCACATATAAGTACGATGCTGGCTGCTAAGCTAATCAATTCGACATCAATTCCAATAATTTTACACCTTTTTATAATCTAACCGACATTATAAAACAATAGGCTAATTTGATTTCAAAAGAAATTTTCGTTGAAATTGTTGTTTTAGAGACCACCAGTGATATCGGTCTGACGTGAGCTGCGACGCGTCTTGAGTTGCATAGCAGCGGCAAAAGACAGCTGAATTTGCTCTGGGTGTGTTTGACACAGGAAATGTCTTAATCGATTTAAATTTAAACACAGATCCTAGATGAAAGATGGTTGTTTTTGTGTAAATGTCACTTGATCTATGTGTGGTAAGCCATCATATTTCTTTACATTTTGCCAATGGCATCATTACAAACAACGGTGTGAATATTATCGGTAGGTATAGGTAGGTGAAAATAATATTGAAGTAGGCATTATATTACGGTAACTATAATCATTGAACCAAAACCAAAATAATATCTAAGTGCGAAAGTGCTACTCGTAGCGTTAAGTTGGTGCACAGATTATACTAGTATTATAACTGAGCAGTCGTTTAGTACAACACTTTATCAAATCACAATTTTTGATTTCGGCAAATCTGTTCTTTAAATAAAATCTTTTGCATTGATAAGTTGTACAAAATTCATTTGTAAAAATCCATCAGGCTTACTATTAAAACAATTCCCAATATTGATACAAATCAAAAAGATACTCACTTTTTTATGTCTATCAGTTCGCGAAAGATAAAAGATATAACATCAGCAATTTCACCGCCTTATTTGTCTACAGATAAATCCTGTGATGAGAGAGGTTAAAAACAGCACAAAGCAGAAAACACAACTGATCTAACCACTAGCTTCTTTGATAGTGATGATAATTTTGAGATAAATCGTAGGATTCATCTGACTTTTTTTTTTTCGCTCATTCCCTAAGGCGCATATGAATTATTCACAAGTGTAGCGATCGTGTGATTGGTTGATGCAGAGATGAACAGAGTTTGCAACACATCGCGGAGGTTGACATATACGATGCATGTATCGGATAGCGATGGTGTGATTTAATAGACTAATTCCATCCAATAAAGTCGTAAATGCTTTGTTATTACTTTGCATTTACGCGACCATCTTATAGATGAGAGGAAAACATACGACATTTATCAAGATGAACCATCAATCCCATTTTACGAGACATTTCACCTCGAGCAATTTGTTTCATTTATTTATATTATTTCTAATCTACTTATACATTTGCACGTGGTTGATAGTACACGTGGGTAACTCCTTCTTTTCTTCTTCTTCTCCTCCTCCTCCATCCTCTTCTTCTCCTTCCTATCCTCCTCCTCTTCTTCGGCTCCTTCCTCTTTCTCTATCTTTCCTCTTCTTATTCTTCTTCTCTTTCTTCTTCTTCATCTTGTTTTCTTCTTCTTCTTTTCCTCCTCTTCTTCTCCTTTTCTTCCTCCTTCTTCGTCTTATTCTTCTTCCTCTTTTTTCTTCCTCCTTCTTCGTCTTATTCTTCTTCTTCTTTCTTCTTCTCCTCCTTCTTCATCTTCTTTTCCTCTTCTTTCCCCTTCTCCTTTTCTTGCATCTTCTTCCTCCTCTTCTCCTTCTCTTCTTCCTTCTTCCCCCTCCTCCTCCGCCTTCTTCTGCTTCTTCTTGTTCATCTCCTTCTTCTTCTTCTTCTTCTTCTTGTTCATCATCTTCTTCTTCTTCATAATTATACTCTCTCTCTCTCTCTCTCTCTCTCCCTTCTCTCTCTCTTGTGCTTCACTTTTCGTCTGTTAAGAGAATCAGTTTATGTGTATATTAAAACTTATTTAGAACATACGAATCCATGAAGCACACACCCACCCACCCAAAAAAAACCCAGAGACAACATCAACAGCAAAAAAACAAAGCAAAGAAACAAATTTAAAAAAAACCGAAAAAAAACAAAAACATCTAGACCCACAACATAAAAAATATCGAGGGTTGAGAACCAGAAAGCTGTAACTCACAAAGGAATCCTTTGTGAGTTAAGGCTTTCTGGCTCTCAATCCTCAATATCGTTCTGTATACGAGGCACTCCCGGGCCTGGAAAGCTCACACTACAATGTATATAACCCTAGCTTGTATTGCGAACCTTAATGTACACATCTTTCCCTTTACACGTGTTCGTAGACCACACGAACCTCGAGAAATAATATCTATTTAGATCCCGTATCATTAGGATCAACTTATTTTTAACAAAAAACAAATGCTAAATTGAATAATTATGATCGAAATAGTTTATTAAAACATGATAATTGATAACTCATCATGTGTTAAAATAGATTCGTATGACCCTATTCTTAAAATAAGCAGTTCAAGCTATAAAAATAGATTCAATCATGGTTAATGAGGAATGATTTAAAACTGAATCAGATTGAATTAAGATGAAGAAAAGTACACATTAATGTATTTTTTTTTCAATATAAATATGATACCGTATCATGTAAACACACTGTGGGCTATACCTTCAATATGGCAAATTTTTTTGCGCGCTTCGCGCACAATTGTACCATTAACTTATTCTGTCGCAAAATGGTGCTGAATTCACTATACTTCAAGAAATTTTTCCAACCCCATCCCCCCCCCCCATGTCAAAAAGAAATCTGCACCACTGGTATCTATACAGTCTTTCATAATACTACACGGTTGAGTACATAGCGTCATAAGAGCTGTATGTGAGCTTCGAACTGGAAAATAGGCCTATGTGATTGTTTTTTCTCATCCTGTTTCTGTTCCCTTCATCCAATCAGAATTTTTTTTTATCAAACGAAAGCTAACACTCCCCTAAACGAAAGCTAACACTCCCCCCTTATAACACTTTAAGGCGAATGTGGTAAATCGGTTGAAAACTACCTATCCAAGCACATTTTTTGAGCAAAATGTAGGTTTTAAAAGTCAAAACCTCAAGTGTTCCTTACAATATTTTTCAAATTTAATGTCATTAAATGAAAAAGCACATTTATATTGTCCATATACTAGAGTCACTCGAATGAGCAATGGTTAATTGCACATCTTGTGCAAAAAGTTACTATTTTCGCCTGTTATAAAGTTGTATATTCAATGAACTATGAATTTGCTAAAGAGCGCTTACAAATTGATATGCACCTTTTAAAAATCGTTTTAAAATAAACAAAATTTATGATACGCAAATCATAACACAATTTTTGTTTAATATTTCATTTTTTGATTAACAATCAAAAATCTGTAAAATATTATATTTGTTATTAACAATACTTCATGGGCACCATCAGCGATCGTTGGACCAATCGGCGATCGCATTTGGCAAGGCTTGATCCTGTTTATGCGTGCGTACCACCATTCGTGCAGACAAGTCATACAAAGAATTTTCTCCCACCCACCACACCCAATTTCAAAGACGTGCGTTTAAACATGTTAAAGCCATCAAGAAAGGTGTGGGAAATCACTTTTATATTAAAAGTCGATAGATTACGGTTAATTTAAAATGTCTATGTATAAAATAGAATAATTGTGGATAATTTATGAAATTTTATTAAAATATGTGACATTATCTGCATAAGTGTAGTATCAGTAGTAATCAGAGCAAAGATGTATTAAATACAATAGAGTAATAGGATGTGCAATTGATATCCTTCAGTTTTTGTGACTCTTTTATAACTTATGACGTAGATATCAGTAAAGTTCGTAGCGGTAAATGTCAAATGACACACCTATGGCAAGTATATTGCACAATAGAGCAGAAAACCAGGTTTTTCGAATTCGATTGTCATAGTTTTTGATAAACCAGGTTTCTTATATATCCTTTGCGTATAAAATCCTCGCACAAAAATAGTTCTGCTTTCTCCAAACCTTGCGCAGTTCTCCAAACACTTAACTCCTTGCGCAGAATCTCCAATCACTCTCTTTCTCCAGGAAACAGGCTTCTTTCAGCACTGCTCCACTTTGACAGATATTGTTGGCTATGCAAACTGGTTCAAATGTACCTCTTTTAAAGGCACAACGACGACCAACACACATAATAGAGAGCCTACAATCTCGCTTCATATTCTGCCAAGAGCAAAAACCATTTCCACTTTTATTTATACTTTTTTTATAGCATCAGGCAATGCACTTAGATTCGCAATCTGGGAATCCCCAAGATTAATTTATAAACATTATTCTTTCACATTACATCACTTCCTGTGGGTTTTGCCCAACATGATGTCATTTTCACTTTACAATATCGGGGATTCCCTATAATGGTGCAATACACTTGATATTCTAGAGAGAAGGGGATTTTGCAACAATCCAAAATTACGATTCAATTTGTTTTGATCAACTTGATGCATGAGAGGGGTTTCCCAAAGTTCTCTCATGTAAACGAAGATAAATAATCTAAATTACTCAGGGCCATCACAATGTATACTTTAATATATTTTCATATTGTATTAATATACTATTTTATATCGAATTTAACCTTTCAGGAATTTCTCTCCTAGGAGGCCAGGAAGCAATCTCTTATTCATGCACAGTTATTGTAACGGTTTCATCACGATCCACTAATTAATATATTCATTTGTTTTGTTATATGACAATATCAGCGCCCACGGAGTATGTTCACTGGGGAGGTATACTTAAATAGAGGCCTATTCATTAGTTTTGTCAGCTCCCATGGTTCACTGATGGGGAGGTAACTTAGGTCCTGATTTATGATCATTACTAGCCAAAAATAAATTGTTTGGTTGCCCTTCCGAGACAAAAATTTGGAGGGGCGGTATGTCGATCTTCTTTTTTTTTTTTTCATGGACTCTTTCTCGATTTTTCCTCTATTTTGAAAAAGCTAGTATTGACAAATGCTTGATCATTTTATGGTAAAAAATTGTGTGTTTTAGACTGGATTTAAATGGAAATACTTCTTGTTGTCAATCAAATATGCATGTAATAAATAAAATGAGTGAATAACAAATATAAAAGTCTTTGATTCTGTCCAAATTTAAGAATTCTTCTAAAAGAAGTGATTGAAAAAAAACAACAACAAAACCCGACCCAAGATTTCCAATTTTTTTGGTCGTTCGGTTGAGGGCAACCAAACATATTTTTTTTAGCCTTATACGTATAAGATATATAGTGATCAATTTGAAGTAAATTTCAGTGAAATATTTAATCGGTTTGTTCATTTTGTAGAATGTACATTGATTGGAAATTAGATCCGAATAAGCTTAAATTTTACCTGTTGTTGCAAAATGCCATTTTCCGTTTTCTATACTTCAAATTCCGTGAAATTTCTTCGTTTTCCGTAAAACGGAGAACGGCTCTAGACCGTTAACCGGTACATTGGAATTGACGTGTACACACAGATCAAAGCGAAGTCGGAAATGTAAGAACTTGAGACAATTGTTTTCTGAAGATTCAGGGAAACGGATCCAATTTTCCTTTTATTGCACAACATTCGATTATTACAAATTATTTACTTGTATCCCGATACAAACTAAAGCTTATAATATTGAATTATAGATGACAAAATCCTGATCTGACAGGTATATAAACAGACAAACTATAATTTACGAGACATTTCACCTCGATCAATTTCTTTATTTACACTTTCGAATCTATTTGTACATCAGCACGTGGCAAGTTGATAAGCCTATAAATACACGTGGGTAACTCATTTTCTTCTTCTTCTTCATCATCTTTTTCATCTTCATCTTTTTTATTTGATTTGATTTGTTCGGGTATAACCCAAGAAAGCCTCTATTGAAGCTTATTTCCATTGGGGTCCATTTGAACACCGGGACGGGTTGGGAACAGCCAGGGGTTAACACCCTACTCTTTTCGAAACTGGCTGCGAGATACATGTACAGGTATGACTCTCTGCACACGGGACCGACGGCTTAACGTCCCCTCCGAAGGACGGAGTACTTTCATGATTAATTTGCCCAATTCTAAATGAACCATGGGGAGAGCAGAAGTATGAATTTAATCTACAGATATTGCTAATTCATTTCAGACTTTTTTTTCCAAGTCAATATCCCAGCAAATCGCCACCGCCGGGTATTGAACCCGGGACCTCATGCACTAAATGCAAGTACCCTAACCATTGCGCCACGCTCTCCTTCTTCTTCTTCTTCTTCTTCTTCCTCTTTTTTTTCTTCTTCTTCTTCCTCCTCCTCTTCTTCTTTCTCCTCTTTTTCTTCTTCTGCTGCAGTAAACTTTGGAGTCCCACAGGGAACAATACTAGGGCCTCTCCTATTTACCATGTAGATCAATAACCTATCAAGTGTTATTACCCCCATCTTGACTCCAAGGTAATATTATATGCTGATGACACTGCTATATTTGTTAGAGCTGAAACTATCAGTATACCTCAGCACGTGGTTGATAAGCCTAAATACACGTGGGTAACTCATTTTCTTCTTCTTTTTCTTCTTCTTCTTCTTTTTCATCTTCTTCTTAATCTTCTTCTTCTTCCTCCTCCTCCTCTTCTTCTTCCTCTTCTTCTTTCTCCTCTTTTTCTTCTGCTGCAGTAAACTTTCAGTATATCATGACATCTTGAACTATGAACTCACCCATGTTGCTGAGTGGCTAAACGACAACTTCCTCACGCTCAATGATAAGAAAGCAATGGGATGATTCTAGATACTACCCAAAATACTTGAATGAAAATCGAGAATGTTGAAAAGCTCATTTGGTCATTTGGTAATGGTTTGTTAAGAAGGCTGAGATTTAAGGTTAAGAAAGCTGAGAAAACTCTCATTCTTTTATATAAAACTCTCTTATCATTCCGCAACTTGATTATTGCGATACTGTTTGTGGCAACGCTGCTAGGACATCCCTCAGCAGGCCTGATAAACTCCAAAATGCAGCTGGTAAAATCATACTGTGGCTCCTATTTAGATATCCCCACGAAGAACTTCTCAGCAATCTGAAATGGGATAAACTTGCCGTCGTAATTTCCATCTCATTATAATGATGTATAAAAGTCTTTGTAATCTGCTCCTAGCTCCCATGTGCAATATTTTTCACACAATCGCCATCAGGGTCGCAAGGTAACCTGGGTAATAACCATTCTCGTCATTCTTATTCTCATTCATACTCTCTTTCTCTTTCTCTTTCTTTTTTTCCGATTCTGATTCTGATTCTCCTTATGATTCTCATTCCGATTCTGATTCTGATTCTCATTCCGATTCCGATTCCGATTCTGATTCTGATTCTGATTCTGATTCCGATTCCGATTCTTATTCTTATTCGTATTCTTATTCTTATTCCTTATTTCTATTTCTTACTTCTTACCTCTTACTTCTTATTTCTTATTTCTTATTTCTTATTTCTTATTTCTTATTTCTTATTTCTTATTTCTTACTTCTTACTTCTTACTTCTTACTTCTTACTTCTTACTTCTTATTCTCATTCTCATTCTTATTCTTATTCATATTTTCTTATTTCTTACTTCTTACTTCTTATTTCTTATTTCTTACTTCTTACTTCTTACTTCTTACTTCTTACTTCTAAATTTCTTATTTCTTATTTCTTACCTCATATTTCTTATTTCTTATTTCTTACTTCTTGTTTCTTATTTCTTATTTCTTATTTCTATTTCTTACTTCTTACCTCTTACCTCTTATTTCTTACTTCTTACTTCTTATTTCTTATTTCTTATTTCTTATTTCTTACTTCTTACTTCTTATTTCTTATTTCTTGTTTCTTGTTTCTTGTTTCTTGTTTCTTATTTCTTATTTCTTATTTCTTACCTCTTACCTCTTATTTCTTATTTCTTACTTCTTACTTCTTATTTCTTATTTCTTATTTCTTACTTCTTACTTCTTACTTCTTACTTCTTATTTCTTGTTTCTTGTTTCTTGTTTCTTGTTTCTTGTTTCTTGTTTCTTATTTCTTATTTCTTACCTCTTACCTCTTACCTCTTATTTCTTATTTCTTATTTCTTATTTCTTACTTCTTACTTCTTCTTACTTCTTACTTCTTACTTCTTACTTCTTCTTATTTCTTATTTCTTATTTCTTACTTCTTATTCTCATTCTCATTCTCATTCTCATTCTCATTCTCATTCTTATTCTTATTCATATTTTCTTATAACTTATTCCTTATTTCTAACTTCTTTTTTCTTATTTCTTTTTCTTTGTGTTTTATCTTTTTTCTTATTTCTTTTTTCTTTGTGTTTTTTCTTATTTCTTTTTTTTTTTTTTTCTTTTTTTTTTTTTTTTTTTTTTCTTTTTCCTTTTTTCTTTTTTTCTTGTTCTTTTTTCTTATTTATTCTCCTCCTCTGCTCCCCCTCCTTATAAAAAACACATGTTTATAAAAAACACATGTAGATCCACATCATATAATAAAAACATTATTCAAACACTAATAACTCAAACCCATCACGAACCCACCTTATGGTTATATCACGGTGCATGAAATCAGATACGGAATTATTTTCTTGTAGGCTTAAAAATGTCTAAAAATACCAAGGTAGTTAGCAAAAAATTAGCACGTTTCAGATTTATGTATTTCATAGTTTTGCCAAAATATCATCTTGAAGTACACAGTACACAGAATCGAGTGTACATTGTAATTTGGGATCTTCACGTCGTCATCTCGGAAAATCTCAGAAAATCTCAGATCATCATCAGATTTTGATCATTTGGATATTCAACCCCCGGGGGGGGGGGCACTCCAACTTTGGAGGTGACGCGTATGTATAGCGCTGTCAAGACCCCCTTTTTCAGCATCACTGTCACCCAATAACCATATATTTTTTAACACATGCTCTGGCACCCAAAGACCCATTATTTTTTAGTTCCATCTGTCACCCAAAGATCATACAACAGCAACTTTCATTTTATCACTATTTTGAAATAACAAAGCCATTTGAACCCATTTAGAACTAGAAATTCAATGTTTGAGGCTTTTTTGGCTCTCACACAAAGCCGGATCACATTAAAAAAACTCATATTCTCACCCTATGCCCCCTACTTTAGGTCCAAACGGTGCATCTCTCACCCATTGACCTCATATTTTGTACAAGTTGGCGTTGCTCTCACCGAATGCCAAAAATCATGCTCTCACCCAAATGACCCCATATGTTTACATTTTGCCCTCACCGAATGCCCTTTACTGTGAAAGTGTCAGCCCTGCACCTATATCCATTTTATATTGAAGTGAGCCCCCCCCCCCCACCCTCGATTCAACCTTGTACTTTTAACTGCTAATGTCTTTTCACTGAGAAAGTTCTGAATATGAGAAAATCGTACTTAAAATTGGCAAATTTTCTTTGAAAACTGTAATATAAAGAAGAATTAGTGGTATTTGCACGTGAAATTTGTACACGTGTTCGTACTTGAGCCTCGAATATTTATTTAGATTGCATATACTTACGATTAAGTTATTTTTAACAAAAACAAACGCTTTATTGTAATTGAATAGTTATTTTGGTAATAACAAATAAACCCTAGCGAATACATTCAGATAATAGGGGAAAATAAAATGTCAGAGAGCGCTGTGATTACAGTTCATTGCACTACGCATGCAGTTCTTCTAGAAATTACACCTTGATTTAGCTGTGTAAATTTATTTTATAATTAATTTTAAACCTGAGTTGTGTAGCAAGATGAAAGCTTTAAAATGCAGTGCAGCACACGGATCACGTAATCATGGGGATAATTTACATATAACAATAATTGTCATTGTTTTCAGATTCTATTATTAAAAGCATTAAAAGTAAGGGGCGGGACACAATGGGAGTTTGTGTGTGCAATATCTCGGGAGATATTTGCTGCTTATATAGGGGTCTTTGGACATTTTGATGTCAGTTTGTTTCCTGTAGGCAGCTTAAAAACCTAATTTATGCAAAATGAGGTTTTTTGAAAATAATTTTCCAGAGTCAAGATGCAAGTATCATTTATGCCTCAAATCACTTATTTATTGTTAAATCAGTGCAGAGTAGGTTAGTATCTGTGGGTTAGTATAATAATATTGAAAGTTAGACCAAAGTAGAGAACTACACCTGATCCGTGAACTTTGTCTTTTTAAAGACAAATTCTTGTTATGAATAAGCTATAGAGAGGGAAATGAGTGCAGACGTGATGAGTATACCTTGAGAATGTTTTTTATATTATATAACTCTGAATATTTACATCTTAAATTACTTTTAATTGTGTTGTGATTGGAAATCACTATGTAATTCAACCAATTGGCTTATAATGAATAAATATACTTGAAATACCGTAATACCTCGTCTACAAGCATATAGAATGCTCATGATGAAAGCTAAATTAATCCAGGCGCCATCCAGCGACAAATATAAAACATTATTGGGTGTAAGCAAATAAATCACTTATACAAGCATAATACAAACAAATACTATTGTAAGACCAATCTATTATTTTGGCATATTTACGGCTGGTTCATCAAAAACACTATAGGCCTACGGTATATGCTTGTTGTAGACGAGATTTTACGGTAATAACAATAACCACCAGGCCATTGGTGTCACTTTAAACTTGTTTTCGCTGCTTTCGTCATTTCATATCAGCAAGAGATTTTGGCCCATCTCTATGTTTTTATTATCCGCATCTGAGCGACGTATAACAAATGGAGAACACTTCAAACTATTTACCAAACGACTTTTAAGTGCTTTAGATATATGATAAATATTAAGTCAACCAGGGACTTCTTATTTAGTTAAGACTTCAGGCAATGCCGCTAGAGTTTCGATTGTAAGAGAGGGAGAGAGAGAGAGAGAGAGACAGGGGAGATGAGAGAGAGAGTGGAGGGGAGAGAGAGAGAGTGAGAGGAGAAAGAGTGGAGAGAGAGGGGGAGGCCGAGTGAGGAGAGAGAGAGACGAGAGGGAGAACAATTGAGGAAGGGAGTGACTTTAACCGAGAGAGAGGAAAGGGAAAGATGAACATAATGCAGTTGAAACGGGGGGGCTACACGTTCCGCCACCTTAATTTTTTCAATAGGCGACGGTCCCCTGAAACTCCTAATAGAAGGAAAAATTAAGCAATAATCATGATAATATTGCCATGTGCATCTTTCTTTTTAGCTCGAAAAACACCGTGTTTGGGATCAAAATAGGGTACAATAATGCAAAATGTTGCACGCTTCGCTCGCCCGGATGCGTGCTGGTCCATCAAAATACCAAAATAATTCACCTTAATTTGGAGCTAAAATAATCTGAAATGTTCATCTAAACCCGGCACAAAATATGCCCTCTCCCCTAAATTTCAATGATTCCGCCGCCACCGAAGATGAAAATGGGTGCGGACAGTGACGAGGACACAAGTCAGAGAGAAAAGCATAAAATAGAGGAAACAAATGAGAAAGAAAATATAAGAGAATGAAAATGAGATGGATAAGGAATGGGAAAGAAAAAATATCGTAATAAGTAGAGCCCGGAAGTAGAGACTGAAAAGAGACTGAGAGAGCGGAAAGAGCTATAGAGAGAAGAGAAACCACGGGCAAAGAGCTTTTTGTAGTGCAAAATTCAATGATAGTAAAAACAATAAACGGTGTAAAACGTCTTGAAGTGTTTAGACTATCTATCCGCAAGTGTTAATGCTAGGCTTCAACAAAAAAACATTAAAAAGTCCCCAAGTTTGAGATATTACCTCAAAATATCAAGAGCTATCTTAAGAACCACTGAACCAATACAATGCTTGTTTGTACTCATTTTAATGCAATTTTCATGCTGAATGCAAATATGTTCATGAACAGTTACATTTCTGAAATTTGCCCTCTCAAAAACGTTTTAGCGGGCCCCAAATAACCATGAATCCACGCCTTCTGCGCTGTAAAAAACACAACTTAATTTCCTTCTGTTTATATTATTATTTCGGCTGAAAATGAAAACGGGACATGTGATAGTGAATAATTATCATCTATCATTTTGTGAACAGTTATTTGTTTATGTTGTGTTTTGCTTCCGCAATTTACAAAGCATTTCCCAACTTCCTCACCTGTTGACCATACTGACCGTGTTCCTCTTGTGAACGTGACTTATGTCTCTCCTAAGATTTCCTTAGGGTAAAGAAGCAGCTTTAATATTGAAGCGAATAAAGTCATATTAATTCTCTCCATGCGGGTGTCAAATGCAGACGAAAAGTTCCATTTTTTTTTTAATTCAAAATTTCAGAATTGTACATTTTCATGACCATATTTGGAATTGGCATGAAAAATGCATTAAAATGAGTACCAACAAGCATAGTATTGGTTCAGTGGTTCTTAAGATATCTCTTGATATTTTGAGAAAATATTAAAACTTGAACTTTTTATAATGAAGACTATGGCTAGCACGCACAGCGAATGAATTCTTGTTAATTGTTGTGTCTCAATGACGTGTAGATTACCCATCTATCATGTCCATCTTGGACAAATCATTGCTTACGGCCTGTCCACTGCACTGGATATTGTAGTAAATAATATCATCTTCAAGGACGAATGATTTTGGCTTTAATCTTGACTTACGGTTATTTTACTTCACACTGACTGCACTGGATACTTTGCCTGGATACGTACAAAATATTAACTTCAAGGACATGTGATTTTGCTTTAATTCTACTTTAATATATACTGCGCCAATAAAGTATCCTTACACTTGGAAAAATAATTTCAAAACTGAACAATATTGATATAAAATTGATGGTTTGAACTCAATGCACAAATTTATTGGTCGAGCTATGAGTTTAAAAATATTGGACGAGACGTAGTCGAGTCCAATATTTTAAAACTCATAGCGAGACCAATAAATTTTGCATTGGGTGAAATAAACCATCCAATTTTATCATTATTATGTTTTCAGAATCTTTATTTTAAGACAAAATTCAATTTTTTTTTTCAGTAATTGTTTTTTTTTTTAGATTTAAAAAAAAAAAAAAAAAAATTTTTGGGGGAGGTCAAAATCGACTGATCTTACATGCCTAGAGCAAAAAAAAAAAATTGAAAAAAGAATTTGAGAATTTTTTTTTCGTCCTATTTCCGGACTTTTTGGCCCCACTTCCGGAATTCCACAAGTTTCCGTAACATTTACATCAACGGGGATTCATTTCACCAAAATTTATGACGATTCGTAGCGCTTCGTAAGTCTCAGAATCCATCGTAACTTTAGAACGTATTGTAAAATACATTTCACTAAAATTATTTACTAATCTGCACTTCCCAGAGATTGCCTACCAACACTAGAGGGAAAAAAATGGGAAAAAATCCCTATGTCTCATGAAGTTACGTACTCGTTCCAAGTCGTTCGTAAGTTGCGAAATGATATAATTGAATTATGAGGGTTGAAAATATGAAGTAATAAAGTGTTTATAATAATATTTGATAGGCAATAAACTGATAAAGTAAAGCTTAACTTAAGCTACAAAATACAGAGTGCAAGCCTGCAGTGCAACTGAGTGTGCAAGAGCCAGTGCAGTGCAGTTGGGTGGACTATATTTGCCGATTTCATAAGCTTATCTAAAACCCTACCGTGTCTGTGCTAACATCATTCAAACCTTGCAGAGTCTTCAATTAATTACAAAAGTGACATTTGTCAGGTATAAATCCTCTGGTTTGGTCAGAAAATATGATAATTTTCGATGTCCGAGGCATGAGAGTGCCGAATTCTGCAGCTTTTACGTGGTTGTTAAGCACCGGTTTTTACTCGTTTTTTTGTACTTTCGTACAGATAAACGGCAAACAACATTAATTTCTTCATTTCTTAGCAGCTGAAACATGCATTTAGTACACCACAACGTTGATTTTCAAGCCTAGTTCATGAAATTAAACATCTCTTTCCGCGTCCGTAGAAAATCAAATTCTCCCGGTTTGATAGCAAAATAAACAAAATCGAGTTCATGAATGAATAGTCTCATTCAGTGCGTTTATGTTCGCTAGTCTCACATACGGTCGTTGCTGTTTGCAATACGTTAAAATTGGCGGCAAAATCGGTGATTTTAAAAATCACGGGGGATTGGGATCCAGGTGGCGCTAAAATTGGATTCGAAATGCATCCAATATGCTATTTTTTTGACGTTTTAAACTGTGTGGAGAGGTATAGGAAGCAAGATTCTGAAAACATAATAATGGGGTAAATTTGTTTTTTTTTAGATGCACTATCTAATCCTGCACATTATGACACCACATTGAATACAATGTGACCTCAAGAAGTAAAGTTATAAGCGATTGAATAGAGAAGGTCCAGTTTTAAAAATGACAAACTGGCCTATACAAGGCGCAAAAAGAATCCAACAAGCGCAACAAAGAGAAAACACAGTTTCTTCAATGAAGCGTTATTTAAAGCAGTTTTTATTTCAGTTTTTACTTCTCTGTACTTTTCATAACTTTCATTTTATTTGCCAGTTCTTTTGTTTCAGTTTTCTTTTGTTCCTTTTGTTTTAAATCAAAGCCAAACGCATAAATTATCCATTCACCACTCTCAAACCAGATGTCTATAGTCTGTGGAGTTTTGAATAGGCCAGTTTGTCACTTTTAAAACGGGACCTTCGTCTAATCAAATGCTTGTAACTTTGCTTCTTGAAGTCACATTGGATTCAATGTGGTGTCATAATGTGCAGGATTAGATAGTGCATCTATTAAAAAACAAATTTACCCCAATATTGTTCAGTTTGGAAATTGTGATTATTTTTCCAAGTGTAAGGATACTTTATTGGCGCAGATATAGTTGCATGTTGAACCTGTTGGCACACATTTCACACCCTTTATATAGCTCTATTGATAGGGGATCACCAGGGGATAATTGGAGTGATTAGTGGTTTTAGATTGTATTTCGTAGGGACACTCACACACACACCCCCACACCCACCCAACACACCCTACAACAACAGATCTTATGATTGAGTAGCTTGGCTAAATCACGTCCTCCGAGGAGGTTCAGGTGCTGGTATTAAACGTACGGTACAGCACTGATTAAATATTGGGCCCATTCCATGTCAACTCCAGGGATGTGCACCGCAGCACCTCTTCCCCTTCAATTTTTTTCTTTTTCTGTGTGGTGGTAGATATTGATGAGAAAGTAAAATCCTGAAAAATTGAGCTTCATACTCCATTTTCCCGTGGCATCAATTTGAAATTTAGGGGGGTCAGCGTAAAAAATGTGTCGCAACGCGAAAGACGATGTTTTGAGGTCCATAAATGTATAAAGGAACCCTTTAAAACTTTGAAAAGTATGTATCCTGGGGTACTTTTTGGTGTAGAAATCAAATCTGGTATCAGGAAACTTGTAACCCCTTTACTTTAAAAGATATAGGGCCCTCAAAATGCAACTTCGTCCAAACCAAACAAAAGTACCCCAGGATACATACTTTTCAAAGTTTTAAAGGGTTACCTTTATACATTTATGGACCTCCAAACGTCGTCTTTCGCGTTGCGACACATTTTTTACGCTGACCCCCTAAATTTCAAATTGATGCCACGGGAAAACGAAATGGAGTATGAAGCTCAAATTTTCAGGATTTTACTTTCTCATCAATATCTACCACCACACAGAAAAAGAAAAAATTGAAGAGGTGCTGCGGTGCACATCCCTGGAGTTGACATGGAATGGGCCATTGATATTTTTCAAATTTAATAGTCCTCGGAGTAAATGTAAATTGTATAAATATAATGATGTGTAGGCCTACTTAATATGTACTTTAACCCCCACAACAACATTATTCACCATGTTCACGGACGGGTTCTGGTCCAAAGTCCACTGGTCCAAAGTTCTGGTCCAATTCGAAAGAGAGATTGGCACTCAGTCTTGTAAAATACATTACTACATTTTATCTACTGTCTTGTTTACTCATAGATATTGTAAATTATTTCTACTTTGAGAGTAAATTGATTTAAAAAAAACCAAGGCAAAAGGCAGAATTTACATTGTAATTTACATTTATTTACAGATACGGAATACTTCGTTTTCACTTGGGAGAGCAGGACTCCGAGTATTAGACGTACAATATTGTATGTAACATATCTATACGTTATTTAATCTATTGCCATTCTATTTCCAGTAATGTTAAAATTCTAACGAATGTTTGATGACGAAAAATCGATAATATGTTACATATAATATCTAGCAGAAATATATTATCGATTTTACGTCATCAAACATTTGTTAGAACTTAAACATTACTGGAAATAGAATGGCAATAGATTAAATAACGACGTAGATATGTTACATACAATATTTTACGTACAATAAAAAGTCTGAATACTGCTTTAAAGACTTATCATCTCAAATCTGTCACAATCTATGACGCCATTCAAATTCAATAAAACAGTTCAGATCACAGTCTAAACTACTTATTCAAGGACAACATTGTGGCCCGGACGTTCAATATTTACTTATTTTTATGAAAAATGATTAAATATATCAGATGTAGATCACGCGAATTTAAATGAAAATAGCACTTAACCTGTCATAATCACGATCGCTGTAGGTTCCTTGTCAAAATGCATCAGTTCTATAATTTTCTTCTGCTTCAGTGCATTTACTAACGAGTGTTGTTGAAAGTGAATTTATGTCTGCTTTGGGTGATATCACAAGAAATAAGGAAAATATCACAAAATAAATAAATAAACCGTTCCTGGAATGGAATCTCAAGATTAAGAAAAACAAAACAAAATCAAAAACTTTGGGAAAGAGCCCAGCTAGAACGCGTGTTAGGTGATGTTGTTCTGGATTATTATTATTTTTCAGGTTTTTTGCTTTGCTATCTTCTGAAGATAGAATTTAGAGCCGATACGAAGAAAATAAAATACCTTCAGTGGAAGCTGTTAAGAAACTCTTTTGGTGTACTTTTATGTTTGATGATTTTTTTTTGCTATCTACTGAAGATAGCAATTACGGCGGATTTATATAATACAAAAGACGATAATCGGCAAATTATTATAGCCAAAAAGCGCACTGAATCATCATCTCTTTTTAATATATCAGTGACGTTTTACATTTTTGTTTCTTTATTATTATTTCATCACCTTCCTAATAATCTCTGCTATATAAGTTCCGTTTTAAATTTTTATCAGTTTCGTCGTTTTAGCATTTTTTCAGTTTTTTGCTTACGAAGAGCCTACGAAGAAAATAATGAATACAATCAGCGGAAGCTGTTAAGAAACTCTTGGAGTATATTTTATGGCTGATGATTTTTTGTTTTGCTATCTACTGAAGATAGCAATTACTCATACGGCGGGTTTATATAAAACAAAAGATTATTCATACATTTAGCTTTTTGATCGGTCAATTATTATAGCCCAGAAGCGTATACTGAATCATCATCTCTTTTTAATAATACGTTTTTGCATTTTTGTTTCTTTATTTTTATTACCTTTCTGATAATCTCTACTATATAAGTCCTGTTTTAAATTTGTATCAACATTTTAGCATTTCTTTGTAGCTTTGCATTTGGCCGATTGGCTACATTTTTGCTTTGCTATCTTCTGAAGATAGCATTTAGGGCATACAAAGAAAACAATTAATACCTTCAGCGGAAGTTCGTTTTGTATAATTTTATGTTTGATGATTTTTTTTGCTATCTACTGATGATTTTTTTTGTTAAGATAGCAATTATGGCGGGTTCATATACGGTAATACAAAAGACAATTCATACATTTAGCATTTTGGTCGGCAAATTATTATAGCCCAAAAGCATACTGAAACATCATCTCTTTTTTGTTTCTTTATTTTTTTCCATCACCTTCCAAGTAATCTTTGCTATACTGTATAAGTCCCGTTTTAATCCCGCCTGCCCTGTAAGGTCACAGAGTGGTGACGATTTTGACTGGGGAATGGGGATTTCCACTTGTTTACAAATGTAGGCCTATTGAAAAGTTTACACATTTTAAAGAACCTAGAAAGATACAATAGGCGAACTGTTTTATTTTGATGTTCTAAAACACAAACACAAATCGTTTAAAAAACACATTTAAATGTAGTGTTATATAAATGGTATAAAGGATTTGAAACTTTAATTTAATCAGAAACGGTCAATTTTCAACGGTCGCGGTCTTTAGTTACATGCGCACGAATGCAAACTCAGCCTGTATGGGTGTTACACGTGTTACACCTCCGTATCAAAACAGGATTAGATTTTTGCACGTGGATTCAAGAGTGCCAATTGGGATTTGCAGTTGGGCCTGAAATAGGACTTTTAGGCTTATACGATTATAATTTATGATTAAGTAATTCTCTGGTTTTAATATACATACGAAATAACGTCAGGATGTATACAAATAGCGAAGACGCACCATAATTAATGCACATAAAATGCAATGTTTCCTATTGCAAATGAAAGAAGAAACAAGTGTATTAGCTATGTTATAGCCCGGGCATGTTAGCTACAGTTAATACATAATATTGAATATAAATTATTTTTATATATTACTGGCTTTACCTCAAGACCCGCAAGACCAAAGGAATTATAAATGCGATTATTGGCATCCTTGGCTCAATTCCTTTAACATAAATGTATAGAAACACACTGTAATTTTCTTAGTTAAATGGCTAAAACTGGAAATATTGGTTTCAACATAAAAAATCCAAGTTTTGAGATATTTTCTCAAAATATCAAGAACTATATACACTGGAAAGTATTAATTAGTCAAAAAAGTGGTCTAATTGGACTAATTTATAATTGGTCATGCAAGATAATTTTTTTAAATTCAATAAATGCTGCTGAAATTGTGTATTTGTAATGCCAGAAGTATATTAATAACATTTCACATCAATTTGCATCATTTGACAATATTTTCGTGACTTAAAATTGTCCATTTGTACAAAATATCAAATTGCATGACTAATCATAGACTTAAGACTTCGTGATTTAATTAGTCATTTACGTGAATTACTAATTAAATTACTAATTGAATGACTAATTATTGATAAAAAGACTAATATGTGATTACGAATTAATCAATAATTAGTCATTCAATTAGTAATTTGATTAATGATTTGTCAACAATTAGTCATTCACGTGGTAATTTAATTAGTAATTAGTAGTCTTAAGTCAACGACTAGTCATGCAATTTGATATTTTTATTTGTACAAATGGACCATTTTAAGTCATGAAAATATTGTAAAATGATGCAAATTGGTGTGAAATGTTATTAATATTCTTCTGACATTACAAATACATAATTTCAGCAGCATTTCTTGAATTTAAAAAAATTATCTTGCATGACTAATTATAAATTCCAATTAGACCACTTTTTTGACTAATTAATTATCAGAAACCACTGAACCAATTCTGGGCTTGTTTGTACTCATTTTTTATTCATTTTCATGCTTATTCCAAATATTGTCATGAAAATTAACAATTCCAAATTTGACATCTGCGTGGCCGATTTACTGAATGACCTTCAACGTGTTCAACTATTCCACCAAGTGTAAGTCAGCAATTAGTGTAACTAGGCGGTTACCCGTATTTGGCGGTTCTCGACTGTCACGATTACCTGGCTGATGGTGACTGTACTCACCAAGTTTTATGCCCATAGGACAGTTTTTGCTAATTTCACCTCAGATGACCCCTTGTGACCTCGAAATGACCTTCCAAAATTTGACTCTAAAAGTTGACTGTACCCACCAAGTTTCATGCCCATACAACATTTTTTTACTAATTTGACCTCAGATGACCCCTGCGTGACCCTGGATGACCCCAAAATGACCTTCCAAAATTTGACTCTAAAGGTTGACTGTACCCACCAAATGTCATGCCCGTACGACAGTTTTTACTAATTTGACCTCAGATGACCCCTGGATGACCTCGGGTGATCTTGGCCCACTAACTGAAACAAACTTGTTCTGTCTGAAGTCCAGATGCACCCATCCACCAAGTTTGAGGAACGTGCGACCCCTAGTCTCCGAGAAAATAGGCGGAAAACAGTTTTTACTGATTTGACCTCAGATGACCCCTGGGTGACCTTGACCCACTAATCAATACAAACTTGTTCTGTCCTAGGTCAAGATGCACCTACCCACCAAGTTTCATGCCCATATGACAGTTTTACTAATTTGACCCCTAGATGACCTCTGGTGACCTTGACCCACTAACCAATACAAACTTGTTCTGTCCCGGGTCAAGACGCACCCACCCGTCAAGTTTGAGGAACGTGCGACCCCAGTCTCCGAGAAAAACAGTTGTTACTAATTTGACCCCTGGATGACCTTGGGTGACCTTGACCCACTAACCAATATAAACTCGTTCTTCCTCATACCAAGCTGCACCCATCCACCAAGTTTGAGGAACGTGCGACCCCCGGTCTCCGAGAAAAGAGGCGGACAGACAAACAGACACACAAAGACACAAACAAACAAACAGACAGATTGTGGTGAATTATAGTAAGATACCGTACGTTTACCAACACCAGGACCTCCTCGGAGGATGGTTTGCCAAGTTCCTGCATATTTTATTGATCAAGTTTGCCGCTGACTTCCCCATTTTCTAGGCGGTTACCCGTATCTCGCGGTTTTCGGCTATCATAATTATTGGCTTTTGCAGATCTCAGAATCAGGGTGTGTCCTTTGGCTAGGTCTGACAAAAAGGTCACCGTGAAAACTTTTGTTTGTTAGTCCAAGGTCCACTCACCCACCAAGTTTGAGCTCCATAGAGGCAATTTGAAATTTCTACCTTTTTTGACCTATGACCTCTTAACCGTAGGTCTGACGAAAAGGTCACCGTGGAAACTTTTGTTTGTTAGTCCAACATCCACCCACCCACCAAGTTTGAGCTCCATAGGGGCAGTTTGAGAGTTCTACCTTTTTTTTTGACCTATGACCTCGTAACCGTAGGTCTGACGAAAAGGTCACCGTGGAAACTTTTGTTTGTTAGTCCAAGGTCAACACACCCACCAAGTTTGAGCTCCATAGAGACAATTTGAAATTTCTACCTTTTTTTGACCTATGACCTCTTAACCGTAGGTTTGACAAAAAGGTCACAGTGGAAACTTTTGTTTGTTAGTCCAAGATCCACCCACCCACCAAGTTTGAGCTCCATAGGGGCAATTTGAAATTTCTACCTTTTTTTGACCTATGACCTCTTAACCGTAGGTCTGACGAAAAGGTCACCGTGGAAACTTTTGTTTGTTAGTCCAAGGTCAACCCACCCACCAAGTTTGAGCTCCATAGGGGCAATTTGAAATTAGACTTCAATTGGACTTGACCTCGGCCTTGACCTTTGACCTTAAAAAATATAAACTCGTTCTTCCTCATACCAAGCTGCACCCACCCACCAAGTTTGAGGAACGCGCGACCCCCAGTCTCCGAGAAAAGAGGCGGACAGACAAACAGATACACAAACACACAAACAGATTCTGGTGAATTATAGTAGGATACCGTACGTTTACCAACACCAGGACCTCCTCGGAGGATGGTTTGCCAAGTTCCTGCATATTTTATTGATCAAGTTTGCCGCTGACTTCCCCATTTTCTTGTTATTTTAAAAACACACCTTTCTGCTTAATTAATATTCTGATTCTGGGCTTATTTTGGTCCATTTCTGGAACACTTTGGGGTATTATTTTTTTAACATTTGAAATAATTTGCATTGACGTTGATGGGTGCGAATAAATGCGACAAAGGTTTATTATAATAATAATGGCTTCTGTGTTGATGCGTATGGGCGGGAATGTAACAATATTATTATTAACATTTGTAAACATTGAAACAGACATATTTAGAAATTAGTATATCCGAAAATAGGATATGACCTTTGAACAACTACGCTTTTATGCACTATTGTTTTAGGCCAAGTAAAAATAAAAATATGTTTCTTGTCCGGGTTTTTTAAAATTAGGAGGATGTGGGGCTTTTTATTTTTTATTTTTTATTGGAAAACGACGCTAAACACCTGTATTTGGCACCATATTTTGGGTATTCGACATATAGATTGATATCTGAGAAAAAAGAGGAGGCCCGTTTTATTTTATTGTTTTGAGAGGTAAAGCCCCCCTTTTTATAGTGATCACAAAACTCTTCTTAAATGATGTATTATGCAAAGCCGTAAAATAAGTTTCAACTTCTGAAACATCTTTTTCAACAAGTTATACCTGAAAGATTACAAAATAAAAATAAATTTGAAAAATCTGTAACCTTGTATTTTTTTACTCGGCCTTATCAAAACACTCATATTAATACGTCAATCTACGAGTGTAAAGCATCTGTAATGCATCTGTACAAAAACATAATGCGTTTTGTTTTCTGTAGGTGGCATGATGAATAAAATGCGAAATGCGCTTTTTTGAAGTCAGAATTTATCCTAAAATATGCCGTGCAGATTTTAATGGTCAAGTTAATAATAAAATAGATTTAATACGAACTATAAATTATTGTGCGCCACTGAGGGTTGATTTTAATTGATTCCCTTTTTATCTCGTGCCCACTTGTTTCCACTAGAACCCCCCCATAACATTAAAAGATCTGCCAAGGATTATTAAAGTCGGGATCTGACATTTCCTAATTAGCATGTGTCAACTGTTATTTAAGTGGCATATTTATGATGTTTTTTGTACATACTTTTAAAAACAATAATATGCTGACAGGCTATCACCATTAAGGGGGTACTACACCCCTGTGGTAAATTTGCGACTATTTTTGCATTTTTCTCAAAAAATAATAACACACTGGTAACAAAAGTTATGTATATTATTGGGGGCAAGGAATCCAATTACTATACTGAAATTTCAGTGACTCAAGACAAGCGGTTCAGTATATATGATAGGAAACGAGGTACATCATAGCGGTACCTTATTTCTTATTATAAATAACAAATCGCTTGTCTTGGGTCACTGAAATTCCAGTGTAGTAATTGGATTCCTTGCCCCTATAATATACATAACTTTGGTTACCACTGTTTTATTAGTTTTTGAGAAAAATGCAAAAATAGACACAAATTTATCGAGGGGTGTAGTACCCCCTTAAGCCTGGTTAGTTTTTATCGGGGTTTTTATCACACGAGGACACAAATACGAACAACTAGTCGAATATAGCGCCATGATGGAAGTGACGTCAGGTGTCAAATGTTTTCGTGACCAAATACTACTTCTATTTCATATGTCATACCGTGTCACGCATTTCCTTCGTATTATTGATAGCAAGTCCTAATTTCGACATTTACAAAAAGTCATTCCTGCGTCAAATTCGCATAATTGAAAAACAAATCACTGGTGCCTGATGGGATTATTATAGCAGTTTGACCCGGGAGTTTAACTCATTTCCGGAGGGTATGACCTTGCTAGAGGGCGTTTTACTCTCTTCAACAGGTAACAGGTACGATTCACTAAACTTACGACACCTTTATGTGGGGACCTCAATACAATGACCAAGTAAGAGTTTAATTGGAATTATTCCCGGGGAATTATTCATAACCAATCGAAAGCTTGCCTCACTTTGTAGATAGCAAACCAACAGAATTCGTCATAGATATGCGTTGCTAATAGAAAAACCGT
Organism: Amphiura filiformis; assembly: GCF_039555335.1. Lineage (NCBI taxonomy): Eukaryota > Metazoa > Echinodermata > Ophiuroidea > Amphilepidida > Amphiuridae > Amphiura > Amphiura filiformis. The sequence continues at coordinate 48,249,517 of NC_092635.1, forward strand.
GATTTAGTGTCATCCCCTATACCTATTCTTGCCTTTAATCGTGTAAATGCAACAGGTGCCGTGATGCCGTTAATGTCTTTTCGTTCGATTAGAGCAAAACAAAGTCACATCCGCCTACCCTGATATCATCGTTTACTATTTTATACTGCGATGAAAATAAAGCAGTTTGTATGGCGTAATCTGTTTAATTTCATTTTCTTTATAAAATCTATTTCGACAAAGATTTTTACAGGGAATTAATCTGTTATTGTAATATACTCTAAATAATTGAAAGGTGGTACAATATATATCTTTAAAATCATAATTTGAATTTTGTGAAAGATTTTTTTTATGGTATAAGGTACAAATATTAGAAATAGACAGCTGCATATCATAAATCATATTGGTTCATTACCTCAACATTAAATATAATTTTATGATATTTTTGTACAGTACTCTCTGTTTAAATTGGCTATACTTATTCTGTTAATTTGCGTTTCATCATCTTTAATAATTCGACACGGACAATAGTTTTCTATTTTGAAAGTTTTTACGATAACTGGCTCTCCGATATGTTTTGGAAGTAACATTCCTGAAGTTAATGCTATGATATCTTGCAAAGGATTATCCACCATTTTAAGAATTTATAAATTAATAAAACGTATGTTTTATTAATTCCATTGGAATGTATCTATTTTACGCTTTACTCCTGTCGAATTCACTTGGATTTATTTTATCTTCAAAGCAAGGTGACGGACTTTATACCAATGAATTTGCTGTTAAGGTACTTGGTGGACATTTGGTAGCCAAAGAAGTAGCTGGTCGACATGGATTTGAATATATAGATAAGGTAATTAAATAGTGAGTTGTTAGTGTTGTTGTTGTTGTTGTTGTTATTGTCGTTGTTGTTGTTGTTGTTGTTGTTGCAGTATTGTATAGTTAATTTTGTACCTATATATGGATATCAGGCTAACAAACACCACTTTAACCATCTTGCATCATTTCTGGATTCAACCATGCCCGCATTTGGCATTTTTTATCCATTGGGGTTCAGCAGTTAAGATTTGTAGACGCCCGGCCCTCGGGTAAGTTGTAACATGGCGATACTTGACCGATGTCTAGCTGTAATTTTGAGCCTTGTTGGTGAAATATAAACTAAAGGTAAGCAACTATTTTAAACTGTTGCAATTTGGTTGTTCACATGCAGCATTTTGCGGTTGGTAGTGAAATGCACAAATTGCATTGATCATTTCATAGCGAATGTGTAGAAGAATTCAAATATCACAGATATACTTTTGTAGGTCCTGTGGTTGTTGAGTTATGTTGTAAAGAGGGCTGAACCAACAACACTTTTGTAAAATAACTCATTAACAACAATAAATCAAGCAAGTTTTCAAAGTATATGATTTGTAGAAGGAACTTTTGCAAAACATCAAATGGTTGACTAAGTATTGTTGGTCGAGGCAGCCAAAAAGATCAATTTTCATTGTCTAAATACAAATGAAATAAAATATTGAAAAATAACACCTTGATGTTTTGCAGAAGTTCAGCTTACGAATCATATATTTGAAAACTTGCTTGATTTATTGTTGTTAATGAGTTATCATCTGGTTATGTTCGTTTTACAAAGATGATGTTGTTTCAGCCCTCTTTACAACATAACTCAAGAACCACGGGACCTACAAGGGTATATCTGTGATATATGAATCCTTCTATACACGCTCGCTATGAAATGATCAATGCAATTTTTGCCAAAGCTCACTACCATTCGCAGATTTAACTTGACTGATTATATCCACTAAAGCAAAAATAGGTTTCAAATAAATTATCAGACTGGTTAGAATATTGGCGTTATTGCTGTTGTTGTTGTTGTTTTGTGTGATCTGTGGTCACAATTCTAGTAACATGTGTTTCTAATATGCCCATGACTGAGTCACTACTTAAAGTCATAACGATTTCCATCAAATTTTAATTTTGTTATTCTTTACTCAAAAATGCTGTATTAGTAATAACTGTCAATAAAGGTTTTTGTCCAATAAGCTGAAATAAGAAAGTAAAGTGAAAAAACCCACTGGGCGTTTATAACGTGGAGTTCTATGAGGTTCTTTATGTCTGAATACCGTAAAAACTCCATAGTTAGCATATGTGCTTACTATCGAGCGCTTTTGAAAACATGAAATTGTATATACCAAAGTCCGGCGCTTTACCAACTGAGCTAAATGGGGTTGAGACACACATTTGCAGGTTTACTTGTTCGAATGTAAGTACATGTGTATCGATGATTTGCTCAAAACCCTTTACACTTTTGTGGATGGGCTCTTCATATTTGCACGTTTTAAAGGCGCTCGATAGTAAGCACATATGCTAACTATCGAGTTTTTACGGTATGAAATTATGTCCAAATTGCTCTGTTGACCTGACAAATAACACATTTGGCTAATTCCATTTAGTTGGGACATGGGACATGCATGTAAACATTACAAATATGCCAAAACAATCAGGTTTGAACAAAATGAACCAATTAGGCCTATATTATAAGACCGCAATGGCTTTAGCCTTGCACCGTGTGCATACATTATCACGTTGTCGTTGTTGTTGGGTTTTGCTTTTGGAAGGTGAAGTTTTTACTAATTGACGCATGTCTCTCCTATATTGTTTTTATACAGCTATATATGGCTTTATTGTCGTCTTTGTTATTGTGGTTTCAAGCATTTTTTTCTCATCTCTTTCTTTTACCACTTACCTTTCACACCCAAGAGGCGATTAGAAGCTTACAGAATACAAAAAAAGCATTAATACTGCTAGTGTTATCACTTACGTTAGAAACTTACGGACTCAAGGGACTTTCGTTGACTCGTTGTATTATATCAGTTCTGGGGCACTCGTAATTCACGGACGTCTCTGATTTCAAAGACGGGTCAGTGATTTCACATATGACGTCTGTGATATCACATACGTCGAGCTTTGTTGACAGCTGGGCACTCGTTGCAGCACATCGGAACGAAGCTGAGTGTATTAGAATAAGTTTTCCTATGTTTAGCAAATATCTGCCTGTATGTGATTTATGAGACGTCTCTGAAATATGATACTTTTATGTGACATGACGCTTCAAGAGTATTTGATATCAGAGACGTCCGCGAATTATGAGTGCCCCCGAACTGATATAGAGATGTTCGGCCTTTATATTTGCCTTTCTTATTAGACTTTCTTTAGTTTGTATAGCCTTGTATATAAAAAAAAAATCGGCATTATTTGGTTCATTCGTATATGTAAATGTCACACTTCCCCCCCCCCCTTTACACCCCCACAGACACACCTCTATTACATAGCACGTTGTATAATTATAGTCTTTTTCGATTACAAATGTGAGACTGCAGTATAGTCGTTCCTGACATTGAATAGCCTTGTAAAAAGAAAAGCGGGTCTTTTGTAGGTGCTAGGCCCTCATCTCTTCTTATTGCATATAAAGGACATTCACAATAGCGTTTCAAGTACAACCAGGTTATTTGCAGACGACTGCCTCCTTTATCGACCTATAAATTCATCTGCCGACGAAGATGCACTCCAAGAAGACCTTAATACCATGGTTCAGTGATCTGAAGATTGGGGAATGAAATTTAACCCAACTAAATGTGAAACAATACGTGTTTCCAGGAAGAGAAGCCCAGGCACCACTTCTTATAGCATCACTGGAGTCAAATTAGAGGAAACAAACCACACCAAATACCTAGGTATCCACATTGAAAAAGATCTCCGATGGAACAAGCAGACCCATTATGCTGCTGGCAGAGGTATTGGCGTCCTAAATTTCCTCAGAAGAAATTTCCATCATTGCTCTTCCTCCGTCAAAGAGAAGTTGTATTGTACTTTGGTGCGTCCTCACCTGGAGTACGCTGCAGCATCATGGGATCCCTACACATCTAAAAACATCGCCTACTTGGAAAGAGTGCAGCGACAAGCCGCCCGTTTTGTTACCAACACTTATGGCAGAGATACCAGTGTTACCCAGCTGCTCAACACTCTTCAATGGGAGTCCCTGAAGACCAGACGTGAAGCACACAGATTAACATCATTTTACAAAATGCAAAATGATCTTCTGGACATAGACTACCAAAAATTCACCGAGCCAAAATCAGACCGTTGCAGAAGAGGCCACTCAAACCAGTTTGTAATCCCGACTCGAACTACCGACGTGTATGCGAACTCATTTTTTCCGCGCACCATTAAGACATGGAACAAGCTTCAGCAGTCAACTGTTGCGCAACCAGACCCCTTCAAGTTCAAGTCATCTCTCCTGCAAGACCCAGCTCTAAACAAAAACTAATCCACCCTCGCGAGCCTCCAGTTTAAACTTCTTCAAGGAGATTTTTGGAGGTTACCAATACCAAGTAACAAGTACCAAGTGCGAACTATCAATTTAAAATCAATGGTCTTTCTTGGCTATCGCCTGCGAAGAAAAAGCCGTAATGAAGGAATGGAAAATTTGAATTTGGGGGTTAGCTGAAATGATTAAAATATCAAAATCAAGGATTTTTCAGCGCTCTGTTTTGGTCAATTATAGAGGGGTCCTTTGGAGCTGCACGGTCCAAACAGTGAGGTATTTAAGCATAACCACCACGATACAAGCAGCGGCCTCACTGTGATAAAGAAACGTACGGTAGGGAGAACAGATTAGAAGAACATAGATAGAGAGTGCAGATTAATTCACACCACGAAAAACAAAACATACAAAGCTACAAAAATAATATTTCTATGGAACGCCACAGTGGTCAAAACCATATTAAGAAGAAAAAAATCTCCGAGGAAAATAATACTAAACAGAGAATGAGATGACCACAAACGACGTTTTTGAGACGCGGCAGGTGATTATCGATTTTTGGGTTCTATTGTTTTTTCTCGGTGATTTTTTTTTCATCGGTGAGTTTCTCAATAGGCAGGTATTAAAACCAACAGCTATATGTGATGCGATCAAGCAAAATCAGTCGGATAGTAAAAAGGATTTACAAACCTGGATTTTGCAGAAACCCCCATTGAAATTGAACAACCAGTTCCAAAGATATGAGCAATTAAAACGCTTCCAAAACAATAGGAAACAAAAGGAAATATTGCCTTTGTTTGGCTATATCTCAAAATCAATATTTCCGAGTTCCGACTGATTTTGCTTGATCGCATCACATATGTGCAATAAGCGGAAGTGTGAAGTACTATACTGCATGCGGTACTGCACATAAACGGGTCCCAAAAATAGTTCCAATAGGGTTTTGTCACTGTGGGCGTGCCATATTAGAAAACGCAGGTGTAACATCACATTTGTAATAATGCTTCACGGCCATATTGCAAAGACTACACTACGTTGTGTGTGTGTGTGTGGGTGGGGGGGGGGGGGCGCGGTTATAGGAAGGGGTGAAATTATTATCCCCTTTCAACATTAAGCCTAAACCAGGTAAACCAAAAGTACATTTTGTTGTAAAAAGAAAAATAATTATGTGTCCATGTTTTGTACTCTTATTTTCAAAAATATTAAAATTTGACTTTTATTGCCAGTTAGTTCCAACTAAATAATTTGGATTAGCCTATGTTTCGTTTGGCCATTTCTAACATGTATAATCCCCAAAAATATTGCTGTCATTATCTGGCATCGGGAGTGCTTAGGCTAGTCAATACAATAGTAGATTGCTACTTATGCTTCGAAAGGAAGTTTTTGAATGTGTCTTATTTATAGGTTAATGTACAGGGTGTCCCAAAGGTTCCTTTAGCATTTTAAAATGCTGCACCACTTATACACATTTATCTTATGAACAGTGCCGCCGAGAGCCATTACGGGCCCAGGGGTAAAATGAACGCACGGCCCCCTGAGGGGTCTTTTCTTTGCTTTTATGGGTCCATTTCTGTATGTTTTCTTTATTTTTACTAGCCCCTAGGACCCCGGGCCCGGGGGTAAGGCACCCCCTTAGCACCCCTTGTCGGCGGCACTGCTTATGAACAATATGTATGAATTTCTGTAAAGAGGACACTTAAATTGTTTTGATACCTATTAAAACTTGACCAATTTTCTTGTCAATGTTAGATTCAAATAATGATAGACACATTTTTATCGCATAATTAAAGCCATATTATAACATTTCTGTAAAAATAAATTAGTATTTTTTTCCCATAAAATGTTAGCTTTTACTCTCGATATGTCCCCTTTTAATTTTGAGCCGAACAAGTGAGGTAAAGCATAGAAAATTGGAATTTACTACTAGCGCCCATGCATGTTACTCCTGCGGTTGTAATACGGTACGATCCTCTGGGTGTGTGTGTATGTGTATCCCGCACGCCGTGTACGTACTGTGCATACGTGTTCGAATAATATTTCCATCGTAATAAACCGGCGTTTTATTCAAAATATCGGATTTTAACAAAACTACAGCACCTAAAGTCTTGAATTTTGCAGAATATCTTTATTGACTAAAGTACATTACAATCGTGTAAAAACCAGAATTTAAAATGTTTTTGAGGGCGTTCTCCTCAGCAAATGTTATAATAAAAACATACATAAAATATTACAGCATGTAAGTCTGCTTGTGAATTGTTACTGGTTCACTCACAAAAAAATAAGACGCTTTAGCGTCCTCTTTCTTAAAATATGTGACCGTCCACGTCGAAACGCTCGGAAAGTCGGCCCCTGGACAATTTCGTTTTCTTCTCCGTGTTTAGAAAATATATCATTTGACTTCAAACAATATCCAAAAGCGGAGTTATGGCTTGTTAAACTTTGCTCCTTCAGTAAAAGGGTACCCCCGGTACATTATTTTGGTGTTATACAATATTTCTCTTTTTCCACATCGCTGGTATTACATATCAAATTGTCATAATTGGCGGTTAATCATCCTCAAGTCAACGAGGTTCAGGAATGTCCTCTCATTGTAGATTGTTAGGGAACAAACCAAAAGATAGATGACGTCCTATAAACGTAACTAGGTTCGTTTCTCGGCCGAACCCCTCCCTCCCTGCCAGAAACGTTATAATGAAATGTTGACAATTTTGACATAATAATAATAATGACACATTCTTCAGACCGATGTTTTTGTACAAACGTAATCGAGTTTTTTTACCCCCTCCCCCTAAACGAAACTAGTTTCGTTTATAGGACGTCATCGATCTTTTGATTTGTTCCCTTAGTTAACCCACCACTTAAACAGGATTTGGCCAAAGCAAACAAAGACTAGAGCTATTTGCTAACTCTATACATAAGTATAAGCTTATTATCCTCTTCAACAATAGGATTAAAGATTGGCGTTTGACTAACACTAACATGAGTAACATGTAGGACAAACATTAGGTAAATATGAATACAATACAATACTGTAACTCGAAATACAATTTGCCGACTTTACGAGCGGTTTGAGATGGATGGTCACATATTAGCATGAGTTTTAATATTGCTGGTCACCAAACGATGAATAAAATGTACGACATAATGTCTAATTTAGCACCATCTCAAAAATTATCTTAATTTTATGTTAGAGTTTCTACTTCTAATATTTCTGTTGGAGTGCAAGATTGCTTTAATAGGGCAGCTTTTCATTGCATCAAAATAAGTCACTAAAGGAAACATAATTAAATTGAGCAAAATGAACCATTTTCTTTGATTTGATGACGTTTCCTAGTCTTAAATAAAATTCTTAAAATATAACTGTAGTGCCTAAACTTCGAAGTGTATACATACAGGACGATGGTCCGGTCAACACGATTAATTAGGTAGTTGCTTGTTTTGCATCTGTTTTGAGAAACTCTAGTGACCGGACCGAATTTAAACGTCAGAAGGCCAAATCAAATAATTAAATATGGTAATCAATCAATCCACAACAAACATTTCTGACTTTAATAAAAGTTGATATCCGTGCTTTTAAAGGTTAATTGAGCTACAAATGAATTAAATGAAAAAGAAAATTATGTCAAGTTGGCTATCAAAATAATTGTACAAGTTTGCGCTTTTATAATATGTCTTTGGATCTTCTTTATACGATAATACCTGTGAGAGATGTCATGGTTCAAAGTGGGAAAGAGGTTTTTGGGACACCCTGTATATCGTAATTGGTTTTATATAATTTACTCTTTATATAGATCGGAACATTAGTGGACTATTACCTCTTCAAGCAACAATCTATTCCTACACGATCCAAACGTAGCGCAGATACTCACATCAAATCGCTGAATGATGACCCGAAGGTAAGGGACCAAACCAAAAGTTCGATGATGTCCTATAAACGAAAGTCCTTTCGTTACTGGGAGGGGGTTAAAAAATCCGATTTACGTTTGTAAAAAACTAGTTGAGATATCGGTCGAAGTTGGCCTATCGGGTTGGAATTTTCAACATTTTACACTTTCGTTTTAGCGTTTCGAACGGACTTCCATTTATAGGACGTCGCGTCATCGACTCATACATAATTAATTATGGTTTGTTTCATAAGGTGCTTGTTGGAATAATATGAAATGACATGGTATAGTAAATCGTGTACGTGTGGTGCTACACGGTGGTTAAAAAATAAAAAGTGTGTAAAATATAAAGGTTCAAACTAGAACCTATTTGTCATTGTTACAGAACCCTTCTAAAAATGATTTTATAAAGAACTAAAACATACATATAAGCTCTAAAACCAATTTATAAACTTTCATTTATAGGACGTCGTCGAACATGATATTGTTTGTTTTTTCCATAAGGCGCTTGTTGAAATGATATGAAATGACATGGTGTAGTAAATCGTGTACGTGTGGTGCTACACGGTGATTCAAAGATAAAAAGTGTGTAACATATAAAGGTTCAAACTAGAACCTATTTGTCATTGTTACAGAACCCTTCTAAAAATGATTTTATAAAGAACTAAAACATACATATAAGCTCTAAAACCAATTTATAAACTTTCGTTTATAGGACGTCGTCGAACATGATATTTTTTTTTTTCCATAAGGCGCTTGTTGAAATGATATGAAATGACATGGTGTAGTAAATCGTGTACGTGTGGTGCTACACGGTGATTCAAAGATAAAAAGTGTGTAATATATAAAGGTTCAAACTAGAACCTATTTGTCATTGTTACAGAACCCTTCAAAAAATGATTTTATAAAGAACTAAAACATACATATAAGCTCTAAAACCAATTTATAAACTTTCGTTTATAGGACGTCGTCGAACATGATATTGTTGTTGTTTTTCCATAAGGCGCTTGTTGAAATGATATGAAATGACATGGTGTAGTAAATCGTGTACGTGTGGTGCTACACGGTGATTCAAAGATAAAAAGTGTGTAATATATAAAGGTTCAAACTAGAACCTATTTGTCATTGTTACAGAACCCTTCAAAAATGATTTTATAAAGAACTAAAACATACATGTAAGCTCTAAAACCAATTTTGCTTCTTTGAAGAACCGTTTTGAGCTTTAAAGAAGCTTTGCAGAATTTAGTTTACAACCATTTTGGCAAATAGTACTTTTATGGTAATATTACGAGTGTTATTTCTCACGGTTGTTTGATGTGATCATTTATTAATTTTCTAACTAACAAAACATTATTATAATGTTCAGTTTTAGACCTGAATAATACTAACAGCTTCATGTTTAAATATCAAATTATTCATCTTTGCTTTTTGGTGGTAATTTTAATTCTATAAATTGTACATTTGTGTCAAAAATGAGGGCGCTATTTACATTTTAAATTTAAATTGGCCAAATAATATGAGTTATACCTTACATTTCATGATAAAAAGTTTTTTGAATATTCCCTTGTCATTTGTCAGTCTATTTGCTGATGTTCTAATACCATTTAAAATGTCTACCCCTTGTAAAGATGCAAACAAGATTTTAGATAAATAGCGCCATCATTGTTCAACTTTTCTTTGAAATGACTCAGTTTTAAATGCCATCAAACAACCGTGTTCTTGGTTCTCAGCTATACTCTGAGAGGGTTCACGCCAATCTGAAGGGGTTCTTTAAAGAACCTAGGCTCTTTAAAACCAATGTAGAACCATTTTGATGAGGGTTCCACATAGAGGACAAAAAGGTTCTAAAAACGACTGCACAGTGCCAGAAAATGCAGTAGCTGCCCTGTGAACATTTGGCAATTTACATACAGTATATATTGTACTCATTTTTTGCTCAATTTCTATTATGCATCGATTTGATTTATACACCGATTGTTTTGACACAGTTTGAATTAATTTAGATTAACACAAAGTAAGCAAATGGTACCATGTCCTCGCTCTCGAGAAGTGTATTAGCCTATTTAAGAAAATAGAAATAGATACTTTCATATACAATGATATTTACACCCGGGTATTTTACCGTTACTGCATTAAATATAATATAAACATTTAATAGGAAATCAGCACTCTAAACCAAGGATGCACAATATTATGTATACGCGAGCCTTGTTTCAAAATTAGGTTTGTAGAACGCCGGCCGGCCACACGTTCCACAGGTAACTCATATTAACTTGAATAAAAAACAAATAAAATGAAATGAAAATAGGTCAATATTACAAGTATCCGCAGTGTATACGTGTATCATGATCATAAAACGTGCTGAAAAATTGTAGTGTAGTCACACATTTAGGCCTACACGTTTATGAATAGGAAATTAAGGCTGTGTGTTTTTTTAGAGATTGCGATTTCCAAGCGTACGTATCGAACGTACGTGGAATCTATTCAAAATCACTCTCCTGTGACGGGATTTTGAATAGATTCCACGTACGTTCGATGTACGTTTGGAAATCGCAATCTCTCTATAGTTTTGCCGAATTCGGCAGAGTGACGAATCGAGAAGTTTGAGCAAATTGAGTTGATGCATGCTTCTGACTATGTTTTAGGTGATCTTTTATTTCCATCACAAATTAATGGAAAATACACTCTCCCCGACGTAGATATCGAAATTTGGATTTGTCGAATTGCACCAAACTGCGATTAATGAATTTAGCAAAGAGACGAATCATAGTACTTAGCCTAACTGTACAAAATAGGTAGATCTAGCTGAAACCCGCGGATTTTCTGTATTAAGGGATCTGTAATGAGCGTTTTGAGCGTCTCGACATTATTTGTGGGACATGAGAGTACATCAGACATATCGAATTGCATTCTGAATACGAAGAATGTCTTTCTGATATCAAATAATTTTCATTTTTGAAATTCACGATATAATACAAATTTTATGACTTAAAATTTGATATTTTTCACATTTTGATATATAACAGTCCTCGAAGTAAATTTTATAAATCTAATGATATATTCTTAAAGTGTATGTAGCTGGGAGGAAAAGCCGACGATCAATTGAAAATTTTGACCTTTCATATTGAAGATATGGATTTTTTCCCCAAAAGACCTAATTTTTTTGGTGTTTTGGAATTTCAAAAAATCAAAATTATTTGATATCAGAAGGACATTCTTCGTATTCAGAATGCAATTCGATATGTCTGGTGTGCTCTAATGTCCCACAATAAATACTGTCCAAACGTTCATACCCACCCTTTAAATGTCCTGCTATATTTGACACCAATGCATAGTCATGATAGTATAGCTATAGGACTCCTCCATCCAGGGATACCAAAATAAGTACAAACATTCCCCACACATAAATATGACGCTCTACAGAGTATCACAGAGAAATGCATCGCTATGACGTAATAATGTGAGTGCGTCTTCACGATACTGAAAAATCCTTGACATTGTACACAAAATATCTTAAACATTCGATTCCACCAGATTTCTTTCCCAAATATGACAGGAAATTACTATTTATAACTTATATGCCAAGTTTACAATCTATATCCATAGGAAAATCAGCAATTTCTGCAAACACGAAAACAAAATTAATGATGAGTGCTATATAATGATTTATACGTATACCGTATATTTGAATGCTTATTCGACCCTGCATGCAAATTTGTGACCGTCCACCATGCACAAACCAGCTGTAAAGTCGACAAATTGTATTCTGAGTTACAGTGTCAAATGTGCATGAAGCTCGTATTCATAGGTACCTCAAGTTGGTGCTACATGTATCTCATTTTGATAGTGCCAGTCAAACACCTTTTAAACCAATCAATAATCCTATTGTTGAAGAGGATGATAAGCTTCTACCTATGTTTTTGTTTGCTTGGCTAAATCATGTGCAACTGGCGGGTTACAAAGCATTGTATTTTATCTAGGTAATACCTAACAATTAACAATGAGAGGACATTCCTGAACCTCGTTGACTTGGGAATGATTTGAAATGACCGCCAATTATGACTGTTTGATATTTATTACCAGCAATGTGGAAAAAGAGACACATGGAGAACCGACATAAGGTACCATTTTGTTGAAGTACCAACGTTCAACAAACCATAACCCCGCTTCTGGATATCGTTTAAAGCTTATGATATATATTTTCTAAACACGAAATAAAACTAAATTGACCGGGGCTCGACTTTACGGCTCATTTGTGGTGGACGGTCACATTTATGGGCAGCGGTTGGGACTTTTTGGATTTGTCATAAAACCGAATTGCTGTAAATACCCGTTTTCATGGCTATATCAATTTTTTAGAACATAAAAGTTTTTTAAATAAATACTGCACGTTTTAAATGATTGACCTTAAATGCCGTAATAATTATGTCTCTTATCTTATCTGTCTTTGATTTGTGCATTGTTGACCATGGAATGGAAAACCATTATGATTGGATGGGAGCCGTAGACCTAAATGATGTGCACCACTGTTCTAATCTCTCTCTTTTCTTACTGATTTTTTTTTATTTGTTATAATATGTTCAAGGTGGAATGGCATAAGCAGCAAATTTCACTAGTCAGAGAAAAACGTGAAGAAGACAAGAAATTTGATGATCCAAGATGGGACGACCAATGGTACTTGGTGAGCTGGAGGATTTTGTTTCTTTTATTAGGCTATTGACCATTTCGGTAAATCCCATAAGCCTTTGCGAGTACACCTGAGAACTCTTCATTTTACGTCATGCCGATCTGTGCCGATGCGAACATCATTTATCGGACATCGTTACTGCGCATTGCAAGTCGGCGTGACGTCAAATGACAAGTTCTCAGGTGTACTCACAAAGGCTTATGGGGTTTACCGAAAAGGTCAATTGAAAACCACACACCCACCCCCACACACCCCTATGGAAGACATGACTTTAATCTTCCACACAGGGGGTGTGAATTTCAATTGAGGCTACCTGAATGAGTGACTCCATTTGTAATCTGCACCCAAGGTCATGTCTTCCATAAGGGTGTACGTATATCATCTGGAATAACTCATTGGTGAAAAAAGGAATAAATATAATTAGTGAAAAGAAAGAGTAAAGATAAATTGATGGAATGTATGTGCTTTTAACACTTATACTATAGAGTATAATAGTGCTCCATTATAGAGGTTATCTGTGTTCTAAACTGGGCTCAAAAAGATCCTTCTAATTTTTCACAAGATCATATCTTAAAATCCTGTCCATAAAAATGAATCAAAATTGCACACAGGATTACTTCAACTACTCTAAACATTGGTCAGTAACAAAACAGTTGTCCAACTGACACAACAGCACGATGCACTGACATGGAACAGCTTCTTGGACCACATGCACAGCCCAATAGTTGGCACCCAACACAAGAAATCTTTGAGTAAATGGAATAGAGTGGAACAAGACCGGGTTCTTGAAGAAAGTGTGTGAAAAGCAGAAGCAGCTCTGTTACACACTATTCCACTTACTCTTTGGAAATAATTATCACCTGTGTAAGGATCTTGTACGCATTCTCATCGATTTCTTTTGGTGGGTGCCAATTAATTGCCTGTGAATGTGGTCCAGGAAGCTGTTCCGTGTCAGTGTATTTTGCTGTTGGACAACTGCTTGGTTACTGACATGTGTTTAGAGTAGAGTATTGAAATTATCCTGTGCGTAATTTTGGTTCATTTTTATGGACAGGATTTTAAGATATGATCAGCGACTGCTATACCTTGTTTAGGACTTTCAAAAGAAGTACCTGCATGTGCAACTGTGACTGCTTCAAAATAGCCCGCTAAAGTCATGCAAGTAACTCTATAATTATATTGAATTTGTAGACTTCTTAAAATTTCAGTTAACTTGATTTACTCTTAATTCAGAGAGATTCACGGAAACATAGCATGAATGTGGTCCCCGTGTGGAATCGTGGTATAACTGGCAAAGGCGTCGTCGTGTCCGTTTTAGATGATGGTAAGAACCTATACAATTAAATAATGATTCAGAAAATTCCATTTTTATCATTAGTTACAAATTATTTTGCATCTTTGTTCCTTCATTATAATTGAATACCGAATTAAAAGACTAGCTTGCGTCTGACGTCAGCATGGTCAGGGCAAAGGCGCGATGTGATGGTTCCTGACATTCGCAGTACAGCATTTTTGGTCTGGTTGACAGGACGTCATACGCAAACTAGTCTTTTTATTTCGGTCTTCAATTATAGGCCATCTGAATTTAATTAAAGTTCGTCTCAAAGCTCGCATTAGTAAAATCGCCGCACTGGGTAAATTTCAGTTTTTTCCGCTGTTTAATGTTTTTTCTAAATCTACCACACCAAAATATCACGCCTGACATGACGTTAAAATAGCCTAAATCGTTAAACTCAATAAAATTCTTCATCTCGACCACAGTATTCCTCTGGGCTTTAGTATAAAATTGCAGATGTTAACATTGACTTGTGTAGTATGAAGGAATAGGGATCAAGGATGTGACGGGGCTCAAATAAAGAGATGAAGATCAAGGATGTGACTGGGCTATAGCATAGAATGGCAGATGTTAACATTGACTAGTAGTAGTAACATGAAGAAATAAAGATCAAGGACGTGACGGGGCTCAAATGAAGATATGAAGATCATGGATATAACTGGACTATAGTATAGATTTGCAGATGCTTACAGTAACTAGTGTCATATGAAGGACAAGGGATCAAGGATATGACGGGGCTCAAATAAAGAGATGAAGATGTGACTGGGCTATAGTATAGAATGGCAGATGTTAACATTGACTAGTAGTATGAAGAAATAGGGATCAAGGATGTGACGGGTCTCAAATGATGAGATGAAGATCAAGGATGGAACTGGGCTATAGTATAGAATTGCATATGTTAACATTGACTAGTATAGTATGAAGAAATAGGGATCAAGGATGTGATGGGGCTCAAATGATGAGATGAAGATCAAGGATGGAACTGGGCTATAGTATAGAATTGCACATGTTAACATTGACTAGTGTAGTATGAAGAAATAGGGATCAAGGATGTGACGGGTCTCAAATGATATGGTGAAGAACAAGGATGTAACTGGGCTATAGTATTGCACATGTTAACATTGAATAGTGTAGTATGAAAAAAAAGGGATCAAGGATGTGACGGGTATCAAATGATGAGATGAAGATCAAGGATGGAACTTGGTTATAGTATAGAATTGCATATGTTAACATTGACTAGTGTAGTATGAAGAAATAGGGATCAAGGATGTGGCGGGGCTCAAATGATGAGATGAAGATCAAGGATGTGACTGGGCTATAGTATAGAATTACATATGTTAACATTGACTAGTGTATATAGTATGAAGAAATAAGGATCAAGGATGTGACGGGGCTCAAATGATAAGATGAAGATCAAGGATGTGACTTGGCTATAGTATAGAATTGCATATGTTAACATTGACTAGTGTAGTATGAAGAAATAGGGATCAATGATGTGGCGGGGCTCAAATGATGAGATGAAGATCAAGGATGTGACTGGGCTATAGTATAGAATTGCATTATGTTAACATTGAATAGTGTTTATAGTATGAAGAAATAGGGATCAAGGATGTGACGGGTCTCAAAAGATGAGTTGAAGATCAAGGATGTGACTGGGCTGTAGTATAGAATTGCACATGTTAACATTGACTAGTGTAGTATGAAGAAATAGGGATCAAGGATGTGACGGGTCTCAAATGATGAGATGAAGATCAAGGATGGAACTGGGCTATAATATAGAATTGCATATGTTAACATTGAAAAGTGTTTATAGTATGAAGAAATAGGGATCAAGGATGTGACGGGTCTCAAATGATGAGATGAAGATCAAGGATGGAACTGGGCTATAGTATAGAATTACATATGTTAACATTGAATAGTGTTTATAGTATGAAGAAATAGGGATCAAGGATGTGACGGGTCTCAAATGATGAGATGAAGCTCAAGGATGGAACTGGGCTATAGTATAGAATTGCATATGTTAACATTGAATAGTGTATATAGTATGAAGAAATAGGGATCAAGGATGTGATGGGGCTCAAATGATGAGATGTAGATCAAGGATGGAACTGGGCTATAGTATAGAATTGCATATGTTAACATTGACTAGTGTAGTATGAAGAAACAGGGATCAAGGATATGACGGGTCTCAAATGATATGATGAAGATCAAGGATGTAACTGGGCTATAGTATTGCACATGTTAACATTGAATAGTGTAGTATGAAAAATAGGGATCAAGGATGTGACGGGTATCAAATGATGAGATGAAGATCAAGGATGGAACTTGGTTATAGTATAGAATTGCATATGTTAACATTGACTAGTGTAGTATGAAGAAATAGGGATCAAGGATGTGGCGGGGCTCAAATGATGAGATGAAGATCAAGGATGTGACTGGGCTATAGTATAGAATTGCATATGTTAACATTGAATAGTGTTTATAGTATGAAGAAATAGGGATCAAGGATGTGACGGGTATCAAATGATGAGATGAAGATCAAGGATGGAACTGGGCTATAGTATAGAATTGCACATGTTAACATTGACTAGTGTAGTATGAAGAAACAGGGATCAAGGATGTGACGGGTCTCAAATGATATGATGAAGATCAAGGATGTAACTGGGCTATAGTATTGCACATGTTAACATTGAATAGTGTAGTATGAAAAAATAGGGATCAAGGATGTGACGGGTATCAAATGATGAGATGAAGATCAAGGATGGAACTTGGTTATAGTATAGAATTGCATATGTTAACATTGACTAGTGTAGTATGAAGAAATAGGGATCAAGGATGTGGCGGGGCTCAAATGATGAGATGAAGATCAAGGATGTGACTGGGCTATAGTATAGAATTACATATGTTAACATTGACTAGTGTATATAGTATGAAGAAATAAGGATCAAGGATGTGACGGGGCTCAAATGATAAGATGAAGATCAATGATGTGACTTGGCTATAGTATAGAATTGCACATGTTAACATTGAATAGTGTTTATAGTATGAAGAAATAGGGATCAAGGATGTGACGGGTCTCAAATGATGAGATGAAGATCCAGGATGTGACTTGGCTATAGTATAGAATTGCATATGTTAACATTGAATAGTGTTTATAGTATGAAGAAATAGGGATCAAGGATGTGACGGGTCTCAAAAGATGAGATGAAGATCAAGGATGGAATTGGGCTATAGTATAGAATTGCACATGTTAACATTGAATAGTGTAGTATGAAGAAATAAGGATCAAGGATGTGGCGGGGCTCAAATGATGAGATGAAGATCAAGGATGTGACTGGGCTATAGTATAGAATTGCATATGTTAACATTGAATAGTGTTTATAGTATGAAGAAATAGGGATCAAGGATGTGACGGGTCTCAAAAGATGAGATGAAGATCAAGGATGGAATTGGGCTATAGTATACAATTGCACATGTTAACATTGAATAGTGTATATAGTATGAAGAAATAGGGATCAAGGATGTGACGGGTATCAAATGATGAGATGAAGATCAAGGATGGAACTTGGTTATAGTATAGAATTGCATATGTTAACATTGACTAGTGTAGTATGAAGAAATAAGGATCAAGGATGTGGCGGGGCTCAAATGATAAGATGAAGATCAAGGATGTGACTTGGCTATAGTATAGAATTGCATATGTTAACATTGACTAGTGTAGTATGAAGAAATAAGGATCAAGGATGTGGCGGGGCTCAAATGATGAGATGAAGATCAAGGATGTGACTGGGCTATAGTATAGAATTGCATATGTTAACATTGAATAGTGTTTATAGTATGAAGAAATAGGGATCAAGGATGTGACGGGTCTCAAAAGATGAGATGAAGATCAAGGATGTGACTGGGCTGTAGTATAGAATTGCACATGTTAACATTGACAAGTGTAGTATGAAGAAATAGGGATCAAGGATGTGACGGGTCTCAAGCAAATGATGAGATGAAGATCAAGGATGGAACTGGGCTATAATATAGAATTGCATATGTTAACATTGAATAGTGTTTATAGTATGAAGAAATAGGGATCAAGGATGTGACGGGTCTCAAATGATGAGATGAAGATCAAGGATGGAACTGGGCTATAGTATAGAATTACATATGTTAACATTGAATAGTGTTTATAGTATGAAGAAATAGGGATCAAGGATGTGACGGGTCTCAAATGATGAGATGAAGCTCAAGGATGGAACTGGGCTATAGTATAGAATTGCACATGTTAACATTGAATAGTGTATATAGTATGAAGAAATAGGGATCAAGGATGTGACGGGTATCAAATGATGGGATGATGATCAAGGATGTGACTGGGCTATAGTATAGAATTGCATATGTTACCATTGAATAGTGTTTATAGTATGAGGAAATAGGGATCAAGGATGTGACGGGTATCAAATGATGAGATGAAGATCAAGGATGGAACTGGGCTATAGTATAGAATTGCACATGTTAACATTGCATAGTGTATATAGTATGAAGAAATAGGGATCAAGGATGTGACGGGTATCAAATGATGGGATGATGATCAAGGATGTGACTGGGCTATAGTATAGAATTACATATGTTAACATTGAATAGTGTATATAGTATGAAGAAATAGGGATCAAGGATGTGACAGGTCTCAAATGATGAGATGAAGATCAAGGATGTAACTGGGCTACAGTATAAAATTGCATATGTTACCATTGACTAGTGTAGTATGAAGAAATAGGGATCAATGATGTGACGGGTCTCAAATGATATGATGAAGATCAAGGATGGAACTGGGCTATAGTATAGAATTGCACATGTTAACATAATCCGTCGGCCGCAACACATAGTGGCGTACGTGAAGGACAAAATACGTCTCCGAGCAAAACGTTTTTGAAGGATATGCTACTAGTAACTGAGTCGATACTCGTCCATTGTTATCTCTCAGTGGCCCAATTCCATTTGAAATTGAAGTTTAAGGTTCAAACTATTACACTGTACCTTTAATAGTAAATAAAAAATAACTATTATAGTATAATAGCTAGCTCTAAACCAGTACGCCACTATGTGAAACGGAAAGTTTGAAAAATCACTCTACGCCACTATGTGTTGCGACCGTGTATATAGTATGAAGAAATAGGGATCAAGGATGTGACGGGTATCAAATGATGAGATGAAGATCAAGGATGTGACTGGGCTATAGTATAGAATTACATATTATGTTAACATTGAATAGTGTATATAGTATGAAGAAATAGGGATCAAGGATGTGACGGGTCTCAAATGATGAGATGAAGATCAAGGATGTAACTGGACTATAGTATAGAATTGCATATGTTAACATTGACTAGTGTAGTATGAAGAAATAGGGATCAAGGATGTGACGGGTCTCAAATGATGAGATGAAGATCAAGGATGTAACTGGGCTATAGGATAGAATTGCATATGTTACCATTGACTAGTGTAGTATGAAGAAATAGGGATCAAGGATGTGACGGGTCTCAAATGATGAAATGAAGATCAAGGATGGAACTGGGCTATAGTATAGAATTACATATGTTAACATTGACTAGTGTAGTATGAAGAAATAGGGATCAATGATGTGACGGGTCTCAAATGATATGATGAAGATCAAGGATGGAACTGGGCTATAGTATAGAATTGCATAATTATGTTAACATTGACTAGTGTAGTATGAAGAAATAGGGATCAAGGATGTGACGGGTCACAAATGATGAGATGAAGATCAAGAATGGAATTGGGCTATAGTATAGGATTACATATATTAACATTGAATAGTGTTTATAGTATGAAGAAATAGGGATCAAGGATGTGACGGGTATCAAATGATGAGATGAAGATCAAGGATGTGACTGGGCTATAGTATAGAATTACATATGTTAACATTGAATAGTGTATATAGTATGAAGAAATAGGGATCAATGATGTGACGGTCTCAAATGATGAGATGAAGATCAAGGATGGAATTGGGCTATAGTATAGAATTACAGATGTTAACATTGACTAGTGTAGTATGAGGAAATAGAGATCAAGGATGTGATGGGTCACAAATGATGAGATGAAGATCAAGGATGTGACTGGGCTATAGCATAGAATTGCATGTGTTAACATTGACTAGTGTAGTATGAAGAAATATGGATCAAGGATGTGACGGGTCTCAAATGATGAGATGAAGATCAAGGATGGAATTGGGCTATAGTATAGGATTACATATGTTAACATTGAATAGTGTTTAATGTATGAAGAAATAGGGATCAAGGATGTGACGGGTATCAAATGATGAGATGAAGATCAAGGATGGAACTGGGCTATAGTATATGTTACCGGGGTCCCAGGAGGGATAAGGCTGCATGGAGACAAAAATGATGAAAACCATAAGAGAATAATGTTGCTTGACTTCTAGATTCAGTGACTTAATAATAATAATAATCTCTCTTTAAACCATTTGACTATTGATCATTATTACACTTAAGTTATGTTCTTTTCTTATGCATCTGACTGCGTTGAAACAATTGAATAACTACTCGTAATTATGAATCTACGTTTATCTATACTTCATTAATTATTTACATGTCAAACAATCTCATTCTTTAATTGTTGTTTAAGTAAAAGCAACTCTGTCTCTAAATATATATTAATAATCTTTCATCCATGTACCTTTTAAGTAAATACAGTTCTTAAATCTCAATGAACTTTAATCGTTTACATATTTACTAAATTAATCGTGCTGATGTTAATGTTAACTCCACAAACGAAATATTGGCTCAAATATCATAAAGTAATCAAATGTAAATTCTTGATTAACTGAGTTTTAGTATTTGATACTATTTGTAAACTTTGATAATGTAAAACATTATACACTCATTGTCTTATCCTAACAACTACCTTGAAACAATCCATGGTAACATGTTTGGTTCTGAAAACTGGCTATTTACATTATACCAATACCATAATTTAGTTTTTATATGGCCTAAATTTGGTCTCTTGTTACCATGGGCTACTTAGGCAAAATCATGACAATCACAAGTATTTTCAGGGTGCAATAATAGTTTTCTACCTTTTAACCCTGTATGCCTATTAGTTCATACACACTTCATATGCTAAGTACTTTCAAACACCCTATATTTGGTAAACAGCTTAACCTCTTACCTTTCCTGCTTAATCCAAAGAACTAGAATAAATTACACCCAACCATAACCATGTTGCTAGGGTCATTGAAATAGAGCCCAAATAGGTGTTACAATATACCAGACCAAAGACAGTTCCTATAATACCTCTTAGTATTTGGGTGCTCAACCAGAACTTTTGGTGCTTAAAATATGGCAATCCAATTCAATGGAGACAGGGCTTTCCTTGAGAAGATCTAAAGGCTACCGTGTCTTATATATCTATATAGGCATTACTTGTTATGTTCTAAAGCTTCCTGAAGTTGACCTTATTCTCAAATCTACTTCTAAATCTCTAAAAGTTAAGACCTACATTACATTAGGTCTTACAAACTTAACACTAATTAAACTTACTATTTGTATAATATAACATACATTTACCTGATTAAAGATGAAACATTTTACCGATGTTCGCTCTCTTTTGGTAGTAAAGTGTAGCATCTCTGATAATATTTACCATGAAATCCTATCAATCAACCAGTTGTCTGCTCATCTTCATATACTGGTTCTCTCCTTAAGTTCCTTAATATCTATATTCATATACTATTAATATAAGTACATTTAAGTTAAAACACATACCTGCATGGAGACAAAAATGATGAAAACCATAAGAGAATAATGTTGCTTGACTTCTAGATTCAGTGACTTGTTTAATAATATGTCACTCATCTCGAGGTCAACCAAGAAGATGCTCTCAGGGTCAACTCACTATTATGCAGCATGCAGATAAAAAGTTTTGTTTGGGGGTCTACTTTTGATCACTTTTTATGCTCGTAACATATAGAATTGCACATGTTAACATTGAATAGTGTTTATAGTATGAGGAAATAGGGATCAAGGATGTGACGGGTATCAAATGATGAGATGAAGATCAAGGATGGAATTGGGCTATAGTATAGAATTGCATATGTTAACATTGAATAGTGTATATAGTATGAAGAAATAGGGATCAAGGATGTGACGGGTCTCAAATGATGAGATGAAGATCAAGGGTGTGACTGGGCTATAATATAGAATTACATATGTTAACATTGAATAGTGTATATAGTATGAAGAAATAGGGATCAAGGATGTGACGGGTCTCAAATGATGAGATGATGATCAAGGATGGAACTGGGCCAGAATATAGAATTGCATATGTTAACATTGAATAGTGTTTATAGTATGAAGAAATAGGGATCAAGGATGTGACGGGTCTCAAATGATGAGATGAAGATCAAGGATGGAATTGGGCTATAGTGTAGAATTACAGATGTTAACATTGAATAGTGTTTATAGTATGAAGAAATAGGGATCAAGGATGTGACGGGTATCAAATGATGAGATGAAGATCAAGGATGGAACTGGGCTATAGTATAGAATTACATATGTTAACATTGAATAGTGTTTATAGTATGAAGAAATAGGGATCAAGGATGTGACGGGTCTCAAATGATGAGATGAAGCTCAAGGATGGAACTGGGCTATAGTATAGAATTGCACATGTTAACATTGAATAGTGTATATAGTATGAAGAAATAGGGATCAAGGATGTGACGGGTATCAAATGATGGGATGAAGATCAAGGATGTGACTGGGCTATAGTATAGAATTACATATGTTAACATTGAATAGTGTATATAGTATGAAGAAATAGGGATCAAGGATGTGACGGGTCTCAAATGATGAGATGATGATCAAGGATGGAACTGGACTATAATATAGAATTGCATATGTTAACATTGAATAGTGTTTATAGTATGAAGAAATAGGGATCAAGAATGTGACGGGTCTCAAATGATGAGATGAAGATCAAGGATGTGACTGGGCTATAGTATAGAATTACATATGTTAACATTGAATAGTGAATATAGTATGAAGAAATAGGGATCAAGGATGTGACGGGTCTCAAATGATGAGATGATGATCAAGGATGGAACTGGGCTATAGTATAGAATTGCACATGTTAACATTGAATAGTGTTTATAGTATGAGGAAATAGGGATCAAGGATGTGACGGGTATCAAATGATGAGATGAAGATCAAGGATGGAATTGGGCTATAGTATAGAATTGCATATGTTAACATTGAATAGTGTGTATAGTATGAAAAAATAGGGATCAAGGATGTGACGTGTCTCAAATGATGAGATGAAGATCAAGGATGGAACTGGGCTATAGTATAGAATAGCACATGTTAACATTGACTAGTGTTTATAGTATGAAGAAATAGGGATCAAGGATGTGGCGGGTATCAAATGATGAGATGAAGATCAAGGATGTAACTGGGCTATAGTATAGAATTGCATATGTTAACATTGACTAGTGTAGTATGAAGAAATATGGATCAAGGATGTGACGGGTCTCAAATGATGAAATGAAGATCAAGGATGGAACTGGGCTATAGTATAGAATTGCATATGTTAACATTGACTATAGTGTAGTATGAAGAAATAGGGATCAAGGATGTGGCGGGGCTCAAGTAAAGAGATGAAGATCAAGGATGGAATTGGGCTATAGTACAGAATTGCATATGTTAACTTTGCCTAGTGTAGTATTAAGAAATAGGGATCAAGGATGTGACGGGTATCAAATGATATGATGAAAATCAAGGATGGAACAGGGCTATAGTATAGAATTGCAGATGATAACATTTACTAGTGTAGTATGAAGAAAAGGGGATCAAGGATGTGACGGGTCTCAAATGATGGGATGAAAATCAAGGATGGCACTGGGCTATAGTATTGAATCGCACATGTTATCATTAAATAGTGTATATAGTATGAAGAAATAGGGATCAAGGATGTGACGGGTCTCAATTGATGAGATGAATATCAAGGATAGAATTGGGCTATAGTATAGAATTGCACATGTTAACATTGAATAGTGTTTATAGTATGAAGAAATAGGGATCAAGGATGTGACGGGTATCAAATGACGAGATGAAGATCAAGGATGGAACTGGGATATAGTATAGAATTACATATGGGCTATAGTATAGAATTGCATATGTTAACATTGCCTATAGTGTAGTATGAAGAAATAGGGATCAAGGATGTGGCGGGGCTCAAGTAAAGAGATGAAGATCAAGGATGTGACGGGTATCAAATGATGAGATGAAGATCAGGGATGTAACTGGGCTATAGTATAGAATTGCATAGTGTAGTATGAAGAAATAGGGATCAAGGATGTGTCGGGTATCAAAATAATGATGAGATGAAGATCAAGGATGGAACTGGGCTATAGAATTACATATGTTAACATTGAATAGTGTATAGTATGACGAAATAGGGATCAAGGATGTGACGGGTCTCAAATGATGAGATGAAGATCAGGGATATAACTGGGCTACAGTATAGAATTGCATATGTTAACATTGAATAGTGTATGTAGTATGAAGAAATAGGGATCAAGGATGTGACGGGTCTCAAATGATGAGATGAAGATCAAGGATGTGACTGGGCTATAGTGCATATGTAAACATTGACTAGTGTAGTATGAAGAAATAGGGATCAAGGATGTGACGGGTCTCAAATGATGAGATGAAGATCAAGGATGGAACTGGGCTATAGTATAGAATTGCACATGTTAACATTGACTAGTGTATTATGAAGAAATAGGGATCAAGGATGTGACGGGTCTGAAATGATGAGATGAAGATCAAGGATGGAATTGGGCTATAGTATAGAATTGCATATGTTAACATTGAATAGTGTATATAGTATGAAGAAATAGGGATCAAGGATGTGTCGGATATCAAATGATGAGATGAAGATCAAGGATAGAATTGGGCTGTAGTATAGAATTGCATATGTTAACATTGAAAAGTGTATATAGTATGAGGAAATAGGGATCAAGGATGTGACGGGTATCAAATGATGAGATGAAGATCAAGGATGGAATTGGGCTATAGTATAGAATTGCATATGTTAACATTGAATAGTGTATATAGTATGAAGAAATAGGGATCAAGGATGTGACGGGTCTCAAATGATGAGATGAAGATCAAGGGTGTGACTGGGCTATAGTATAGAATTACATATGTTAACATTGAATAGTGTATATATAGTATGAAGAAATAGGGATCAAGGATGTGACGGGTCTCAAATGATGAGATGATGATCAAGGATGGAACTGGGCCAGAATATTATTGCATATGTTAACATTGAATAGTGTTTATAGTATGAAGAAATAGGGATCAAGGATGTGACGGGTCTCAAATGATGAGATGAAGATCAAGGATGGAATTGGGCTATAGTATAGAATTACAGATGTTAACATTGAATAGTGTTTATAGTATGAAGAAATAGGGATCAAGGATGTGACGGGTATCAAATGATGAGATGAAGATCAAGGATGGAACTGGGCTATAGTATAGAATTACATATGTTAACATTGAATAGTGTTTATAGTATGAAGAAATATGGATCAAGGATGTGACGGGTCTCAAATGATGAGATGAAGCTCAAGGATGGAACTGGGCTATAGTATAGAATTGCACATGTTAACATTGAATAGTGTATATAGTATGAAGAAATAGGGATCAAGGATGTGACGGGTATCAAATGATGGGATGAAGATCAAGGATGTGACTGGGCTATAGTATAGAATTACATATGTTAACATTGAATAGTTTATATAGTATGAAGAAATAGGGATCAAGGATGTGACGGGTCTCAAATGATGAGATGATGATCAAGGATGGAACTGGACTATAATATAGAATTGCATATGTTAACATTGAATAGTGTTTATAGTATGAAGAAATAGGGATCAAGAATGTGACGGGTCTCAAATGATGAGATGAAGATCAAGGATGTGACTGGGCTATAGTATAGAATTACATATGTTAACATTGAATAGTGTATATAGTATGAAGAAATAGGGATCAAGGATGTGACGGGTCTCAAATGATGAGATGATGATCAAGGATGGAACTGGGCTATAGTATAGAATTGCACATGTTAACATTGAATAGTGTTTATAGTATGAGGAAATAGGGATCAAGGATGTGACGGGTATCAAATGATGAGATGAAGATCAAGGATGGAATTGGGCTATAGTATAGAATTGCATATGTTAACATTGAATAGTGTTTATAGTATGAAGAAATAGGGATCAAGGATGTGACGTGTCTCAAATGATGAGATGTAGATCAAGGATGGAACTGGGCTATAGTATAGAATTACATATGTTAACATTGAATAGTGTATATAGTATGAAGAAATAGGGATCAAGGATGTGACATGTCTCAAATGATGAGATGATGATCAAGGATGGAACTGGGCCAGAATATAGAATTGCATATGTTAACATTGAATAGTGTTTATAGTATGAAGAAATAGAGATCAAGGATGTGACGGATATCAAATGATGAGATGAAGATCAAGGATGGAACTGGGCTATAGTATAGAATTACATATGTTGATTGAATAGTGTAGTATGAAGAAATAGGGATCAAGGATGTGACGTGTCTCAAATGATGAGATGAAGATCAAGGATGGAACTGGGCTATAGTATAGAATTGCATACGTTAACATTGAATAGTGTATGTAGTATGAAGAAATAGGGATCAAGGATGTGACGTGTCTCAAATGATGAGATGAAGATCAAGGATGGAACTGGGCTATAGTATAGAATTGCATACGTTAACATTGAATAGTGTATGTAGTATGAAGAAATAGGGATCAAGGATGTGACGTGTCTCAAATGATGAGATGAAGATCAAGGATGTGACTGGGCTATAGTATAGAATTGCATATGTTAACATTGAATAGTGTATGTAGTATGAAGAAATAGGGATCAAGGATGTGGCGGGTCTCAAATGATGAGATGATGATCAAGATCGGAACTGGGCTATAGTATAGAATTGCATATGTTAACATTGAATAGTGTATGTAGTATGAAGAAATAGGGATCAAGGATGTGACGTGTCTCAAATGATGAGATGAAGATCAAGGATGGAACTGGGCTATCGTATAGAATTGCATACGTTAACATTGAATAGTGTATGTAGTATGAAGAAATAGGGATCAAGGATGTGACGTGTCTCAAATGATGAGATGAAGATCAAGGATGGAACTGGGCTATAGTGTAGAATTGCATATGTTAACATTGAATAGTGTATGTAGTATGAAGAAATAGGGATCAAGGGTGTGGCGGGTCTCAAATGATGAGATGAAGATCAAGGATGGAACTGGGCTATAGTATAGAATTGCATATGTTAACATTGAATAGTGTATGTAGTATGAAGAAATAGGGATCAAGGGTGTGGCGGGTCTCAAATGATGAGATGAAGATCAAGGATGGAACTGGGCTATAGTATAGAATTGCATATGTTAACATTGAATAGTGTATGTAGTATGAAGAAATAGGGATCAAGGATGTGACGGGTCTCAAATAAAGAGATGAAAATCAAGGATATGACTGGAGTTTAGGTCATACACCACTAATAGTCCTGTGCGATGCATGGAAATACGACGAGTAACTATTTGTTTACATGGCATCTGAAAAGACTGCTTTAAAATCACCGGAATTGATCAAGTTATATAACCAAAAAAGTTTATTTTGGGGTTTGATACTTCGAAATGGTGTATTTTCTCTTATCATATGACATTTTTGTTGTAATATTAACCAAATTCATCCGCAAGGCATCAGCTTTTAGCAAATATTCGGCCTACCATATTATAACTTTCAGTTTCGAGGGCGCACTGCCATTTTAAGGTGATTACGGTTCAGTGCGTTAAACCAAGAAAAGTCTCAGGTCAACCAATGTTGAGGTTTTTGATCATTAGGCATCTAAATCATATATTTTCACTTGATATTAGCAGCGTTTAACTGTGAGAATTTTGAATATGAGAAAATTAATCATTTTCCCATTTAAAACCATGTAATGGATAATAAGTGGCGTTGAACCTTTTAAAGGGATTTTTATTTTTTATTTCTTGTCATTCAGCTGTCCCTGGATGGATGGTTATAGCACCACCACCATTATATTTTTTTTCATTCAGAGGGGACGCTTTGTCGTAACTTACTATTTTAATACATAGTGTGGCATCATTTTGCAGCTAACAGAATTCTCTTCACCTTAATTTCAATCTCATTTCTTTTAATCCTGTGGCCACATGAATGAACCTGATATTCCACACAGCATATAGACTCTATGCACACAGACACTAATCTGAGAAAAATCAAGTTTTTACTCAGCAGTGCATGAACGTATGTGTGAAAAATAATACTGCCCTCTATAGCTAAAAGGTTTGGTTATCTAGGCTGTTGGGTTTTTAGCAAAGATAGATATAGTGTTACTCTGCACGTCCATGACTACAACTCAAAAATTGTGAAATTGTGGGATATCAGGTTCATGCATGGGGGCCACAGAAGGCACGTATCCAGCATTATCCGTCTGGGGGAACCTCAGTATCGTCCCTATTTTTACACTCCCTCTCCTCCGTTTTCCTTTTCGCCCCCCCCCCCTTGCTCCACTTTCCCTTCTCTTTCCCCTCTCCTTCCCATTTCATTCCATTCTCATTCTCACTTCTCTGGGCTTCCTCTTCTTTTTCTCTTTTCTCCCCTTCTTCTCGTCCCCATTCTCCATTTCGCCGTCCCCATTTTAGGTGTCCACCACCCCCCAACACCCCGCTGGCTACGCTCCCCGCCACAGAATTATTTGTGCTTAAAGTTAAACTAGTGGGGACTTTATATCATGTGTTTATATCTTTTATACTCATTTTAGGACTGGAATACACAAACGATGACTTAGTACGAAACTACGACAAGGAGGCTAGCTATAATTATAATGCCAACATTAATGACCCACTTCCTGAGTACGATGAAACCGATTTCAACAAGTAAGTGGGGCCCGAAAATACAACATATTTTTCTAAACATATATATATATAAAAAAAAAGTAACTAACCCACCTTAAAAATGGTCATTATTCAAAAAGGGACTATTGTATTGCAAATCTGTAAAATGCGTTTGAAGCAGAATTTATTTCTGCGCATTTTGACATCTCATTTGATACGATAGCCCAGAAAACAATAAAACACCGGTCAATTTAATGTAGTGAGGTCCAGACTTGAAAGTTGCACTTACATACAATACAAAAACAAATATGATTACACAGATTTCCTTCCATTATACTAAATACAAAATCAATACAATTTACGGCAACTTTCAAATCTTGGGTTTCATTGATTTAAATGTACGATGTGACGTCAATATTTAATCAATAATATTGCTACAAATGAGGTGTCAAAATGTGTGGAAAAGAATTCTGCTTCCAACGGATTTTACAGTTTGTAATACAATCGCCCGTTTTTGAATAATGGTCATTATTTAAGGGGGGTTAGTTACTTTTTTTTGAGATGTTTAGTATGTTTATGTAGAGCATATCACCAACTATCTTGAGTGTCTTAAAACAATATGTACGGAGATATGAAACCTAGACTCTTGAAAACTGACTTTCAATTCTGTGAAAAATTGGGTGCTTTTGTGGGGAAATAGTCAAAATGAGCCCAATTTTATTCGTGTTATTTGAGGGCATTTGTCTCTGCTGAAAGTGAGAGGGCATCACTTTACCAAATTTTTTGAAAATTCGCCTAAAACGAAGACCCACTGGAGAGCCCCAAAGTAAAATATGTTTATTATTATCAAAGAATATAATCAATAATATATCTGTCTTTGTTCTCAACATAATACAAACTTTTTATTCATTCACTAATTAGAAGTAATTAATTTGCAAACTCATTCGACAGTGTGCCAAAATAATGCACAATTTGACAACCTATGTATTAATAATGATAATAATAGGCAACTGCAGTTACACGGTGGCCTATGGCGACGTATCATGATACGACTGTTAGTCATAATGTCAGAATGACGTTTTAGGGGGGGGGGTTACATAAAAACCATGTCGTATCACACTAATTAGTGCCATAATTAATTCATTAACTAATTACATTTATGTCTCAAAACTCTGCGAATATATAGAGTTTCATTCACAGATTTTGAAAGTTTAGATAACTCATTTTGCCCAAAAATCGTCATACGACAGTATGTCAAAACAGCGACGAATTATATTGTACAGGCAGGGAAACTAAATCAATACACGTGTATCTTCTATGGAAAACGATACACGTGCATTGATTTTCAGACAATAGATCTTGGGATAATGATAAATATCTCTCTCCATTTTTGGTTTCTAAAGAACCCAATTGTAAGGCTTACACTTGAATATATGTGTTGAAAGAACATGATAATCTTAAGTGAGCGTATTGACCTTCACTACAGACTGTATCAAAAACAAATACGTGGATTCTGGTCGCTACCGGAAACCAGTTTGTCCGGAATGCCTTCCCGTAATGGAATATACGTATTGCATAACAGTGAAAGACTGTCTCGGCTGACGACTCTCTTACATACCAAAGTGAAACCACTGGAAATTCCCCAACTATAATTATTTATATCACTTCTACCTTATTACATCAACGGAACTTTCTCACATCATTCAATACAATGGTCACATTGAGACATAACTATGATATGTCCCGTGGATGTAATAAGGTAGAAGTGATAGAAATAATTATAGCTGAGGGAATTTCCAGTTTTTTCACTTTGGTTAAGGGCTGGGGTATGAACGTTTGGACAGTATTTATTTTGGGACATTAGAGCACATCAGACATATCGAATTGCATTCTGATTACGAAGAATGTCCTTCTGATATCAAATAATTTTGATTTTTTGACATTCGCAATTTAATACACATTTTATGGCAAATCATTAAAAATTGATATTTTTGATATTTAACAGTACTCGAAGTAAACTTTACAAATCTGATGATTTATACTTAAAGTGTATGTAGGTGGGATGAAAAGCCGACGATCAATTAAAAATGTTGACCTTTCGTATTGGAGATATGGATTCTTTTTCCCAAAACACCAACAAAAAAAGGTCTTTTTTGGGAAAAAATCCATATCTTCAATATGAAAGGTCAAAATTTTCAATTGACCGTCGGCTTTTCCTCCCAGCTACTTACACTTTAAGAATATATCATTAGATTTATATAATTTACTTCGAGGACTGTTATATATCAAAAATTTGAAAAATATTAAATTTTATAATTTGTCATAAAATTTGTATTATATTGTGATTTTCAAAAATGAAAATTATTTGATATCAGAAAGACATGCTTCGTATTCAGAATCCAATTCGATAGGTCTGAGGTGCTCTCATGTCCCTCAAAAAATACTGTCGAAACGCAATAAACGCTCATCCTAGATCCCTTAAGAGAGAGAAGGGACAGTTTCTCTTTGCAGATCTGAGTTAGAATGTGAATGTAGGCTTTCTATGTATTGAAAGTAATTGTGCTTAAAGACAGATGTACCTGTGTACCAGTTTGCAAAGCCAATGGTGTGCTATTAAGGCAGCAACGAAACAGATCTTGAGTACACAAAAGTGCTCATCCCAAAGGGATTAATATTCTTCTGTCAACTTGCTGGAGTGTGGTTAATAAACAACACAACTGTCAATAAAGTGGATCAGTGCAAGAAAAAGCCTATTTTCCGGAAGATTTGAGTGCTTGGTAAAAGCAATAGCATTTTGGGAATTAGCATCTGCGCGAGGATTTTATACGCAAAGGACATATAATTCAAGTGTGCAGTAGACTTTGATGAATATATGGATATACATCAGTCGTCCAGAACATTGAGTGCAACAGAACTTTGTAATCAACAAGAAGAAGACTACCAGTTTAAGTAGTAATTATTAGTGCGATTGTATGTGCCTTTATCATGTTTATTGTTCATGTATACAATCATTATCAATCATATTTGATTTTTCATTAAAGATTTAGATATCAATAACTTAGTTAATCAAATAGTGCATGTGTTTTTCGTTGTGCATTCGTGTGAGGAATGGGAAAATGTGACTTTGGCCTTGAGCATGTTGAGTCATTACGGCTCGTAACAATGGCAATTAATAAATTTGTATAATTATGCACTTTTAGACCGCAAATTGCGCAAAATGGCGACGCCCAGAAAAATGAAAGCGCACTCTCTATTATTATTGAAACTTGTAAATGTGAGTATAGAAACCGCACATCGTACAAGATGGCGCGCGCCAGCCAGTATTACTGTACGTGTCGGCTTAGGTTAATCATGGTGTTATTATTTAAATTGTATTACTTAAATTTGTTACAAGAAAAATATGAAATGGTTAAAATGCAATTTGGTTACCGATAAACAAATGTCATATAACTAAGTGTGAACTTTGAAGAAGACAAGTGAAGTAGATTATGATGATGAAATTGGCCTAGCTACCAAGAAAGTTTGAACTTACCAAAAATACTTGTATATTTTGGCAGAATTTGGTTTTCCAGAGATTACACTACTAAATCAGGTCCCCGACTATCTGATTGAAAAAATAACAACCAGCTTTGCCCCTCCCCCCTACAGTTATCAACCCTCCCCCTCCCCCCATCTGATTGTTGTTTATAATCAAATTAAATATTGGTATAAACATATTTTACGCAGCCATGGAACACGGTGTGCAGGCGAGATAGCAGCGGAAGCTAACAATGGAATCTGTGGAGTAGGAGTGGCGTACAACGCAAAAATTGGAGGTAGGCGGTACGGGGGCACTTAAGTGACGGGTATGTGCTTTACGACTTCGGGAAGTAGGGGCCTATCGGTATAAAAATATGTATAACTTTAGGGAATAAAGTCAAATCGTGCCGAATGAGGTATCAAAATACGCAGGACAAAATTGTCCATCTGTCAACTACTTTATTGTCTTGTAATTTGTTGATGTATGCATGCATGTTTATATGCCCGTATATTGTCCAAGCATATCATACTTTTAAGGGGGTTCGAAACGATGTTTCTGGAAAACAGAAACTGAATTTAGAACCATTTGAATAGATTGAATAAGTTAAGCTAAATACACTGAGCAAAATAGTTTTTGTTTGAAGGAAATCGGACATACGGTTGTCAAGATATGCATGTTTTTAGTTTCTTTGTATTCTATTGTTTTTGCCAATATATTGATGAAGTTAATGAGGAAAATTGGCAAAATGTGTTCATGAATATTCATGTTTTCCAATATTATACCAATATCTTATGAATAAACCTTCATACTACTTTTATTTTATATGATTTTGACATAAAACTTTGCCAATGTGTTTCTATGGCCTAAAACATTACCATGTGATTTTCCCGCCCATCTAATTTGCATATTTGCATAATTAATTAGCATTATACTTAAGGCTAATTAATTATGCAAATATGCAAATTAGATTTGCGGGAAAATCACATGTTAAAGCTTGAGGTCATAGAGACACATTGGCAAAGTTTCAGGTCAAAATTCTTAAAGGTAAAAGTAGTATGAAGGTTTATTCATAAAATATTGGAAAATATTGGCAAAATTAATATTAATGAGCACATTATTTTTGCCAATTTTCTTCATTAACTTCATCAATATATTGGCAAAAACAATAGAATACAAAGAATCTTTCAACAGCAATATCTCAAAAACCGTTTGTCCGATTTGGCTCAAATTTAAGAATTAAGATTATTTTGCATATCTCTCTGCAACAAGTCTATTTTAATCTCAATCAGAGCAACTTGATTTTGCCTTTCGTACCAGCTTAATTAAAGACTTTGAATTTGTTAACTTAATCAAACAGTGTATCATTGTTGTGCATTCGTGTGAATTTTGGTAAAATTGCTTTTTGTTTTACTAGATACGTTGGAATTGTATTATCGGTGTAAGCGAAGAGTGCGGTTCACAGGGTTAGCTAACGGTGCAGCACAGTATTGTTGACGATTATCACCGCTCATAAAAAAAATGATATGCTGCCCTCTAGAACGAAAGCGTTAATCCTTTGTTCACTAATTCAAAATAGTTCATGTATAACATAAATTTACCAAAAGTCGAATATGGATTCGGTTATCTGCCGAACTCATATTGATATGATTAGAGCTGGTCTCTACTTTTTTATCCCTAGAAAAAAGAGAAGTTTTATAATATTCAAACGTCGGGTTTTAAACTTTATTTACACCTTTTCTGTTATTCCCCCATTGGACGTTCTGTCACGCTTACCTTGTTTTTAAAACTATATTTACGTTGAAAAAATTAATTAATTATTGTGTACAAAAAGTATTCAGGTTTAAGAAACTGGTTTGCATAGTATTATAATTCGTTATGAATTCGGCAGACGGCCGAATCCGGATACGGCTTTTGGTAAATTTATGTTACGCATGCATTAGTTTTGAATTAGAGAACAAGGGATCAATGCTTTACCTATATAGAGGGCAGCATATCGATTTTTAAACGGTTATCGTCGTTGACTGTACTGCGATGCACCGTTAGCTAACCCTGTATGCCACCCTCTTTTGATTACTTATCATGCTGTTATCATCTGATCTCCGTTAAAAATTTATATGCTTCCTCTGTTGTGTACAGCATTGATCCCTAGTTCTCTAATTCAAAAGTAATGCATGTGTAAAATGAATTTAGCAAAAGCCGAATCCGGCCGGATTCGACCATCTGCCGAATTCATAACGATAGGCCCACATCATATTCGACATATTGTTTAGCAACACAGGCAGATGAAATTTAACGTACAGTGTTTTCGGTTGGTTCTTTTCACACAGGTATATGTGTACTAGATGGTGATGTAACGGATGCAACAGAAGCTCGAGCATTTGGACATAGGAATGATTACATTGATATCTACAGCGCTAGTTGGGGCCCTTCAGATAACGGCATGACAGTGGAAGGTCCCGAAGAACTTGCTTATGATGCCATTGAAACCGCCTTAGAAAAGGTATATCAAAATAATAGCTTTGATTCCGCTATGTTCCTGATTCCTCATGTTCCTCGGTCACGGTTGTTTGATGGCATGTAAAACTGGGTCATTTTTAAAGAAAAGTTGAACAATGTTGGCGCTATTTATCTAAAAAGTTGTTTGCATCTTCACAAGGGGTAGACACTTGTAAAATTGTATTAGAACATCAGCAAACAGACTAACAAATGACAAGGGAATTTTCAAAAAAACCTTTTTATCATGAAACGTAACGCAAAAATTTAAAATATATGTAAATAGCGCCCTCAATTTGCACACAAATGAACAGTTTATAGAATTAAAATTACCACAAAAAACCCTTCAAGAACCCTTTTTGTCATCTATAATGAAACTCGCAATCAAAAAGTCCTTTAAACTGGAAGAACCCTTTTAAGTTTTCCTTTTCCTCTATAATACCCTTGACATTAAGACTACATTTCCGCGCTTCTTTTTTTGTACAGGGTCGTAATGGCAAAGGCAATATATTTGTCTGGGCCGCGGGCAATGGTGGTTACAACGACGATGACTGCAATTGCGATGGTTATGTTAATAATATAGGCACCATTGCAATAGGCTCTATCGTAGACAACACGATTCCTCAATTTACTGAGAAATGTTCCGCCGTCATGGCCGCCACTTACAGTTTTCCTACAGGGGACAAGAATGATGATCACCTGATAATAACTACTGATCTTCATAATGGTTGTACCGACGAGTTTTCAGGGACATCGGCTTCGGCGCCATTAGCTGCTGGAATCATCGCACTTGCTCTTGAAAAAAAGTAAGATGACCGACTAAGTACCTTACCTTCCAAGTGAAAAATGCACCCGGAATTTTTACCAGCAGATACTTTCTTCTTCTTCCTTATAAGTGCCTCCCTCATATGTATGAGTATTGTCGCACTGCGTACAGACAAGCTGTACTTATTTTTACTCTGGAACCTAGAGTAGATGAGTGTATTTTGAAGTACAGTCAACATGACCGGGATGATCCCCTGCTCTTTTCGAATAGCCTGTGACGTTCTTTAACGTGCACACTACATTAATGTGAGAAAATATGCATGTACACGGGACCGACAGCTTAAAGTGCCCTCCGAAGCACTAAGCAAGTAGAGTGAAGTGTCTTGCTCAAGGACACAAAGAGCCGGACCTGGGATTCGAACCCTTGACCCTTGGGTTCACAGTCCTATGCCTTAACCGCTAGGCCACGCTTTCCTCAGGAACATTAAACACTTTAACCCCATGAGAACTACCTGCCGATTGGCCAAAAAGAAGTTTTCAATATCAATTGGCCCAATCAGCAATATTGTTAGAATAATTTCAATAATTTTTTTTTAAATGAAAATTACCCAATTGACTATTGCATTCAAAACTCATAATCCCTCTGTTGAGGACTTTAACTAAATCTTCCATAGGGGATATGTGGATTTTAAATGGAATAACCCGATTTCATTAATCGTTGCATTTGTGTTGCAGTCCAGATTTAACATGGAGGGATGTTCAACACATCGTAGTTTGGACATCAAAACGAGATGTAGTCAAGGCAGAACCAGGATGGTTCCAGAATGGAGCAGGGTTATGGGCCCATCGAGCAGTTGGATTTGGACTGATGGATGCCGAAGCCATCGTGGAAATGGCAGATCCTAAAATATGGAAGACAGTACCAAAACAGAACCAATGTGTTATAAGTTATAAAGACGTTCACTTCAAAGACATGTAAGATTTGTTCATCTCAAAGTATTTGATGTAGAGAGGGGTAAGGTAAACATACTGTTTGACTAGAACTGAGACGGCCAATTAGTTTAGCCACCAGGTAGCTTTGCCATGCACCTGAATGCTTTATTTTTCTATCCTATTTCTTCGTAATCCTTAAGGGCTGGGGTATGAGCGACCTTGAAGTTCCGGTATCTGGAGAGGGGAAGCAATGAGTTACCCCAAATCACAGCGGCAGGTAGTGACTGGGCCGCCGAGTGCTAATATATATTTATTTTGGAAGGTTCGTGTTTGTTTTAAATTTTGGGGCGTTTTTCCAAAATTTGATATTTTTGGTCATCATATTTCAAAAAAGCGACATGCCAAATACAACTCTTTGGGCACTTAGTTTGTTATTGTTATTGCAGTTCTTTTCCACATACCTACGTTAACATTCGATTGGGTGATTTACTAATATTATATATTTTATGACTGCGTTTTACACGTATCATGAAATTAACGCAAATATCTAGTCACGCTGCTTTTAAAACTTTTACCTGATCGTCGGCTTTTGCAGGCAACAGAATGCAGATTGGCTCACGATAGATGTCGTATTCCTCTATGTGGTTCACTCATTGATAAAATGAGTTTGCGTTCCTTGTAACAACACACACATTGCCGTCTGGAAACCGGGTCTGGTACTGATTTGGGGACAGCCAATAGACTTCAGCGCCGTATCAAATCTCATAAAAACCACACGACTGACGACTATGTGTTTATGTTTCCCGCACGAAAGCTTGTGTCTACATCTATTACTATACTTCTTTGGAAACGTTGACCTTTGACCATTCTTTGTATAACGCCCTGATATGACCTTGATATGTTCGCTTGATTGGGTACGTTATAGCGTCCATTTCATTGAGGTGTTAGGACTTGGTCAGTAGATAATACTTGCAGGGATACAATAGTTTAACATGGTGTGTGAGCATGGTGAAAGACTCATTATTGATTAGGCACGGACATATTAAAGGCACAGGTCCTTTGCGTGTATAGCAGAAAATTATAATAGAATGTGTGAATAGAATGTTTGGAATTTTGCAACTAAAATACTAACTGCATTCTGCATTATGTATTTATTTATTTATTTAGGCCTATGCCTATTTATTTATTTACTGACTTATTTATTTATTTTATTTATTTGGTATATTAGTCAGTAGGCCTAGTTAGTAATATTCCATGATAGGCCTACGTCGGTTTATTATTGATTGTTGATAACTTGAAAACTTGATTGATTGATCGATTAATAGTCATTTCACATTATATTCCTAGTTTATAGGCCAATTTGAATAACATCGTACATTAGATAAATAGACCTATCAGTATTGATTTATTCTATTCAGCAATATCAAGGATTACTATCAAACTTCTCATAGCTGATTGTCAGTTGGCTCAGTGGTAACGCAGTAGGTTTTACAACACCGAGGTCCCGGGTTCGATTCCCACCTCTGCCTATTTTTTGAAAGGCTGAGAAAAAAATGAAATTTCTGGACTGCAAACTTATTTGGCGCGCGATCTGAGCTGGTCCTTTTCTGGTGGCTGTGTCTGTTACAGGCACACTCCCTCTGCATCCAAACCAGGTTCACGCTCATTACACCTCCCTTAAAGTCCCTAGTACACACATTTTGTTGTTCCCAAAACAAAATATTGTCCCATGGGTGGGGGAAAGGTAATTAAACTTTACATGGGGTCGAATTTCAAACTTTATCAAATTGTGTCGAAAACGTTACTAATGTATTCCTCTGGTCATAAGGATTCAGTTATTACCAAAGAGGTCAAAGGTCAACCGTTGACCTCTAAATGGTCAAAATTTTAAACTTAATTTGACTTGAAATTTAAATGTTTTTCCCTTCAGTTATATCAAACGTGATGAAATCGCGACAATTCCTATACCTGTGGATGGTTGCTATGGGACGAAAGATTACGTAAAGTATGTGGAACACGTGGAATTTTTTCTAGACTTAACCTATCCTTATCGAGGATCCATTAGTGTTAATATGACATCTAACTCCGGTAAGCAAGTCATCATGCAGTTATTGTTAACTACATGTATGCGCACACGGCACAACACAGGGGCACTCATAGTAGACAATTGAACCCTACTGGTAGCGCTGTGTTGTAGATATACGAGATGAACTAGTTAGCATCATATATGAAAAAGTATAAAAGCTATGATTTTAGTACTTTCTCTATGTTTCAATTACTTATTCTTTTCAAAATATCTCAATTTTCAACCCGGTACAAGCTTTAATAACGGGGGACCATACATTTGTATGAGAAAGAAATATACCATCTATATCCAAACTCCCGTGTTATTCCAATGCACTTTTTGCTTCACCGGGCCGCCCCGGCTTGGTCACATTTGCAAGAGGCGTGTCACGAAACCGTAATAGGTACAAATTTAGTACTTTCTGTCAGTCAAGTATGGTTTATTCTCTACATGTCAATCTTTAAATCATTAGCATAGTCCTTATAATAACAGTGGACCACCTTGATGAGTAAATGACAGCAAACCAGTGATAAATACCCCAAAACTCAGTCAGTGGAGCTCCGCCCGTACATGTCAATAGCGTCATTATCAATTGGATTAGTCGACCGTAGCGGACAATTCAAGCGCTCATTGGATTAATATTATCACGTGGTAATAAATTTGCGTTGGACAATCCATTACTATAATAAAATCTTCACTAAGCGGGTTTATGGCTGGAAAGGTCACGGTGAATTTGCCGTGGACATAAGTGCACTATGTATGATGATGTTTTCCTTACGAATCCTACATGACATCGACCAAGTTTAAAAAGAAACTGATTCTGAATCGGTGCAAAAATTTTTTTAATGGATCGGGGTATATATTTACAGGCACCACCACGATACTTCTGTCGCCCAGAAAGTTTGATACTTCCGAGGATGGATTATTCTACTGGCCCTTTACGTCTGTACACTACTGGGGAGAGGAGAGCACGTCTAGCGATAACACAGGCGAATGGAAGGTATCCATCTGGGATTCGGTAAGAAAATTTTTTTTTCAAGCTGCCAGGTATAGCCATCTTTATTCTTCATAAAAGAGCGTATGCTGTTGTTTTTTTTTAATGGCAAAGAAGAGCAAATGTAAAATTGAAGCCAACCAGCAGTGTTTTGTAGCTTTTTATATACAGAAAACGAACAAGTACAAAAGAGAAAAGAATAGAGGAAACACTTCTTATTGGCTTTCCATATAAGTATGACTACTATATAATACAAAGAGAACAGGGCACTACACGAACAGACAAAAGTAATGCTTCATTTCAGAGCAGGGGGCCAGATAGAAGCACTTCACTTGACAAAGATGGAAAAGATGCGAGAAGTGATGATGGACATTTTAAACGCAGTGCCAAGATATTGCCATTTTTCTCAGTACTTTTGCCTGCCAATTTTGTTCGTTGAATTAAGCTTAACCAAATTCCGAAAGTTCTGATACGAAAGAGCAAGCTGTTGTGAATGAATATAAGATTTAAGAAAGATGAATAAAATGTTATTGCAAGTACTTTTTGGTAAGGAAGTTTATCCAGATGTGATCCTTTGAGCTCCATGGATGTCATTTACGCTATATGTAAGAACTGTCAGTGGCGTACCGTGGCCGCCCCAACCCCGGGGGGCTGAAGAAGGAACAATTTTGCCGCCCCTTCTTTAACAGCCCGAAAAGGTTGACCCAATTTTTTCACGGTCGTTTGAAAAGTGAAGAGCAAAAAAAAAAAAAAAAAAAAAAAAAAAAAAAAAATTTTAGGCGCTAGCGCCCTAAAAGCAACCATTTTGACCATTTTTTAAGCTTTTCCAATTTTTTGCGCCCTTTTTAATTTGCTAATTCGTTTTGCCGCCCCATTCGTTTTTGCCGCCCCTGTTTTTGCCGCCCTTCTTCTTCCGCCGCCCTTCGTTTTTGCCGCCCTTCGTTTTTGCCGCCCCCGACTTTGACCCCGGGGGGCTGGCGCACCCAAAGCCCCCCCCCAAAAAAAATACGCGCATGACTGTAAAGCAAGATACCATCAAATACAATCTGACGATATTCTTGGAAAAAGAACTGGCAACCGCGCGCGCAACTGA
The DNA here is from genome assembly GCF_039555335.1 of Amphiura filiformis. Taxonomy (NCBI): domain Eukaryota; kingdom Metazoa; phylum Echinodermata; class Ophiuroidea; order Amphilepidida; family Amphiuridae; genus Amphiura; species Amphiura filiformis. Next base: position 48,290,581 of record NC_092635.1, read on the forward strand.
GCAACCAGCATCAGTGGTAAACAAAATATCGTCACAACAACAATTAGTGTATTAAAAGGAGTCTGCTAGACTTCTAAACATCCACAGTGAGTACTGTTTTACTGGACTAGAAATAAGAATAATCTGATATAATATTATGTATACATTATTCTTTGAATGTTGCAATAGTTATTAACTCGTTTTTTTGTATATTTCAAAAATACTATGAATTTCAGCTAGAATTTGCGGAGCCAGGAAAATATTATGGTCCCATAGATGGATGGTATTTGATTCTTCACGGCACGGAGACACTTCCAGAATATCGACAAAAGACAAAACGAACAAAGCGAAAACCCAAAAAATCGGTAGGTAACACTGGACTGATTTTGGTCGTCGAGTCTAAAGATATCACATTGCCTTCCTAACATAATAAATCACCTCGTTACAGCAAATGATGACACTCACATTACTTCGTAAAGGTTCCCTTTGTTTCATTAAGAATAGACTGGCTAAAAATAGTCAAGAAATAAAACATATTTTGCAAGATCTGGATGTGCTCTGTTCATTGAGGTACATTTTGTCACTATCGACCATGATGTTGCACTAGATAGCAAATCAATCCAGAAAGTTGAAATGGAAGAAATGCATTGTGGGAAGTGTAAGATATCTTCTCTGGGTAGTTAGTTACAATGGAAACAGCAGCATCTTATTAGATGTTGATGGCAATAACGTACTGATAAATGGTTACGTTAAAATGCATGGTGTAAATTAAATCTATCCCAACTGATAAGTGCCTTCTTTACCTATAGAACCGTTTCAATAAAACTTTCACGTATATCATTGCAGGATTCTCCGGCGGTGAAAGAAAAGCGTTCTAGCCAGAAATCAGCAGATGATGAACCCGTCGTGATCAAGCGAAGATCGACAAGGAGAGAGAATAGGGACTTTTTGCACTCCTTCACAGACGACGAAAATAAAAACGAGTTTATTATTGACCTTTTAGGTAAATCCCATAATTCCTTGTGTTAGACCACAGATGCCGTCATTTGACGTCATGCCGATGTGCACATCGTTTGGCGAACTTCGCTCTGCGCATTGCAATTAAAGGCCCTTTCAGTGATTTCACAGGAACATTAAAAAAATGGAAATTTGTCAGAGTTGCTTAGAAATAAAGAATAAGTCTACAGAATTTCATTAAACCACTTTTCCCTGAATACATCGACAAATTAGTCAAAAACAGAAGTTTTAGAAAGGTTTTCTACTTCAACTCAGATCGACTCGAGAAAATCGAGATTTTCGTACAGTGCGCCACCAATCGACTGGAAAAACTTCCTAGTCCAGTGTTTCTAACACGGGGAAGTAGAGTCTAAATTGATTTAAAACAGACGCTTAATTTTTGTAGTAGAAAACAAAATAAGCAATTAAACGTCACCGAGGCAAACTAACGGTCAATTCAAATATGAAAAACAGTTAAAATTGTGTATTTTGTTTAAAATAGTAGCTACTGATGTAATAAGTAGTAGAAACAATACGCAACGCGTGTTGGTATGGTGGAGAGTGAGCTTCTTTCGATCTCGAGTCGGACTTTTTGTACTGTCAGTATCAAAAGTCCAGATTCAAGTAAATGCTTTATTTTGTTTAAAATACACGGCTTTCGACCGAACCACTAGCAGGCTATGTTTGCACATCTATGCCAATTACAAAGGTACCAAAATCTGAATTTTGATGATTTTTACGATCGTCCGGATGAGCAAATCACTGAATGGGCCTTTAAGTTGCCTTGCCTTGCTGGCTACGTCATCCCATGTCGGCTGTAGCCCTACTCATGAAAGCTCATGAAGTTTTCATTGTTCTCTGTCTTGTGCTATCCTAGCCCAGGTTGTGCCAATGTAGATGTGATGTCGTCCCGCCATCTGCGTTTTTGTCCCCTTCTCCTTCTGCCTGTTCTAGGTTGCCACTCTGTTAGTCGTTTTGTCCACCTGTTATCATTTGATCTTGCTAGATGTCCTGCCCATCTCCATTTTGCCTCTTTTATTTTCTCCAGAATGTCCTTGACTTTGGTTTTATTTCTTATATGCGAGTTCCTAATTTTGTCCCGTATTGTGATATTCAGCATTCTTCTTTCCATTGCACGCTGCGCTGTTATCAGTTTTTGGTTGTTGTCCACGTTTCGCAGCCGTATGTCATTGTTGGTAGCACATATTGATTGATTTTCTATCACACCGAATATGTCTATATCTGCCAAAGCAGCTCCAGCCAGCCTTAATTCTGATTAGTGCTTCCTCTCTCGTGTAGTCTTCCAGCTTCACAGTCTGGCCAAGATCTTTGTAGCGTGACGTCAAATGACGACATCCGGGGTCTAACCGCAAGGAATCATGGGATTTATCGAAAAGGTCATTTGAAAGCTATTAACTATTTGGGAACCATAATTAATTATACGTAAAATTTACTTCGCGCGGAGAATGAAAATAGTATATTAAACAGTAAATTTTCAATCATAGATTTTTTTTTTAATTCCCGTAAAATTAAAATAAGTAAATACCCGCATGCCGCAGCTTATGATCGAGAAACAGCAAAAAACACCGGATCTTTGTATCCGAATTTGAAGTTAAGCACTGTAACTTTTCTGGCAGGGGCGGGACCATTTTTAATCAGAATTCAGAAAGTATTGTTATTTGTATCACTGTACTTGACTTTTATGTTTTAAGGCCAAAAAAAAAAGGGTTTGTCTCAAAGCTCACGAGAAATTTAAAACAAATGCGAAATGCGATTTTTTTTTAAATTTTATTCCCGACTTTTTTCATGGTATTTTGAGAAAAAAGTCTGATTTTCGCCGAATTTTTCTGGAAAAAACTTTAAAAATTTTTTTTTTTAAATAAAAAAAATTTCCGCATTTGTTTTTGTCAAATCGTGGATTTTACAAACGCGCGCAAGCTTTGAGACGAACCTTTTTTTGGCCTAAAATGGTTTATAATAATTATAGTATGTTTTGGCCCACTGTCAGCGAATTTCTGTAAAGTATGCTGAGGCTTGTGGGTATAATTAATCACTGCGCTTCCATCACTTTAATTAATACAAAACACAAAGTCATCAAACCAATAAGTCTCCAGTAGTAAAATAGTTGCCTTAAATTCGATAATGCAATATCAATCATGATACTTTGAAATCCTTTAAGGGATCTAAAATGAGCGTTTATTGCGTTTCGACAGTATTTTTGTGGGACATGAGAGCACCTCGGACCTATCGAATTGCATTCTGAATACGAAGCATGTCTTTCTGATATCAAATAATTTTCATTTTTGAAAATCACAATATAATACAAATTTTATGACAAATTATAAAAATTTGATATTTTTCAAATTTTGATATATAACAGTACTCGAAGTAAATTATATAAATCTAATGATATATTCTTAAAGTGTATGTAACAGGGAGGAAAAGCCGACAGTCAATTGAAAATTTTGACCTTTCATATTGAAGATATGGATTTTTTCCCAAAAAAGACCTAATTTTTTTGGTGTTTTGGGAAAAAAAATCCATATCTTCAATACGAGAGGTCAAAATTTTCAATTGATCGTCGGCTTTTCATCCCACCTGCATACACTTTAAGTATAAATCATCAGATTTATAAAGTTTACTTCAAGTACTGTTAAATATCAAAAATATCAATTTTAATGATTTGCCATAAAATGTATTAAATTGCGAATTTCAAAAATCAAAATTATTTGATATCAGAATGACATTCTTCGTATTCAGAATGCAATTCGATATGTCTGATGTGCTCTGATGTCCCAAAATAAATACTGTCCAAACGTTCATACCCCAGCCCTTAAGTGGTCATAATTCCCATGTTGATGTGAGGTACAGTTCCAACCCTTTTCCCTTCCTCACTCCCTTTACATGCTTTAGGGAAAATGTACTAACGTCCGCATTCTACATTAGGAAAATTAGGACGCGTTCTCCCTTCTATGGGCTATGGCTATGGGCAATAACATTTTACAACATTTACTTAAAAACTGCCAGTATAATCTTGCATGATGTTGTAATTAGCCAAGCCATATTTACCTTGTCGGATATGACCCAGGCTAAAATCACCTTCTACGGAGTTCACTCATCAATCACCACTATCATTAGAGAATGAATTTGGAGAAGACCTTCTGATTAAATTACAAACACTCGCTGAGCAGCAAGACCTTCCCTCTAAGCTTTTAATCCGATAAGCTGATTATCTATTTGTTTTCATGAATTGTATGATATAAAAAGATGAAGATCAAGGATGTGACTGATGAGATTATCATGAATATTATGGAATATTTTGGGACACACATAACATAATTGATGATGAGGCTTATACGGTTCATAATAAATATAATGCAGAAAGAGAAAGTTGTATCATGTTTTATTATGTGTCGGTTTCACACGGTTGTTTGATGTATATAGAATTGGCTTCATTATTAACTAAATGCAAACTATAGATGGCGCTATTTATCGTAAATCATATGTCTTTATATTTTGCAAGGGTTAGGAGATTAATACTGCCATTAAAACAGCTGGAATCGGTGAAACAAGCAACAAGGAAATTTTATCAACATATTTTATCAAACAAAAGGAATATTTTGTATTAAAAGCTTTAAGAGTAATTTCCAGTAACTAAATAGCGCCACCAATTTTGTCATCTATACATTTTATATCCGAAAAAGCTTAAAAATATACTATAAAAGTGAATAATTTTGTAAAAGAGGGGAAATTAAAGTTGGGAATGGCTCAAAAGCATCTGTATACATTAGCATGATATCACTTTTAGCTGTTTAAGCTTAAAATTTGGTTATACATGACGTTTTGTTTAAAAACTAATAAATGATCCCATCAAACAACCGATTTCAGAATGAAGAAGAGTAGTGTACAGAAATATACTTCTATGAATAATAACAGTCCAATCTTTTCATATTTTCTGAAGATCAAAAACATACCTATATACATAACGACTGCTCAGTGCCAGAAGTCGTTAAGTGCAGTTGCTGCCCTGTGCTCATTTGACCACTTACACAGAGTATCATATTGTACTTATCTACACATGGCAGCTACACATGGCCGCTATTGTACTTCACCACTTCTGGCTCTGAGGAGTAGATAAAATCAAGGAAATGATGGGAAAATTATGAAATTGCTAAAAGTGAATCGTATCATATAAAAAGATCAAGATCAAGGATGTGACGGATGAGATTATCATTTATTTATCATCAATGTTCTATTTAAATAAATCGAAGATCAAGGATGTGATGTGAATATTAGGAAATTATTTAATGTGAATTGTATGATATTAAACGATGAAGATCAAGGATGTGACTGATGAGATTATTTATTTATCATTGATGTTCTATAAAAACTCGAAGATCAACGATGTGATGAGAATATTATAAAATTGCTGAAAGTGAGTCGTATGATATAAAAATGAAGATCAAGGATGTAACGCATGAGATTATCATTCATTTATCATTGATGTTCTATAAAAACTTTCGAAGATCAAGGATGTGATGGGAATATTACGAAATTGTTTAATGTGAATTGTATATAAAAAGATGAAGATCAAGGATGTGACTGATGAGATTATTTATTTATCATTGATGTTCTATAAAAACTCGAAGATCAAGGATGTAATGGGAATATTATGAATTGCTGAAAGTGAGTCGTATGATAAAAATGAAGATCAAGGATGTAACGCATGAGATTATCATTCATTTATCATTGATGTTCAATAAAAACTCGAAGATCAAGGATGTGATGGGAATATTAGGAAATTGTTTAATGTGAATTGTATGATATAAAAAAATGAAGATCAAGGATGTGACTGATGAGATTATTTATTTATGATTGATGTTCGATAAAAACTCGAAAATCAAGGATGTGATGAGAATATTATAAAATTGCTGAAAGTGTGTCGTATATATAAAGATCAAGGATGTAACACATGAGATAATCATTCATTTATCATTGATGTTCAATAAAAGCTCGAAAATCAAGGATGTGATTGGAATATTATGAATTGCTGAAAGTGAATCGTATCATATAAAAATGAAGATCAAGGATGTAACACATGAGATAATCATTTATTTGTAGTAGATGCTCTATAAAAATTCAAAGATCAAGGATGTGATGTGAATATTAGGAAATTGTTAAAAGTAAATTGTATCATATGAAAAGATGAAGATCAAGGATGTGACTGATGAGATTATTTATTTATCATTGATGTTCGATAAAAACTCGAAAATCAAGGATGTGATGAGAATATTATAAAATTGCTGAAAGTGTGCCGTATGATATAAAGATCAGGGATGTAACACATGAGATAATCATTCATTTATCATTGATGTTTCATAAAAGCTCGAAAATCAAGGATGTGATTGGAATATTATGAATTGCTGAAAGTGAATCGTATCATATAAAAATGAAGATCAAGGATGTAACACATGAGATAATCATTTATTTGTCGAAGATGCTCTATAAAAACTCAAAGATCAAGGATGTGATGTGAATATTAGGAAATTGTTAAAAGTAAATTGTATCATATGAAAAGATGAAGATCAAGGATGTGACGGATGAGATTGTCATTTATTTATCATTAACGTTCTATAAAAAAAAACCTCGAAGATCAAGGATGTGATGGGAATATTATGAAATTGCTAAAAGTGAATCCTATCGTATAAAAATGAAGATCAAGGATGTAACGCTTGAGATTATCATTTATTTATCATTGAAGTTCAATAAAAACTCAAAAATCAAGGATATGATGGGAATATTATGAAATTGCTAAATCGTATCATATAAAAAGATGAAGATCAAGGATGTGACGGATGAGATTATAATTTATTCATCATTGATGTTCTATAAAAACTCGAAGATCAAGGATGTGATGTGAATATTATGAAATTGCTGAAAGTGAATTGTTTCATATGAAATGATGAAGATCAAGGATGTGACAGATGAGATTATCATTTATTTATCATTGATGTTCTATAAACACTTTCGAAGATCAAGGATGTGATGGGAATATTACGAAATTGTTTAATGTGAATTGTATATAAAAAAGATGAAGATCAAGGATGTGACTGATGAGATTACCATTTGTCATTGATCATTGTTGATATTCAATAAAAACTTGAAATACAAGGATGTGATGGGAATATTAGCCAATTGTTAAAAGTGAATTGTATCATAATTATGAAAAGATGAAGATCATAGATATAACGCATGAGATTGTCATTCATTTATCATTGATGTTCAATAAAACCTCGAAGATCAAGGATATGATGGGAATATTAGGAAATTGTTAAAAGTGAATGTGAATTTTGTCATATAAAAAGATAAAGATCAAGTATGTGACGGATGAGATTATCGTTTATTTATCATTAATGTTCTATAAAAAAAACTGGAAGATCAAGGATGTGATGGGAATTTTACGAAATTGTTAATGTGAATTGTATGATATAAAAAGATGAAGATCAAGAATGTGACTGATGAGATTATCATTTATTTATCATTGATGTTCTATAAAAGCTCGAAGATCAAGGATGTGATGTGAATATTATGAAATTGCTGAAAGTAAATTGTTTCATATGAAATGATGAAGATCAAGGATGTGACAGATGAGATTATCATTTATTTATCACTGATGTTCTATAAAAACTTTCGAAGATCAAGGATGTGATGGGAATATTACGAAATTGTTTAATGTGAATTGTATATAAAAAAAAGATCAAGGATGTGACTGATAAGATTACCATTTGTCATTGATATCCAATAAAAACTTGAAGATCAAGGATGTGATGGGAATATTACGAAATTTTTAATGTGAATTGTTACGGCCTTGGACTCATAATCTGAGAGCTTGCTTGACGTGCGTGGGTTCGAGTCCCCGTCCCGCCACCGTGTTGCGCCCTTGGGCAAGGCGCTTTGTCACGCTTGCCTCACCCCACCCAGGTGCAATGGGAAGCTGTTAGGGGTAGTCACAGTCGTTGTACTGATGAACCCTGCGCCATTTGTAGGCAGCAAACGTGGTCCGACATATTCTAATAACGGCGGAATAAATGTACAGCGCTTTGAGGCTGTTTACGGCATAAAGCGCTATATACATATCTACATTTATTATTTATTTGATATAAAAAAATGAAGATCAAGGATGTGACTGATAAGATTATAATTTATTTATCATTGATGTTCTATAAAAACTGACGAGATTACCATTTGTCATTGATTTTCAATAAAAAACTTGAAGATCAAGGATGTGATGGGAATATTATGAAATTGTTTAAAGTGAATTTTATCATATAAAAAGACAAAGATCAAGGATATGACGGATGAGGTTATCGTTTATTTATCATTGATGCTCTATAAAAACTCGAAGATCAAGGATGTGATGGGAATATTACGAAATTGTTAATGTGAATTGCATGATATAAAAAGATGAAGATCAAGAATGTGACAGATGAGATTATCATTTATTTATCATTGATGTTCTATAAAAACTTTTGAAGATCAAGGATGTGATGGGAATATTACGAAATTGTTTAATGTGAATTGTATATAAAATGATGAAGTTCAAGGATGTGACTGACGAGATTACCATTTGTCATTGATTTTCAATAAAAACTTGAAGATCAAGGATGTGATGGGAATATTAGAAAATTGTTAAAAGTGAATTGTATCATAATTATGAAAAGATGAAGATCAGATATAACGCATGAGATTATCATTGATGTTCAATAAAAACTCAAAGATCAAGGATATGATGGGAATATTATGAAATTGTTTAAAGTGAATTTTATCTCTTATAAAAAGACACAGATCAAGGATATGACGGATGAGATTATCGTTTATTTATCATTGATGTTCAATAAAAACTCGAAGATCAAGGATGTGATGGGAATATTACAAAATTGTTAATGTGAATTGTATGATATAAAAAGATGAAGATCGAGGATGTGACTGATGAGATTATCATTTATTTATCATTGATGTTCTATAAACACTCGAAGAGCAAGGATGTGATGGGAATATTATGAAATTGCTAAAAGTGAATCTTAACATATAAACAGATGAAGATCAAGGATGTGACGGATGAGATTATCATTTATTTATCATTGATGTTCTATAAAAACTTGAAGATCAAGGATGTGATGTGAATATTATGAAAATGCTGAAAGTGACTTACTTATTTCATATGAAAAGATGAAAATCAAGGATGCGACGGATGAGATTATCATTTATTTATCATTGATATCCAATAAAAACTTGAAGATCAAGGATGTGATGGGAATATTACGAAATTTTTAATGTGAATTGTTACGGCCTTGGACTCATAATCTGAGAGCTTGCTTGACGTGCGTGGGTTCGAGTCCCCGTCCGCCACCGTGTTGCGCCCTTGGGCAAGGCGCTTTGTCACGCTTGCCTCACCCCACCCAGGTGCAATGGGAAGCTGTTAGGGGTAGTCACAGTCGTTGTACTGATGAACCCTGCGCCATTTGTAGGCAGCAACCGTGGTTCCGACATATTCTAATAACGGCGGAATAAATGTACAGCGCTTTGAGGCTGTTTACGGCATAAAGCGCTATATACATATCTACATTTATTATTTATTTGATATAAAAAAATGAAGATCAAGGATGTGACTGATAAGATTATAATTTATTTATCATTGATGTTCTATAAAAACTCGAAGATCAAGGATGTGATGTGAAAATTATGAAATTACTGAAAGTGAATTGCATCATATAAAAAGATGAAGATCAAGGATGTGACAGATGAGATTATCATTTATTTATCATTGATGTTCTATAAAAACTTTCGAAGATCAAGGATGTGATGGGAATATTACGAAATTGTTTAATGTGAATTGTATATAAAATGATGAAGTTCAAGGATGTGACTGACGAGATTACCATTTGTCATTGATTTTCAATAAAAAACTTGAAGATCAAGGATGTGATGGGAATATTATGAAATTGTTTAAAGTGAATTTTATCATATAAAAAGACAAAGATCAAGGATATGACGGATGAGATTATCGTTTATTTATCATTGATGCTCTCTAAAAACTCGAAGATCAAGGATGTGATGGGAATATTACGAAATTGTTAATGTGAATTGTATGATATAAAAAGATGAAGATCAAGAATGTGACAGATGAGATTATCATTTATTTATCATTGATGTTCTATAAAAACTTTTGAAGATCAAGGATGTGATGGGAATATTACGAAATTGTTTAATGTGAATTGTATATAAAATGATGAAGTTCAAGGATGTGACTGACGAGATTACCATTTCTCATTGATTTTCAATAAAAACTTGAAGATCAAGGATGTGATGGGAATATTAGAAAATTGTTAAAAGTGAATTGTATCATAATTATGAAAAGATGAAGATCAGATATAACGCATAAGATTATCTTTGATGTTCAATAAAAACTCAAAGATCAAGGATATGATGGGAATATTATGAAATTGAAGTGAATTTTATCATATAAAAAGACAAAGATCAAGGATATGACGGATGAGATTATCGTTTATTTATCATTGATGTTCAATAAAAACTCGAAGATCAAGGATGTGATGGGAATATTACAAAATTGTTAATGTGAATTGTATGATATAAAATGATGATGATCGAGGATGTGACTGATGAGATTATCATTTATTTATCATTGATGTTCTATAAACACTCGAAGAGCAAGGATGTGATGGGAATATTATGAAATTGCTAAAAGTGAATCTTAACATATAAACAGATGAAGATCAAGGATGTGACGGATGAGATTATCATTTATTTATCATTGATGTTCTATAAAAACTTGAAGATCAAGGATGTGATGTGAATATTATGAAAATGCTGAAAGTGACTTACTTATTTCATATGAAAAGATGAAAATCAAGGATGCGACGGATGAGATTATCATTTATTTATCATTGATGTTCTATAAAAACTTGAAGATCAAGGATGTGATGGGAATATTACGGAATTGTTTAATGTGAATTGTATATAAAAAAAAGATGAAGATCAAGGATGTGACTGATGAGATTACCATTTGTCATTGATATTCAATAAAAACTTGAAGATCAAGGATGTTATGGGAATATTAGGAAATTGTTAAAAGTGAATTTTATCATATAAAAAGATAAAGATCAAGTATGTGACGGATGAGATTATCGTTTATTTATCATTAATGTTCTATAAAAAAAAACCTCGAAGATCAAGGATGTGATGGGAATATTTAATACGAAATTGTTAATGTGAATTGTATGATATAAAAAGATGAAGATCAAGGATGTGACTGATGAGATTATCATTTATTTATCATTGATGTTCTATAAAAACTCGAAGATCAAGGGTGTGATGTAAATATGAAATTGCTGAAAGTAATTGTTTCATATAAAAATGAAGATCAAGGATGTGACAGATGAGATTTTCATTTATTTATCATTGATGTTCTATAAAAACACGAAGATCAAGGATGTGATGGGAATATTAGGAAATAGTTAAAAGTGAATTGTATCATATGAAAAGATAAAGATCAAGGATGTGACGGGTGAGATTATCGTTTATTTATCATTCATTTTCTATTAACAAAAATTGATGATCAATGATGTGATGGGAATATTACGAAATTGTTTAATGTCAATTGTATGATATAAAAAATGAAGATCAAGGATGTGACTGATGAGATTATCATTTATTTATCATTGATGTTTTATAAGAACTCGAAGATCAAGGATGTGATGGAAATATTAGGATATGGTTAAAAGTGCATTGCATCATATGAAAAGATGAAGATCAAGGATGTGACTGATGAGATTATCATTTATTTATCATTGATGTTCTATAAAAACTCGAAGATCAAAGTGATGTGATGTGAATATTATGAAATTGCTGAAAGTGAATTGTTTCATATGAAAAGATGAAGATCAAGGATGTGACAGATGAGATTATCATTTCTTTATCACTGATGTTCTATAAAAACTTTCGAAGATCAAGGATGTGATGGGAATATTATGAAATTGTTAAAAGTGAATTGTACCATATGAAAAGATGAAGATCAAGGATGTGACAGATGAGATTATCATTTCTTTATCACTGATGTTCTATAAAAACTTTCGAAGATCAAGGATGTGATGGGAATATTATGAAATTGTTAAAAGTGAATTGTACCATATGAAAAGATGAAGATCAAGGATGTGACTGATGAGATTATCATTTATCTATCATTGATGTTCTATAAAAACTCAAAAATCAGGGATGTGATGGGAATATTTTGTCTTTGTATAATTTAAGCCTGGTACTTACACCCTCTTGGCCCAATTATTTTGGGCCATCCTTTACCCCTAGTCGGTATGCCTCTGGCCATGCTTACTCCCCCTGTCGGTATGCCTCTTGCCACTGGCAAGTATGGAAGTGTGGATGGGGGTAGCTAGCGGGACCTGGGCGGCTGTGTTTGATATTTATTAGCTGATTACCCAATTCTTATGATTCCAATCATTTATCATAGGCTACTAAATAAAGGAATTGTTTTAGCCGCTGCCGTGCATCTGTAGTCTCATATAACACGGCCGACATCATTATTTTAAGAAAACAATGAGGCGAAGCCGAATTGTTTTACGCCAAAAATAATGTCGCCCGTGTTATGAGACAATAGATGCATGCACGGCAGCGGCTAAAAACAATACCTTTATTCTCTTCAATTCAAATAAAAATATTAATCCTAAATTCATAAGTATACCAAATTTTAATCAAATGAAATCCTACATTTTACAAGGAGTTACCCAGGGCTTAGAATCAATCAGTCTCGTTGTTACTATGCATCTCCAATTGGTTCAAATAGCGAGTACGAGTATCGCGTCGATGCATACGCTCTGTACCGTGTAATATTGTGTAATGTCACATGGCTAAGCACCAATAAGATTGCAGTGTTTTAGAATGTTTTCTACATGCCATTACCAAACGGAACCAAGACCCGAACAAGACCCGGAACCAAGACTCAGAACCAAGACTCAAATTCAAACTCATCACACACTTATTTTCTATCTATAATACTTCTGTATTTTATGAACACTTGTTATCCGATTTTCATACAAATGTACAATGTAGGCCTATACATAACAAGTATTTACCATACTTTTTTCACTAAGCAGTGTGCATCTGCTAACATAGTATCTTCCCAGCAAAATATATATCTTGATTGTGTCTTGTCCTCCACTATACTTGCACAATTTACAGGTTTTTTTATTTACATAATACCAGTATACCACCTACATTTTAATGGTAAAATCGTTATGAATTTGGCAGACAGCCGAATCCATATTCATCTTTTGATAAATTCATGTTAGCATGAATTAATTATTTTGAAATAGTGAATAAGGAATCAACATTTTCGATAGAGGGCAGCATATCAATTTTTTAACGGTGATCGGCGACCGTACTGCGCTGCACCGTTAGCTAACCCTGTATGCCGCCCTCTTTTATTTACTTATCACAGATCACCATTAAAATTGATTATGTTGCCCTCGCTTATCTAATTCAAAATTCATTCAAAACATGAATTTACCAAAGACTAATACAGATTTGGCTATCTGTCATAACGACACGTTTAATACAAATCTTTGTTACAAAATGTATACAGCTGAAGCCATGCTAATTTTGAATCCTATTTCGCCACAAGAAACACACGCGACAGGCTGATCCCAGTAGGAAAATGCTAAGCTTTTTAAAACAAAAGCATGTCAACTTAACATGGGAGGGTCTATAGACAAATCCAATGAGCCAAGTCATAGTCAGGATTTGGTCGGCCATGACGGGTCCCCGCATGCACCAAACTGGTGTAGTGACTGCCCAATTGGGTGGATTAAAGCCACTTAAAATTCGATGTTAGATTCTTTTGTGTTGTACACTGTCATTATTCTTTTGTCTACGTGTAACACAGGTGATAGAATGCAGTTTAAAATACCCTCCAAGGCCGCATCATTTCACATTTTAGGTGAGATGGAGCCGACGGGGACCCAACTTTGGCAGCCATGAAGGAGTAGGAATGCGTGAAATTGGAATCGTCTATAGAATTATTTCCCCCTGAATTTCTATTTCTATCTCACTACAGCGGTGATATATGAAACCAACAGAAATTTACTGAACCAAATTTACTGAAATTAATGTAACACTTACATTACGAGTTATGATAAAATACACAAATAAATGTGGGTATTCTTAAAATCATAAATTTGAAACATCGCAGGGTAATGAAATCCATATACCACTAATATGGAAGACATGACCTTGATTTTCCACATATGGAGTGTGATGGGTGACTCCATTTAAAATCTACACTCCACAGTGTGGGAGATTCAGGTCATATCTTCCATAAGGGTATATGGAACTAAGCCTGATGCTTAAAGATTATCCATGTGCTGGTCACCATCAATGCATAAAACGAGCAGGGGATGATACGCAGGATTTGATGCACTGCACATGTATGATATAACGGGCTATTCAAGTTATAATCCATACACCCCTATGGAAGACATTACCTTAATTTTGTACACAGGGATTGTAGACTTCAAATGGAGTCACCCATTCTGGTAATCCCATTTGAAATGCAAAAATATGTTGTGTTAGTTAGTTCCATAGAGGGTGTATGGCTTTCAACTGGAATTGCCCAATGGTTCATCAATTTGATTTCTGATGTACATGGAAAAGGTAAACATATCTTGCTGTCTCGATTCGCTGAAGTAGTGCAATGGTTATTGGTTCAAGCCTGGGCTCATACACAGGTTGCGAATTATGATATGCCATAGGCTTTGTGTTGTGATCATTTCAGTGGTTCGTAACAAAGGAAACGTGAATCAGTTGACCTAGCAACGGCTGTATTCTAACGTGCACTACGCCAGCGAATTATGAACAGGTAAATCAGAGCTATCATATGTCACTCCTGGGTCTATACACGTCTTTGCACGTGAAAAACAAAGTATGGCTAATAATTGAATGGAGTCGGAGAAAGTGCCTTTATTCAACTGAATTTGACATATAATTTCTATTTACCAAATTTCATCATCGGTTTGTCCAACAGTCCGACAAAACCAACATTAACTATGTCAACACTGAAAACATATTTGCCAAGACGAATGTCAAATTTTGACATATAATCAGCAAAATCGAAGCACACACAATGAAATAGGACTTTATATACACAAAATGAAGTTACAAGGCTTGCGGTGGTATAAAACGATTTTGATGACTACATTACACAGATATATAGGAACTCCATTTGGCAAGTGTGCAAATGAAAGAACTGTTGGTGAAACCTACTTGCAAGTTCTAAAATAAAGTATCAGAACCAACAAAGACATTTTGTTGTTTTGTTTTAAGTCAACCTCTGCGAAGATATCTTACACTTCCCCACAATGCATTTCTTCCCTATATTGATTTGAGGTATTTCACTATTATCCACCCATGTTGCACTGAATAGCAAATCAGTACAAGAAATGCATTGTGGGAAGTGTAAGACATCTTCTCCGAGTCAATCTCATTACGTCTTTTGTCCTGCTTAGCATTTCAATAAATTTGCACTATGTACTGTTATCCGTTTCTGTATTCGGTTGTATCACATGTGACCAATCAAAAGAGAGAATTTTCCTCCATCACAAAACGAATCGGGCGATACTCCACACGGATCTATTTCTCATCTCTGCAAAAGGTTTAACACTACCAACCATCAGAAGTTACAATAGCAAAGAAAACAAACTATTGTTATGCATTATGACAAACAAACAAAACAAAGCCCAAAGCTTTGTCATCTTTCATAGAAAGAAGACTTAATCTAAAGAAGTTAAACTATAGTCTGTCTCGTCTGGAAGTTGAGAGTAAATAGCATGTTGGATTTTGCAGTGGCCAATTCGAATTCATGCATGCTAACCTCATCCCTCGCGACGTATACACACACTTAGAAGGGTGATTTGTCTGTACGCTGGCAATGCAACCGTGTAAATGCAACAATTCGAATCTGCCACTGTTAAATCCAACATGGCGTTAGTCTCAACTTTAGACGAGAAAATTATATAATTAGGAAATATTATACAACCAAATTATGAATTATTGAACTATTCCATTCAACAAAAACAAAAAACCTCTCTCTGTGTCATCTCTACCAATCTAACTATCCAAGGAAGAATATCATACAACATGGTCATGTTGTAGCACTGCTATGCTAAGCTACAGTAAATAAACATTTCATTCAACTCATTCTACAGTGTTTAATAGTTCCACTTGATAACACTTAAATCTGGAGGCCGTAGATGCATTAAATGAAACATTGCAGCTCAATTCCACTATTATAGCTTACTCCATTTTTTTTGCAATATTACTAGTCACCTGTACATAGTAAGGGAACGCTCACTATTCCAAATGTTTGCTATTCCAAAGATCAAATATTCTGAATATCCACGACTCAGAAAATTCAATTGATTCAGAATAGCAGACCTTTATTCCATTTTCAGAATGGCAGATGGCTTCATTCTGGAAAAAAGTGTGCACATTTGGAATAGCGTACCTTTGAAATAACTTGCCTTCCAAAAAACAGTTGACTGTATGTAACCCATAGTACATGAAACAGCTGGCATAAAGGAATAGGAAACGCATACTATTTTGCAGGTCATGTGCACCACGGCCTCATTTGAACAAAATAAAGACTATTTCATTTCATACAAACTAAATTTAACGTCACGCTGGGAATGTTGTTTGAGCAGAGTCTTCATACGCAGACCACGGCACACGTGAATGGACACATGCTGAACAGGGCGCTTCATATCCCTCTATGGTATATTTGTCCCAGGTAACAATATTACACATTTTGCACTGGTTAACATTGAATGATAATATTCACAAGCACCTTTGTTAGTTTTATTTGTATGAAGACTTATGTACAAATGATTTAATATTTTGCTGTTCTATCAAAGATAAACTCTAATACTCTATTTGCTTGTCCCTAGATTGGACTCTACAAAATCAACACTATTTACTTGGTACGATTACCAAATAAGGTGCAACTTGCTAGACTCGAGTCCAGTCCTCGTTTACGGAGTTTAGGGTTAGGGTTTAGGGTTGGGGTGGGGCAGTCTTGTAATAAGACTAGTAGAGTTGCACCCTATTCAATGCAACCCCTATTGCTCCATCTGATCCAACCAGACCAAGGTCAGAATTGCCATACTGATATACAGGTATTGGTCAATAAGGAGTAGCAAACAATACATTTATAAACAAAATTGATATTGCCAAAGTAAATACCTAAACCCCAATGCCTGAAAGGCTTTTTGACAACTGGATGGGAAAGGAAGGAATAGGTTGGCAACCAGCATCAATGGGTGTTTCACTGGCCCAGCCAACAAAAGCGTACATATATTATCACTTACGGTGACTGCGTTATCACATCATGTGGAATGCATGCACGCGCAGTGCATATTATACCTTTCAGCTTAGAATGTTAGGGTCAAGGTGGATCAGAGTGGAGCATGACCAAGCTGTGCTTGCACTCAAATATTGAGACAATAAAGCCAACGTTCAAAAGAAATGGTATGCGTTCTGTAAAGGAGATCCATAGGCTTGATTATAAAGGGTGTCATTCTGGTGCAATCTTCTCTGGAGAGGGAAAACGTCCGAAAGTTTAGTTTTGATATATTCATTGGTCTTAAACTTAAGAACCGCAACAGTTAGCAACAATATTAAGTCGATTCATACCTATATTCCCGTCAGATGAATTGTGAGAATCAATTCAGATTCATGGAGTGCGACGGAATTGAGCCCAACATTGGACAAAAATTAAGAACGAGACTTGTGGAGAACGTCTTCCTTTTGTGGGGAACATGCTCCTCTTCAATCACATATGGCTCTTCTCCTGAATTGCTGCATATTTTTGAAAGACTGGCTTCACTGGAGTTTTAATGAAAATAACAATGAGTTCAAATTGGAAGTTTGGCCTCACTAAATAAGATTCAAAACATTGCTTGATTAATTTATATGTAAACCAGTAGCACTTGTTTAGAGTGCTGCAAGTTGAGTTTGTTTCCTATGTTTTAAAATTTAATTATTATGAAACCATACAAAAAAAATGTTATTCAAATCAAAATATATTCCATGACCATGTCAAACTTGTTAAAGGCTAGATTGAAAATGTCACTCATCCATAACTTATGTCATAATAATAATACATAGATATAGGAGAATCCTCACTCACAACTACCTATGCTAAAGATGGCGGAAAATTTGGAGGCATGCATGTTTTGCTCAGCATACTTTGAAATGCTTCATGTGTGACGGATGCAAAGATTGCATCTACACTACAAGATTCCAATTGTGGCTGCCTGCATGGGTAAACCATCGCCAAATTACCTGACTAGTACACATAGAGTACCTACACAGTACCAATACTGCTACTGTAATTGTAAGACTCACCAGCAGTGGTACTGCACTGGTATTACAAGATACTTCCCTGGTACTGCTAGGAACCAAGTACCTTGGCGATGGTGTACCTGTGCAGCTGGCTGCAATAGGAATCTGGTAGTGTATATGAAGCAACACAAGTGCATCAAAACAATAGGAATCGAGTAGTGTATGAAGCAACACAAGTGTATATTCAATCAAAACAAATTACTTGCTTGTGACAAAACACAGAAATGTTTTTGCTTGTTTCCAACTGCTGCTAACAACTACCCGAATCCTCCATGACTGACCCCACTATCAGTAAATTTCATTTGAAATCCATACACCCCCTATGGAAGACATGACCTTTATCTCCCACCAATGGGTTAGATTTCAAATGGAGTCACTAATTCAGGTAACCCATTTGTAATTCACTCTCTTAGTGGTGTTAGATTTAAGGTCATGTCTTCCATAGGGGGGTGTATGGATTTTATCTGGGATAGCCCATTATGAAAGGCAGTACAGATAGTCTGGGTTCTCCGTTATCCATTTCTATGATATTCCCTGAAATGCAAGAGTTTCTGCATTACAACACTACAAATTGCACCTTGAAAGTACAAAAAGGACACACGTATGTAATAAGCTTTAGTAGAGGAAACGGTTAACATTATGCAAGAAACATCTTTGATATACTATAATCACCATTATAATGATAACAATATCTATCATAATGTCAGGCCCACTAACTCACAGCTAGTAAGCGCAACAATATTTTATTGAGCAAATACACAAAAATATATAATAGTATGTATGTGTGCCATATGAATGTTACAACAAATTACACTGATGTAAGGTATTCTCTTTTACATATACATCATAGTGCATTCTTCACTGTACAGAAAATGTAATTTCCAAGCATTTCATACAATATAACTGATGATCTATATTTTTCATACTATACATTGTCCACATTCAACCATAATAAAGCTCTATTTTACACCAGCCTATACAATGTAGTGAGCTAAAATATCACTAGAGGTTTCCCCTCCTAGCGCAGTCGGTGGCGACGTGGATCATATTCCATCGTGCAAGGGATGTAAGCAAGAAAATGCAGTGTTCTTTACCAAATAGTAACCGTGACAAACCGATTGATAACATTGACCTTCACAATTGGCTGTAGACGTGTTACGTGTACGCCGGGTATCACTGTCGACTGGATCAAACTTTTCAGTCCTGAACCACAATTAAAATGATAACCATGCAAATTGAAAATTCTATTCTGCATGTATCATCTATACAAAAAGTAGTGTGATCCAGTACTATGGAATTAAGAAGGAGAGTGCATACTTTGTTTTACAGGTAATCATTTGTCAGCTGAGAAAGCATACAAAAGATTACCCAAATCAAAGTATGCCCTCTCCTTTTGTGCAAACCATACTTCAAAAAGCCTTATGAGATGTGTACCCACTTTCTAAGTCCCATAGAAACTCATGGTTAAGAGAAAATTTTTAATCGGACCACACCAGAGGTGCATTTCACTAGCACTTCTGACGCATAAGTCCTGAACACATCACAAGTCCAAAAACCTATTGCAACTCTTCCATAGGAATTAACATGTTTAATCGAGTTACGCCAGGTTTGGACCTTCAATGGATATATGGACTTCCGACGCATCACAAATGTTAGCAAAATGCATCCCTGGGGGTTGAAAAGTGATGACAAAAATGAATGAACAAACTTTACGGTAAAAATGTAAGTTCTTGGAATAGTATTGGAAACAATTTTACTCTTGACCTCACATCTTCCTACAAAATGTACAACTTTGTAAATATGTCCATTCATTTCTCTTTTTTTTCACACAATAGTAAAGTTATGATAAGTAGAATAAACTTTGGTTCATTGACTTTCTGACACATAAATGAAAGTCTTATTTATCTACACTCCAGATGAGATATCTTACACTTCCCATAATGCATTTCTCCCATTTCCTGTACTGATTTGCTATCTAGTGCAACGTGGGCCGATAGTGATTAGTGACAAAAAAGAACCTGAACAGAACACATCCAGATTTTACAAAATATGTTTATTTCTTGACTATCGATCCATGTTTAACTATGTCTCAACATGAAAACAAAGGCAACCTGTACGAAGTAATAAAAGTGTCTTTTTGATGTAACAAGGTAATGCATCATGTTGCAAAGGATTCTGGGAAGGGTAAGATATCTTCTCTGTCAACATTGGCGTTTATGTACTCTTGGTATTACAATACATCAGCTATGGCTATGGATCTTGGTTAATCGTTGTAAGACTAGCTCGACAGATTTGACAAAGACGATCCTCTCGCACAACTTCTAGTGGTGGTCACAATATATTCCATGTCACTGCTATGTAGCTCACTACAGCATACAAAATAAGATTGCTATGGCGCCGAATGGGGACTATTTGCAGATGACACAAAAATGCACACCAAAATTACTTTCTTCCTCTTCTCGCATGTCAAGAGTTGAGGTTAAAATAAAAAGATAAAATTGTTTTGCAGTTCCATTTTCCTAACCTCAATTCTTAATGCACTCCGATTGATCATCAGTTAATAAGTCCATCACTTTTGAACCACAGTTCTATCATCAGCTGGCCCCAAGTATGGGTTTATACTGCCAATTTGCTGATTTCCGTCGACTGCTTTCGATGGTGGATGGAAGCTGGCGTTGGGATTGTTTCGCCTGTCGTAACCTCTACGGGTGTTGGAAGGCCAGGTTTGGTTGTTGCAACTGGTGTTTGCCGAAGACCTAACTTTTTGCCCTTTGACATGGCCACGTTGTAATCTCCGGAATCAAAATATTTTTGCTATGGAATCAAAAGAAAATATGACCAGAGTTAAAAATAAAACGTCATCTAACAAATATTTGTTAATTCTACAATAAATCGCAAGATGCGTAAATCAGAGAACAATTATTATATGTTCTACATTTATTTGGAGTAACCTCTATTTTTGTACAGGTATTATTATTTGACATGCTCACTGACTCCACACTATGCAGTTAGGAACAGATCAATAAAGCTTAATTTACCTATTTCCAAGGTTTAGGCCAGAAAAAAATTGTTTGATTGTCCACAAATCCCTTCGAAGATGTAGAGTCTGTCGGTCAGAATTTTTTAACAACATATTGCCAAAACATGTTTGCTTGCTAATTAGCTTAAAAATAGCCCAAATAGGTATGAATTGGGAAATCACTTCATTCGAGTTTTTAAAACAGTTCAGAAGTGTGAGGAACTACATTTAAAATTTTTTATAGGATGTCAAAAATTTTGAAAAAAAAACAACCTTTTTTCTGGAATTTCCAAATTAGGGTAGGTATTCTTTTATTACCGGTAAGTAAAAAAAAAAAAACCTTTTTCTTCAGATTTTCCAGATTAGGACGTCGGATGAGGACAATCAAACACAGGCTACAAAATAACTGAAGGCAATTGCCTTCAGTGCCCCTACCAGTTGCCTTGATGCCCTATTAATTGCTGCTATTCTTTAACATGTAATTGCCTTGTAAAATAGATGTGCCCTTTCAAAATTGCCTTGAAATGGGTGCCCTTCAGAATCCTTATTTTGCAGCCTGATCAAACAACTTCTTTTCACTTTGCCTTACATGTATGTACATGTAATATAACTGCTGACAGACTTTGGCATCACAAGGTTGTATACTGTAAAAAAATTGCCTAATGGGACATATGGGCACAAACTAGAAGTGTCCTCCACAAGCAAATAAGGGCACGGAACCTTAAAGGGCAGGTCTATTGCAAAAATAAGTTTATCTCTATTCGAAGAGAATAATTATTACATTATAAGTTGATACTTGTTGCAATTTTTCTGTGCGTATTTCTCCTGAAAAAGGGGAAATTGTGTGGGTACAGTTCCGCCTTGTACGTGTTCTTCCCCCGCTTGAAGCGCACGTGTTCTCCTCCGCTTGGCTGATGACGAGGTAAATGAAGCGGACACTATACCCTGCTCCCATCATACAATCACAATCACTTTGACAAGTTTGACATTAGCAACACACTCGGCAGTCCACGCTTTATAATGCGTGCCGGTTCGAAATTCTGAAAATTGGTGAAAGCGTGGGGGTTTAAACTTTTGGGTAAAAAGCGTGGACTGATATAAAGCGTGGGATTAAAATAAAAAGCGTGGGGCTTTTTCCAACTGAAAGTATATTTTTATTGAATGATAAAATAATCATAGTTCCAAGAAAAATCGCCAAAACTCGCACTCGCAAGATAAAATTCCATTTGATGCAGGCTTGTTTACGTGAATCCAGCTAGTGCAATGTACACAATATCCTCCCCGGAAGCCCCGCCAAAACACCTACGTCATATGCAAATGTCCGATTTTCCATGATGTGTTATTTTTCTTTACATTGATCGATATGAGTGACGCCATTAATCATGCATAATTGATTGAGCGAAGCAGCACGGAAGAAGTAGGATATAGTCGCTGAACACAGCGTGACGCCAAGTTTCATGACAAGAACAACATTTGAACGCCATAAAAGTACAGTTATTCATTAAAATGCTTATTTTACAGTACAGTAGTAGTTTTTCACATATAATTTGCATTGTTCACAGAATGTATCAGCTTAATGGAGAGAAAACATCGGACTCGCACGCAGTGCAATACATGTAGGTGCAGAATTCGGCGTACTTGATACTTCAAACCAAATTACGTGTGACCACAGATTTTGGAACATCTGTGGTGTGACTTTGTCAGTTTACAAATAGCGGAAAAAGCAAAAAGTGGTGGGGGTCAAGAATTTTCAGTATAAAGGGTGCCTCAGTAAAAAGCGTGGGGTCAGGAATTTTCAGTATAAAGGGTGCCTCAATAAAAAGGGTGGGGGTAAAATAAAAAGGGTGGGAGTCAAACCCCACTGCCGAGTATGGCAATGAGTTGTACTATCATTTACCATAACAATGCTGCATAACAATATACACACGATTGTTCTCATTTCGGGAACAAAGCCAACACAGTATTGTTATATGCGCTTGCTTTGTAATATTTCATCCAACTGAAACTATAATAACTACATGAGTTTGTGGTCTTAACACGGTTTATATGCAAGTCTCAGATGAAATTCTAAGCTCAAATTATGTATTTATTTTTAGGCCTAATATTTCTCATGATATTGATATACATTTGAATTGTAATATCACAATTTACTAATATATAAAAAAAGAACCGGCTGATTTTATCCATAGGTTTAAAACCATTAAATTTGCCATACTTTTTAGAGGTTTTTTCTGTCAACAACAACAGTATACGCTCTGTCCATTGAGAGCGCTTATAGTCTCTTTTTCTCAAAGCGGGCACATCTCATTTCATGACATCGCTTTTATCTAGGTCAAATCTGTCTCGCTCAAGGAACTCACCGCTTAAGTTGTTTTTTATGCGAATATAAATTTTAAACGCCTTATTTTCTCAAAAAGGAGTCATTTTCATTGTCCTTATAATATTAGCTTGCCAATGATATGATGTTGTCCGAGCAATAGACCTGCCCTTTAATTCTTGTTGGCTTTTATAGGAGGTAGCTGTCTATTTGTACCTGAAATTTACTGTAAGGCAAAGGTGCCCATGTGTGCCATTAGGCGAATTTTTTCGGTATATCCCGACCCAACAGCTCCTGCTGGGTCAACTTGAAAGTAAACCTTCCATTTCTTAAGCACTTACTTAACCGGTATAGAACATTTGAGCACAAGTCTTGATTAGTAAAAATCCTTTGAATTATTATAACATTTGTTTGTAACCATGATGTCCACTCATAACCACAGATCCTGGAAAGAAAGTGGATAGATGAAAAATATACAGTCCATTTCCCAATAGGCAAAGTCCCTGTGCTTTTATGCATGAGGGCCAATCATTTGAACGCCTGTGTCTTACAAATCACGCACACACCAAACTCTATGGTGATTTGGTGCCTATGAACATTTACAGAAAAGATGTCACAACTGTACTTTGAAAAAATATATGCTGTAACAGATGAAGAATGGGTGTAGCGTTCTTTTGCGTGTGGCGCTATCATGGTGATTCATGGAATGATTGGACTTTGCCTGATTGGTGAATGTTCTAAATATTTTTAGGTTTATGGTGTACTATTTCTTACCCCTCCTTTATTTAGCCTCATCCTTAAGAAGTCGGAGCCACCAGGTTTGTTGAGTTTGCCATATTTGGATCTTAGCTTAGCTTCTTCTGCCTGCTCAGGTGTGACTTTTTTACCGTCCTTTTGGATACCCTATGAAATGAGCATCAAATTAACATTGGTCACATACACTTGATATCAAATTATAATGGGCTATTCCAGATGAAATCCGTTCAACCCTACGGAAGACATGACCTTAGTCTCCCACACAGGGGGTGTATTTTTCAGGTAACCCCAATTGAAATTCACACTCCCTGGAAGATTAAGGTCATGTCTTTCATAGGGGGTGCATGGATGACAACAGCCACAGGAATAGCTCAATAAATAAACCACCTCAAAGAAAAAAGTGGATGCACTTGTTAGAGCAGTCATAGTCAAAACAGAATTGGTTACAAGCTTGTGCTGTTGCCAAGATGATTTTTCAGGGACTGCCTTTTGAGGAGAGCGAGAGCATTCACTCTCTATACTGCTCTCCTTTAAATCTGATACAGAAGAGTGATTTTTAGCTCTCCTTAGTTGAACATTCTCTCCTTACATTCTATTGTAAATGCTCTAAACAGCTCTCCTTGAAGGCTCCAGAAGAGCTATTTTATGCTCTCCTGCAAATTTCAAATTTTGATGTTGACATGTCAGAATAATGAGATCCTGATGTCGACATTATGTCAACATAGATGGGCACCGGACTACAGTCTGTCCACATAGAAGTACAAACAAAATCTGTGGCACACGTAAAGAGCGTGGTGCACTCGGGAAGTACAAATCGCGCAGCAGTGGCGCGCCAAAGAAGCATTTACAAACAAATGTACACATGCATTGCACTGAAATAATTATTCTCATACCTCCAGTTTCCGAGGTCCATTTACTTTGTACTTCTATGTGGACAGACTGTAGCAATTAATTGGCAACGTACATGTAGGCCTACCTAAGTTCAATTACCATACAGCACTTCAAGCAACAGTAAATTAAAATGTACAATTTTGTCCAGCTTCGAAAAAACCCTCAGAATTTTTAAATTTTTTTCAAGCAGTGGTTCTCCAGTTCCAACCTCTATAAAAAAATTATGGAAAAACGCAATTGCACCCAAAAAATGCAATTGCGGCAGTGAAAACAGCTATCGCATTTTCCTTTGGTGTTTACATTGTGATATATGCAATATGCATGCTTTTAATAGCATATCTTTAAGGTGGTACTACACCCCCTAATAAATTTTGCATTTTTCTCAAAAAATAACTACACACTTAAGGGATCTAAAATGAGCGCTTATTGGGTTTCGACAGTATTTTTGTGGGACATGAGAGCACCTCAGACCTATCGAATTGCATTCTGAATACGAAGCATGTCTTTCTGATATCAAATAATTTTCTTTTTTGAAAATCACAATATAATACCAATTTTATGACAAATTATAAAAATTTGATATTTTTCAAATTTTGGATATATAACAGTCCTCGAAGTAAATTATATAAATCTAATGATATATTCTTAAAGTGTATGTAGCAGGAAGGAAAAGCCGACGGTCAATTGAAAATTTTGACCTTTCATATTGAAGATATGGATTTTTCCCAAAAAGACCTAATTTTTTTGGTGTTTTGGGAAAAAAATCCATATCTTCAATAATGAAAGGTCAAAATTTTCAATTGATCGTCGGCTTTTCATCCCACCTACATACACTTTAAGTATAAATCATCAGATTTATAAAGTTTACTTCAAGTACTGTTAAATATCAAAAATATCAATTTTTAATGATTTGCCATAAAATGTGTATTTAATTGCAATTTCAAAAATCAAAATTATTTGATATCAGAATGACATTCTTCAGATTCAGAATGCAATTCGATATGTCTAATGTGCTCTGATGTCCCAAAATAAATACTGTCCAAACGTTCATACCCCAGCCCTTAAGTTATGTATATATTATAGGGGCAAGGAATCCAATTACTTCACTGAAATTTCAGTGATTCAAGACAAGTGGTTCATTATATAAATGAGGTCAGGGTTATAGCTAGCCCAAGTTGAGTGCCGGCTAATTTTACTATCCAATTAGAGGGCTGGCTCGGGGCACAATCTTTTTAGCGAACACAAGGGATCTGGGAATAGGCTAGGGGGTATACCCCCCAAATTTTTTTGTTTTTTGTTACATAATTTTTTCATGACTGTGTAGGTGACCATTTCATTATTCTATACCATTATTTCATAGATCTGTTACAGGTGTAAACCAGTAACTACC
This sequence comes from Amphiura filiformis, assembly GCF_039555335.1. NCBI lineage: Eukaryota > Metazoa > Echinodermata > Ophiuroidea > Amphilepidida > Amphiuridae > Amphiura > Amphiura filiformis. The sequence continues at coordinate 48,317,413 of NC_092635.1, forward strand.
CACATACATGTGATAAATCACAGTTTGTAGTTTACAGATGTAGTTTACAACCACATGAAGGTGATTGTACAACTATTATCAAAAGTTTCACAATATTTTTTACGGGATGAGATCAAGCAGATCAAAATGTGCAGGACAGAGAAGTGAGTAGGTATTCATTATTAATTCATTATTATCCATATACCATGCTCCTACTGCAAAAAAAAATCCCTGAAAATCGACAGAAAGATATTTATGATATATTTAAAACCGTAATTATTTATTTGTATACGTTGAAGTTTGTTAGAAATTAACATTTTATTCAAAATAATGAAATATTTGGTCGGCAATTGTTTTTGAGCAGAGTAGGGTAACGAGAAACTAGGAATCAACTTTCATTAGCCTTATCAAGGGGTGTACTTAGTACCACCTTAAATGAAATTGTATACAAAGATGATTTAGTGGGGAAAAACAAATCACAGCAAGCACAGAAAAGCAACACTTACAGAGAAATGGTATAGTGCATGCATGACATATTAGGTGTAGTACTTTAGACTGCAGACTTGGAATGGGAAAGGAAACAATGAATACGGTAACACTAGTAACACAGATGAACTACATGTAACAGGCAAACACCTATTTGCATGCATGATTTACATGTAAATATTGGATTGAATCATTCAATATTTGGTGAACACTTAAATGGAAGCAGGTTAACATGACGTAAACTTTTAGACAATGTTCAAATTCATGGTAGATTGGTTTGGGCATTTGTTTTTTGTGTAAAGGTGTAATAATTTAATAAATAGGCCCAAGTAAATTTTAAAAATAGGACCTGCTTTACTTTTAAAGTTTACTTAAATTCATCAGAACTTGGGGAGGACATGTCAAGTCAAATGCCACTTGCTTTAAATGCATGTTTAACAAAATAATCATCAACATGATCAAGGATGCATGCGATTTCCTGCATTTAAATGCAAAATTAATTTTCAAAATGTTAATTCTTTAAAACTTTTTCCTAGCAAGTGTAATGCAAGTGGCTATATGATTTGTGCTGTTTGCAGTATTTGGAAAATGGAAGATGAATTCAGATTTTCACATGTGTTTTGCACATTTTTTGCCATCTATTCATAGACATAGGCCTAGGCTACAGTGATTCGAAAAAATATTAAACCACTCATGGATGCTACCATACGCACTCTTGTTATTAAAAAGTCTGATGCAGCAGCCGGTCGAATAAATGTCGGAGCTTCTGCAGAGTATGCACATACATGCATTTGACACCATGCGACGCTCAGCTCGTACTAATTATATTTACATTTATTTATAAGCTTAGCCATGATGTAGATCATGCATTTCACACATGTACATCTGCATTTGCCTGTCTCTCTGCCGTGGCAAAACATGCGTACCACGGCTGACCATGTTATGCAAAAATAAATGTTGAAATATAAATAAATGAAAGAATGAGTGAAAATGAAGTATGAGAGTGCAATTAGCATGATTAGTACTACTAGTAGTGTCTAGTGTAGAATGAAATGAATAGGATAAAATTTATCGTGCATAAATAATGTAACAAAAATGCATAGATCGTGCCAGCTGATGCAAGGATTCATGCCAAGTGATGCAAGTTAAAATGATAGTGATATTTTGTGGTCGAGGTCCTCTTCTAATATGACTTTTTATATAAATATTTGTCATTTTCTTTTGTTGAATCATCGTGAACATGATGAAGCCGAAGTGACCATCATTCATGCCCAGTCATAGCACCTAGTTTTTACAAACCTGGATACCAGGACGAGGTCGCGGAGCTGGCCTTCCAAACTGTGTTTGTTGTGAAAATGGTTTTTGAGCCCCCAACCCACCATGAATGTGACTTGGGACAGCTGGACGAGGATGGGACTTCTGTTGTGCAATAAGTGATGGGGGAACAGCAGACGAATGTGGTGGAATAGACTGTGCTGTAGGAACCTGTTGTTTCGGTGTATCACTATCAAAAGCACCAACGACTGCTGGTCGAGGCTCTAAACATGGTTCTGGAGGCACTGTCACTGGTTCCGGGACTGGTGTATGCATGGTAGCTTTGCTTGGAACTTCTGCTTCCTGTCCTTCTGCAGTCTCTCTTTCTCCCATTGGAGCGCTCGGGGTTTCTCCTCCCTCAGACATGTCGCAAATAAATGTCTCAAACAAGCCCAAGTAGACAAGTAAACGTTCTCAAACTTCGCTGAAGTAAAGCAGATGCTATCTATTTCACTTCTAGTCTATTAGACAGCTTGCAATTTCTCAGGAACACATTATTTTTTACAGAAAATTTCAGTACTAAATCGCGATAAATTTCACGATGTCTTTGCGAGAAAGATGGCGCTGAGAATGACGTCATTTTTCAGTCGATGAGGACGCCCTATTTCACTATTTTAGATCCAGGGGGTGGCGAACAGATGCCAGCTGAATCTCAGAACTATAAAATAAAAGCTTATTTAGGCCCTAATACAACAATGTAGTTCGTTTGTTTTCATGGTTGATTTTAGGTTTAACTCAAATGATTTAAATCAAATGATTTTTGTAATCACTGATTTAAATCAACTTTTTCATTTCTTACCATTTTCGATTAAAAGTTAATTCGTTTATTTTATCAAGCAACTATAAGATCAACTCATATCATGTTCTGATTCAAATCAACTTTTTCATTTCTAACCATTTTCGATTAATTTTAAGTATTTTATCAAGCAACTAAGATCAACCCATATAACAAGATGTTCTGATTTAAATCAGCTTTTTCATTTCTGGCCATTTTCGATTAAAAGTTACGGTAATTTAATTTATTTTATCAAGCTACTAAGATGATAGATCAACTCATAGCCTATAACAAGATGTTCTGTTATCCCTCGGAGAAGACAAACCGTTTGTCTTCTCGGAGTGTTCAAATATTGGGTCATTTTTGATATAATAACCACTGGTCGGCATTTTTGACAAGAAACTCATTTTTTTTAAATGACAAGCCAATCTTACTGTGATGAGTTTGTCTGCATTTTGATAAAGAGCTAGAGAAATCTATTAATTTCAACTATATGTCCCCCTCCGAATATTCATACTTGTCAAATTTGAATAGATTCTATTCATTTGTGAGGAGTAGGTGTAAATTGTGCGTTTCATTATCACTGACTTCATACATGTTTCAGAACAGAAAGGCATGCCGGGAAGGCATGTCGATGGAGGAAAATCAAACAACTTTTTTGGGGTCTAAAATTAAAAATGAGGACTTGGGTACTATTATATACTGCGCCAATAAATTATCCTTACACTTGGACAAATAATCACAATTCCCAATCTGAACAATATTGGGGTAAATTTGTTTTTTTAATAGATGCACTAGCTAATCCTGCACATTATGACACCACATTGAATCCAATGTGACTTCAAGAAGCAAAGTTACAAGCATTTTGATTAGACGAATTAAGGTCCAGTTTTGAAAGTGACAAACTGGTCTATTCAAAACTCCACAGACTAGACATCTGGTTTGAGAGTGGTGAATGGCTAATTTATGCGTTTGGCTTTGATTTAAAACAAAAGGAACAAAACAAAACTGAAACAAAAGAACTGACAAATAAAATGAAAGTTATGAAAAGTACAGAGAAGTAAAGACTGAAATAAAAACTGCTTTAAGGGTAGACGAGGTGTTGTTGGTCGAAGCAACCAAAAAAAATCGATTTTCATTCTCTAGATCAATAAATTATTGACAAATAACACCTTGATGTTTTGCAAAAGTTCATTCTACAAATTATATAATTTGAAAACTTGCTTAATTTATTGTTGTTAATGAATTATGTACATTTTACAAAAGTGTTGTTGTTTCAGCCCTCTTTACAACATAACTCAAGAACCACAGGACCTACAAAATTATTTCTGTGATATTTGAATTCTTCTACACGCTGGCAAGGAAACGGGCAATGCAATTTTTGCCAAAGCTCATAGTACCATTCGCAAGATGTTGTGAACTACCAAATCGCAACACTTTAAAATAGTGTATTACCTTAAATAACGCTTCATTGAAGAAACTGTGTTGTCTCTTTGTTTCGCTTATTGGAATCTTTTTGCGCCAGTTGTATATAGGCCAGTTTGTCACTTTTAAAACTGGACCTTCGTCTATTCAATTGCTTGATGTAACTTTACTTCTTGAGGTCACGTTGGATTCAATGTGGTGTCATAATGTGCAGGATTAGATAGTGCATCTAATTAAAAAAACAAATTTAACCCAATATTGTCCAGTTGTAAAATTGTGATTATTTTTCCAAGTGTAAGGATACTTTATTGGCGCAGTATATATACCCCCATAAGTGCACCATGTATGCCTACGTTTTGTCTCTTATACTTCCATGCTTGCACTGATCCATGCAGTGGTCCCTTTTATTTACTCCTTATTTACTACCAGGTTGCAACAGGTGTTAAACGTTGCGCCCTAGTACACTGTTAAAACACTGTTTAAATTTTTTCTATTTAAAAAGACGTTGTTTACAGTTTTAAACAACATTGTTCAGTTTTATGTTACAACATGTTGTCTTAAACAAGGTTGTATAAGTTTTAAATAATGTTGTTTCCCCAAGCATCATATTCACCAGTCCATCAACTGAGTGAACAAGGAATAGGCCTAGTGATACATTCCCAAAGCTCTCAGGTGAGCAAAAATAAGCTTTGAGTAATTGTTTAACTTTCTTCATCATGTTGTTTATAAGTTTTATCAGCTTGCAAGATTTTAAACAACCGCTGTTTAGCGGGTGCGTCGCTCAACCTAAAAGTAAAATTAAACAACTTGTTTAAAAATTTAAATGTAAGTTGAACTTTTATACAAATTTTTATCGTAAACAAGTTGATTTTTAAACAAGGTTGAGCGATGCACCCGGTAAACAGCGGTTGTTTAAAAGTTTCAACAACTCGTAGTTTTGTTCTAACAGTGTAGGCCTATTAAAAATAGGCAACGTGAGCGTGAGTCATAACAACTCATAGGCCTAATAATATACCCTTATGTACATAGCCAACTAATAACTTAGGCCTAAAAATGCTATTTCAGCTCCATTTTTTTTAAATTAAATGGTCGAGTCAGTATTTTTTTTCTGGACCATGGCCCTAATCATAACACTGCCTTATTAAACAGGGACGTAGCCGTGTAGTCAGGAGGAGGCGGGAAAAACTGCCCCCCCCCCCCCTCCCCCGAAATTTTTTAGGGATAAAATGTGGACGGCAAAGAGTAAATTAAAATGACTAAAAATGGGACAAGAAAATGACAAATGGGACAAAAATCTGGCTTTGCCCCTTACACTAAAATCCGGGACTAGCTAAATACATATGATACTGGCTGCATATAATAGGCATACATTGAGAGGTAAATATATAGGCCCTATCATAGGTACATATATCTAGTTAAATGTCCCGAGTTAAGATGGATTTGGCCTGATAAAAAAATTAAAAATTCCGTAATAAAATAAATAGTTTTCCTGAAAATCAAAAAATTTGGGTCGTGAAAGAAGTTCACTTTCGTTATCAATATCAATGAAAAAATACAGACATAAAGGTTGAAAGACCTTTAACTGAATATGTTTGGGCCCAATATAAACCATATGATAAATATTCTGCAGAAAACATTTTGTCACGGTTCTTATGTGTTCCAGCCATGCCAGTAAAACAAAATCAAGAATGTAGGCCTACCCCGATGACCAAAAAATTTAAATTTGAATTGTTCGTCTTCTCCGAGCTAGGGGATACAACAGAACCTTTTCAAAATTGAACTATCTTGTCAATTAATGAGTTGAAGATTGAAGAGACTGAGTTACTTTTTAAAATAAAACGGAAACTATTCATTTTGATGATAAGATTGTCGGTTCAAACTTGATAAATATACTTATCAAAATGAACGATATATCTCATCAAAACGAATATAGTACGGGATCAAAAATAAATGAATAGGGATTCTATTCAGAAAAATGAAAAGTGTGAAATTAGAGTAACGATAATCTTCATGGCCATGGTTAAGATTATGGTCAAACTAACCGGGTTTAAAGTAATTTGGCTTAAACTGAGATGGGCCGGCCTATAATAACATCATATGAATAATACTCGATTTTTTTTCTGGGATACTTTATACAAGCATGTTCCATGCGTATCTCTCTTGAGAATTAGTTGCCTCTTGGCATTAAACTTGAATTCACATTAGTCATGTATATTGAAATATCCTTCAGCGATATGTAAAATCATCAAGAAAGAAACTTATCCCGATAGATACCACCTGAATGCATGGTAAAGATCTAATTTTTACGACATTTCCGAGCTACAATTTTACACCAATTGATTGTCATTTCAATCGGCAAAGGCATAAAGGTAAGATACAAATGTTCTTCTATTTCCTGGATTTCGTCTATCTTTTTATTTTCATACTGATGTATACGATATAACTTAAAGGTGCGCGGTGGTGCAGCGGTCTAAGATTTCGACTCATAATCGCGAGGTAGCTCGAGGTCGTGGGTTCGAATCTCGTTCTCAAAGTGCTAATATTATTTATTGTAACTTTCCTAATGACCAGTAGCGTACGCAAGGGGAGGGCCCATGGGAACAGTAACACCCCTCCCGGCTCTCCCTATATTTGTCATTCAATCGGGGGAAAGTGCACCCAGTCGCAGTGGCGTGGGTTTTCAAAAGTCTGGGGAGGGGGCACGGGACTCGATAATTCCCCCAACCGTTCTAAAATGTTCGGCTCACTTCGCTCGCTGTATAGCTAATTTCCAAATTCCCCCCGATTGGGTGCATTTCCCCCCGACTAACTGACAAGAGGGGGACACATGCCCCCCCCCCCCCTCGCACGCCATTACCAAGTCGGAGGAAAGGAAACTACAAAGGAAATTTAACATTTCCTTTTTTTTTCTTTTGGTCGAGCCAATATGCATCCCTTAAACGGGCATTTCGTGATATATAGGCCTACATCCTCCCTCACCCCACACTTTTCTCAAAAAAGTTAAGGGCTTGGATAGCGACGTTTTCACGTATTTTTTCAATTTTGTGGGATCTGAGAGCCGCCTCAGAGTCACACCAAATTGCATCTTGAATACGAGGAATGTTCTTCTGATATTAAATAATTTAGATTTTTTGAAATTCGCGATATAATATAAATTTTATCAACAAATTATTAAAAAGTTGTATAAATCTAATAATGTACTTAAAGTGTATGTATAGCTGGGATGAAAAGGTGTCCATCATATTAAAATTGTGACCTTTTATATACATTTTTAGGTCTTTCAGGGAACAAAAATTAGTATCTTCAATACGAAAAATCAGAATGGTCGGCTTTTTATATCCCAGCTATACATGACTTTAAGTAGGCCTACATATCATTACATAGGCTTAGGAATCGGGGGGCTTGGGGGGGCTCAGTCCTTTCAATAATTTTTGTGCGGGGCTGGAATACCTTTCAGCCCCCAATAACCCTAGGTAAAGTTTAAAAATTGTGGGAAAATGGGTGTTTGTCTGACTCGGGAAACCCCCCTCGGGCACCCCCAGGGTGGCCCACCAAATTCTTTTCAAGTTTCAGCCCCCCCCCCCATGTTGAAAATCTTCCTAAGCCAATGCATTAGATATATAAAGTTTACTTCGAGGGACTGTTAAATGTTAAACATTTCAAAAATGTAAATTTTTAATAATTTGCATCAAATTTGGACTGTATTATGGCAATTATTTGATATCAGAAGGACATTCCACGTATTCCAAATACAGTTTGGAGTGTCTGATGTACTCTCAGGTCCCACCGTGAAAATACTGTTATGACTGTGCAAAGATGGGTGACCGACCCCTTGTACATGTTGTAGAACGAAATTATAACAGTAGACTAATAGTGGTCTACTGGTCTATACCCGTGGCATAGGCCTATCACATGCATGATTCGCGAACGCAAAATCGGAATCAACTGAAATTTTGGGAGAATAAGTTTTTTCATTGATATCTCTGAAAAATTTCATGAAAGGAGATGCTAGAAACACAAAATATACTCCTTTAAAACATGCACACAATCTAAAATGGGGGCGGTTACGGATCAACCCATAACATCATGGATCGAGTCATGCCCCTTTAAATACATGCATGGTTTAACCATCAAAAGTCACCCACATCGCATAGTTCAACGACATTAAATACAAACATGTTTACCATGTTTACCAAGAGAAAATGATGCTCATATGTGAATATCGACTAAAGCAACTGGATAAAAACTATACAGAAATAGTTTTTCATAGTATTGGAGACTATCATGACGTCACGTCAGGAAAACTTGATTGAACCTGGCTCTATAGTCTTCGGATCGAAGTTTTACACCCCAATCCCAACACTGTAACCTAAGTTTTGTTTTTTCAAAAATTCTTGCTTCAAGTTGCTTGAATATGATAACACTAATGCGGCAACTTTCAAATTCTCTAATATTTTACTGAGCAAAGTATTTTTACCTGATGACCCTTTTTTCAAAACTTATACCAAATGACCCCCTTTTTCAAGCTTATACCCAATTACCCCATTTTTTCATATTGTTATAACCAATGACCCCCCCTTTTTTAAACAACAGTGATACACTCTTAAAACAAAAAATGACCACGTAGTAGGTAACTGTGCACCTTAACCCTAAATTGTGGTGACCCTTTTGTGGTTAAAATTTAACCACAATTTAGGGGTAAGATTTATTAACTACTACATGGTCAATTTTGACCATTTGATTTAAGAGTGTAGGCACATACTTCCCGACTTCGGTAAGAAGCTACCCGTCACTTCTAAAGTTGAGTGCCCCCCCGTGTTACCCACTTGAACTTGAAGCAGAAACTGGCATGAAAGAAAGGCAACAATAAATAAATAACAAAAACATTTATCAAAATAAAAGAAAACAAAATGAAACAACATCAAAAATATTAATAAATTAGTAACTTTAGGTCAACGTCATCATTATTATAAGTATCATCAATTACCATGGCAACCGATACAGCGAAAACGTGGAAAGGTGTGAATTTGTCACTCTCATGTGTTGTCAACTAGCTCACCACGTGAAATGTGTTGATGAAGCAAAGAGTTCGGGCTAGTTTGATGAAAAGGAATTTTTATATACACTGTTTTTAATTTACTAATTTTCTTTTATCCTGTTATTTTCTTCATTTTCGTTCTCTGCATGCAGGCACCTACTGACATGCACTGGCTGCATCAGTAAACTGAAAAGCACTGAACTTGTCGTTTGGGCAGGGGTAAAATAGGTAAGTACTATAGTAGCCTAAATTTATTACTGTGCAATGTTTTAACAAACTTTATTTCAAATACGTTGTATATATAGGATCATCAAATTGGCTCGAAACATTAAAAAAAATATATTTGATTAAGGGCTGGGGTATGAACGTTTGGACAGTATTTATTTTGGGACATTAGAGCACATCAGACATATCGAATTGCATTCTGAATACGAAGAATGTCCTTCTGATATGAAATAATTTTGATTTTTTGAAATTCGCAATTTAATACACATTTTATGGCAAATCATTAAAAATTGATATTTTTGATATTTAACAGTACTCGAAGTAAACTTTACAAATCTGATGATTTATACTTAAAGTGTATGTAGGTGGGATGAAAAGCCGACGATCAATTGAAAATTTTGACCTTTCGTATTGGAGATATGGATTTTTTTTCCCAAAACACCAAAAAAAAATAGGTCTTTTTGGGAAAAAATCCATATCGTCAATATGAAAGGTCAAAATTTTCAATTGACCGTCGGCTTTTCCTCCCAGCTACATACACTTTAAGAATATATCATTAGATTTATATAATTTACTTCGAGGACTGTTATATATCAAAAATTTGAAAAATATTAAATTTTTATAATTTGTCATAAAATTTGTATTATATTGTGATTTTCAAAAAATGAAAATTATTTGATATCAGAAAGACATGCTTCGTATTCAGAATGCAATTCGATAGGTCTGAGGTGCTCTCATGTCCCTCAAAAAATACTGTCGAAACGCAATAAACGCTCATTCTAGATCCCTTAATAGTGATCATATTCTAAACACATATACATGTACCGTATTTGATTAATTGGTCCCGTAATAAAAGAATGTTTTGCCACTAAGTGATGTGCTTGTATTTGGATATTCTGATTTCTCCGTATATTATTCGAAGAGTTTGTTTGCAAAAGGCGCTAAATCCTTGTGTCACATTTTTCTGGTATAATATTTTAACATTTTTAAGTTTAAATGACATTAAACAGTTGGAATTGATATGTTTGTAACTCTAGCCTATGTTCAACATCATTTTGTCACCTAAAAAAATTCACCAATCCTAAGTTCAAAAATGGCTGCCATTGGATTTAGCTCCTTTTGGAACAAAAACAAAAGTTTTTTTAATATTTATTATTTTCTTCTTCGTACGTGGCGGGTTAAAGAGATTTGCAATTATTTTTTTTAAAGATAACCAAATGTTTTTATAACTATTCTAGTGGTCCAATGTTATTAGATTGGCAAATACTCTTAGGAATACACACAAAGCAGCCTTTGGAGTTAGTGCCTTTTGAAACAAACTCTTCATTTGAAAAAGTGAAGAGCAAATATTTCTGAAAATAATTCTGAAATATTGGCTGTTGAATGTTTTTTGTAGAACGTGATTATAAAAATCTGCAACATTGGTAAAATGTATCTCATCTTTGGTATACCAAAACCAGGGACCGAAATCAATTAAGGATTCAATTTTAAGGAATGAATAAAATATCATCAATATTATACTTCCGAGCAACACGTTTGGAATATTTTGTATTTTCTTGCCAATGAGCGATAGAGATAGGTACGGAAAGCCATCATGTTCATATCACGAAGACAATATTAAATCGGGACCCCTGATGAAAACAAAACGAAAACGCGAGTCATGAGTTTTGTCCATGGGGATTACATCCATGAAACGAACCCGAGGGTGGGACATTCACTAAAAATGGTGACGGGATGTGCGGCCACATTGACCCCGTTTTTTAACCCCCTCTCACGTCACCCAGTGACCCCTTTTTCTTTTTTTTCTTTTTACTCACCACCAAAAGATCCCATTTTTCAAGAACTTTGAAAAACGTTCTCCTGTTTTTTCTCTCAAATCCACAAATGTCATTACTTTTCTTCAAATTTTGCAAACTTATTCAAATTTCGATAACATTGAACAGTTTGTTTCAAAATGTCATATCAACAGACCCCCCCCCTTTTTTTTTGCGCCTTCTCATTGAATGACACCATTTTGACACCATTTTATGGTGTCAACGCTCTCACCGAAAGATTCCTATTATACATTTAGTTTCGAACTGGTGTCGGCACAGCCCCGTCGACTCTGGTCACCGACATATTTGGGACCCCCCCTTCCGAAGAAAATGCCAGCCCCCTAAGGCTCTACTTTACAGACACCAGTTATCGTTCGATTTCGGGATTTTGATATCAAATTGGATCGATATAACCGTAAATGTACGTTTGTCCCCATGCATTACAATCCACTATCCATGGCGTTACGCACGAGGTAATTATGAGTCGACTATTTAGGTTGTGTCCAAAACGCAGCCTTCAACATGTTCAAGTTTCGAGAATTTAACAGTGTTTCGAGAACGAACAGGGTCAAATAAAGTGACCCCGGTAAAGGGATAAAATTTTGACCACGTTAATGTTTTAAGAGTGTAGAGGTGGTAGACCGTTGTTCTTATTGATCAACACGGCAGCAAATAAAAAACCGTTAAAATATGGACAACCCATTTCAACCATGTTGGTCCTTAACGCAGAACCGTAAAAAGGCATATTATACAAAACTGCGAGTGCACTATTTTAACAAGCTGACATATTAACGTTCTCCTGTTTTTCTCTAAAATTCACAAATGTCATTACTTTTCTTCAAATTTTGCAAACTTATTAAAATTTCGATAACATTGAACAGTTTGTTTCAAAATGTCATATCAACAGACCCCCCCCTTTTTTTGGCGCCTTCTCATTGAATGACACCATTTTGACACCATTTTATGGTGTCAACGCTCTCACCGAAAGATTCCTGTTATACATTTAGTTTCGAACTGGTGTCGGCACAGCCCCGTCTGCTTCAAAAGTCGAGTGCTCTCCGGAAACGAAATCCATTTTTTGAGACTAAACAGCTACTCGTATGTTTTTTTTCTTTATAGGGTCAAGATTTTGATAATCTTACAGCGAAAGTAGTCAACATTACCTCTACAGAAGACTCAAAAGTAAGTTTTTATTTTTTTTAAAGATGCTAAAAGGAGCCTCACTGAACAATAGGCTACATTAAAACGATAACGGTCACAAATTTTGGACATCCCGTGTGACGATGATTTGCGGCACGCGGAGCTGAAAAGTACCGATTTTGGAAAGCAAGCAAAAAGGGGGAGCAAGATATTGTTTGGCAGGTCGAAAGGAGGAGGCAACGATTTTTGGCACACACTACGCTCGCACCATCTATGATATTTGTCTCGTATCCCAGTTGTATCGTAGGCCATTAGCTGCCATTCAAGGTTTGAATATTAGATAACTGAAATGTGCGGCCACACCCTGGTAGAAGGTGTACGGGGATGTGCCACGGTTTAGGGGTACCTTTTCAGCGATTTTGGGTATTGGAAACCAAAAGTACAGATATGAGTTCAAAAAAGTAGGTATAGAGAAAGCCGGCATTCTAAAGCCTGCGAACAATTAAACCCCATGCGATATAGACGAGCGTTCGAAATAGTCCTTCGAGAAGGAGGGGATGGGGGCTCGGCGAAGCGAAGCCAAAGGCCGAGCAGCGAGCTAGCTATATATATAGTATAGGCCTATAGTTTCTAATATCGGCCGACGAGAGTTTGAATGACTAGTACGAAACGTTAGCCGTTAGGAACAGATCCACAAAGTCCCCTATAAGTTACCCCTTATCAATGGTTATCATAATCATGACAATGAGCCGTTATGTATATTTTTCTTTTCTGTTTCAGGAAGAGATACAATTGATCTTACATGATGATGTCTTTTGCTTCGGCCTTTGCTGCCTTCTTAGTTCTGATTTCCGTCACATTGTCACTGTCGCCAAACCCAAACACGACACCAAACACGACGCCAATGTCACCGACCGAACCAGCAACGACAACTTCAAATGCCGAACATTACGAGGAGTACGACGCAAGTAGACCTACTTGTAAGACATGCTGTCATGGCTTGCCCGGTCCGCCGGGCGTTCCGGGGGTGCCCGGGTCATTAGGAACGTATGGAATGCCAGGCCCAAGAGGAAAATCCGGTCTTCCCGGTGACCCCGGATTAAGAGGAGAACGAGGCTTCAAAGGCTTGCCCGGTGAAGCCGGTGTGGCCGGACCAGTCGGCCCTGTGGGACCCCCTGGTTTAGACGGAGTAAAAGGCTTGCCCGGAATTGCCGGGCCATCCGGCCCGTCCGGCTCTATAGGACCCCGTGGTTATACAGGAAGATCCGGAAGGCCAGGTTTTTACGGTCAGAAGGGAGTGCGCGGATATCCTGGAACACCAGCACGGCAGCAACGTAAAGTGGCGTTCAGCGTTTCTTTGACGGACAGCTTTTCGGTTGATATGCCTAGTGGGCGTATTATTGTGTTTGACGAGATCTTCACGAACATAGGCGAAGGTTTCAATATTTCGGAAGGAAAATTCAAATGCCTAGTACCTGGAGTTTATGTGTTCATGTATAATATAGGCCTCCAGGAAGATCAACCAAATATTGGTTTGATGAAGAATGGCGAACGGATGTCAACGGTGTACAGCACTCGTCGAGGTGCCGACGAACACGGACAAATGAGTAGCGGGCTCATCCTGCCACTAGTCTACGGTGATGCAGTCTGGATAGAGTTTCTTGATGAAAATGGAAGGCAAATTTATAGTGACCAAAGTCGAGTGACAAATTTCTCTGGGTTTCTGTTGTAAGAGTGATATTAAAGTGAAGTCGTGACAGACAAGAAATAAAAGTAACGAGCGACGTTTAAAAATCTGAAAAAATATGACAAAATGCCGAAAAATGGCAACTGCCCATGTTGCTGAAAACAGCTCTATGGGATCTTGTATTGGCAAGAATAATGAATGTCCGATTAAAATTTATATACATTGGTCAACTTGGAGGATGTGTGAGTAAGCTCTTCCAAAATTTGACACTGAGCCAAAATACCAACGTTTTGTCTGCTATTTCGCAAATCTGAACGAAATTAAGAAATTTTATTAGACGTTATGTGCTGAAAGAGCTCGGAAACCTCGAAGTTTGTGCTATCTTTGTAAGGGGCTGGCATTTTCTTCGGAAGGGGGGCGGGGAGGGGTCCCAAAAATACAGGGGGGGGGGGGTAACTTCACAATCAAAATGTGCGTACAATCTATTATTTTTCTTCACTATCACTTTCTTCGCTCTTAAGTTTTGGCGCGCTCCGCGTCTTAGTTCCGGCAATGAATAATTTGTCTTGAGTCTGTGTAGGCGGAAGGGGGGAGGGGTCATAAACATTTTCGACCCAAGATAGGGGGGGTCGTAAAAAAAATTTGCCCGCGATAGGGGGATCATAAAAAATCGACTCTGGTCACCGACATATTTGGGACCCCCCCTTCCGAAGAAAATGCCAGCCCCCTAAGGCTCTACTTTAAAGACACCAGTTATCGTTCGATTTCGGGATTTTGATATCAAATTGGATCGATATAACCGTAAATGTACGTTTGTCCCCATGCATTACAATCCACTATCCGTGGCGTTACGCACGAGGTAATTATGAGTCGACTATTTAGGTTGTGTCCAAAACGCAGCCTTCAACATGTTCAAGTTTCGAGAATTTAACAGTGTTTCGAGAACGAACAGGGTCAAATAAAGTGACCCCGGTAAAGGGATAAAATTTTGACTAAGTTAATGTTTTAAGAGTGTAGAGGTGGTAGACCGTTGTTCTTATTGATCAACACGGCAGCAAATAAAAAACCGTTAAAATATGGACAACCCATTTCAACCATGTTGGTCCTTAACGCAGAACCGTAAAAAGGCATATTATACAAAACTGCGAGTGCACTATTTTAACAAGCTGACATATTAGCTCATATTATTTCCTATATAAGAGTAAAATGCACATAAGGAAATTTCTTTGATTTTCTTAAAACATCATTGTCAGCTGTAAAAAGAACTGAAGAAAATGTTTAACAGCATTTTAACGCACCATGTTTATGCTTCCAAAAACGTGTTCGCGCTCTTTTTACGTGTGTGCCCCCTAAAAATTATGCAGAGTGATTGCTTTCTCCTTGTTTGCATTATGCATGCAAACCGATGAAAGAAATAATGCTGCTATGTATTATATACACTAAGCCAAAAAAGAAACTGATAATATTTCATAAGGTCATATCCTGCGCATCAAAATGAACCAAAATTTCACACAGGATTGCTTCAATACTCTACTCTAAACACATGTCAGTAACCAAGAAGTTGTCCAACGTACACAACAGCAAAATACACTGACATTGAACAGCTTCCTGGACAACATTCACAGCCCAATAATTGGCACTCAGCACAGGAAATCTGTGAGAATGCGTATAAGATCCTTACACAGATGACAATTTCCAAAGAGTAAGTGGAATAGTGTGGAACGGGCTAATTTCTACTTTTCACGCACTTTCTTCAAGATTCCACTTACTCACAGATTTCTTGTGCTGGGTACCAATTATTGGGCTGTGAAAAGTGTGAATGTTGTCCAGGAAGCTGTTCCATGTCAGTGCATGTTGCTGTTGTGTCAGTTGGAACTGCTTGGTTACTGACATGTGTTTAAAGTAGAGTATTGAAGTAATCCTGCATGTGTATAATTTTGGTTCATTTTGATGCACATAATTTTAAGATATGACCTTGTTAAAAATTATAAGTTTCTTTTTTGGCTTAGTGTATCAGAACCAAATGCAGTACCGATTAAATTTTAGATTCTCATGGGGGGGGGGGCGGCGAAATCTGTTTTGTTAAATTATCAATATCCTGATTGTGGCGTCTTATTTTGGACATCTAAACCTATACATTTGTTTCTCAACTTTCCGCTACTCGCTATCCAAATTCAATTTCACTCCAAATTGAAGCTATAATACTAATTGCTTAGTATCGAGGATTTGTATATAAAAGTAAAACATTAAATTGCTCTGAAGAAGCATGCGTGCAATGCAAGGAAAATAAGCCTGGTGGTCCCGGTGAGCCCTTTAATTAATATAAAACATCATTTTCAATTTTCTGCTAAAAACACTGCAATTTTGACATTTTACTGAAAGCTGAAGCATACGATGTTTGTATTATCGCCTACATGTATTGCAATAGATTTTGGTAGCTATCATGCAGATCATGTTAAATGCGCCATAGTTGGCAGAGATACAGTACAGAGCTAATCATATGCATTATAGGCTATGGAGCCATTTTATAACAGCACCCATATTTGTTGGGAAAATGTCATTGAACTTTTATACAGTGGTCAATTTTTGCAAACTTGCTCGGACTTGGTTTAGTACAACAATAATGTGTTCATCTGGTCATAAGGATTCGGGAAAAGTATAGTTTTACTTACCTGCGATTTACGGTTATGGAGTTATGGGCAAATAGGTAGCAGTGTGACGTCACATGTCTAATTTGGGCTCCACATTGGGCGAAAATGACCATTGCTCCGGTGTCGTTGAAACGGGTCTCAAATTATTCGTCTTACCATGAGAAATCAGAAAAGAAAAAGAATAGTTTGTTCTATGTATGATGTTTGTTACACAGCAAAATAGGACAATACCCATCGAATCGCATTGAGTTCTATACCGGGTTCTATATCAGTTTCTATATCGAGTCATTTCTGACCTTGACAATATCAGTGGCGTAGCGTCATAGGGGCACGGGGAGGCACGTGCCCCCAATCGATCCGATTTTTTTTAAAATCCCATAGGAAAATTGGCGAAAAACGGCGTGTGCCCCCAATCAGATCCGGTGCCCCCCAATCATGGTCGGTGCCCCCCCCCCCGCCAAATGTGATGACCCACGCTACAACTATCATTTTTCTGATTTCTTGCAACAAGATGAATAGTTTGAGACCATTCAACAAAATCTTTTTTTTAAAGTTTTATTTTCGCCCCTTCGGAGCCAAAATTAAACATAAAATTATGATGTCCTAGTACCGTACATCATAGATACCGTCAAAGTATAGGCCTACTTTTATTGAATCCTTATGGCCAGAGGATGACGATGGTGTGGGTCATGAGCAAGTTTGAGTAACTTTAAACTTGACCCCTGTGTAAAGTTCAATGACCTTTTTCCACTAAGCGGGGTGGGCGTGGTGCTGTTGAAATGGCTCCATCAGATGTAGATACTATTACTCTGCCAAATACGGCAACTTTAACATGATTTGCACGATTAAAATCTCTTGAACTATTAGGCCTATAAAGCCTGATTCTGATTGATTAAACAAAATTATTTGATAGATACATAGCTTGACGAATCTAGACTCCTGTGATTTCTAAATGTGTCATTGTATATATTCTATTAAGGTTATACGATGTATTGTTGGTCGAAGCAGCAGAAACAGAAAAAAAAGTAGTTCACAGCATCTTGCGAATGGTAGTGAGCTTTAGCAAAAATTGCATTGCTCAATTCATAGCGAGCGTGTAGAAGAATTCAAATATCACAGATAGGCCTATACTTTTGTAGTCCTGTGGTTCTTGAGTATGTTGTAAAGAGGGCTGAAACAACAACACTTTTGTAAAACGTATATACATAACTCATTAACAACAATAAATTAAGCAAGTTTTCAAAGTATATGATTTGTAGAATGAACTTTTGCAAAACACCAAAGTGTTATTTTTCAATAATATATTGATTCAGATAATGACAATCTATTTTCTTTGGCTGCTTCGCCCAACATTACCTCGTATACCCTTAAGTGTATAAATGGCATAGCAACTAAAAATAAAAAAACACATTCTATATATTTTATTTGTTGGTCAGCTATTACAACACCATGGGTTGCCCTATCGCTATGATCACTAGCTGATGGGGAGAGTGCCCTATAATGCACGTAATTTTGGTCATAGTGGAAGATCAGCAAGAGCCAATTAGATAAAAATTGATAGTTAATTCCAAAATATTTTTTATTTCCGATACACTTAGCCATGGACATTGTACGTTGATACAAATCTTTTATGAGTATGATTATTTTTGAAACATTATTATATTGATGTTCATTCGTATAATTGGCATATTACTATGATTATAACATCATATTCCGAATTTCCAGGGCGATTTTCAAACAAATTTGACCTATTAAATTATTTTATCACTGGGCACAACAGTTATTGATATGAATCTAAGGTGGGTTAGTTTAAACACATAATGACATGACGATCGTGCTTGAAACGTGATAATTATGACGGTTAGTGCCCAAAATTCGCCAACTTCGAATTTACAAGTAACCATGGCAACGCTGTGTTTTGACAACTTTCTTTTTCATATTGCATAACAAATTTCTGAGCAAAACTTAAATATTTTGTCATTTTTTATCTCTTATCGAGCATGTCGAGTCAGGGTTCACAATGATGAGAATCAACCATGTAATGTATGTCAACTATCATGATTATACTCAAAGACAATCAAATTTCCTTGTATTATACATAATTTAATTGTACAGTTTTCTATATAAACGTGCTGTGCATGTGATTTGCATAAAGAATAGATTCCTATTTAAATGTTAGTTTTCACTGATCTAGTGTCCACTTTTAATTTTGAGCTAAACAAATGAGGTAAAACCAATCTTGCTATTTCATTCCAGCGCCTACAATGCGTGTATTAACTTTCCGATCGTATTTAATTATTTTGATGAATATTGGCGTAGCTTCACACAGCTAGGACGAATAAACAAAGCGTAAGACGAATAGCGATATGTACACAGTTTATACGTCAAGATGTAAGACGAATAGCGATATGCACACATTTTATACGTCCGACTGATTCAATGATTCAATAATACACATGTCAGTACCCGATGTCTTTAGCCACCACTCGATCGGTGAACTCTGAATAAAACCGGAGATCTCCGGTTTTAATATAAAAACTTAAATTTTACTTTAATTATAGCACTTCGGGCTAAACAGTCTTTTACATGGTATTTTGGTACACCATTGGCCATTTATACAATCATGCAAAAAATAAATTCAAAATTGAGGGCGTCGCTGTGGAGAGCAAATCACACCTATCATAAATACAAGGGTGGGGTGTGTGAAGGGTGTTGGGCAGTGATAACACCAGGGGACATGGTGGGCATTTCCCCCAGTCAAAATAAGAAATCGGCAACTTTTTGTTCTTGTCCCTCCTCCTTTATCCTCCCTCCCGAAAAAAAAAATCCGGTGACGTATGGGGCCAGTGTTTTTTTATCCAAAAATTCAGTGCTATCATGGGTTGTAAAAGTGTGTGTTTCTTTTTCCAACAAGTAAATCTTACATTTATAGGCCAAACGTACGTGTTTTTATCCCACGTATTTCCGTGGTGGTATTAATTTTGCACATCAGTATACAATTTTCTTATTTTGAGATACTTTGAACGTTGACGTCCTTAAAATGCTATACCTCTATAGACACCCAATGGTATGAACTTCGGTGACGTATAAAAGTGAAAATATTTCTGCTATAAAAGTATGTCAAGTAATTCAGAGGAAAGACATAATTCACATCGCTGCTGAAGATATCAGTTTGCCATAGAGGAATATCCCTGTCCAGTTTGCCATATTATAGAGGAATACTCTGTTCTTCACAGCCTACAGGTGAGTGTTTGCTACATCAAAGTTCTCGCTCTCTGTCTTTGTTTTTTCTAGTTCACCCCTTATCCTTTTCTACCTCCTCTCGCTTTGTATAGGCCTAAATATGTCTCTCTCCCTCCACCCACCCCTCTCACCCTCTCCTCACTCTGTGCTCTACGTTATCTTTATAACTTTTGTTTTCTCTAGAACATACGTGTTTTAATGGTATTCAACTATTCACATCGAAAATTGTTTCGCCGAAAAATGCCTTTGTCGTAATTGTGGAGAAAATTACAGCATGGACATTTTACTGATGTGATATACGTTTAACCAAAACGTATATTTTCCCTGTTCACTTATTTTCCTTGATGATACTTTTATAATTTATTAACCAAGCTAATCATATAATTTCACATCTTACACCGTATAAAATATTTTTTTGTTCTCGTCCCCTCCCGCCTCAATTTCTGGGATTTCCAAAAATTTGAAGAATTGGAATGCTTTTCGAAAACTTCATACAATATGTTTATTAGAGAACAAGGATCAATTTCTATAGTTTGTCTGTGGTGCTCTATAGGGTTGATCCCTCTCAGAATCTCACTTAAAAAACACTCCCTGATCAATTCATAACATTTTCCGTCAACAAATTAATTTCATGTGGCCTTAAGGGAACTGGATGGAATGAGCGTTTTGAGCATTTCGACAGCATTTTTTGTGGGACATGAGAGCACATCAGACCTATCGAATTGCATTCTGAATACGAAGAATGTCTTTCTGATATCAAATAATTTTCATTTTATGAAATTCACGATATAATACAAATTGTATGACAAATTATTAAAATTTGATATTTTTCACATTTTGGAGATATAACAGTCCTCGAAGTAAATTGTATACATTTAATGATATAGTCTTAAAGTGTATGTAGCTGGGAGGAAAAGCCGATGATCAATTGAAAATTTTGACCGTTCATATTGAAGATATGGATTTTTTTCCCAAAAAGACCTAATTTATTTTGGTGTTTTGGGAAAAAAATCCATATCTTCAATACGAAAGGTCAACATTTTCAATTGATCGTCGGCTTTTCATCCCACCTACATACACTTTAAGTATAAATCATCACATTTATAAAGTTTACCGCGCGTACTGTTAAAGATCAAAAATATCAATTCTTAATAATTTGCCATAAAATGTGTATTACATTGCGAATTTCAAAAAATCAAAATTATTTGATATCAGAAGGCCATTCTTCGTATTCAGAATGCAATTCGATATGTCTGATGTGCTCTAATGTCCCACAATAAATACTGTCCAAACGTTCATACCCCTTCCCTTAACCATGTTAACTGACAATAATCATCATCAGTCGGCTGCGGAGCAGACGACTACAAGCTTTCTACAACTGTTGCGATCTTGGGCAAGCGAAACAGTCTTGTTTGGCTGCAGCATCCCTTCAGTATCTCCCAGGGAGTGCTGGACATAATTATTGCAAAGGCATTGATCTTGTTTTCCATGTCCTTGGTGATTTATATGTTAAATATATTAATGTCTTCGTTTGTTTGTTTCTTTACAGTACTATTACTCCTCACCAAAGAATATAACATCATGGATCAGTCCACGTGGTCAACACGTTTATTTTTCATCCTTCACATCCACATTTGTACAAGTTATGTTATCCAACCAATTATTGAACGAGACATTGAAGATGCCGAGAGATCCTTTAATCAAGAAAAACTTGTAGCACATGATGAAAAATCATCGCAAACTTTCAAACCATTGTTTTCAAATACTGAAGACGAAACTTTTGATCAAGTAGTATTTCTAACATCGTACGTTTCCGAGATCATTGAAGACAATTATATTGGGAGTCGTCTAACAAAAAGATCACCTGGTAAGCCAAGTGAAGGAAGTGGTTATGGATCGCAACGTCCATCCGAAGTATTTGAATTGCCTTTAAATCGGCGGCCCAATACTGAAACACAAAATCTACCATCAAATGTTGGTGGTGTTATCAGTGAAGGGAGCGGCAACGACAACGCGATTCCTAGAACTGAATTTTCTCCCCAAACTGAAATGCTGCGCCAAGATCCGCAGCCTGGATTTAGCGAAGGGAGCGGCGACAATTCACGTGCTAATGCCGACAATGTATCATCATCAGACACTGGACGTAGTGGAACACAACAGGAAATGGAAGAGCATCGTGAATTTCCTTCAAATCGGCAACCCAATACAGAAACACAAAATTTACCATCCGGGTTCGATGCTGTCATAAGTGAAGGGTCGGGCAACGAAGACCCAATTCCTAAAGCTGAATTTTCGCCACAAACTGAAATGTTGCACCAAGATCCACAGCCTGGCTTTAGCGAAGGAAGCGGTGACAATTCACGTGCTAATGCCGACGATGTATCTTCATCAGAAACTGGACGTAGTGGAAGTCAGGAATCGGAAAAGCATCGTCAAATAGAATTTGAATTTCCTTCAAATCGGCAACCCAACACCGAAACACAAAATCTACCATCAAATGTTGGTGGTGTTATCAGTGAAGGGAGCGGTAACGACAACGCGATTCCTAGAACTGAATTTTCTCCCCAAACTGAAATGCTGCGCCAAGATCCGCAGTCTGGATTTAGCGAAGGGAGCGGCGACAATTCACGTGCTAATGCCGACAATGTATCTTCATCAGAAACACGACCGAGTGGAACTCGGGAAATGGAAGAGCATCATCAAATAGGGTCTGGATTGTCTTCAAATCAGCAACCCAATACTGAAACGCAAATTTTTCGCGTCATAGGTGAAGGATCGGGTAACAGAGACCCAATTCCTAAAACTGAATTTTTGCCAGAAACTGAAATGCTACGCCAAGATGCGCAGCCTGGATTTAGCGAAGGGAGCGGCGACATTTCACGTGCAAATGTCGACGATGCACCATCATCAGAAACTGGACGTAGTGGAAGTCGGGAAATGGAAGAGCATCATCAAATAGAATTTGAATTTCCTTCAAATCGGCAACCCAATATTGAAACACAAAATTTACCATCTGAATTTGATGGTGAAATAAGTGAAGGATCGGGTAACGGAGACCCAATTCCTAAAGCTGAATTTTTGCCAGAAACTGAAATGCAACGCCAAGATCCGCAGCCTGGATTTAGCGAAGGGAGCGGCGACAATTCACGTGCCGACGATGCACCATCATCAGAAACTGGACGTAGTGAAAGTCGGGAATCGGAAGAGCATCATCAAATAGAATTTGAATTTCCTTCAAATCGGCAACCCAATATTGAAACACAAAATTTACCATCTGGATTTGATGGTGAAATAGGTGAAGGATCGGGTAACGGAGACCCAATTCCTAAAACTGAATTTTTGCCAGAAACTGAAATGCAACGCCAAGATCCGCAGCCTGGATTTAGCGAAGGGAGCGGCGACAATTCACGTGCCGACGATGCACCACCATCAGAAACTGGACGTAGTGAAAGTCGGGAATCGGAAGAGCATCATCAAATAGAATCATCAAATCGGCAACCCAATATTGAAACACAAAATTCACCTTCCAATATTGGTGAAGGAAGCGGTAATGAGGACCTTGAATTGCCAATTCCTGAAGCTGTAATTCCGCCAGAAACTGAAATGCTGCGCCAAGATCCGCAGCCTGGATTTAGCGAAGGAAACGGTGACGATTCACGTGCTAATGATGATGATGCATCATCATCAGAAACTGGACGTAGCGAAACTCAGAGAATGGAAGAGCGTCTTCGTCCTCAGGGTGATTTGGACTTTTGCCAGTTTTGCCATTTATGCGGACTCCAATTGAGCAATGACCATTTCCTTCGCTGGCAAACTCTCAATGAAGCATCATTATTGCCACAAACTCATGGAAATCAGGAAAATGAAGACCATAGTGCCCAAGAAGGTTCCTATGACTCATCAATGCGACCGCAAGCAAATCGAAGAAGAGAGGACCAGAATCCTAGTGATAATACTAATACTGACTCTAGAGAATCGCGGAAAAATCGCGGAAGAGACGATCAAAATCCTCATGAAAATTCAGATTCCGAAAGATATTTTGGAAGTGCGGGAAGCGGTGGCGAATCTGAAGAACTACGACCTGGAGTACTCCAGTAAGAAAAATGATTAAATTTTTACCAAGCCCGTAACCAGTGGGGCTGGGGTCCAAAAGTTCCCTTTTTTTTACCCAAAAGTCCCCTTTTGACCCAAAAGTTCAATTTTTGCGAGCGTAGCGAACGAAAAAATTGGGGTTTTTTTATGCCTTTTGGTCAAAAAAAGGTCCAAATTTTGGAAAAAAAGTCCACCTTTTCCAAATCCGCCCGCCTAGTCCAAAAAGGTTCAAATCTTGAAAAAAAGTCCACTTTTTCAAAATCAGCCCCCCCTAAAAAATCCTGGTTACGGGCCTGATTCTTAAAGCATTGTAATGAAAAAAACTTCAATTGATATAGTCGAAATAACCAAAGTTTGTATAATCCCAGCAAACACAAAATGCTTTTGACCTCATTCGCAAAAGGTTATAAAAGGTTGTCAGAAAACGTTTAAATGTCGGGTTATATAAAGGGTATAAAACGTTTTTATTACATTAAAAACATTTTGATAACTTACTGCAAATATTTTAACATAATGTTATTCAAGTGTGGATGAAATATTTGGCAAAAAGTGTTTGCAAAAAAATAGTGTACAATAACATTTTGAAATGCGGTTGTAATGTGTTTTCATGACCTTTATATAACCCGACATTTAATGTTAAATAAAACATTTTTACCTAAACCAAAACCCAAAATATAACATGTTTAAACCGTTTTTGTGTTTGCTAGGATGTGCTGCCGGTATATGTCTGCACCATAAATATATGTATTAGTTTTTTAACATTACCAGCTATTACCCGACAACTAAAGAGAGAGTAGATGTCAAAAATCGAAGGTAACCGGCCGCAATGTCGCAATGTAAAAATGTGAACCAAAAGAGTGGGTATCCAATCCAAAAAAAGGTAAAAGTCACTCCAACAGAGTGAATTTAACTCCACATTTTCACTCTGAAAGAGTGAATTTAACTCCAAAAGAGTGACATTTTCACTCTTCAAGGATCCATAAAGGATCACTCCAAAAAGAGTTGTACCGGTACCTCTCATGGCTCCTTAAAGAGTGGACATTTCACTCTTTTGGAGTGAAATTCAACCTTTTTGGAGTGAAAATCACTCTTTTGTAGTGGAATTCACTCTTTTTGGACTGAAATTCACTCTTTTTGGAGTGCATGAATACTCACTCTTTTGGTTCACTTACATTTCAACATTTCAGAAGTTTGTCTTCCACTGGGGTGTATGGATTTCAACTGATATACGGTAGCCCATTAGATGTAACAATATTGCTAAGAAACGATGTGATAAGAGCTTAACATTTTGTATGTAATTCTAAAGTTAAACAACTTGAAAATAGCAACACAGAGAGTAACTTTGACGGCTTCTATTATTGAAGTATATTTAAAATTACCGCATTTGCCTCTTCTGGAAAATTTTAAAAGCCTTATAGTAAATATATTTATTTATTTATTTGCGATATTTGTAAATTATTGCCTATGTTATGTCAAAGAGTTACTGTTCTTTGCATGTTAAATTACGGTTTATGTAAAGAATTCAACATGTAGTGACAATTTGTGAAACCTAAATGATATTAAAGTTAAAGAGTATAACAAAAGTATATGTGGTCACAAAGTTTATTATAATTTGGAAATACATCATATTATAAGACAGTATGCTTTGACTATATTTATAAATACCTTTTTATACGCACGTGACCACCTCCGCGCTGCCATAACAGCTTGTAGACAGTAAGTATCGAAGTGACCTTCTAGATAACGTGTGGTCTTCCTACACACTTGAATGCAAAGGCGGAACAACATGAGACTACTGTGGAGCAAAATTGTCTGTTTTCTTCAACTTTGTGATTATATTGTAAACGTTTCCGTCGTCAAATACTTTAATGTTGTTTTTGATAACATGTTACAAATTCGGAATCCCCCATGTGTAAGAATTTTGATATCCAATTAATACTTAAATTTGATGATATTTATCTACATGTAATAGAGTTCCTATCCTTTTCTGTGTAGTGGTCGATGCATGAGGATTTGGTCACGCTTGCTTGTCTTGGTATGTCGTGCCCATGGGTCACGTGCGTATTTATAAAAACGTATCTTTAAATATAGTCGAAGCATACTGTTAGATGAGTTCATCAACCCTTAGAAATTTTTCAACTGTGTTCGACGTTTTGTTTTTTAAACAAATAATAAAAACAAACAACTTTTTTGATATTAAAACGAATAATATTACTAGTACAATAGTAAGCCTTTTCTACTCCGGGCGCTTAGCGCTCACTAATAATGGATGACGGGTACAATGATCCCAACTCCCTCTCATCAAATGATCTCTTTGGTGTTTTTCTGTCACCAAAAAGACACTTTTTTTCAAGAATTCAAAAGAGGGGTGCGATTCCAGGGTTGAAAACTTTTAGTAGCTTCTTGACATGAGAAAAAGGTTATTTGGGATCGAGTCCCATAAGCACCATATACCAATTTGTTTATAAAACGATGATAACTAATTCACATACTTCAGGTGACAATAATTTTATTCTAATAACATTTCGGCATCACGGGAGCTTATGCAGCGTCATTGCACAGCACGCGATTCCCGTATACGCTTTTGGGAACATTTCGAGTTCACTCCACTCATCTTCCTCAGTATCATAACATTCTACAGACTGCAAGTACGCCTTTGTGTCCCAGCTATAACCACCTATGACGTAGATGCGTTTTCCAAGTACGCAACTGGCTGCTTCTGCCCGAGGTTCACCCATTGGTTTCAGAACAGACCAAGTGTCTGTTCGTGGGTTATAACGCTCAATGTTAGGTACACAGCGCACTTCGCCCGTATCGTTATCAAGTGTGGCACCCCCGGCAAGATAGAGGTTTTCTCCTACTGATGAGAGGAGAGCAAAGAAACGAGGTGTTGTCAACGGACGTCTTGGTTCCCAGGTGTCTGTATGTGGGTTGTAGCGTTCCACTTTGCAAAATATTTTACGATTACCTGAAACATGTAAAAGAAACATTGAACATCGATCAAGATATTTTAGGGTTTGCAAAATAAACATCATTGTCACCATCATCACCATCATCATCAGCATCCTCATTAGCAGCAACAAAATCATCATCATCCGCAGCAGCATAAACATTATCATCGTCGCCACTGTCATCCCGGGCCGTCATTGAGCAAATATTTATCATAATTTGGTCTTTCAGAGCGCGGTAAAATATTACACTACATCTTTTTTACAGAGATCATTACCATGATTGTAGTAAAAGACGGTGCTGAAACTGGAAAGTTCACTTTGCCAACAGACTTGTCATTATTGTAAGTTGTCATGGCCATCTCAATCATCGTGATCACTAAATCGTATAATGATAATCTTATCTAATCATCGTCATCACAATTGTCATCATCATCATTATCATTATCATTATCATTATCATTATCATTATCATTATCATTATCATCAGCATAAGCATCTTCTTCAACATCATCATCATGTGATTATCTTCTTCAGCAGCAACAGCATCAGCCTCACCACCACCGGTCATCATCATCACAATCATTATCATCATCATCATCATCATCATCATCATCACAATCATTATCATCATCATCATCATCATCATCATCATCATCATCATCATCATCATCATCGTCATCGTCATCACCACCACCACAATCATCATCATACCTGATCCTCCAATTGCGTAGAGTTTCCCATCATGAGTTGCCACGGCAACACCTCTTCTCGCATCACTGAGTGGCGACACTTCCTCCCATTCGTCCTTATTTGAGTTGTAACGCTCCACGTCTGCTAAAGAACATTGGTCATCGACCCGTCCACCTAGAAAGATCAAGTTCAAAATGAATCATTTTGTCTTCTTCCCGAATCTCACTCAAAATTTAATTATTTTGATATTGGATGGAAAATGTCTCTTGTCTTGTCCAAAATGTTGCAAGTGAAGTGATTCTCTTCATTTTAGTCAGTAATTAAGTCGCCATCTTATCACGATATAAGCTTATTTAATTAACACACACACTCTTAGAAAAGGGGTTTAATAGCTGTCCTGTATGTAGAACCCTCAAGAGAAAATGGTTCTTGAAAATTTAAAGAACCAATGGTTCTTGCTGGCCTTTCCATAACCCTTCTCAGGTTTAAAATGGTTCTTTCTGACCTTTTCAGAACCCTTTTCAAGTCTGAAATGGCTGTTTCTCTTCTTTATAGAACCATTTAAGGTTTCACATAGGCCTACAGGACAGCTCAAGAACCATTTTTGGTTCTACTTAGAACCGTTTTTTCTAAGAGTGCACATACACGTCATGCTATATTGTTCCTTCCCTCCATTATTTGGTACGAATAACAATAACATACCATTCGCAAACAAAAATTGGCGACAGTGTCTCCAGTCCTGCACCAGTAAAATTTGGAGTCCCGCAGGGATCTATATTAGGGCCCCTCTTTTTTACATTGTACGTCAACAACTTATCAAGTGTTAATCTAAAATAAAAAAATAAATATTGTCCAGTCCTGCACCAGTAAAATTTGGAGTCCCGCAGGGATCTATATTAGGGCCCCTCCTTTTTACCTTCGTCAACAACTTATCAAGTGTTAATTTAAAATAAAATAATAAATATTAAACATTTCCCTGAACCCGATCTTCACCTTCAAACCTTCCGTTTTAATATTGTATCAGTATGCTTTCAACGATATTAAGCTTGAGCCTGGTCCTAAAGGCCCTGTTATTTTCCGCACGGAATGATCGATTATGCAACTCACTCACCTACAGCATAGATTTTCCCATCAAGTACGGCAAGTTGGAAGCTTTCCCTTGCATTGATCATATCGGCAACTCGTAACCATGAGTCCGTACGGGGATCATATCGATACATGGTACGTAATGGATAGGCATTGGTTTGAGCAGTAGTCCGACCTCCGGCTAGGTAAAGAAAACCTCCTAAACATGCAACTGAAAATCATCAAAGTAAATATCATTGATTGTCATTGAACATGTTGATCCAATGATATCGAGTTTTCTATTTTCGAAACGCCAATATTTCAACAACAAGGCTATGCTATTATATTCAAGAAAATATTTTGAAGAGGAAAAACGATTATCAATGAATCGATCAAACATGATCTTCGGGACTACCATAAATGCTGCTATCATTAATTATTAAAACAATGTCACTGGGGCATATTGATACCAAGTGAGGAATGTGGACGCCAGTTCTTCTAATTATATTTCTATACTTTTATCACAAAACATTACCAAATACCAAAGAATATATAAGGAAGCCAATTATTTATGCCCGTCAATTATTGTAATCAAAAATTCCTAATTCCAAATAAGGTTAATGTTGAACTTCAAGTGATTTCTTCATATTGAAATTAAATCGAATAATCTGTAAAAATTGAAACACGGAATTTTTGCAATATTTCTGGAAATGTTGTTCATTCATTCAGCTGGGACGAATATACCTAATCCGTCTCAGGTTCAAAGATATTAAACACAGATCTTGTCGTGAGTTCTTAATTTATTCTACAACTTTTTTTCAGCCAAAAAATATCTGAAAGTAAACGACTCCGGACTCAAGACATTCGTGATTGTTTGTCAAAACAAATACCAATTATCCCAAACCGGGCCCAAACCAAACAAAACAGACGAACACATACAAACCCTTCACTAACCAACAAACAAACACATATCTACGAATTTGTTTGTGTTCTCTAAAAGACGCTACCACCAACCGGGGGCTCTTGGTTTTAAATAGGGATGTGCGGCTGGGATTCCGAAAACATACCCAAAAACCTGATTTGACAAGACCCCTAAAAGATCCATTTTCGGTTATTTCTATTCAAAATTAAATTTGCTGAAAACAATTTAAGAATATGCACATTTTCCAGATTTTGAAAAAAAAACCCATATCACATCTCAAAACATAAAATGCAGTTTTCTGAAATCAAAAATCGGAAAAAGCCTGAAAATACCCCTCAAATTTGTCGCACATCCCCGCTCGCGAATTATTTTACCGTAGTTCACATTAATATTGATCGGAGATTATACCGTATTCACTAGTAATAGTATATCGTGTGTTTGCGCTTTATTCCGTAATCAATAAGTATGTTAAACAGACGCATTTCTTGCAGAGCTACTCGTAGCACAGTGGTAAAGCGTCTGACTATGCATACATAGGTTGTTGGTTCGAACCCCGATCAATCCTTTGGTAGAATTTTAAATCTAATGTATTTAATTTCTTTTTGTTAAGTAAGAAGAAATTAATCGCAATGTGGTGGAACCTAGCCTATAATACATGTAACACTATACATGTACATTATGCATTATAAGTTTCTCCTATTCAAATGTTAACTACGGAAAAAAATATTGCTCCCCGCTCCCACCTTTCCACTAAGAATTAACCCTCTCCCCGGGCTACCAACCTGCATGATGATGCCTGGGCTGTTTCATATGTGTCAACGTCTTCCAATTCCTCTCTGTTGGGTTATAATATTCCACACTACTTGAAACAGGATCCTTTGACCGACGCGGATGCCCACCAAGAGCAACCAGTGTAGTCGTCTTCACAGATGACCTTGGAGTGGTCCTGCAACTCTGTAACACAGCTTGTCTCTGTGGAAGGCAATGATAATGCAAGGCTTCCTTAACTAATGCCTCACAAGGAGGAATGCCCATGAGGAAGTCCACACTCTCCACATGATCCACTAAGTCAGGTGGTCTTATCAATGGAAGACGAATATTTTCAAGTAACGTCTCCGCATGGATTAGTCTTTGTTCCCTATCAGCATCAATCCATCTCAGGAGAGCTTCGAACACCTGTAGCTCCGAATCAACCTCAAGATCATCTCGACGAAGCAACATCATCAACATACTTTCCGTTAATTCAAGAAACTCATCCATCTCGGTTATCTTCACGAAATTCTTCGCAGCAAGCTTGCACGCTATTTCAGCAACTTCACCAAGCTCAAAAACCTGAGCAAGAGCTATGGTCACGAGACAACTAGTGACATTCAGGTTCTTTATCAGGAAGTTTGAACACGACTCCAAAGCAGATGGTATCCGCAGATACGTTGCTGTATTCAGGATCCTCTCGACATTCTCAGAGGTAACTACAAGATTACAAGTGTACATAGACTCTAACAACAATCTCATCGTCTCCAAACTGATGCCTTTTAAAGTGTACATAAACTGCTCTTCCTCTTGATTGTCTTCTTCTCGTGTAAACAATTCGTAGAAGTATTCACTGGACGCAGCGAGAATGATCTTATGAGCCCCAAGTCTGTGAGGACCGATGGCTAGTACTACGTCGAATAACTGCTTCTTACGCCAGATTGTTGCTATTGATGTCAGCAAAGCAGACATCTGAGGGTTACTGCTTCTGGAAGGTGACAGCAGACTGTGGTTAGACGTCTCAACGATGGTGCTCAAGCAGCTACCTTTTGGAGGTATCTTCGGAAGAATTGGGTTCGGCAATTCAAACCAGTGTTTACGTTCCGGCTCTGGTTTCGATTTTGCTGAATGTAACCTTCCAGAAGAATTAAAGGACAGCCCTAAATGACTTGTTGGACGATCAAAGTTATTGTTCCAAGATTCCCTTGGTGAGACTCTTTGATTACGCTTACTGGCCGTAGTTGATGATGGTCTATTTCGACCTGATGGTATTCTTTGTTGCGGGGTCATTGAAGAAGGTCTACTACTAGATGTAGTTTGACTAGCAGGTGATATCGTATAGGTTTGTGATCTTAACATCCCTGTTGCAGTCAAAGATGGTTGATTTGACTTCTGCTCTGCTGATCTTCGTCTTGTCGCACTGGACACCGTATCTCTTGATATTCCACCAGATGATGGCATCTTCTTCTTACTCTGATGATGATGTTGTGAGCGTCTTCCAGATGAAGACACGTTAGTGCGAGCACTGGGGACACTACTACGAGCACTGCTTATAATTTCTCGTCTTGTTAAAGTCAGATTGGATGAACGTAGCGATGTGGTGTCTGCTGATGATGAGAGTGACCGTTCCGCGGTGGTTGATTTTAACCTTTGCTGATGACCACCATGGCCATGATGACCATTTGAAATTCCTCTAGGTTTGTTCATTATGCTCATCGCCTGGATCTCTAATTTCCAGTCAGAAATTGAGGCAATCTTACAGTTCAGAAACCAATTTTAGCTTCCATTTGGCTTGTCATGCTTGTTTAAACGACGTGCAGGGTTGTTTTATACACACATCGATTTTTGACTCGTGTTGTTGTCATAGCGTAACAATGTAATGAATTATTATGGTATGGCGCTGAATGACGCGTATGAAGCTCGCGCGTCAGACATAAACGCATTTTATACGCACCACATATTACGCGTCAAGTTGGGTCAAATTTTGTCTTTTTCAGAAAATCACGACCACTATGATAAAATATGCTAAACTATATGATCAGAAAAGTTATTAGTAAGACTAGCAATGCCGATGTCATGTAGGCCACATTGGTGTACGATACCAGTCACACAGTGCAGTGGTATAAAAACATAAATATTGATCAAATTTTATAATGTCACAAGTCAATTGAATCAATGGATTTCTCATTGATTTTTTCAGACAGAATGTTGAAGTTACTTTTCTAAAATCGATTATAATTTTTTATAATGGAAAATTCATCCAAGCGATGCCAAATTAGATTTATTTAAATCGTGAAAAAAATGTTACTACAGATATGTCAATTTAAAGGTAATACCAATCTACCATTTACAAAACGTTTTACTGACAACGTTTTATTGTCGGGTTATACGTATAGGGTATAAGAACATTTTAATAGTGTCCCAAAAACATTTTTGAAATTTTGATGCAAAACATTCTAACATAATGTTATTTAAGAGCTCTGGTATGAACGTTTCGACAGTATTTTTGTGGGACATGAGAGCTCATCAGACATATCGAATTGCATTCTGAATACGATGAATGTCCTTCTGATATCAAATAATTTTGATTTTATGAAATTCGCGATATAATACAAATTTTATGACAAATTATTAAAATGTGATATTTTAATTTTTTTGATATTTAACAGTCCTCGAAGTAAACTTTATAAATCTAATGATATATATACTTAAAGTGTATATATGTAGCTGGGATGAAAAGCCGACGATCAATTGAAAATGTTGACCCTTTATATTGAAGATATACATTTTTTCCCCAAAAGACTTTTTTTTGTTGGTGTTTTGGGGAAAAAATGAATATCTTCAATACGAAAGGTCAAAATTTTCAATTGATTGTCGGTTTTTTCCCCCATCACAGTTACATACACTTATTATCATTAGATTGATAAAGTTTACTTCGAGGACTATTAAATATCAAAAATATTAATTTTTAATCATTTACCATAAAATGTGTATTATTATCGCGAATTTCAAAATTATTTGATATCATCAGGATATTCTTCGTATTCAAAATGCAATATGTCTGATGTACTCTCATGTCCCACCAAAAATACTGTCCAAACGTTCATATCCCACACCTTGACAAAATATTTTGCAAAAATGTTTGCCAAAAATATTTTACAATAACATTTCGAAAACATTTGAAAGGTTGCTATAGTGGTTTATTTTTCTTCATGTAAAATGTTATAAAAACGTTTTCATGACCTCTTTTATAACCCGACAGTTAAATGTTAAAACGTTTTGAATAAAACTGTGTTTATAATATAACACGTTTATAACGCTATAGACTATTAATTTATGTTTTGAAGGAAGATCCGGCAACAACTTAACCATGTTCATCCCTACTCCATCCCCCTCTTTTCCTATGAAAATGGTGATTTTTTTTTTGGTGGAGCTCATTCCTGTACATGCAATTCCTGCCTAGTGATGCAGGCTTACATAATACTAGGTCTGAAAGTTTCGATTTTGTAAGCCAAAATGTGTCCAAAACCGGCGATTAACCCACTTTGTTTCACACAATGTGCTCTAGTCAAATGCACATCTTTGGCTCTCATTATGGATTATGATACTGGCAAGATGAAACAA
The DNA here is from genome assembly GCF_039555335.1 of Amphiura filiformis. Lineage (NCBI taxonomy): Eukaryota > Metazoa > Echinodermata > Ophiuroidea > Amphilepidida > Amphiuridae > Amphiura > Amphiura filiformis. Next base: position 48,351,284 of record NC_092635.1, read on the forward strand.
AGTTGTAGTTTTGGGACTTATTTTTAATTAAACGAGTTCTTTCAGTTGTCTGAGGGGGCAAAGACAACATAATTCCTGGTAGGAATCATTCATTTCATGAACTGAAATTTCGACATTTGGGGGGGGGGGGCTAGTGAGAATTGGGCCAAATTATAGCCTGTGCATGGAGCTACAAGAAGAATTGGAGCAAGATCCAAATGTGCCCCCCCACAAAGACCATTCTGGAATTGTTTTGTAAAATATGGCGTTTTATATGAAAGCTTCCGGGGTATTTTGTCGAACTCGTCATCACAAACCTTAACCATATACATACGAATGTCCCTTCACGTTTTCCAGATTAATCGTACATGTTTTTCGGAGTTGACATTGAGTAAAACACATTTTATGGAAGATCATAGCAAGAAGTTGAAAAATATTCCAAACTTTTGCCCATAATTGTGCAAACATATCGGGGAAGGTGAAGGTGGTGGAGGAGGAGGAGGGGGGGGGAAGAGGTGGTGGAGGAGGAGGAGGAGGAGGAGGGGGGAGGACGTAGAATATAGGAGAAGAGATGTTTTATATTTCCACACGGATTATTCAAAGAATGTGATCTTACCACACACCTTTTCTTGCTGTCCAAAATCACCACGTAATCATTAATTTCGAGGGAGCACTCAACTTTTGATGTGACAGGTCAGTGTGCCTATCAATAGGCCCCTTTTTAAAGTCGAATATACCCGATGATTGACCCCACCCACCCCCTTTTTTTTAAGGTTTGGCTCGAATTATATCCTCAAAATGCCATAAAAATAATGCAGAAACTTTCAAATTACAAAAAATTGCTCAGTTTTCACAATTGTCTACTCAATGACCCCTTTCTTCAACTGGATTTTAAATCAAATGATCCTTTTTTCATTTGTTTAATACCAAATGATCCTGTTAGACAAAATTTATAAATGACATACCGTATTCCCGAAGCTGGTAGGAACATTCTAGTCACTTCTAAACTTGAGTGCCCCCCCCCCCATATTCCACACCAAAATTGCTCATTTGTGTCAGATCAAAATAATTAGTCATGTTGAGATGCCATTTTTGGCTCCAAGCTTGCTTGACGAGCCATCGTGATCGCACTAAGTGGACGGTGTATTTTGCTTCATTTTTCGGCCACTTCCGATGGTGCTTTTTTATGCTAAGGTTATTTCTGTGTGCGATATGTGCTTTTAAAATTGAGTTCTAACTTTCTAAAAGTTATTTTTCAATCGATTGAACTCCATATTGGGTTGAAATGAGGTGGGAAAAGTAGTTATTTTATGAAAGAAAAGTCCGAAATCGTCATGAGAAACGAGCAATTTCAATCGCTTTGCTTGGTTCCCTGTGTGTGCTAGAGATTATTTTGGTCTGTATAATTTTTAAAAGTTGTGAGAAGATGACGGAAATAGACGGATTGCACTATTTTTCTTTGGCAAGTCAAGTGCACCTGTTATCTGAACACGGACCGAAAAGTCATGCAAGCTGTTCGTATTTCGTCACGCTCTTTGTAGATTTAATTGTTAGAATATAGTTAAAGACAGTAAATTAAACCATATTGTGGACGTGATTCGGAGGAAAAATTATATTTTCAATGGGATTTACCTCTCTTCGCAAAATTGAAAATTTTTCGTATTTTTCTATAGCAAAAACAGTCTAAATAAATGATGTTCCACTTTACCCAACAATTTTATACTTCAGAATATCAAAGATTAATATGTTTTCTCCTGAAAAACAACATAGTTTTTAGGCCAGGACTTCTTAAGAAATTCAAGACCACGGTTTAGATCGATGTTACATCGACTGTGCCGACCAATCTCGCCATTTTTTACTGTTTATTTTGGTTTCACCACACAGGTCATGACCTTACGGCGTATTGATTGATCATGTTGATTCTGATTGGACGGTCCCAAGGTTATCACAGTTATGAATGAATAATTCATAAGGGGGTGGCAGAAATAGAAAAGTTGAAATAAAATGTACATAATTATTGAATTAAAATGTGACTGAAATTAGTGGTTTCAGATATCATTGATCATGTTGATTGAAAGTTGCCAAGTTTAAAGCCATATTATAACATTTTCAAACAAAATAGATTAGCATTTCTTTGCCACAAAATGTTAGCTTTTACTGTCAGATATATCCCCTTTTATTTTTGAGCCGAACAACTGCGGCAAAGCAAAGAAAATTGGAATTTACTACCAGCGCACATGTCGCCAATACGTACCTCTCCTTCGGTCATGTTGTGGTACGACCCTTTGTTGTGTATATCACCGTCCCACACACCGTTTGTTATGAACATCGTGTATGCGTTCGACTAATAATTCCATCGTAATAATAAAGCGCCGGTTCCGGCGTTTTATTCAAAATCTCGGATTTTGACAAAACTACAGCACCTAGAGTCTTGATTTTTGCAGGGTATATTAGTTTAATAAAGTACAATTTAATCGTGTAAAAAAGGGAATTTTAACAATTCAGTGAGGGTGTCTTCCTCAGCAAATGTTATAATATATGGCTTTAATGTTTTGCTCTAGGCTGTGCAATATTAATCATGAGCTAAGTTTTTGAGAGAAATCAAAAGGAACGTCAAGCAATCAATGACAGCCCGGGGGGGGGGGGGGGGGGGGGAATCACTTAAAAAAAAAATTCCCCAAGAGAAAAAGTTACAAAAAAAAAAAAAAATTGACCCGATTGCTTCCGGAAATTAGTAACAACTGTCGTATAGGCATGAAACTGGGGTGGGTACAGTCACAGGGAGTCAAATTTTGGAAGGTCAATTCAATTAGTAAAACTATCGTATGGGTATGAAACTTGGTGGGTACCGTCAACATTTATAGCCAAATTTTGTGAAGGTTATTTCAGGGTCACCAGAGGTCATCTGAGGTCAAGTTAGTAAAAACTGTCGGATGGACATGAAACTTGGAATACAGTCAACATTTGGAGTCAAATTTTGGAAGGTCATTTCAGGGTCACCAGGGGTCCTCTGAGGTCAAATAACTAAAAACTGTTGGATGGGCATGAAACTTGGTAGCTACAGTCAACATTTGGAGTCAAATTTTTGGAAGGTCATTTCGGGGTCACCGGGGGTCATCTGAGGTCAAATTAGTAAAAACTTATATGGCCATGAAACTTGGTGGGTACAGTTAGAGCCAAATTTTGGGAAGGTCATTTCGGGGTCACCATGGGTCATTTGAGGTGAAATTAGTCAAAACTGTCGTATGGGCATGCAACTTGGTGGGTGCAGTCAACATTTAAAGCCAAATTTTGGGAAGGTCATTTCGGGGTCACCAGGGGTCATTTGAGGTCAAATTAGTAAAAACCTGTCGTACAATGTATGGGCATGAAACTTGGTGGGTAGGCCTACAGTCAACATTTAGAGCCAAATTTGGGAAGGTCATTTCAGGGGTCATCTGAGGTCAAATTAGTAGAAACTGTCAAAAGGGCATGAAACTTGGTAGATACAATCAACATTTGGAGTCAAAATTTTTGAAAGCCATTTCAGGGTCACCAGGGTTCTGAGGTCAAATTAGTAAAAACTGTCGGATGGGCATGACATTTGGTGGGTAGTCACCATTTAGAGCCCAATTTTTGGGAGGTCATTCCAGGGTCACCTGAGGTCATCCAGGGGTCATTTGAGATCAAATTAGTAAAAACTGTTATGGGTTCATACCACTAAATCCGCGTGTGAAGCGGTTTCCGGTAAAAGTTTATCACGACTATAGTCCCAACTTTGCATAAAAAATGTGCAAAATCGGTACAATATTAACAATTTTAGTGTTGCAAATCGTGTTTTGCTAGAACTTGTGAATGTGATCTCCACTAATTTGAACAGAAAACGCGAAAATTTGAGTGATGTTTACGATGATGAGCGCATGAACACACGAGGTCAAAACGCGGTTAGCAGTCAGACGTAAACACGGGAAAATCGGGTCTTTTTATATAGCGCTATTTTTCTCAAAAAGTAGACCTAAAATATGGTGTCATTTTCAGATATGTTATGCAGAATTTTGTTCTGATTAAAATGATATCAAATATATATTTCAAAGTAAGACGTAACTCGACTTATAGCCTAAAACGTGACCCCTGTTTTGCACGTAAAGTCTATGGAAAGCTATTTGGTGGCATGTACCCTTATATGTGCTTGAAACTTGTTAAGTACAGTCAACATTTGGAGTCAAATTTTTGGAAAGTCATTTCAGGGTCACCATGGGCCATCTGAGGTCAAATTAGTAACAATTGTCGTATGGGCATGAAACTTGGTGGGTACCAGAATGGACGTCTGCAGATCCGTCGGATAACGCTTTTTCAATGGGAAATGAACTTTGCTGCTTGGATGATGTCACAATGAGGTTAGCATTTATTCCGTATTGAAAAGCGTGTGCAGACGGATCTGCACTCGACATCCCTCGTACAGGCAACATTTGGAGTAAAATTTGTGGAAGGTCATTTCGGGTCACCAGGGGTCATCTAAGGTCAAATTAGTAAAAACTTTTGAATGGGCATGAAACTTTGTGGATACAGTCAACATTTATAGCCAAATTTTGGGGAGGTCATTTTGGGGTCACCAGGGGTCATCTGAGGTCAAATTATTAAAAACTGTCGTATGGGCATGAAACATGGTGATACCGTCAACATTTGGATTTAAATTTTTGGAAGGTCATTTTGGGGTCACCAGGGATCATTTGAGGTCAAATTAATAACAACTGTCGGATGGGCATGAAACTTGGTGGGTACAGTCAACATTTGGAGTCAAAATTGTGGGAGGTCATTTTGGGGTCACTAGGGGTCATTTGAGGTCAAATTAGTAAAAACTGTCGGATGAGCATTAAACTTGGTGGGTACAGTCAACATTTGGAGTTAAATTTTGGGAAGGTCATTTCAGGGTCACCTGAGGTTATCCAGGGGTCATTTAAAGTCAAATTAGTAAAAACTGTTATATGGGCATGAGACATGGTAGGTACAGTCAACATTTAGAGCCAAATGTTTGGAAGGTCATTCCAGGGTCACCATGGGTCATCCGAGGTCAATTTAGTAACAGCTGTCATATGGGTGTGAAACTGTGAGTACAGTCAACATTTGGAGTCAAATTTGTGGAAGGTCATTTCGGGTCACCAGGGGTCATCAGAGGTCAAATTAGTAAAAACATTTGGACAGTCATGAAACTTGGTGGATGCAGTCAACATTTGCAGTCACATTTTTGGAAGGTCATTTTGGGGTCACCAGAGGTTATCTGAGGTCAAATGAGTAAAAACTGTTGGATAGGCATGAAACCTGGTGGGTACAGACACTATTTAGAGCCAAAGTTTTGGAAGGCCATTTCAGGGTCACCTGGGGTCAACTGAGATCAAATTACTAGTAGTATAAACTGTCGTATAGGTATTAAACTTGGTGGGTACAGTCACTAATTAATTATAGCCAAAACCTTATTCAGACAACACTATTCTTGACATTAGCTTATGTAATTTGATACATTTTGATAAGTTTCGGTCCATTTGGACCCATTTCTATCCAATTCCACCAGATTTGATTCATGTCGCTAAATAGTAATTCCCTACATTGATTGATGTATTCTTGTATGCTCTGCAAATGAGATAGCTACCAACCAACCAGATGTACCCATTGAATGTGATCTGTCACATTGCACAATCGACTCCAAGAACAATTACTTTCACTGTCACCAAAAGCGCAGAGCCACAGCGCCATTGGTGCTCTTGTTCAGGTTGCTATGGTGACACAATAATTATGACTTGTGTGTGTTATGTGTAACCAAGTAACCGACGCACCCAGATATGTCAAACAATTCCAAACCATTAAACATTATTATCGTGATATCCTAATGGTATTCAAAACAAGAAACAAAGCATACACTTCACTTTTATGTGAACTTTTATATACCAAATTTAATCCAAACATCATTGGTACAGAAATTCAACACTGGAATCAAATACGAGGGGGTATCAAAAAGTTTTAGAAATCGCCCAGAAGTGAAAGAGCTATATCAATGAAATTTTGTCAGTGCAATCACTGGTCCTTATGTACACTATGGTGCAAAAATGGTCTCATAAGTATGTTTACTTTTTTTACAGGCGACGCTAGATGCTAATAACCTGCTGTCCCAGTTACTGCCCATAAACTGCAAGATTGAGAAAATTGAGGCAAGCAGCGTTATTAAGATCCTGCTTTTGAAGGGTTGCAGTGCCTAGAAAATTGATGATGAAATGAAAGTTATCTTTGGTGGTGATTGTGATATGTCACTAGCACTGTTGCTTTTTGGAAAAGGAATTTTTATTTCATCACAGATTTTCTGGGCATTGTAACCCTTATATTAAATGGAACTTAATCATGCTACATGCCTCAATTTTCTCCATTTTGCTGGTTATATGCGGTTACATAGGCAGGTACTGACATCTAGCGCCTGTAAAAAAGTAAACATACTTATGAGACCATTTTTGCACCATAGCGTACATAAGGACCAGTGATTGCAATAACAAAGTTTCATTGATATAGCTCTTTCACTTCTGGGCGATTTCAAAAACTTTTTGATACCCCCCTTGTACAAGCCATTTATCTACATGTTTTATATTTTAAGGCACATATAAAAACTTCCACAAAACTTTCTTATTATTTATCTTTGATTATGTGATTACCCTTTGAAGTTTCTGTCAAACAAAATATTTGTTTTTATTACACAATGAACATACTTCTTTTAAAACAAACCATGAACATTGGAACTTGTTTCTTAGAATTTATGTTCAATAGGATAAAAAAGGCTACCAAACAATCTTTGAAAATGATGTCATAATTAAACTGATTTCATTTCATATACAAGTTGTGCTGTACTGACCAAGGAGGCAGCTGCCCTCCCTATGAGATATCTCCCCCTCCCCTTCGATAAGAGATTAAGCCGGATGAAGTATTAAGCATATTATGTATATTGAAGGGATGCAGTGTTTTTACCAATGATCATACAGAACAAATCAAAAAGTATCCTCACACTTAAAGGCACATTCAGTGATTTGCTCACCCGGACGATCGTAAAAATCATCAAAATTCAGTTTTTGGTACCTTTGTCATTGTCATAGATGTGCTAACATAGCCTGTAAATGGTTCAGCCGAAAGCCGTGTGTTTAAGACAAAGTAAGACATTTTACACGAATCTGTAATTTAGATACTGACAGTATCTAAATTAGCTACATGTATTTGAACGGGGCTTCAACTTCGTCAGTACTGCTGTTTTCTTCGTTTTTTGCCTAATTTGGCATTTCAAAAATACCAAATGACAATTTGAATGACTTATACTTCACTTTTAAGTAATTTATAAACAATTCTAATTTTTTTACACTTGTGCTGGGATCACTGAATGGGCCCTTTAATCAATACAGAGATGTAGAATATAGATAGTTTGCAAACTTTACAAACAGAACTTATATAAAGCAGCATATACACACACATTTTATAAACAAGTAATAAATATATATTCAAGGTGATTTTTTTCTTAATATTTACAAATTTGGAATATTACAACAAAAGCTCTTCAAGATTTTAAAGCATTTTTTAAAAGTCAAACACTACCTTCAGTGGTGCACTGACCAAAAAAAGGGGGGTCAAGTTCTTTGAAATACCAAAATTTGTGTTGTGATGGGCACCTTCCTCTTGGCCTGTTTTAGGCCTAAAAATTACCCACATTTTGGTTCATTTTAGCATCAAACTGCATCACATTTGACCAGGTAAAGTCAAATTGGTAGCAGATCAACAAAATGATTGTGCAATTCTGCCCCTCCCCAGCAGCAGTGCTGTATGGTACACCACTGACTAACTTAACCAAATACCTTGCAAAGATATACACAAAAACAATGACACAAATTTGTGTTCGATGCCTGGGTCCAATGGTTTGTAATCCCATAAAACCATCACATGATCATAGCCATATAAGACTATTGATATTACTCTAAAGGTAAAGTTAAAGGAGTCGAACCTGCATTTTTTACAGGACGGAGTGCTCTCTCTTACATTAGCGATTAGGCTAGACTCAATGGTGAAATGTTGCTGTGGGGATCGCCACACCTCCACAGTGAGTCTCTTACCTCAAGTTCCCAGCATTTTAAGAATGCCAGTACAGATTTATACACCTGAATGGAGAGGAGTAATCAAGCTAGAGTGCTTTTAATCCAAGGGCACAATATGATGGTGTTGTCGGGGCTTGAACCCACAACCTTCCGATTATGAGTCTGAGCCAGTTCCATTCGGCCACCGTGCTCCCGATATTGCTCTGGATGATGTGTTTTCTATCTTACAGTTACACTCTGTGAATACTTGGTGATACTCAACGTAATCATGTTAATAGAGTTATTGAATCATTGTATGTATTGATACGGTTCCAAATATGACTTAAAGGAGTATTTTGTGATCCTAGCATTCTCTTTTTATGACATTTTTCAGTAGATATCCACAAAAAAAGCTTATTCCCAAAATTTCAGTTGATTCTGATTTTGCGTTTGCGAGTTATGCATGATTATGTGTATTACACTGCTCCATATGCCACTGTTGTAATTTGTAAATTCAAATTTGGCGATATTTTTGCCAAACGAATTAATCTGCAAGAAAAATTTGGTACATAAACATTATGTAGCCAGAGGTATCCAATGGTATAAAAATCTCAACTTTTTTTGAGAAAAGTGGGGGATGAGGCTGTGGATCACGAAATGCCCTTTAAAGAGGATGAAAGTGACCATATTTTTTACCCTTCCAATAATATGTGTAGAAAGACATTTGAATTTAGGTGCCCTTTCACATATTTCACCCTGGCTTTTTGCAGGCATAATTATAAATTCTTCCGTTCATAAACAAGAGGGGTCTGGCTTCCGTAAGGATTCTCTTCCAATACTCTTTTCAAGCAAGTCATCTTGCAGCAGGCTTCTATTGCACAAAGTAAATTCATGGGTTACATCCTGAGTCTTGTATACTACCTGAGTTTTGCACTGCTGGTGCTCACTGCAGATCTACTGCCTGGGTGTCCAGATAGGGGCCTGCAAATGTTGGTGAAAAATAAACAAACAAACCCAAATATAAGGTAAAGTGAATCAAACAGTTTTTTACAGTGCTGTAGCCAGGGGGGTCAGGGAGTATTTCCCTCCCCCTGAAAATTTTCAGGGACAAAATGGGGACGGCAAAGAGTAAAGCATCATTAAAATGACTGAAACTGGAACAAAAAATTGACAATTGGGATGAAAACTTTGTCCCACACCATGGAACAAAAACATACAGGGATGAAAAATACTTCAGTTTGCTTTCAAAATGCTTGGCCTGTATTAAAAAGTCTCAGCTATTGCAACTGTTATGGGAACATGTCATTTACATTATGGAAACTATCACATAAAGATTGTTTGACATTACATTTGTGTCTAAACATTTCAAAAGTTGCTCAATTTCTCACACTGATTTCTAGGAAGTGTTTGTTAGGCTAATCCAGTTGAAATCCATACACCCCCTATGAAAGACATGTCCTTAATCTTCCCTCACATGGGTGTGTAGATTTCAAATGGAATCATCCATTCAGGTAGCTCCATTTACAATTTACACCCCCTGTGTGGAATATTAAGGTAATGTCTTCCATAGGGGGTGTATGGATTTTAACTGGAATAGCACAATGCGCTTCTTTTGACATGCAAAATCAATGCCTCTGAGACATGCTAAAAAAGCATGTATTTCAAGGGTTTAGGGCACAAAGGTCCTAACTGCAATAGCTGCCAGGTGCAGTGGCGGCGCCATCGGGGGGCATGGGGGCAAATGCCCCCAGTCAGAACTCTTGCCCCCCTGTTGCCCCCCCAGAAAAAACCAAAAATTACTGAAAATTTCCACTTTTTGATTTTGCCCCCCTGAAATTCACTTTGCCCCCTAATGCCCCGAAAAAAATTTCCTGGCGCCGCCACTGGCCAGGTGTCATATTTTTAGATAGTATATAATATAAAATAAAGAACTTGTCAAAATATCTATGGGCTGATTGGGGCAGCTATTCCAGGCCTTTTGGGGCTGAATCCTTGATTTGCTGCTGTTGTAACAGTATATTCAACTTTGAAGTTGATTCATAACTTCATGAAAACACACAATGTGTTTAATCCAATTGGAATATTCCTCAGTTCCAAAGCACAATGTTTTGATATTTCACAATAACTGCTGCACAGTCATTAACCTCTAATCAAATTCCTAAATGATCAACATAACATCAATTTCAGAAACGTGTGACAGGGTTTAAACAAATATTCCCATTCACAATTCTTACGTGCAATGCATGAAATATTCCCATTCACAATTCTTACGTGCAATACATGAAATATTCCCTTTCACCATAATTCTTACATGAAATATTTCCATTCACAATTCTTACGAGCAATACCTGACACACAAAACATGCAACATTAAGTTGTTATGTCTCATTCTTCAGCAGGCACTGACTTATTCTCATTTGTATGTTTTATAAGCTTTATTGATATTAAAAAATATCAAACAGGATGCAAAATTGATACAAGGGAAGAAATATCAAACGCAAATCTTCCATTACAGTGAGAGCATTGATTCTTTTGATATTTTGACTTAAAAACTGCAAAAAAGTTTGTTTTCTGATGACAATACCTACAGATTTCAGAGTTGAGTTTGATGGAAATCATTTTGGCATGTCAAAATACTGTCATTTGATAATAAAACTCTCTCATAGACCAACAAAGATTGAGCACTACGTGTGTAAATAAAAAATCATGACAAAACATCAGATTATTATTATTGTTACAATTATATTCAACAGTTTCACATAACTTGTTATCATTCAAAGGGCTGATAGCTCAGATGGTAGAGCACTGGTCACACAAACCAGAGATCGCTGGTTTGAATCCAACTTCAGCCAAATTTTCTTTGCTCCGCGCATTTATTCAACAAACAAGCCCAGTATTGGTTCATTGGTTCTTGAGATAGCTCTTGATATTTTGAGAAAAATATCTCAAATCTTGGACTTTTTATGTTGAAGCCTATGGCTAGTACGCAGAGCATTAATTTTACATCATCACAAAATCTGCACATTCCATTGAAGGTGAATGACATAATACAAATTCCAAGACATGTACATCATTCTAGTACTTTGGCCATTGAACTTCAAAAAAGTAAATATTACAAAATATTGTTTTCAATCAAATATATAGTGTAGTATAACAAGTAATATTGATATGATTGTTGCTAACAACAATGTAACACTGATCTGATAGAGAGAGGTCATGCATGTGTGTAATTCAAACTTGTTCTTCGTCATGACCAAGTCGTTTTGACATTCTCAAGACAGTGAAAGTAACAATGAATCTTCAAAAATCCAAAATTTACGTAGATCTATGCCCAGATTATAGAATTAATATTATCACATATAAAATATTTGCCATTTTCTGCAATTACTTTTCTCTGATGAAGGCACCGGATGAATCAACCTTCCTTTTATGGAACCCAATCAAGGGTCAAGGAGAGTTTGATTGACTGACACAAACTAGTCTTTTTAATTCATTCTCAGATTAGGCCATCTTAATTTAATAGTTTGTCTCATAGTCATAGTAAAATTGTCCGCTTTTTGCGTGTTGTTCAGTTTTTTCCTGCTGTTTTATTTTTTTCCAAATCCACCACACAAAAATCTCATGTCTGACATCGCCAGATGTCAAATTAGCCTAAATCGTAAATCTCAATAAAATTCTTTATCTTGATCACAGTGAACCCTCCTTGATAGATGAAAAGGTGGGCTACTCTTGTCAAAAAACTCATCCAACAGATATGAAAATTAAAGTAAAAAAAAAACACTTTAAAAATGCATCCTGCATTACGTATTTAACTTGGGAAAGACTTTGAGACAAGCTATAAAATTAAGATGGCCTTATAGTATTTGTCACAGACATTCATTTTACCCCTTTTGAAATATCAGGGAAGGGTCTTTAGCTTTCTTCAACCTATAAGTTGGGAAAATTATTTGTTTTTTTGTACCATGCAACTTATGCTAGCGTAAATATGTGTGCACAAGTCAAAAAGCACACATCCATGGGTGCCAAGCCCAACTGTGTGCACACCTTTCTTTACCAATGCACAATGTTATGAGTCTTACCACTTAATAGGTTGAACGAAGTATTAATGTTTATAAAGTTGGTTAATGTGCTAATTCCAGTTAAAGACCACGCTCTCCTGTGGAAGATTTTGGAAATATCTTCCACATGGGGAGTATGAATTTCAAATGGAATTAGCACATTAACCAACTCTATTTGAAACTCACCCTCCCTCTGTAGAAGATTCAGGTTGAATCTCTGTCAGTAGGTGTATGAATTTCAAATGGATCTGTCTACTGTGTTCATTCCATTTGAAATTCATACTCCTCCTGTGGAAGATATTCCCAAAATTTTCTTATACAGGGGTAGTGTGGATTTTAAACGGAATAGCCCAATACACTGAAACAAGTGTGATATAATACTAGATACATCTGGGCATACTTACTTGGCAGCAGATGCCAGTCGTCTCTTCTGACTCTGTTGAGTACCTGATTTAACTCTGTAAAGGCAAAGATTATATACATAAAGAAGGCATAATTATCCTGATCTTGATAAATAAATCTGGGGTTTTATAGTGCATGATGCCAAACCTACAGGGTTAAAAATTCTTAAAATTTCTGAATTTCATTACCATATTTGGAATCAGCATGAAAAATGCATTAAAATTAGTACAAACATGCCTAGTATTGGTTCAGTGGTTCTTGAGATAGCTCTTGATATCTTTTCATATTGAAGTCTATATGGCCAGCATAGCATTAAACACATCTTAAGTTAGTCAATGTCACAACTTTAGAGATTTATAGTTGTATGCATCGTTAGTAACGGAGAAACAAGAGAACCCCATCAAAATGTTATAATGGAAGACCGAATTAAAAAGACTAGTTTGCATCTGACGTACTATCAACCAGACCAAAAATGCCGTACTGCACAGGTCTCCAACCAATCACAACGCACCGTTGCCCTGAGGTCGCAAACTAGTCTTTTTAATTCGGTCAATTATAGCTGTTGTGTTTTTTAGACATATTTTGGCAGATTTTTGACAACTGTCATCAAATTTAGCCAGAAGTATTTTGGACGATGTAATATTGGAAAAAATGAATTTGGATTAAACATTGTTCACCCTTATCTATAAAACAATGAGTTAACAACATAGCGAAACCTGTCTGTGATCGTATTAATGATGGAACTTTCTTTCTTAAACACACAAGTCTATAGGAATATTAGGCAATTCTTGGCTAAGAAGGAATTACTCAGCAAGCTTGTAGCCCTGCGATACACATACGCTCGTATAATGCCTTATAATGAGTACACGCTTAATACAATACATTGAGGCAAAAGGTATGTTCGAACTTGGCCAAGAATGACCTAATTTACCATATAGTTTATTTGTCAAAAATTTAAGAAATCCATTTGCGATAAAATTCTGAAGGAATAACTTACTTTCTTTCTGTCTTATTCTTAAACACCTTAGCTGCATCTAATTTAATAGTTGGTATTGGTCCTGTGGTATGTGAGTCCGGGTCTATTCCAAGCTCTCCACTTACAAGTGCTCTCTCTGGAGCATACATGTTGAACCATTGCTGTATTTTGTGAATTAAAAACATCATTTACGTCAGTCATTTATAGGGGAGTACTGTATTATATACAGCGGAAACCATGTTCACACAAAATTGTCAGGGCCTCAGATTTTAATTTGTGTTGAAAGAATTTTTTGTTATCATGTCTTTATAATGCACACAATTTATGCTTGGAACTTTTTTTGAGCTATCAGGAATTTTATGTAAACAGATTTTGTGTTAACAAATTTCCACTGTATTATATACGTTAAACCTAACTAAACATTTTCCAAACATTACACCACTGTGATTCAAGATAATTTACTAGGGTTGCACAACCGAGTCGGCAAAAAGTAGTCGCGACTATTAGCCTTAGTCACAACTTTTGACTATGCCCTGTTAATAGTTGACTAATGACTACTATCTATTGCTAACTGGTGTCTCGCATTGGCAAGCCATATTACATAGCCTGGGATAGTTGCATGACAGAAAACTGTAAAAGCATGCATGGAAGAGTTATTTTAGGATTGTGGTGTTCTATATTTATTTATTTGTTTACATTAAATTCATGTCTACTGAATGATAAATTGCATCCTCATGTGATACAACTGCAAAACAGTGATATTGTTTTTATTGTATGAACAAACAGGGTGATAAATAGTAGGACCTACCTTAGCCTGTGGAGTGAGCCCTATATCAGTGAACACATATTGCCACTGTGGAAGACCAAGGTGCATTAACATCAGTCGGAAATAATGAGTAAATGTAGGAGCCAAGAAATGCCAGCGTAGGGCTCGGTCTAGAAACCACACCTCTGGTATACGTGGTGCTGCTGTACCTAAATGTATAACATTAACAAAGATAGACATTCAGAATGGACTGTTCCAATTTAAGTACACACTCCCTCTGTAAAATATCTTCCACAGAGGGAGTATGAATTGCAAAGGAAAGTAGCACAACATTGCTAATTACGCAAATCAGCTATGTATTCTATATCACCAAATTGGCATAATTTTGGTTAATTTTTGTTAATTTTTCAAGGCCCATGGTGACATATCTCTCACAGGTCTGAAGACAAATCATAGTATAGATTAGAGCATAATAACTGCGCAACAGTTGTTTGGAGGTCTCTTACAACAAGTCTCGCTCTTACACTGTTGTTAATTTTGCGATCAGAGTGTCATCGCTCATATATAGCACTTTCATCTCCAACCTTTAAATCAAATTATAACAAGAGTTACTTCAAACTGCAGCTAATACAAAGTTCTTTCCCCACACTAAAATACCAAACCAAAATTTGCAGACTTTGCTCTCATGAACTTGAGTAGATCATATCATTATGAATTCGGCAGACAGCCGAATCCGGATTCGTTTTCTGGATAAATTTATGTTACACATGAATTAATTTGATTAAGAGAACAAGAAATCAAACAATTTAGCTCTATATAGATGGCAGTCATATCAATTTTTTAACAGTCTTCAGCATAAGTAAGTGAAAGAGGGTGGCATGCTGGGTTTGCTGACGATGCAGCGCAGTACGGACGATGATGATCACCGTTCAAAATTAATACGCTGCCCTCTTGAGATGAGTGTACTAAAAGCTGAATACGGATTCGGTTGTCTGCTGAGTTCATGACGATATTGTACACAATAAATCATGTCTAGATCTTGTTTACCTGGTTTGGTGTCCTTATACACTAGGCAGACTTTCCCATGCCCATCACACGGGTCCAACTCAAATACACAACTCCGCTGATCAAAATGTGGATGATCACACACATTGTCTGCAAGAAAAATATTAATACTTGAAAATTATGCGGTTTGAAAATTACCTGGCACAAAAGCCAGGATTATTGCTTAAAAAGGACCATGCAAAACATTATCATCAATTTTGAGGTAATGACTCTGGTCCAAAAGCATGGAAACTTGTTCAGTAGGCCAAAATACTTGGCTGTAGATGTAGATAGAAAAAAAACCTTGAACACAAGGGAACAAGCAAAAAGTTTGATGATGTCTTAAAACGAAAATCATTTCATTAGGACAGCAGGGGGACAAAAAAGTCCAATTACGTTGGTAAAAAAACTAGTTAAAATATCAGTCAAACTTGATCTTTAGGGTTGGAATGTTTAAAATTTCACACTTACATTTCAGGGAGGGAGGGGTCAGTCTCCTAACTAAAGCACTTTCATTTATAGGAAGTTGTTTTAAAACCTTTGGTTTGTTCCTGGTTCCTTAACAGGTGCAAAGAATTATTACCTTCTTCCTCACTGTCATAATCGATCATCTCCAGTCCATTATTAGATGTTGTTGATGGCTTCTCTCCTGCAAGTTTCTTGACATCTGTGATGCTGTTGATCTCCATCCGACCCACTGGCATTGAGTTCTCTACAATCAAAACAATATAACAATCATTAGCAGACACTTCTCATCATGTTGCCGAAACGTACAAAGTGGATATTTTTAGATCAGAAAATTGACTTTTAAAATGAAAATACAAATATTCACTGTCTTCCTACTCAAGTGTCAGAATTTTGCTACTGTATAAATAGCAGCATCTAGATTGCCCAAGGCTCAGCGGCACAAAGACATACCTCCAATGGCTACTGTATAGGGCCTAAACATTGAATGCATTCAGATTTCCCAAAGCTTAGCGGCACAAAGACGTATATCCATTAGCTGCAGTATAAATTATTGCATCTAAATTACCCAAGGCTCAGCAGCACAAAGACGTATCTCCATCAACTGCTGTATAAGTGATTGCATCTAGATTACCCAAGGCTCAGCAGCACAAAGACGTATATCCATTAGCTGCTGTATAAGTGATTGCATCTAGATTACCCAAGGCTCAGCGGCACAAAGATGTATCTCCATTAGCTACTGTATAAATGATTGCAGCTAGATTACCCAAGGCTCAGCGGCACAAAGACATATCTCCATTAGCTGCTGTAAAAATGATTACACCTAGATTACCCAAAGCTCAGCGGCACAAAGATGTATCTCCATTAGCTGCTGTATAAATGATTGCATCTAGATTACCCAAGGCTCAGCGGCACAAAGACGTATCTCCATTAGCTGCTGTATAAATGATTGCATCTACATTACCCAAGGCTTAGCGGCACAAAGATGTATCTCCATTAGCTGCTGTATAAATGATTGCATCTAGATTACCCAAGGCTCAGCGGCACAAAGACGTATCTCCATTAGCTGCTGTATAAATGATTGCATCTACATTACCCAAGGCTTAGCGGCACAAAGATGTATCTCCATTAGCTGCTGTATAAATGATTGCAGCTAGATTACCCAAGGCTCAGCGGCACAAAGACATATCTCCATTAGCTGCTGTAAAAATGATTACACCTAGATTACCCAAAGCTCAGCGGCACAAAGATGTATCTCCATTAGCTGCTGTATAAATGATTGCATCTAGATTACCCAAGGCTCAGCGGCACAAAGACGTATCTCCATTAGCTGCTGTATAAATGATTGCATCTACATTACCCAAGGCTTAGCGGCACAAAGACGTATCTCCATTAGCTGCTGTATAAATGATTGCATCTAGATTGCCCAAGGCTCAGCGGCACAATGATGTATCTTCATCAGCTGCTGTATAAATGATTGCATCTAGATTGCCCAAGGCTCAGCGGCACAATGATGTATCTCCATTATCTGCTGTATAAATGATTCCATCTAGATTACCCAAGACTCAGCGGCACAATGATGTATCTCCATTAGCTGCTGTATAAATGATTGTACCTAAAGCTCTACCCACAGATCTAAATCAAGGGGTTATATGAAAGAAGGAACTATATATGCAATAACTGCCCTACTGTACACATCTAAAAATATGACACCTGGCAGCTATTGTAGATGGGATATTCTCGCCCCAACATTTCAGCAAGAGTAAAAAATGGGCTATTCCATTTGAAATCCATACACCCCCTAATGGAAGACATGGTATTAATCTTCTACAGAGGGAGTGTGAATTTCACATGGGGTAACCTGAATCATGTGAATGGGTGACTCCAATTGAAATCTACACCCACTGTATGGGATGTAATTTAAGGTCATGTCGTCCATATGGGGGGTAAATGTATGGATTCCAACTGGAATAGCCCAATGTTTTTCTCACCATCTAGTTTGACACTCCATCTGAGCAGAAGGCCGTCTGATGTCAGGTAGAAGTGTTTCAGATCATCTGGTAGTAAACAGGAGTTCCTCTGTTCCCAGGTCACCAACTGATGGCGCTGTGCTGGAGGTAGATGAGACAAATGCACATCGCAGATGCTTGGCCGCTTTTCTGTAATTAGATAAGGTACCAAACTCATCATTTGATTTACAGATCTACCTTTTTAACACTTAAAATTAGACTTCCACATTTAAGGTGACATGTTGTAAATTACCCTATACTCATTCTCCTACCAGTCTAATGTCTGCACCTACTGAAAAAAAATGAGAACAGGTATGACTATGGGTTTACATACTAAAAAATACTTCCTGTCGGTCAGAGGCCAGGCTTTTGCTCCATCTATCACTAGTCTTAGGAAATTATGTTTTTTGTAAACTTGAGCAGTGAGTCCTAACTTTAGCAGTGAGTCCTAACTTTAGACTGCCAGCATGCTTTCAGTCCTTTACATACCGGTACTGAAATTTACATCATAATGATAAATGAAGATACTGAGTTACATTTACTGGAACTAGCCTAACTTATGCTGTGCTTACTCTAGCTGGAACTCTAGCTTTGAATTTGAACACGATAGTTTGCATTTGACACTACAT
Organism: Amphiura filiformis; assembly: GCF_039555335.1. NCBI lineage: Eukaryota > Metazoa > Echinodermata > Ophiuroidea > Amphilepidida > Amphiuridae > Amphiura > Amphiura filiformis. The sequence goes on from NC_092635.1 coordinate 48,369,684, forward strand.
GTAGAGTCTGTTGCTGTCGTTTTTAGGTTGAAAAAACATCAATAGATTTCGAAATACGATAGCTCTACAGTGAACTTAAATGGCAAGCAAATTATCCGAATTTTGAGCCATGATATTTAACATGTTTAAGTTCACGTGGTGAACTACAACATTCAACTGAATGAACACAGCCGGATGTATATTATTTGAATACACTGCGCGTTGTATGCCAGCGTTTGTGACTGTGCATGCGTAATGCGGATGTGAATCCAACTTGTGATTGGTTAGTATTGTATCCAAGGTTGTGCGTTTGCGTTGTAGTTTGAAATACATGATATACGATCACAGTTGGACCGTGTATTACATGTAGGCTGTTGAAAGCTGTGTTCTTTCAATTCCTAGTATACTATACACAAACAAACTACCCCCATTCAAGCTGTACGAAGTTAGAAATAAAGGATCCAGTTAGCATGCCAGGCACCACTAAGCATACAAAGTGCATTTCTTCATTTTTTTACTAACAAAGCATAACAGACAGTTGGGTACAAACCGGTTTTGGAGCCTGCATGTAAGATAATAATTCGGCTACCTTTGCCTGATGGACCTTGTTGTCCACCACTTCCATTTTCATCTAACCAGCATTTGCCGACAGAATGGTTGGCATTCAGCCATGTTTCATCCAGATATATATAATTGAACGTCCAGTAAGTCTTAGTTTTTGCATTGCTCTTATAAAATTGTGTCTTTTGACGACAATATCGGGACGTTCTTTTACTTGCTCATTTGATGGGCGCTTAGAATAAATTTAAACATAGCCCATGTTTTTTTTAATTCTTCTTAAAGTAGTTTTCAAGTGATTGAAGTATATATAAGCAGATAGGTAAATAATGACAAAATTTATAATGATATATGATGTTTACACGGTCATGACGGTGGCCGATGATACCGGTAGATTCGGCTTAGCAACCACCGCTGTATTTTCTTGCACCAAATTACATTGTATCGCGTTATATAGTGAACAAAACACACAAATAAACACACATCTTAACAATTTAGAAATATTTAATGCACACTTTATTTATTTGTATTTATCTGTGTAAGCCTTACTTTAATTGTTTTTATTTTATTATTTTCAAAAGCAGACAACGCCATTATTTTGTTATTGTCTTTCGCTAAACCCCCTTTGTTGATCAAGTGCATGCCGTGTGGCGACCATTAAATTAACTACTTTCACACCGGGTAGGAGCACCCCATCGTACATGCATGCAGCAAGTGCATGTTCATTTCAGGTCATTACGCTCTGCCTCTTGTGACTGTTTTGCAGGGCGCGCGCGTATACATTTACATGCAACATCATGCCACCGCTGAAGTTCTCTGGTATTTACTATAGTCTTGTTGGTTCAACAGTTTAGCCTCACTATAGGTATCATAGGCAAACCTTAGTTAACACATTTGCTAGTCAGCCAAATTCGCCTAGACCGGAGCCCAAACACAATACATATTTACATAGAAATTGGACAGGCTGGTCAAGGAAACCTACATAAATATGTTTTCTATACTTCACTTGACCCAAATATATGATTTTTTATGGTGATAAGACAATGGCACATGGAATTTTAGAGGGATTTTGATAGCAGTTCCATTAAAAAAAGCTGCTATCATCATGAGACTAAGATCTAGAAACACCACCAAAATGCTGTTTTGGGGAATTTTGCTGGCAGAATCTTTTTGATGAAAGTCAATCTTTGACAAGATGTAACTTTGCTACGGAAAGTGCTATGACAAAAAGGTTTTCAGTTTTGGCTTTCTTTACTCAAGGGCTTTAATTTGATATATAAAATGATGCAGTTTGATGGCAAATTTGAATTCACCTAGCAGGCCTACTCACTATTCATTACAAGGGCAAGGCGAGGTAAGCTTTAGTTCACCACGTAAACTTATGGCTCAAAATTCGGACCGCTCGCCAATAAGTTTACTGCTTTCTATGTTTTGAAATTTGTTGACGTTTTAACGATCCCCGATTCTCGGTCGCTTATTTTAGCCGTGTCACGTCACATGCATGACGCTGGTGGGTACCAACCAAACTTCAGAAAAAAAACCCTCGATCGCCGATAACGATGTGATATGGGACTTACATAGGATTACACAGAGATATTTCTTGCCAAAATTTGACCATTTCTAGGCAAGTTGGCCCTACTTTGTCTGCGTTATATGAAAAAGGACAGTCTTAAGTAAGTATAAGTGCAACGCTTTTGATGTTTTGGGAGACTGGGTCGGGAGGGATCAGAACAAAAAAATGATGGAGCCTATTCTTGACTGTGTAATATTCCTTCAACCAGTTGCCGTGCGGTAACAGTCTTATGCTAGTTTCATACTACCCTGCCGCTTGCCGCTGAGCGGCGTGGCGCACGCGCATTGCAGACAAACGGACACAATAAAGGCTTGTCATTGGTTGAAACGCCCTGCCGCTTGCCGCAGCGGCAAGCGGCAGGAAAGTATGCTGGAGGCTTTATACGATGGACAGATAGTATCAGTTTGTGAATGAGGACATCGTATAAGTTCCTTGTACTAGTCTAGGTAAGCTTACAACTGCATGAACTTACCTAACGATCTTGCAACCCACAGCGTAAGCCTTTCGAACAGATCAGTCCCAGAAGATTTTGACATTGCTTCCCTTTAAGCTAGTTACATAAGGAAAGATGTAATCTACTATTGTTTTACGAGTTCTGTTGTATATATAAGCAACAATCAACAATCAATTTACTGCAGTTGTGGAGGCTGCCATTTTTAAATTGTTTCTAGATTTACTTGATATGCAATCATTTTTATCTTATCTTTTGCATTAAACTGTACTAAAATCAACTAATTTGTTGAGGTATAAAGTGTAATGGCTTCTGTTTTCTTCTACGTGATCCAATTTTGTATTAAAATAATGTGTTTTGTTTTGCTTCATTTATTTATTGTATAATATTATCAAAAGATCATAAAACAAAAACACAAAACTTGGTGGCGCTATTACAAAACTTAAACAGACATCTGACAGACACAGTACAGGCAGTACAGGTGAACAGACACGACAGACACAGATATGACAGATCTGAACAGTGTTACTGTTAATACAATTAGCAAAGTTTTAGATATTTTCCCGGATATTTTTAGTCGATTCATTTGGAATTGCATATAAAGAATAAAGAAATAAATAAAAAAGAATGTAGGAAAGGAAGAGAGAGCTAAAGAAAGAAAGAATTTCCAGAAAGAAAGAAGAAAGAGTTCCAGAAGGAAAGAATTTCCAGAAGGAAAGTTTTTCCAGAAAGAAAGAATTTCCAGAAAGAAAGAATTTCCAGAAAGAAAGAATTTCCAGAAAGAAAGAATTTCCAGAAAGAAAATAAGAAAGAAAGAATTGAAAGAAAAAAAAAGAAAGAATGAAAGAAAGAAAGAATGAGAGAAAGAAAGAATGAGAGAAAGAAAGAAAGAAAAAAAGAAAGAAAGAATGAGAAAAAGAAAGAATGAGAGAAACTAAAGAAAGAATGTCAAGAAAGAGAGAATGAGAGAAAGAAAGAATTTCAAGAAAAAAAGGACAGTGATTTATAGTGCGCTACGCACAGGCACAACCAGGCCCGTAGCCAGGACTTATTGGGGGGGTCTGATTTTGAACAAGTGGACTTTTTTTTTCAAAATTTGGACCTTTTTGGACTGGAGGGGCGGATTTTGACATTTTTTTTGACCATTTTTTCCCGCAAATGGGACTTTTTGGGTCAAGACGCATAAAAACCTATATTTTTTCGCTCGCTACGGTCGCACATAGGCCTATGGGACTTTTTGGGCATTTGGCATTGGGGGGTGCACCGCATCCCCAGCACACACACCCCCCTGGCTACGGGCCTGGGCACAACGCCTAGACGTTGCTCCACAAGCCGCAGCACACTTGACAGAAAGAATTAGAGAGAGAGAGAGAGAGAGAGAAAGAAAGAATTTCAAGAAAGAGAGAATGAGAGAAAGAAAGTATGAATTTCAAGAAAGAAAGAAAGAATTTCAACAACAAAAAATTGAGCTTTTGAAACTACTGATAAGGTATCAGTGCTGAAATTATGCAAAAGACGGGAACTCACCAGAAAGTGAGCAAGCCGAAAAGTGGCGAAGCCAAGGCCAGGGTTTTAGGCTTTTTTGTAATTTTTAGTCCTTAACCCCTTGACCACCCCCCCCCCCCTTCCCCATCCTCTTCAAAAGTCCTGGTTACAGTTACGCCACACTGATTTGCAGTATTGTAATAGTGCTTTCCAATCTTTGAGAATCCTAAATGCTACATAGACAGCGAAAAAGCATGAAACATTAAAATATATAGGCCGGTAGTTTCCTTATACGCGTTGTGCTTGAGCCTCAGAAAATAGTCATCATAAAGCCTATGCTGAGCTATTTAAAAAGGCTAATTTTGTGAGGGGCCCGTGACGTGTAAGACTGTATTATAATACTATATAGATTTGAGTAACCTGGATTTTTTTTGTTTTTTTGTCTGAATTTATATAATTTGTATTTAAACACACATTAAACCTGTCTAAGATTATTACATCATGGGATTAGCTGCCAATCCGAATGGAATTAACTAATGATAATATTAATGGTAGGCCTATATTTTATACAATTTTATATAACATTGTCGACGGAAGTTATATATTTTTAGGTACGTTAAGCATATTAAGATAAAGAACATCGAAAGATTAGATTACACAACAGAATTCAATTGAATTTAATTCTGTGGATCACACATGTATAATGCAAACAAAGTGATTATAGAAAAATAGGAACAGGAAATAGATGATGATGTGGAGGAAATGGAAGAGGGCCAGGACGAAGACGAAGGAAAATAAAAGACGAAGAATAAGAAGATTACGAAGTGGAACGCTCTTATTAAAAAGTTTTCTTGGCTGTTCTGTATATAGAAGAAGAAAAAGAAGAAGGAGAAGAATGGTAATAATGATGATGATGATGAAGATGATGTAGAAGAGGATGATAAATAGGAAGGTGATGAAAAAGATGAAGATCAAGATGATGATGAAGAAGAAGAAGATGATGAAGAAGATATAGAAGATGACGATGAAGAAGATGATAATGAAGAGGAAGATGATGAAGGTTTGGAAAATAGACCTTTTGAAATGATTTTTCCATTTATATTTTTACAGATTAAGAATGTGGATAAAGAATTATGGGCCCCGGGCCCAAAACGCCAAAACAGAGAGCAATGACAATGCTATGCACTAGGATCGCAATGACAATTCTATCTACTGAAGATAGCAATAACAATGCTATACACTAAAGATGGTAATGGCAAATGCTATCTACTGAAGATAGCAATGACAATGCTACACACTAAAGAAAACGATGTCAATGCTACTTACTGAAGATATCAATGTCAAATGCTATCTGCTGAAGATAGCAATGTCAAATGCTATCTACTGAAGATATCAATGACAATGCTATCTACTTACTAAAGAAAGCAATGTCAATGCTATCTACTGAAGATAGTAATGTCAAATGCTATCTACTGAAGATAGTAATGTCAAATGCTATCTACTGAAGGTAGCAATGGCAATGCTTTCTACTGAAGATAGCAATGACAATGCTATCTACTGAAGAGAGTAATGTCAAATACTATTTACTGAAGATAGCAATGTGAAATGCTATCTACTGAAGATAGTAATGTCAAATGCTATCTACTGAAGATAGTAATGTCAAATGCTATCTACTGAAGGTAGCAATGGCAATGCTTTCTACTGAAGATAGCAATGACAATGCTATCTACTGAAGAGAGTAATGTCAAATACTATCTACTGAAGAGAGCAATGTCAAATGCTATCTACTGAAGATAGTAATGTCAAATGCTATCTACTGAAGGTAGCAATGGCAATGCTTTCTACTGAAGATAGCAATGACAATGCTATCTACTGAAGAGAGTAATGTCAAATACTAACTACTGAAAATATCAATGTCAAATGCCAGGCCTATCTACTGAAGATAGCAATGCCATTGCTATACACTGAAGATACCAGTGTCAAATGCTATCTACTGAAGATAGCAAAGTCAAATGCTATCTACTGAAGATAGCAAAGTCAAATGCTATCTACTGAAGAATGCATTGTCAGTGCTATCTACTGAAGATAGTAATGTCAAATGCTATCATTCTGCTGAAGATAGCAATGGCAATGCTATCTACTGAAGATAGCAATCTACTGAAGATAGCAATGACAATGCTATCTACTGAAGAGAGTAATGTCAAATACTATCTACTGAAGAGAGCAATGTCAAATGCTATCTACTGAAGATAGTAATGTCAAATGCTATCTACTGAAGGTAGCAATGGCAATGCTTTCTACTGAAGATAGCAATGACAATGCTATCTACTGAAGAGAGTAATGTCAAATACTAACTACTGAAAATATCAATGTCAAATGCCAGGCCTATCTACTGAAGATAGCAATGCCATTGCTATACACTGAAGATACCAGTGTCAAATGCTATCTACTGAAGATAGCAAAGTCAAATGCTATCTACTGAAGATAGCAAAGTCAAATGCTATCTACTGAAGAATGCATTGTCAGTGCTATCTACTGAAGATAGTAATGTCAAATGCTATCATTCTGCTGAAGATAGCAATGGCAATGCTATCTACTGAAGATAGCAATCTACTGAAGATAGCAATGACAATGCTATCTACCGAAGAGAGTAATGTCAAATACTATCTACTGAAGATAGCAATGGCAATGCTATCTACCGAAGATAACAATCTACTGAAGATAGCAATGACAATGCTATCTACCGAAGAGAGTAATGTCAAATACTATTTACTGAAGATAGCAATGTGAAATGCTATCTACTGAAGATACCAAAGTCATATGCTATCTACTGAAGATCGCAATGTCAAATGCTACCTACTGAAGATAGCAATGTCAAATGCTATCTACTGAAGAAAGCAATGACAATACTATACACTAAAGATAACAATGTCAAATGATATCTACTGAAGATAGCAATGTTATTGATATACAATGAAGATAGCAATGTCAAATGCTATCTACTGAAGATAGCAAAGTCAAATGCTATCTACTGAAGATAGCAATGACAATGCTATACACTGAAGATAACAATGACAATGCTATCTATTGGAGAAAGCAATGTCAATGCTATCTACTGAAGACAGCAATGTCAAATGCTATCTACTGAAGATAGCAATGACAATGCTATACAATAAAATAAAGATAACAATGGCAAATGATATCTACTGACGATAGCAATGTCATTGATATACACTGAAGATAGCAAAGTCAAATGCTATCCACTGAAGATATGAAAGTCAAATGCTATTTACTGAAGATAGCAATGACAATGCTATCAAATTTATTTATGTATTATTTATCTATTCATTCAGCTACATATCAGTTATTAGTTACTTTTTAATTAATTTCATGATTAAGCCCATTTGCCTTCGAATTCCACAGAAAGGAAAATGGCAATAAATCAAATTATTTTTGACCCCACTTTTGCTTAGTAGTAGTAGGCCTACCCCCTGGCAAGTTGCATATTTTTGGCTCCATGGGTACTACTCTTGTTATAAGGGCTACATTGTTGACATTCAAAAATTCACATCTATTGCGGCTTTGTTAATTGTTCATCTTCCAGAACACTCATTTTAATTAACAAGTTTATTTTTAATAACCCACAGATCTACAATAAATGACAATGCGCTACTTCATCAATACAGATCTACTGAGACATAACTTGGAATGTACTATACTAAATTAACATGCATGTATAGGCCCATCGTGACGGCCCTGTCACATGGGAAAAACTAAGAAAAATTGCTGTTAAGCATAAGTAGACTTTATAAATGTGATTTACGATGATTTCAGCAGATTGATCAGAATTTTCAATTTCTTAAATGGGCACAATTTCCTGCGATAAAAAGTTAGCAGAATTAGTAGTGATCGGTCAAAATTGAACAAGATTTGTAGTGATTAGTCAAAATTTAGCATAAGTTTATACGATTTCAAGCTATTTCACTATATATTGCAGATTGACAGAATTTGAAGCAACTTCGTAACATTTATGAAAATTAGCAAGATCTGTAGTGATCGGTCAAAATTAAGCAAGATTTGTTCTGATTGGTCAAAATGTATATTAATAACGTTTAACATTTGTTAGAGCAAATCATATACTTTGGCACCTATCTTCGTGTGTTCTCTTGTTTCTCTCATTGTTTCAACAGAACCCATGTTTTCCCCATTCAAAACAGTAAAATAAACGCAACAATACAGTCATGCATACACAACATGGCTTCAGATTATAGGCCTACATTGCTATCATTTCTCCCAAGATGAGCCAATACACTGTTAAAAATGTCCGTAAAAACAGTTTCCGTAAACTAACGGAAACTTTTTTAGTGGAAAATCAATTTTAATGAAAGAAATATCAACTGACCTCAGATTATGATTAAAGTATTCTTATTTTCCAACATACATTTTCATACTTACAGTGTTAAACATTTTGTTAAATACAGTAAACGTGCTTCATTGACTTTTGTTGACGGAAATATTTCCATTATTTCCATTAATTTTTCTGGCAGCAAAATTTCCAGAAGTTCCGTTTTCCACTGTATTTATTTTTTGTCCGTAGAAATACATACATTTTCTGTAAATCAAAACGAATTTTCGTAAAATATACGTAAAGTGTCTGTTACATTACAGAAAATATCTTATAACTATGGAAATAAAATGTTATTTAACGGAAACAAAAGAAATATTCTGGAAATTTTGCTGCCAGAAAATTCCGTAAATTTACGGAAATATTTTTTAACAGTGTAGAGGATAAGATACTTCTTTCCCTTTTTTGGTAATATCTTTATTGTTAAAATTTGCATAGCATTAATTAATTACTTGTAAATTACCTTCCCAAAGCAATAATTTTTAAAATTGTCGTTAGAATCATAAAATAATTTAGGCCTAATTAAGTTAATTCCACAGTTCAGAATTCGAAAATCAATTTTGAGAGTCATAAAAGCATACACAATTCGTGCATGATCAATTGCGCGTGAACAACTAGATGAAAAAGTGCTTTCAACTGGAACCTACATCTACTGTATGTGCAATATTGAACATTTGTTTTTACTAAAAATGCATTATTGTGAATATTGTCGTATGAACTTCACATAAATTCATTAAGGTCATGGTACTTTGAAAAAAGTGTTAACTGCCAAAATAACACTAAAGATAGCAATGTCAAATGCTATCTACTGAAGTTAGCATTGAAATATGCTATACTCTGAAGATAGCAATGTCAAATGCTATCTACTGAAGATAGCAATGAAATCGCTATACTCTGAAGATAGCAATGTTAAATTTAATGTTGATAGCAATTAAAAATGCCACACTGAAGATAGCATGTCAAATGCTATCTACAGAAGATAGCAATAAAAACTGCTAAAGATAGCAATGTCAAAATGCTATATACTGAATATAGCAATGTCAAATGCTAGGCCTATCTACTGAAGATAGCAATGAAAATGTTATAGTCTGAAGATAGCAATGTCAAAATGCTATACTGAAGATAGTTTTAAGAAGTTTTATTATGGTTTATGAAAAAATGTTATACGCTGAAGATAGGAATGTCAAATTCCATACTCTGAAGATAGCAATATCAAAATGCTATCTACTGCAATGAAAATGCTATCTACTGAAGATAGCTACGAAAAAATGCTATACTCTGAAGATAGCAATGTCAAATTCTATCTACTGAATATGACAATGAAAAATTCTATACTCTGAAGGTTGAATTTCAAAATGCTATTTATTGAAGATAGCGATGTCAAATGCTATCTACTGAAGATAACAATGAAAATATTATCTACTGAAGATAGTAATGTCAAATGCTAAATACTGAAAATAGCAATGAAAATGTATGGGTGAATTTTCAAAAATCGGCTGGCCCCTTTCCTTTTGACCTGCCAAAATATAACACATCTTACCTTAAAAACTTGCATCATATAATTCACCACCCTGGGGTACACATAGTTATTGCACTCCCTTTTGACTGTTACCAAAACTTTATTTCTTGTCCTTACGGACTATACCAAAGCCTTCGACATGATAGACCACAGAATTGCTGTCATCAATTTGTTGAAGATGGGCGTCTCCCCTGCAATTGTGGAGTGGGTGATTGACTTCCTTTCCTCCCGTAAGCAAAGGGTTAAGTACACTAGCAAACCTTGTTCTGAATGGGTTACTCTCTCTGGAGGTGTTCCACAAGGTACCAACATGGGACCTATTACCTTTCTTGCCATGATCAACTATGCATTGAATGATGTCCAGCATACAAACAACAGAGTCTGGAAATACGTTGATGACCTGACAATAGGTGAAAATCGGGCATATAGTGATGATAGTGCAATCCAAGAGAATCTTGATGCCCTCACTGAGTGGTCTAAGAGCAATAAATTGAAGTTGAACCCTTCAAAATGTCAGGCCATGCAAGTTTATTTTGGTAAGAAGGCTACCCCACATGTTGATCTGTCCATTGATGATAAAAAAATAGCTGTTGTTGAGAAGGTTAAACTCCTGGGTGTTATGATCCAAAACAATTTATGTTGGGATGATCAAGTTGATTCAATGTATGTGAAGGCCAATCGTAAACTCTTCATGCTCCGTAAACTGAAGGAAGCATCTCTCTCACCCGAGGAGTTGTTATTGGTGTACAAGGGGTACCCCGCCCTGTTTTAGAGTATGCCGCCCCACTTTGGCATTCTGGTCTTACTCATAATCAGGTGGCCCAGCTTGAGAAAATTCAGAGACGTGTTTGCAAATACATCCTTGGTAGAAAGTATACTACCTATGCAGATTCCTTAGCTACCCTTGAACTTCATTCGTTGTCTGAGAGGAGACAAAACATCTGCAAGGAATTTGCCCTGAAAGCAAGCACGTCTGTGATGTTCTCACACTGGTTTCCACCTTGTAAGTATCACTCCCACATGACTCTTAGAAGACAACCAACATTTGACTCTTTTAGATGTAGGACCAACCGATTTCAAAATAGTCCCCTACCATTTCTCACCAACATCCTAAAAGCAATGTAGTTTGATTTTATTGCCAGTCTTTTTTTGATATTGTTCCAAATCCAGTCAAGTGCAATTATAATGTGTTCTTATTTATTTGTATATTATTTAATGTTTGAGTGTTTTAATTATTAATGTACGAGGGGTATCCAAAAGTTTTTGACATCACCCAGAAGCGAAGGAGCTATATCGATGAAATTTTGTCAGTGTAATTACTGGTCCTTATGTACAGTATGGTCCAAAAATGGTCTCATAAGTATGTTTACTTTCTTTACAGGTGGCGCTAGATGGGCAGTAGGCGCATAACCTTTTCATGATAAGATTCTCCACTTTCTTGAATTTCTTCACTGTGGCCGCATCATCCGAAAGTGATGGACGTCCACTTCTTGGCTCATCTGTGAGGGACATGTGGCCAGTTTGGAAATTCCTTTTTCAAAAAGCACCAGTGCCATATGATGGGCAATCCTCACCGTAGATAGCTTTCATTTCATCATAGATTTTCTGAGCATTGTAGGCCTAACCCTTCATATGCAGGAACTTAATCACGCTGCGTGCCTCAATTTTCACCATTTTACAGGTTATGCGCCTACTGCCCATCTAGCGCCACCTGTAAAGAAAGTAAACATACTTATGACACCATTTTTGGACCATAATGTACATAAGGACCAGTAATTACACTGACAAAATTTCATCGATAAAGCTCCTTCGCTTCTGGGTGATGTCAAAAACTTTTGGATACCCCCTCGTATGTATATTTCATAATGCTATTTTTAATGTAAATGTCATGCAATTCAGCCGTTGGCTGCTATGTGATTTCTAATAAAATATACAATATACAATATACAATACAATTTATATTTATATTTAGGTCAGGGGCTCCAAAAACTTCATATACAGGTCGCCTCCCATAAAATAAAGCGCTAAATTATGATTTTGCATTAAGGAATCTGGAATGAGCGTTTTGAGCGTTTCAACAGTATTTTTGGTGGGACATAAGAGCACATCAGACATATCGAATTGCATTCTGAATGTACGAAGAATGTCTTTCTGATATCAAATAATTTTCATTTTTTGAAATTCACAATATAATACAAATTTTATGACAAATTATTAAAATTTGATATTTTTCACATTTTAATATATAACAGTCATCGAAGTAAATTTTATAAATCTAATGATATATTCTTAAAGTGTATGTAGCTGGGAGGAAAAGCCGACGATCAAATGAAAAATTTGACCTTTCATATTGAAGATATGGACTTTTTCCCCAAAAAAGACCTTTTTTGTGTGTTTTGGGAAAAAATACATATCTTCATTACGAAAGGTCAAAATTTTCAATTGATCGTCGGCTTTTCATCCCAACTACATACACTTTAAGAATAAATCATCAGATTTATAAAGTTTACTTCGAGTACTGTTAAATATCAAAAATATCAATTTTAATCATTTGCCATAAAATGTGTATTACATTGCGAATTTCAAAAACCAAAATTATTTGATATCAGAATGACATTCTTCGTATTCAGAATGCAATTCGATATGTCTGATGTGCTCTAATGTCCCACAATAAATACTGTCCAAACGTTCATGATTTTGCATTAAGGAATCTGGAATGAGCGTTTTGAGCGTTTCAACAGTATTTTTGGTGGGACATAAGAGCACATCAGACATATCGAATTGCATTCTGAATGTACGAAGAATGTCTTTCTGATATCAAATAATTTTCATTTTTTGAAATTCACAATATAATACAAATTTTATGACAAATTATTAAAATTTGATATTTTTCACATTTTTAATATATAACAGTCATCGAAGTAAATTTTATAAATCTAATGATATATTCTTAAAGTGTATGTAGCTGGGAGGAAAAAGCCGACGATCAAATGAAAAATTTGACCTTTCATATTGAAGATATGGACTTTTTCCCCAAAAAAGACCTTTTTTGTGTGTTTTGGGAAAAAAATACATATCTTCATTACGAAAGGTCAAAATTTTCAATTGATCGTCGGCTTTTCATCCCAACTACATACACTTTAAAATAAATCATCAGATTTATAAAGTTTACTTCGAGTACTGTTAAATATCAAAAATATCAATTTTAATCATTTGCCATAAAATGTGTATTACATTGCGAATTTCAAAAACCAAAATTATTTGATATCAGAATGACATTCTTCGTATTCAGAATGCAATTCGATATGTCTGATGTGCTCTAATGTCCCATAATAAATACTGTCCAAACGTTCATACCCCATGTAAAGGAAATCAATGTTTTGACAGAGTTAATAATGTGGTCATGAGAGCATGGTCCAACTTCAACTCAGACCCCTGATTCAAATTTAGATACCATTTCTGAGAGTACCTTTGTAATGTACATAATTTGATTAAAAACCCATCAAATTTGGTTTTCCCCTTCCTCAGTCTGCCTCAAAGTGGTGCAATCAAATTTGACTTTACCTATTAGAATTTGAAGAGGAAGCTGCAATAACCCACACATTGAAGACACCATCAGCGATTTACTAAATCAAAATATCATCAAAATCAGATTTTTGCATTTTTAAGGGTATGCTGACATACCGGGCAAGTGATAAGACCGAAAAAGACAAAAGAATAAAATGTCACATTTTTGGTCATCTTTGTGGAGTTTGTCCATAGGGACAATCATCACATGTGATTGAGCCAAGTTTCAAATTTATCAACACTGCCATTTCCATCTTATTTGCCAATTTTTTCTTTTGAAAAAAACCACCTCCATGATAATTTTTTGACATTAAAGCTATTCCTAAAATTGTTTGAAAATATTTTCACTGGTGATACTGGTGGTGCCTGGGCTATTCCAGCTGAAATCCATACACCCCCTATGGAAGACTTCGACTTCAATTTGAAATGGATATAGGTGTAGGGCTGGCACTTTTGCACTAAGGGGCATTCGGTGAGAGCAAAATGTAAAAAATATGGGGTCATGGGTGAGAGCATGATTTTTGGCATTCGGTGAGAGCAAAATGTAAAAAATATGGGGTCATTGGGTGAGAACATGAACTTTTTTTTAAATTGAATCTTTGGGTGAGAACCGAAACAGCGCCACAGAAACCTCGAAAATCGAATTTCTAGTTCTAAATGGCTTCAAATGTCGTTGTTTTTTCAAAATAAGTAACAACATCAGTGATAAATGAAAGTTGCTGTTCAAATTGAACTTGCATTACTCGTTGACTGCCGATAAAACGCCCAATAAAGACTTAGTCACCGGACCGCGCCGGCCAGTTAAAGTACATGCCCTATCACACCACTCCACACCATACATAAATTCTCCCAGTCACATTTCCCAAATATGAAATTAAAAAAGTCAAATTTTAATTTACTTCTTTTAAAGTTTGGCAGAGGCGGGGTTCGAACTCACGGCGCAACGCTTAGTACTCTATGAGCCTAGCGCCTTAGACCACTAGGCCACTTGTCTTCTTGTTATTCAGCTGAAACTTATTTAAAAATATAATCGCAACTTCAACATAGGCCTACCACGTGACAAGCAAAGGCAGAAAACGTATTATATTTTGGAATTTTATCTGCTTAAAACATTAATGTGTATTATAATAGAGCTACCATTATTTATATTGTTGAATTCTCAAGCGCATAGAGACAATTAATATCTTCGGCATTAGGCCTACTCGGTGACCTCCGATAAAACGCCCAATAACGCCGCACACCGTCATCATACCTATATCTTCGTGTTAAAAATTGCCGTGGTAGTACGATAAATCCTCACGTTTTTCAACAACTACGCATGGTGATTTTGAGCTATTTTGTTCGAGATAGGCCGTGCGACTCAGGCTATGCATACAATTTGAGATTTTGAGAGCCGGCCACACTGTTTCTATTCTATGTTTTACGATTTTCGCATGATCAGTATATGGCTGGCCGTAACCGCCACAACGTGGAGCTGCTACGCGTAGCTTACTTTTCGCTTCGCGGAGCTAAATTGACCAATCATGTTAGATCTTTTCATTACGCGGAGCCAGTTGATGCATCATCGTTCCAGAGAGAAAAACTCTTGCCAAAATTAATGTTTACTATGTGGATTTTAAATGAATCGAATGTAAATAAACCACGAACAGTTGTACAGGATCAATACCATTGTTTGATTAGTGTATAGTCAATGTTACCTTGCATGCATGTGCCATGTGTGTGGCGTGTTTGTTTGTTTGTCTACTGTGTCAGGCCAGGATCACTGACACCCACGGTACTGATACTGTCATACTATCACGGTGATCATATTGTTGAATGTTGTTGACTTAAAAATAGTCATGATGCAGTCATGTCTACAGTAGAATTCACCACGACCTTTGATGGACTTAAACCCCATTAAAAGCTATTAAACCAAGATAACACTCAATGAAAACAGCTCAACTATGTTACATCAGATCTTCTCTGGTTAAATACACACTGCACTTGTGTCTGTTTTACCTGTGCAATGAACAATGAGCTGGTATTATAGTTTCAGTTAGGTGAATGATTATAAAGCGAACGCAAGGTAACAATACTGTCTGGGCTTTTGTTTACGAAATGAGACAATAGTCTGCTTATTGTTAACCAGCGTTCTTGAAAATGAGAAGCATAATGGTTTGCAGACTTAACACGGTTTAGAAATAATTTGTTCATATTTTTTGGTGTTATCTGTCGTTTACATATCCTTCCTAAAACACAAAAGTACCAATATTTCCAAACACCTAAATTAGCTAAAAATTTAGGAAATGTTACAAAACTATATTTTCTAGAATTTCAGAGAATACTTTAAATATTGACTGGTTATTTTTTACACAGTGACGTCATATAGGCAATGGCATAATACTTCTAACATACACTAGGTCACGCGTCAATGGTGAGCGCACTGAGTATTGTGTATAGGAAAACGGGCAGTACCGTAACTACAGTATGTATGGCCTACTACTAGTATATAAAGTAAATCCGAACTGGTTTGCTGAAGGTCGAATTCCGCAGGCCACGCCGCGCAAGATGTACAAATCAGCTCCCGGCGTACACTGCAGATCGCAGAATTGTGTGCATGGTTTACCACCACTCTGCCTAGCTATATAGTTGTGTACAATACTGTATGAGTTTCTTGTGAGTGCATGTCCATCTTAATAATAAGTCGGTTCGTACTTTTCATAAATTACTTTTTGAATCATAACTATCGTGACCGAGGATATCTTGCAACTACGTGAAGCTCGTCTGGCAAATTCTTAATGACTAAATTCGCTTCACGTAATGAGTAAGTCGTACTTGATTGGTCAGTTTTACCTCCGAGTAATGAAAAACTCTAACATGATTGGTCAATTTGGCTCCACGGAACAAAAAAGTCAGCTACGCGTAGCAGCTCCACGTTGTGGCGGTTGCGGCCTACCATATCAGTATCCCATATGATATTTCTATTGTAAGAAAATTTTATTTGTTGTCACGTAAATCACAGGTTTCGTTTAAATGTACTAACTGGAAATTAAATGTACTAATTAGTGAGGACCGGTATTTTGCTGTGGATATGTTTAACTGCAATTTGCGGGTAAAAATTTGAAATCCTGGGTAAAAATTGTGATCATATTCAACTCTTTGAGAAATAATAATATAAAGGAATGTATGTAAAATCCAGCTGCAATACAATGTACATTATTGACACACTATCACGCTCTTTATCTTCGTCAATAATAGAATAATCGATTTCAATCGAATTGAATGCATGAGTTTGTAGTTGACTACTGAGTGACCTAAGCGATCGATTGCTAGCCAATCAGATAGAACTCCTTTTCTTGCGTTCAGTGAAATACCACTCGCCTGTCGCTCACTACCACTCGCCCGTCGCTCACCAACGGAGTATTAAATTTATATTTATCGTATAGGACGTCGACGGTGTGCGCCGGTCAGTTAAAAAAAATGCTTAAGTACATGCCCTATTGAGATAAGCAATCCTTTTGTGATATGTCCATTCATCCATATAATAATAGCAATCAGATTTTTGGATGGATGTTTTACACAGTGATTGGAGAAGAAGCTATGTAAATAATCAAAAGTACATGTCTACAAATTGACAAGGACAACTCCTTTTGTCAAAATTGTTTTCACCTATTTCTCAGTATGTTAATTAATCCGATTAATTACGTAATTTCGCCAGCGTATGATATATCAGTACTAATATGTAGGCCCAAGGAGGTTAGATCAGGGATATAAAGGGATAGGCATCATAGTATTACGTAACACACCGAATGATGTAGTTTAACTCTAGACAATAGGCGCCATATTGCAGGAGGGTTAGAGTTCATAGAGGAAACGTTAAAGGTTAGTAGATTAGGTCACCCAGGCACATCACTAATGTGTTTCACGAGTTGTAATACCGACAGGTAAAAACATTGATTTTGTAAAATTCTCCCGATTTTTTAAAAGTACTAAATAAGGTTAGTACTTCAAACCATTCTTTGATGAATCTATGCAATATGCCGGTAATTTTGAAACATCTAAGAATCAATCTTAAACATCTTCATGATATTCATTTTTTGCGCATGGTCAAAGCATGCTCTTGCGCTATCCACAGACTATCCGGTGGAAACTTCAAAGCAACGATCATGCGTTAATATTTACAAAATGGCGAATGATGTAGCAGGGCTAGACTTGATCCACCAGTCCTTCAACTGCTTACGCACGGTCATCGGAGAAACGGCCATTTTATTCCGCCATGTTGATTGTTTCGAGATCGGGGCCGAGGGACTCAGGCTATAGCAGGGCTACGACACTCAGCTCATTTGCATGGCAAAATTACCCGTCTCCTCCGCAGCCAATTTGGTTTCGCTCCATCGAAATCATGCTGGTCACGGAGGAGACTACCCTCCTTTGTGTTTGTTCATTTGTGTATGGAGAGCCATTATTGGAGTCTATATTGACTTAGGCTACGCTCTCAGCTAGAGTCCGACGCTGCACTGTACTAGAAATACTTTTTCTGTTAAATCGCTATAGAGCCAACCGGGAACACGATTCGTTTTGAAAATATAGCATTAAAATTAGTATCACCCTTGTGGCCCCCGTGCAGTGGAAAACCTTACTTCTTTCATTAAAAAGAAATGAAAATAAAAAACAACACGCGTCTACCTGTGCACCTATAAAATGGGCACAGCAATTTGTCTCAAATATGAGTGAATTTTAAGAAACATACGGGATATGATGAACATTGACCTGACGCCATGATAGCAGGATCTATTAGTCGTTTTATATACAATGTATATACCGTATTGTCATAATACCAATATTTGTCATAATATATAATGAGTAATATTTAGCAACGTAGGCTAAATGTGCAGTTCATATGCACAAACGAATACTGATCTTTATGATATTCAGGTTCTTGTACATCGCATATAACATGTCACATAGGAGGTCATACGTGTTGACCTTCATCTATTGTATTTGTTCATCTGTGTATGGAGAGGATTAACGCCATTAAAACTCCATCGGTATTAGGGCGTAGTTCAGTGAACTCACCGCATTGCTATTCCAAGTACTTTGATAATACAGATAATATATATTAATGGGTCGAGGCGATTGCATTGAAAAACCTAATAAATTATTCATAACAGTTACGTAATCAATCGATAGTGCGGACACTTTTCATTTACAAACCACCAAAATTCGTGATCTTTTAGCGTTGGAAAAGAAACACGTGAATAGAGTGCCCTCTCAAGAATAGGTTCTCTGTGGATGTAGTTTAAGTCGAACAATAGCGTGACCGGCGTGACGTAGTTTTTGGCATTGTTCCTATATGCACTTTCACCCTCCTGGTTAGATATAGAAAGAAGAGGAAATAGATTACGTATCGCATAGGGGAGGAAGAAAAAAAAAGGAGGGGGGGGAGGAGAGAGAGGGAGAGGGAGACCGATGGAGTCACAGGGCTCTAAATTACATAGGCGTAGATCGGGGGGGTAAATGCCACAATATTTTGCTAGGGGGATGGTCAATATAATCACCCCCAATATTGACGCCTGTGTATTGGTTTGTGTCGAAATTAACCTCATATTTGGCCATTTTATAGCCACAGAATGCCGTTTTTAGCGCTTTGCGCGAATTTATTCCACTTTTGTCCCATATTTCACCAGTTTAGTTTCAATAGGCCTATGCTAAAATTTTCGCGCGCATTTGTACCATAAGGTTCACTGTACTGGGTACTTTAAAAAAATCCTAACCTAACCTAAAACATAACTTTAACCCTTAGATTTAGACGTTCGCTTTTCGTATCTCTTTCCTTGTTGGAAAGGTATAACGTTGAGGAGATAGGAACATGTACCGTCATCCGGGACCTACTCTGCCATGTTTGGCTGAGTAACGGTACATGAACACGGTCTTTTGTGCCTATGTAAATTAGTCATTGTGTAAAGCTGTGTTTATACCCATGGGTTGCTCATCATCAGACTGAATCCTTGACCGACAGAGGGTGTCAATATAGGCCTACGTGTCGCTTTTGAAAAACAGCGATTTATGCGCATGCTCAGCAGGCAAATACGACGTAGTCTCCTCCGCAGCCAGTTTGGTTACGCTCCCTCCACACAAGGAGCGGAACCAAACTGGCTGCGGAGGAGACTAAATACGACGGCGATTTAGTACACTGATCATGCGTGCGATTCAGATTTCTGCAAAAGCGATTGAGTATAAATGCGTCTTTAGAAATGACTGGCGATTGTGTGTTCTCAAGTGGGTTTTATCATGTTAATTAGTGACCTGACACACATTTGTATTGGTTCGATCAAGCATTGATTTTTTGTACTGGATCGTTCAAGCATCTCCAACAAATTTTTCAATGTAAGTGCCTCTGGCCCTAGTGGAAGTAAAAACGGATACTATGGCCAGAGTTCTAGGGCTACTTAGATTGTAGCTCTACTAGAAGTAAAAATATAGATAGTGAACGAATTTAGTATTTCTATATCTATGTGAGAATGATACAATAGAGGCCCTGCATGAAATTATTGATTGGCTCCAAACAAAGGTTTTCAACCGGTGTCCTTCACCGTAGTTATGGCGGAGTGCAGTCCATTCAATCAAATGTTGTCATCAACCTATTTGATCGTAGTGCAGGATTATGTGTGTGAGACGAACTGTCACGGTAGATTGCAATCATGCTTTTGTTGAATGCATTTGAGTAGTCCGCCATATTTACGGGATGATACGTCGCATGCAAGGCCTCTATATGACATGATGAACATAGTCATTGATGCATCAGTTTTAAAATAGACTAGGCGGTTACCCATATTTGGCGGTTCTCGTCTGGGCGCGATTACCAGGCTGATGGTGACATGCCCATATGACAATTTTACTAATTTGACCTCAGATGACCCCAGGGTGACATTGGATGACCCCAAAATGACCTAAACTTATAACTCTAAATGTTGACTGTACCTACCAAGTTTCATGCCCATATATGAGCTTTTACTAATTTGACCTCAGATGACCCGTGGTGACCTTGGATGACCCCAAAATGACCTACAAAAAATGCTGCTTTAAATGTTGACTGTACCTACCAAGTTTCATGCCCATACGACACTTTTTAGTAATTTGACCTTAGATGACCCCTGGGAGGGGACCCGTGGTCGGATGACTTAACGAACATAGACATCTTCTTGCCAGGACAGAACTACACCCACCCACCGGGTTTGAGACCGCTAGGACCTAGGTTCATGCCCATATGACAGTTTTTAGTCATTTGACCTCAAATGACCCCTGGGAGGGAGCCCCGGGTCGGACGACTTAACGAACATAAACATCTTCTTGCCAGGACAGAACTACACCCACCCACCGAGTTTGAGTCCCGTCGACCTAGTTTCATGCCCATATGACAGTTTGTAGTCATTTGACCTCAAATGACCCCTGGGAGGGGGGCCCCGGGTCGGATGACTTAACGAACATAAACTTCTTCTTGCCAGGACAGAGCTACACCCACCCACGAGTTTGAGCCCGTCGACCTCGACGGCCTCACATTAGCAGTCACAGACAAAACCTAAATCTACAGAATATATCCATTACTCGTCGATACTCGAAAGAGCTCAAAATAAATAACTTAGAAAATTTTCTTGATGTCCTTTAACATGTTTTCATAGTTAACCATCGTTAGCCATGGATATCTATCATGAGAACTGACCGGTGACTAAGTCCGATTTATTGGGACGTTTATCGGCAGTCAACGAGTAATGGTAAGGGTCTTTGGGCGACAGATCAAATGGAAAAATAGGGGGTCTTCGGGTGACAGAGCATGTGTCCGTAAAACAATATGGGGTCTTTTGGTGACAGCGATAGTGAAAAAGGGGGTCTTAACAGCCCTACATACGCTGTCACCTCCAAAGTTGAGTGCCCCGGAAATGGCTTCCACTAATTGTATCATGCGAGTTGCTGGTTTACAAATTATCATCGGTTGGGCAAGAACACATATTACATTGATAGACCCTGGTACAAATCCCAGCACAGTTACAACACGGTGCATCGTTTGACTTGCACGTTGCGAAAGGAGCTATTCCAGATGAAATCCATACACCCCCTATGGAAGACTTCGATCTTAGTTATCTTCCACACATGATGCAGTCATGTCTACAGTAGAATTCATCTCGACCTTTGCAGGACTTAAACCCCATTAAAAGCTATTAAACCAAGATAACCCTCATTGAAGCAGCTCACTGATTAAATCAGATCTTCTCTGGTTGTGCACAAGTGTCTTGTTTTACATGTGCGACATCGCAATAAAGCTGGTATTATAGCTTCAGTTGGGTAACCGATTATAAAGGAAACGAAAGGAAACAATGGTATGTGTACCTTTGTTCACGAAATGAGACAAAGACCTGCTTTTTGTTAACCAGCATTCTTCAAAATGAGCAACATAATGATTGTTGACTTAACACGGTTTGGAAATAATTTCTTCATATTTTGGGTGTTATCTGTCGTTTACATATCCTTCCTAAAACACAAAAGTGCGACCCTCTCCAAACATCTAAATTAGCTAAAAATTTAGGACATGTTACAAAACTATATTTTCTAGAACCTATTTAGAATAGTTTAAATGTAGCTGGTACCGTTTTTTGTGGCATCCTTCAGAACGGAGCGGTCCGTTACCAATATAGCTCAATATTTTCGGTCAAATCTCCATTCAATTAACACGGGGAGTTGGCTAGCTATGAGCTAGCTATGCTTTGCCCTCCTATTTTACAAAAGTGCGACCATTTCTGAACATCTAACCTAGCTGTAATTTTAGGTCATGTTAGAGAAATATATTTGCTAGAAGTTTGGAGAATAGCTAAAATATTGGCTGGTTATTTTTCACACAGTGATGTTAACTAGGCAAGTGCCCATTCTTCCAACGTACATCATTTGTAGAGGTCACGCGTCAATGGTGAGAGCACTGTGTATTGTGTATAGGAAAACGGACAGTAACTGCAGTATGACACGAAGAGTGAATTTCAAACGGGACTACCTGAATGACTCCATTTGAAATCTACACCCCCTGTGTGGAAGATTAAGGTAATGTCTTACATAGGGGGTGTATGGATTTCAACTAGAATAGTCCAATGTGATTATGTGACCTACTTATTTGTCTACTCTTCATGTAACCTAACTACATCGGGAAATCTGTGAAATGACCGATCCCCGGGCCTGATCCCCTCAACCATGTGTCCCATTTTTATACCAAATTTCATTACCGTCCCAATTTGGTCTAAAACAGTTTAGCCCTTAGGTTTTGAACATTAAGTAATGAGTACATACGGAGGTTCCAAGGTATTCAAAATATCAAACATATAAGAGCTTCATCAGGACTGTGTCCCTTGATTTCATTACATAAAGCAGTGCATGGGTACTTCATTCATAGATTTGAATAGGCTCTTCCGGTTGAAATTCATACACCCCCTACAGAAGACATGATCTTAATCTCCCACATTATGGGGTGCAGATTGCAAATGGAGTCACCCATTCAGGTAACCCCATTAGAAATTCACACCCCCTGTGTGGGAGATTAAGGTCATGTTTGCCATATACATGTAGTAGGGTGTATGAATTTTAACTGAAATAGCCCAGTGGAAACTTGCAGACGGCCGACGTCAATTACGTCATACTTTGTCTCAATCTCAACTGGTGTAAAAGGTTCACAGCAGACAGCAGTGCATAGGCTAATGAAAGTTGATGTTAAGTTTCCCCGTCACATATTTTTTGTTAAGCAGTGAGGTACCTCTTTCATTCATTATTTGACTGTCAAAATAAGTCTTTTTTCTCCTACTTGTTTTGTCTCAAATTCAAAATTTCAAACATTGGAATGGATCTGATTGTGTCAAATATTTTTTCCTGAACTTTTGAAGTTAAACCCCCCCCCAAAAAAAACACATTCAAATTAAAACATACGCACAAACTGTTGACTATATTCAATGTTTTTATTCTTTGGAAATTACATTCCAATAAGTAACTCATTCAATACTCATTGTGCTTTTGTTTCTTTTGAAGGAAGTCTCCAGCAATCACAACATTATGCCTTATATGTCAGAAAAATAAATATCATGTGGTTTTATTTAAAGCAAACTCGTATTGATCTTAAAAACAAATAAAACAGCCGTCTCTCACCACACAATATTCAAATTTCCCGGACACCGAAATTGCCTGTGGCAATGACGTCCCAGTAACACAATGAAGGCTGATGACAATTGAGCACAAATAACCATGACGTCATTGCACCCGGCAATTTCGGTGCGGTAATTTTGAATATATCGCGTGTTGAAAGCCGGCTGTTTTTATTTGTTTTTAAGGTCAATATGAGTTTGTTTTAAATAAAACCATGTGATTTGTGCTTGATAACTGTTTTTCTAACATATAAGGGGCTGGCATTTTCTTCGGAAGGGGGGGGGTCCCAAAAATACTGGGGGGGGTCATAGAATTTTCAGACCAAAAATAGGGGGGTTATAATTTTTTTAACAGGGGGGTTATAGAATTATTAAGGGCTGGTGACTTAACTTTTTAAGGGCTGGTGACTTTAACTTCACAGTCGAAATGTGCGTACAATCTATGCAAAATTTTTACACGCTCCGCGCGCCTTCTTTACACTTACAATAAAAATTTTACTGCGCTCCACACACTTTCTTCACTTTTAAGTTTTGACGGGCTCCGCGCCTTAGTTCCGGCAATGAATAATTTTTCTTGAGTCTGTGTAGTTGGAAGGGGGTCATAAAATTTTTCGACCAGCGATAGGGGGTCGTAAAATTTTTGCCCACGATAGGGGGGGGTCATAAAAAAATTGACTCCGGTCACCGACATATTTGGGACCCCCCCCCCTTCCGAAGAAAATGCCAGCCCCCTAAGGCATAGTGTTGTGAGGAGTGTTCCTTAAACAGGAGAAAGAGCCCCAGGGTGGTACTCAGTACAAATGACCATACAGGGATGTGCTGCAAACTACATGTGTCATATTTTGGCCACTTGGTATATCAATAGCTCTTTTGTAAGCCAATTTTGGTATATGGATAGTTTATATTTTCACAATTTTGCCAATTTTTAAGAATAATAGCCCAATGTTGCCAAAATTTTTGGGAAAGGTTGTTAAAACTTTACATTAAATCGGAATATGAATGCCCAAAACTTTAAAAAAAGGACATTTTTAAAATATTTGCTCCTGTAAAACCAATGAAATTGTTTCAAATCAGCCAACAATTCAAAAACATTTATAATGTACTGTGAAAATAATATTGCCATTTTACTTGAGCAGGTCACAAAATAATTACTGTAAGAGACCAACCCAGAACATGCGTTTTGGAGAAATCTTTTTTTAATTTGGCTAATAACAATCATGTACGTTTTTAAGCCAAACTTTATTAATTTTAACTGAACATCTTTAGAAAATGTGTTTGCAAAAAATCTTCAGATTTTTTTGTCAGTTTTTGGTAAATTGAAGTGTAGCTTTAGCCTCTGGGGGAAAAAATGACCAACAGACCGACCCTACTTGAAAGGGACATCCGCCCATGGAACAGGGTGGGTTTTTTTCTTCACCTAAAAGTGAAATTTTCATGTTTAATATATTTATATCCAAATGGGAAGGGGAAACTTGTATTTTGTGAAAATACCAATGCCTAAATATATTCCTTTCTTTAGAATTGGCAGAATGTAAAAGATTAATTGCACAAAAATGTCTGTTTTCAGTTGTATGATTTCTGAAATACATTTTTAAAAGTTGTGGTCCCATTTCAAAACAAGAATCATTCTAGGGTTTTTATATTTTACCAATATGTCCAGTTCTTTGGCCATGTACCGCCTGATCCAAGTTCATTCTCATTTGACCTGTGACCCTGCACAGGCTGACATCAATTATATGACCTGTGACCTGATACAGTTATTTCTTATTTGACCTGTGACCTGGTACAGGTTGATGTCTCACATGGAAATTCACCACATATTCGGTGTTGGTACGTTGCACAGAGATGGCAAAAGGCTCATAAGGATGGAAGGTGAATGCAACTAATTTGCGGGCGATGGGTGGAGATGGACGTCCGACAACCCCAGCGTGGATCTTGAACTTGAGAATCCCTGAATCACGAGAATAGAACCTGTAAAGGAGAAATAAAATTGGACAAAAGAGGTTTAGAATTAAAACAGAACAACACTGTCAAAACATGACACCTCAAACCAAACTGGTAAAATATAGTGAAGTAGTGTTGCTTTTCATTAAACCTAAAACCTGATGAGTACCAATCATTTTGATACAGCCTGTATTAGTCTGCCCGACTAATACAGGCTGTATCAAAATGATTATAAGGTTAAATAAATAATTTTGTTCATTATACTCTTGGATATTGCATGTACTGAGAAGATTGAAATGGGCTTAAATTCCATTTAAAATCCACACTACCCCTGTGGAAGATTATGGAAATATAGTGTATAGTGTACCTTCCACAGGGGGAGCATGAATTTCAAATGGAATTAGCTGCACATATACCAATTCTATTTTAAACTCACCCTCCCTCTGTGAAAGATTCAAGTTGAATAATCTTTATCAGAGGGTGTATGAAATTCAAATGAAGCTCCCAAATGTATTCATTTCATATGAAATTTATATACCCCCTGTAGAAGATGTCCAAAGTCACTCCAGGGGTAGTGTGGATTTTAAATGGAATAGCCCAATGCAGGGTCTGCATTTCCAGCTTCACCAACACAGACCACCTAGTTCCATTTTTTCAGTATAGATATTGAATGATATCACAGTTTCTATGTAATAAGATAAGCTTAGTGTCCCATACCTTGCACTTATAATGTACGCATGTATTGGATTTGAGGCTTGGGAGATTCAACTACAACTTAGTTTAAGTGCACCTAAACATGGATGGCATTACAGAGCAACCTGAAACAACAATAATTCTCTTTAAGAGGTATTTGATTTCCCCTGGTCAAAAACTTCTAATAAAACTGTTTTTTTTTCAAAATATTGACTGCACATAAACCTGAAGGCATTATTCTTGTGCACTGTGCAATAATTTCTAAAACTAGTTACAATGTAAAGAAATTAGCAAGACAGTGCATAAATGAGTATATTTTCACTTGTGCTTCGATATACTTGTTAGTATTAAGTTTATTGTGTATGTCTGTGTGATGTTTGTGTATGCTTTTTTTAATCACAGTTGTCACTACATGTACATTCACTGTATGCTTTAACAACAAAGCCAACTAGCTTCAACTACATTTATAAATATAGGAGACCGAGTAGCTATGTGTAAAACATGCCCAAAACAGGCAATTTTTTTCATGTGTTAAGGGTAAACCTGGGGAGCCTTGAGCCCCCAATGCCACCCCTTGGGCACGCACTAGAGAAGCCACTTATCTTTCCTGTTGATAAGTTGATCTCATATTTTATCTTCCACCTGTCTTTAAGACGGCCTAATCTAATTTTAGACGGGTGGATTTAATGGATTTTACAGATGTGATAGCTCTAAAACAGATGATTTTAAGGTTGTATGAACTTGAGACTAATTCAGAGGGACATGTAAAGGCCAAATCAGGACATATTTGATCCTAGTGACCCTTCCATGGGTATAGACAAGTTGCTTTATATTTGAGGGTCAAATTTTGCTATCTGCGTGGACGGGTGGTTTCTGATTTCTGGCTAAGACTCTGATTGGGGATATAAACAATCAAACAAATGTACAAACATAAGACCATGTATATTAGGGATTGTGTATGCAGAGATGTAAAGGGCTTCCACTAATTGTATCATGCGAGTTGCTGGTTTACAAATCATCATCAGTTGCGCAAGCACGCATATTACATTGATAGATAGACCCTGGTACAAATCCCAGCACAGTTACAACATGATGCATCACTTGACTTGCACGATGCAAAAGGAGCCTACATGCTTATAGAAATGCTAACATAAATCATCTGAGAACATTGTTTAGTAACAATATATTAGTAGAAGCAGAAAGCGTATGGTACACATTCCAAGAAATGTTAAATTTGTTTGTTCTAGCATTCTACATTTCCACAAAATTATCACATTTTGTCTTCAAAATCGTATCTCAGTGCTACAATGAAATTATTTTAGAAAAATTTTAAGAAAAAATATTGGAATATATAGCTACTTTTTGGGTATTTTGAAGGGCAACATGAGTAAATAATAAGAAATCAAACATCGCGCAACTCGCATGTAACTGATGGTCGTAAAAGATAATCCGATAACAATAGCTAAGCACCGGGAGAATTCGTGATGCGCAAAAAACGCCGAAAGTCACACATTTTGGGTATAATCGCACATTTTAGGTTCGGCCGCAAATTTTAAAAATTTTCTAAGATATCCATTTTTAAAGTATTCATTTTTCAAAAAACGTAAGTTTTTACTAAAATTGAAAGAATCCATGGCGATCTGCAATACAATCCATGCAGAAAAAAAGCACAGTGCAATTTTGACAGTCGTAAACATGAACCCGGAAGTGAGCACACAATTCGGGTCGCAGTGCCGTCGTGTATAGAAACCAGAACATGATTGGCTGATTATCGTGTTGTTAGTGGATAGCTGTCCAATCACTGCATTGGTTAGAAACTTTTATTGATTAATCGGTAGTATTGATTAATTTGTTAAAAATGAGCGGAGTTGAAAGCTGGTTTTGTTTTCGCGATGGGGAGAGTTGAATCACAGATTCTCAATGTGTTGAGAATCTGTGGTTGAATTCCGGTGTTGAACTTGAACTTAAGTTTGCCGAGTGAATGAGCCGTTCAAGTTGACTGAAGGCATTTTACGGGAGTCTCTGCGCGAGTCGACTCGCGTCGAAATTCCACCCCTGCCGTGGAAGGATTTCCGATTTCCGAGGAAAAAAAGAAAACATTTAAATTTGTTTTTAAAAACTACAAATTTGAACTTTTTTGGGAAAATGCACGCATTTTGGGAATATTATCGCGCATTTTCCCGGTGCTTAACAATAGCCATCAATAAGTCCTTTCCGGTCCCTTCATTCGCTGGCGTAGTGCACGTTAGAATATGACCGTTGCTAGGTCAACTGGATCACACTTTCTTCGTTACGAACCACTGATTGAAATGATCACAACACAAAGCCTATGTCATGAGCCTAGGGTTGAACCAGTAACCAATGGTTACTAACGTGCACTATGGCAGCGAATACCCGGTCCCTGATTATATTCTATTTACCTGATAGGATGATCGCTGCAGGCTTTGGGTCTTTCCATTACCGACACCCATTTATCATCATAGCTAAACAGAGACAGATCTAAATATGGGCTGCTGCTGTAGGACTGTGAACTAATGGGGAGCTGGGCCAACAGTCTCTTCACCGCCTCGGTGTGCCCACCATACTTAGCATTGATTATGGTGTGTTTGAAGCGTCTCTGAATCTGTCTGGCGTAGATATTGCTGGAAGCTGAGCAGGTGAACTGGGCGGGGGCATGGAGAGTTGCATTGCGGAATAAGTCGCAGAAGTTCTCAAACAGTTCCAGCAGACCTTCCGATGTATTTTCGAACACTGCGACCACTTTTGTGGATACCATGTTGTACACTATGAAGAAGGAAGGCTGGGAGTTCGGATCTTGTATCCGCAGCAGAACGACATCTTCGCTAGCGTACTTTATTAAGAGATGGTTCTCGTCCAGTAGCTGCATCTTCCACATTCTAAGCCAGCGGAAGTACTCGTAATATTGGAAGAATTGTCTCATTGCTGTAGGCGTTCCTTTCTGTTGTGCTTTGTTCCACAGAAACACAAGAAGTCGGTGCTTAAGGGAGTTGATGCTTTTGTCGCTGTAAGGTCTGTCAGATGCTGGTTGTGGAGTGGCAAGAATCAATGCATCGTCCTCGTAACAAAATCTTCCGATTGTTCTCACATCTATAAAACTTCCATCCGGAGTCACTTGAAATATGTGGATGGTCTGTTGCTGGACGGACAATACCGCCAGGATATTTTTGTACAGATAAAGGCCTTGATTGTGTGACAAGAAGATCTTGTCACATTTGAAATTTCTTGTGTCACAGAGTATTCCTGCTTGCAGGTCTACTAGATGGAGCGAGTAGTCCTCCAGTGGGGAACGTTGACTTGGCGAGACAGATTCATTATTGCGGTATCTATCGTAGAATGGAGGCATGGGATCTTCGGGTACATATATGGCAGATCCAACAATTACATAACGACCATCATCGGTAAAAAGGCTACACTCGCGATTGAGATGCTCTCCATCTGGAGCGACGTTGACCGTGTGATGACGAGCGAAAGAATCTATGGAAAAGTTGTCCTTTTATGTGTTGCGCTTCTTGATCTATCGCAACATCAGCTGAAGAGTGCTTGGATAAACTCTGCAGCAGGTCCCCAGCTGCTGCAGGGCCTTGGAAGCGGTATATCTCTAAGGAGGTCTGATCTGAAGAGAATGCGATGAAGTATTGCCCATCCGGAGAGAACTTCCTGAGAAAACATGGTGGTTTCTCCACGTTGACTACGGTGAAGTTTGGG
The DNA here is from genome assembly GCF_039555335.1 of Amphiura filiformis. Classification (NCBI taxonomy): domain Eukaryota; kingdom Metazoa; phylum Echinodermata; class Ophiuroidea; order Amphilepidida; family Amphiuridae; genus Amphiura; species Amphiura filiformis. The sequence goes on from NC_092635.1 coordinate 48,399,735, forward strand.
AAGATGTTCTGGTGGAAAGTTCGTGCCACATGAAACTGTGTGCCGGGTTTACACCTGTGCGTCTCCCTTTGTCTCAAACGGTAGACAATGTTTTGATTCTGAATCTGGCGGGGTTTGATAGTATCAGGTAGCTCCACACCATTCAGAACTGCCGAGCCGCAGCTTACGTGATCGGTTTTCATTTTCCTGCTGTGTGATTATGAATCTCAACTGGTAGAACCTGCAGAAAAATGAACAGGAATAAACAAACTTAGTTGAACTTCTTAGAGATGTTCTGGACTTCTTATTTAGAAACTCTAGCTCTAGAAATACAATAAAATTACTTGATCAGATCAAGATAGGCAATCTATAGTAGGACATCTTGGCCTGTATGTCTCCAGACTACCTCTAATTCCACTCAGACTACCTTTCCTAAATGCCTATGTTACATTGGTCCAACATTTGTGACACTTTCCTTCATGTCCCTTGACTACCTACAAAAGGCTACAAACCACTTTTCCCGATGTTACACTGGTCCAATATTTGTGACACTTCCTAAGAGTGACTTCAGTCTTGCAAATCGACAGTGATGGTCTGTACAAATACAATGTCCACTTTTCAAATAGTGTGTCCACCCACATTTAGCGAATTTTCTAAACATTTAAAACACACTTTTAGGCATTTAAAAATGTTCACAACTTGCATCCTATAATATATCACAAAGGGTTGCATGATTGTCACAAGGTGGGTACCGTATGCAAAAAGGGTGGAAGTGTAACGTTTTTCCGCATTGTGCAGTTGATAAAATAATGAATCTTCACAACACCTCCTATTGATCTAGTTCATGTATAGCTGATGAATAAGGCTACAAAAGCACTACAGAGCAATGAGTAGTGGCTGTTTAAATCTGAATTTAGGGTGGAAGAGGAGCATGCATTAGTCCCGGTTCAGGCACTCTGTGTATCCACGGGTACCAGGGACTGTCTTTTGGAATTGGCAGGAGAGCATTAAATAACTCTTCTGGAGCCTTTCAGGAGAGCTGTTTAAGAGCATTTACAATAGAATATAAGGAGAGAATTGTCAACTAAGGAGAGCTAAAAATTGCTCTCATCAGATTTAAGGAGAGCAGTAGACAGCAATCCAGGAAAAAAATAGTTGGCACACTTGCACTAAACAATGGAAATGTGTGCCCTATCAAAATTGGAGAGGCTAGTGAAACATGCATGCAATATATGTGAAGTACAGACTCTCCCCTATATCTCACCATTCACCACTCTCCATCTTTCAATGTTGGAGGGTCTTACGGACCGGTTGACAACAAGGCTTGGTCTAACATTGAATTGGGGGAGCGGGGGCAGAGATATACCAAAAGACAGGCAAAGTGTGCCAACCTTTTTTTCCTGGATTGAGGGGCTTAGCTAGAAATTCAGGTTTGCCCATCATTTGAATAAATTTGCTTGTCCCAAAACGTTTACCAAACTTCTACAACCCATTAGGGGTTCAAAGAGTTCAAATATGTGCTGCTATAATTACAAACCTGGTCTACTAAAAAGGTTAATAAACTTTCTGAACACCTACAATTATAATATAGCATCTGTCAAAGGCATTAATTTTGCCCGTCCCAGGAGCAAATTCCACGTCTAAAATGACGGCCAGACGGGTGGCTAGCTAAGACACTGACAGTAGAGAGAGATTGCTCTCGCTCTCCTCAAAAGGCAGTCCCTGGGGTACTCATGCTCATCGATGCACTTTGAAAACATCCCCTTCTGCATATCATTTTCGTGAATATTTCATGATAAAAATACCCCCATTCTTAGCGATTTCCTGGGGCGATTTCACACTTTTTTTGCCCTTCAACAATGTCCCTTTTTTGCTGTAAAACATGAATGATATTTTTAATATCATTAAAATTAGCCTTTTTATTATAGCAGCATTTCTCCAGTTTCCAACCCTGAATAATCATAATGTGATTTTAGCCTTTTTTTTAGGGTCTACATAGACTACAACTTTTTACAACTTTTGTAAACAAATTAAAAAAAAATTTTTTTTACAAAATTGAAAAAAGAGGTGATAGACCTTTAATTACTTGTTATTCTAAGGTAAGGTTGGAATGTTTTTTCAAAGCTGGATCAAGTTGTACATTTGAATTACTTTTGCTTCTATTGAACAGCTAACAATGCATACTACATGATGTAATTCAAGGTCCTTGACAAACTGGCTTTATCCAGCTTTGAAAAAATTTATTTTTGTAGCAGCATTTCTCCGGTTTCCAACCTTGAATACTGTGATTTTAAGGTCTAAAACTTTTTCAATTTTTGTAAACAAAAAAAACCAAACAAACTATTTTGTGTTTTTGCATGCAGTACCCAGATTGCCAGATTCCTGCCCGAAATTTATTAAGTTTCCTGTGTAAAGCAGTGGCGTAGCTATGGGTTGTGGCACCGGGGAACAGCCTTCAAAATAAGAATTTGAAAGGGCAGCCAATCCAAGGCAATTTTGAACATTTTGAAAAGGGCACCTAGGCAATTACATGGTTTTCGGTGGCTTGAAAACAGACAGAAATGCAGGGCATTTAAGGTTATTAATTATTTATACTGTTGTGATTTCACAGCATCTTACGAATGGTAGTGAGCTTTGGCAAAAACTGCATTGCTCAATTCATAGCGAGGCAGCGAGCGTGTAGAAGAATTAAAATATTACAGATATACTTTTATAGGTGCTGCGGTTCTTGAGTTACGTTGTAAAGAGGGCTGAAACAACAACACTTTTGTAAAACGTACGGTACATAATGTTTCCGTCAATTGCAAGCCCGGCTACCAGGGACCTGGGCACAGTGGGGACGTAGCGGGGGAGATTACCAAAGGCAATTGTAATAATCCCCGCTATGCCCCGGGGCACAAATTGTGGGTGAAACCCCCGGTACTGTCCCCGCCCATGCCAGCCGGGTTTCAACGTTTTGATTTTCCCGCTATGAAATCAGCAGTAACTCATGTTTTGATTTTCCCGCTATGAAATCAGCAGTAACTCTCGGGTAACAGCCCCGGCTACATAACGGTACCACGGCCCCGCTACCGGGACGACTGATTGTACATCCCGGGTACAGTCCCGGGTACAGGGACGTACTTTCTGGTAATTTCAGGGTGACAGTCCTGGGTATTGTGTCTACAGTGCCCGGGTCCATGGTAGCCGGGCTTGCACTTGCAATTGACGGAAGCACAACTCATTAACAAGTTTGAAAAGTATACGATTTGCAGAATGAACTTTTGCAAAACATCAAGGTGTTATTTTTCAATAATATATTGATCTAGATAATTAAAATCAATTTTTAGGTTGCTTCGACCAACAATACCTCGTCTACCCTTTCGGCAATTGGATGCCTTGATTAATTTGAGGGCTGTTGGGGATGGAAACTTCTAATAAATTTTTGACCACTGAAATTGTTAATTGTTGACCCCAATCTTTTTTGCCCAGTGCGCTTGTGGCTGAGCGGCTATTAAGGTGTTGGACTGTGAATCCAAGTATCACAGGTTTCGAATCCGAGGTTCGTCTGAGCTCGGCTGGCTCTTTGTGTCCTTGAGCAAGGCACTTCACTCTACTTGCTTAGTGCTTCGGAGGGCACTTTAAGCCGTTGGTCCCGTGTACATGTATTTCTGACATTAATGCAGCGTGCACGTTAAAGAACGTCACCGTCAATCTTTGACAAGATGTAACTTTGCTACGGAAAGTGCTATGAAAAAAAGGTTTTAAGTTTTGGCTTTCTTTCCTCAAGGGCTTTAATTTGATATATAAAATGATGCAGTTTGATGGCAAATTTGAATTCACCGGCATACCTACTTCTTGAGTAAAATGATGCATTGTTTAAACTTAAAAGCGTGATACTACGCAAAGTCAAGCATGTGCATTAATTAGTACAAAATAATACACGCTGGGTAGTTTATAAATTATTATTAATAATAGAAAAAATTATTTAATTCGTGATGTACATCGTGGAACATCTAACTTAGTCTTTTTTTTTTTTTTGTGGCTGTGTGTAGTAACTGTTGTACACATGACGCTATGCTAGAACAAAATATTAATTTCTGACATGATCCTGTTCTGGGTCTGAACTGTTTCTATTCGAAATCTTGATGGCAAAGTGGACAAAAGAAGCACATGGTTCTACTTCAGTTTTTTAATCCCCTATTACCGTATTCGTCCGAGTATAGTCCCACGTTCGATTATAGTCCCACCCCCATTTTTCGAAAAATTCCAGAAATTGTAAAAAAAAAAAAATATTTTGAATTTGAATGCATTTTGAAATCATTAATAGAGTAGGCCCTATGACATGAATACAAATTATCAATTTTCATATTAAAAACACAAAATATCATGCAATTTTATTTTTTTTAGGTCAACCATGAATGATCCTACCATTTAGGTCTAGGTTCATGGACACTCCAAAACCAATAAATAATTTTTTTTTTTTTTTTTTTGAAATTCGAGTATAATCCCACCCCCAATTTTGAAAAATTTTCACCTAAAAAATGGGTGGGACTATACTCGGACGAATACGGTAGGCTATTATTCATGTTGTGTGAATCACTCTATTGACGTATTGTGGACCATCCTTTTGATACTCGAGTATTTGGACAAGCGGAACAGTTTTGACAGACCCTTTGTCTACCTCTCTGACTCTGTTTCAAACGAGGTCGAAATCGTCCTCGCCGAATAGGAAAGTCAGCGTAATAGTACGGCACTGATGACGCTATAATACATCTACATCTACGCTGATACTCAGCAAAGTCCACTTCTGGATGTGAGGCTGAGGTGAGTAGAGTAGCGTTGTGCTCGTGTATGAAATTGGGGGTTACAAGTGTAGTTGAATGTTCTACGATGCATGGATGTACAAGAATTAAATAATTTTTCTAACTACCTGCACTGGCCTTATTTTGGAATTCCTGCCCCCCCCTTTCCTCTTTTGAAAATTGAATTTGGTAAGCTTACAATAATTTAAACATCATGATCAATTACAAATTATCCTTAATTACCATGTGCTTGTTTATCTTTCTTTCATCTTTAATTAAAACTTTCTACCACCGGCTGCCTGAGCTACTTCATTCACCATTTGCAAGAAACATGAACAACAACATCCATCACTGAAGCCAGACGACCAAAACATTACATGACCTTTCTGTACATACCAGACCATGTTCCCAGTGACCCATTTTAAGAATTTAGGGCGACAACTATTTTTATTTTAAAAATTCTGGTATAAATTTCCTCATCGTCACATTTAAACATCTTGTATATAACCGTAATTAATTATATTAATATTTTATTTGAATTTAAACGGTGAATATTTATTTTTGTTTAAAAATTTAGAAGTCAAATATCTGGTTTTCAGGTACGTGGTAACCCACGCGGAATTCGGAAGGGATCCCTTTGTTCGCAAGGTACGTGTTTTAACATGTTTTCTTTAAAATGACTCTAAACGTAATACATTTTGACAAATTAGGGCATGATTTAAAACTAAAGGACACAAGGAATATAATTGAGCTCATTTGAATAATCACACATTGCTTTTCACAAGAATACAACAGTTAACGAGTCTCGGTGGGCGTAGGGAGCAGAATTCGACAGCCATGGCCAAAACAAAAACATTGCCTTGGGGTTGGCCTGATTAGTGATTGTGTTATTGCCAGGGTTCGAATTTGGCTGCAGGCTCATTCTTGTATTATGGGGTCCAATGGTGTGACATACAGTCAAATTTTCAAAATTGAATATTAATGTCAAAAGTTAGCTTAAATTGAGTGGAATTATATTATATACTCTTTCAAAATCTGCAAAATATTTTCAGCGATGATTGCCCAGAAATCTGTACGAAGCACATAACTCAGTGTGGAGAAATCACTCTAAAATGTCGCGCATAACCGGACACCAAACATGTTTTAACCCCTGCTAAACAAAAAATATAAATGCCAAAATGGCTAAAAAGTTGCAAGTTAAATGTGGTTTAGGAGCTTTTATAATGTAAAAATAAAATAACATTATAAGAAGTTGCTGTAACCTTCAAAACAACATATTTGCATTTTGGTCAAAATACATGGTCAAAAATTGACCCAAAAGTTAATTATTGGGCCTGTTTTGTACAATTTCTGTCAGTTTAGATTAAAAGTTGCCATTTTTATGTGGGGCCAGCACAAGTGTGGCATATAAATAGATAAGTGGATGACTTTCTATAACATCAATTTTGTGCACATGAGAGAATTTACGGTGCCCAGTGGTGTCGCGCATAACTGGACACCAAAATATTTGGTGTCCAGTTATGACTGACAATAACAAGCTATCTGTAATTATGTCATACTTTGAAAAGTGTATTTGACCTGCAAATTTATCTAAACATATCACACTGTTGTTTTAAGTATTCATTGTTTAGGGGCTGTGCAATAATTATGAGCCCTGGGGGGAGGGTAAAATTGGGGGGGCAAGAAATTTTTACGAGCCAAAAGGGGGGGCAAGCAATTTTGGCAAGCTGAGAGGGGGGGCAAGCGATTTTGGCACACATTCATGGGGCGCCTTTTTAATAAAACGCTCTAAAAGGCTTAGGAAAACAATACGGAAAGCTTAAATATGCAAATTTTCCTGCTAGCTCTTTCATAACAGATATATAGACCATTTAAGGTTTGTAAATTGGGATCCCAAAAATTTGGCATGCGCAAGGGGGGGGGCAAAGAATTTTTGGCAGGCCGAGAGGGGGGGCAAGCGATTTTTGGCAGGCGAGAGAGGGGGGGCGATTTTTGGCGAGCCGTTTGGAAATTTTACCCCCCCGGGGGGGCTCATAATTATTGCACAGCCCCTTATCAGATACCCAATTTTTAAAAATTATGACATATTATTCATTTTCATGTGTCGGTCATAACTCGGTGTCCAGTTTGTCGTACAATATCCAGCTTTAACTTTAATTCAACTTATTTTGCAATTTCCATTTGTCAGTCATATATTTAAACATGTCATAATATATCATTTGAAGTATTTGTTGTTTACAAATTACCCCATTTTCAAAAAATATAGCACATTTTGCATTTTTACATGTCGGTCATAACGTCACGCATAACGCGGACACCAAAATATGTACTTTGCGTAAGCGCCGTCTTTGTTAACAGATGTTTTGTCGCTAACATTTCTTTCATAATACAATTTTAGTATACATCCTATTCACTCAATAAGACCACAAAAAATAAGCAATGGTCATATATAAATGAAACTAACAGGCAACCAGATGTAGATGATCTTTTTTGTCCCAAGTGGTGTCCATGATTTTCGAGACCTTACATGTAATAAAAATTAAAAATAGCTGTTAACAATTTCTTTTTTGAAAGTTTTTAGTAATAACCCACTTGTTTTGTATAAAAAATTACAAATAGGCCAAATACCTGTTACAGTTTTCAAAATTCAGGGCAAATTATGTGTCGGTCATAACCGGACACCATTGGACCCCATAATACAAGAATGAGCCTGCATCGCATCGCAGTTTGCTCCGTATTTTGAAGTAACTGTTAGTGTTACCCAATTTTGCATAAATTATGCATAAATTTTGCATAAACTGCTGCTACGCATTTTCATTTTTTATTTTCATAATTTTGATTTAAAATACACAAAATTTTTTAACGAATTTGACCAGGGAAGTTGAACCCTGGTTATTCATTGCAGCTTCAGTCAGACAGGGTCTAATTCTGCATAAAACCGGGCAACGTTATTTCTATAGATCTGCTGCGCATTCAAATTGCATTATTGGGCCAAATAAAGCAATAAACATGTTTCACGTCCCCTCCCGCTTCCTTTTTTGAGGTTTTCTCAAATAAATTTTTATTTTTTGAAATTCAGTTATAACTTTTCAAAAAATATGTCTAGGAAGTTGGGATGCTTTTTATAGCCTTGTTAAGAGAAACATTTTAGGGAGGTTTTGTGATCATTAGAGGCAGGGCTGTCAACTTTTGGAATTGCTTGGCGTGAGACAGAGGCGTACCCGGATTTGCGGACTCCAATGTTCATTTTGTACCATGATTATTTGAGCCACGGCGCTCGAGAATGTGAAAAGCGGGGGGTAGGAGCAACAAATTATTCATGACGAAGCGTGAGCTTTTACTCATTTTCAAGCTTTTTGCGTGAGCTTTACTACCTTGGCGTGAGATTATACTACCTTGGCGTGAGACCGTGAGAAAGTGACCCAATGCGTGAGACTCACGGCCAATGCGTGAGAGTTGACAGCTCAGAACAACAAATAAAAAGGGCCTCCTCCTTTTCCAGGCATTATTGTATGTACGGATTATACGCTAAAACAGCTCTAAGTATGGGTATTTACACCAATTTTGTGATAAAAATAGAAAATAAAAAGCCCCTCTTCCTCCTTTTTTTTTCAAAACCCGGACGTGAAAAGCAAATTCGCCGATAATAGGTGATCAAAAGCGATCGGAATGTTACTAAAGTACAGATCGCATTCAGCTTACTTCATATGAGATGATCTTTGGAAAAATACGGCATAATTTCATTTGTCTTGGTGTTTGCGGAATGCCATGCAGCATGCAGTAAAATATTAATAGTATACGTTGCGGCAATTCATGATTGACAACTAACAATCGGCATGTCCTTCGTATCCTCCACTGTCAATTTCTTATCCACTCACTAATCCTCACAAAAGCTTTGTGTTGATTACGTAATGTGTGGAGGCAAATTGCAATAAGTACAATGAAATAATGAGTAGGGCGGGCTCGAGGCGGGTTTCTTCTTCATCTTACGTAACAGTATTGTTCTCCAAAAAACCGGAAGCTTGTCGTTTGGAGCTCTAGCTGAAATACAGCAAGATAATGTAAGATAGTAAATGTAAACCTGTATTTTAGCTAGAGTATCTCGAGCTAGCTTCAGTACTGTCAATGACTGTTTCACAACATTTGTAAACATCCATGCATCACATATCAACATTCAAAGGTAAAGGTTTTGTTAAGAGAAACACAAAATGTGAAATTGATCAAGGAGGGCTGAAAATGGTTGATGTAAAATCTATTTTTGCTGCTCAGAAAATTAAGTGGGTTAGTAAATACAACACCACTTCAGCACCTTGGAAAATTATTTTGAATGAATTTATCATCCCATATGGTAAAGATTTAATCTTTTATTGTAATATAATCTCCCCAAAGCAGATAATGAAATGGCATATTCCATCCTTTTATAAAGATATGTTGATTTCGTATATATTAATTTTAATCCTGATAATGTCGACCCACACCAGCAATGCATTTGGAACAATCGTCGCATCCTTGTGAATCGCCAGTCCATCTATTGTCAGCATCTTTTGATCCATGGTATGAAGTTAGTTAGCGACTTATTTTACACTGATGGACAGTGATGGTACGATTGTTCCATTTAAGGTCTGGAGTGATAGGGTGATTTTTAAGAAGTATTTTTTGCAATGGAGGAGCATTATTGATGCAATTCCTTCTTCATGGAAGCAAGTTTTGAAACAAGGTTTTGACAGGGATCTTTGTACTCCTATAAAGGTTTCGTGTTGTATCATGAAGATAAAGAAATCAATATTAGTAAAAGTGGGTAATGGTGAATCCAACGGACGAGGACACAAAACACATCAAGGATCAATAAATGATACAAGAGGATACCTTGAATATAAACAACAGAAAGGAAAACGAGCAAGGTACACCAACTTGATGTGGGGAAACAAGTAAAATACAGAAGAGAACAATATGCAGGGGGGGGGCAAAACCAGCAAATGTAGGCATAGGAAGTAAGCAAAGTTCGATAGCCAAAAATTACCAGTTCCAAGGCTCACAAAAGTGCTAAACCTGCAAAAACAACAAGGATCAATGGTAATACAAAACTGCACTAGAACATGTGATGAAAATCACTGTGCATATAAACAGACACACTAAACCAAACATCCAGAGTAGGCACAAAATAAGCAAAGTTCGATGGCCAAAAATTGCCAATTCCAGAGCCCACAAAAGTGTCAGGAAAACAGTACACTGGAAGTGATGAAAATCACTGTGTACATAGCAGTCAAACACTAAACGGACAAAAAACAACCGACGTTTCGAGCAGATAAACTGCTCTTCTTCAGGGACAGACAACAAAATATAAAAGCAAACAACAAAAACTACATGCTGTAATTTAAAAACAAATTCAAGTCAAAAACTGAAGGCAAGTTCAAATAGAACTCAGTAGCAAACAAGATAAGCTCAGAGCAAAATAAGCATGTCTTACTTCAATGAAGCACAGTTTACTACGTAGTCTAAAATTGGACCAACGAAAGAGTCAAAAAGCTTGGTGAAAGAATTGAAATTGATACCACCCAGGGCTTTGACTTTACTGATGACCATTCCCAGAGCTCTGGATGCAGAAGCAGCTAGATTTCGGGTAGACACATGAAAATCAAGATATTCGTCAAACCAAATGCCTAAATATTTATAACCACTTACTGTAGAGATGTTAGTATCGCAGCTTCAAGATCTTTCAATTTTGTCTTTATATGTGACAAAAACTCGTCATCAAAATTATTTGCATCAGCTTTGAAAAGCGATTCAAATTCATTACACCATTTGTTTAAAACATGGTCAGTATTATCTGTAGTTTCACCAGTATCTGTTATTACCTCCATTGGTATACTACTACTTTGTTTACAACTGTTAACACCAATTTTACCGATCTCTTTCCAAAACATAGATTGGTCACCATTCAACATATCATCAATATCTTTGATCTTACTGTATTGAAATTGTCGTTTAGCTTTCTTCACAGCTTTATCAAATTGTCTATGAGCTGATTTATATTGCACAAATAAGGTATTACGCATGTTAGGTATTTTACATCTTAGCCAAGATTTTTGTTTACAACACACCTCATCCCAAATCAATTGAAGTGATTCGTTCCACCATGGTTTAGGAGTATGTCTCATACCCTTATTGTGTTTACCACGCTTATTGTTCTTTTTCTTAAAGTTCTTTTCAACTGCAGACTTAATGTAAGTTTCAAACTTGTCATATACACTGTCAACCTCACTCTGATTGCCTTGGTTGGTATTTATTTCAGCAATCAATTCATTTGCTTTTGACACACTAGACTCATCCATAAGAAAAGTGGACGGTATTTCACGCATATCATACAATTTAGCCAGACTTTTCAAGTCGACATTTGACTTATTCACAGATTTTTCATAACAAGAGAAAACATTAGTTTTGAACACCCATGATAACATTGAATGATCAGGTATGGTACTACACACAGGTACACTATACTTTTCAATAAGATCTTGAACAAGTGACACTTCAAACTGAGCAAAGTTCACGTAGCCATCATATGGAACGAGACAGTAATCAACAACTGATTTACCTTTTGTTGAAACACAAGTAAAATTATCTATTACATCATCATTTCTACCGTTTAGACAACACATATTAGCACTTATACAAAAGTCAATGAATGGTTTACCTTGTGAGTTCGTACTAAAATCAATGACTTTACGAGTTTTAACTTCATCAACACCTTCAATATAATCTACACTGTCACCAATTCTGGCATTAAAATCACCACATATTTGCAACGAACCAGTATCTTGAAATTTGTAAATATCAGAAATTAATGCATCAAAAAACTCTTCAGCGTGACCACCGCGACTTGAATTTTCGGGTGGTAGATAACAACAGCAAACATAAAAACTTTCCTTGGCACTTTTGTTAGTAAATTTCAACCACAATATACCATCATGCGTTTTTTCCACAGTTTTGATTGTGAAAGATTTAAGAATACGTTTATGTACAAGGATACCAACGCCACCTGAACCTTTTCTTGCTTTACAATGGAGAACGGATCTATTATGACCAAACCACATATAGTTGGGAACATTTATAACATCATTTTCTTTCATATGAGTTTCTACAAGACACATAATATCAAAATCACACTTAGCAATAATATTTTTACGCAATTCACAGTTTTCTAAGTACCAACCCCCAATGTTCCAGCATCCAATTCAGTAATGAATGATGACAGCCAACTCTGTCCTAGTCCGAATGATCGTGATGAGAACCCGTGTTCTCTTGAGAACCCGTATTCTCAGCGTTGTCACTTGATTCTTTGTACAGTTTGTTATCTATGAACAGTTTACCGCGTTTGAAAACTGTTTTCTTGCCAGCTTTATACGCGGTCTCCGCAACTGATTTCAGTCTGACCGTTCCTTTCTGTCTGACTCGATTTCGCCGGTCTTGATGTAATCGGGCCTTTTAAGTTCCTTCTTTGCTGTGATAATGGAATCTTTATCGATTAGCGAAAGTACTTTAAAAATGATTGGCCTATGACGATTCTTGTCTTGACTCTGTCTACCCGTCCGATGGGCATCGTCTACCGAAATGTGCAGCCCAAGAGCTTTTTTCAGAACGCTGTTTACGATCTCTGCAGGGACCTCATCTTTCTTCTCAGGACCATAGTTGCATAACAACAAATTATGACGCCGTGAATGCCTTTCTAGATTATCACTTGATTCACGCAATTTCTTCACATCACTTTTGTGTTGGTCTATTTGGTGTATCAGCTTAGAGTTTTGTTGTTTTAAAGCTGAGACCTGTTTTTCTATGTCCGTTGTACGGGATGATTGAAATTCAATCGATTCATCAAAATTCTGTTCGTTTTCTTTAACCATAGCTTCCAGTTTGTCTTGGCGTTTTTGGAGGCTAGTAATTGACTCACGTAAGGAATTCTGACCATCAATTATAGTTCTTAGGGAGCTTCTGACAAAGGTTTCAAGTCAGGCTCTGTTTGAGGTTGAATATCAGTACTCACATCATCATCTTTCACGGGTTTAACTTTCCGCTCCTACCTCTCAGTTCCATTGTTGGTGTTGGTGGACCCATTCCGGACACAAAAAGTCACTTAAATATCGTTGAAAGTAACAAAACCAGTCAAATATGGTCCAAGTATGATCCACAGGATACAAATAGTAGGTGATGATGAAAATGAAATGTTGATGGCAAAACCAAATGGTGATATTTGATGATTATTTTGAGTCAATACACACGATTAAATGTGATATGGGCGCTTATAATAATAATAATATATGTGTCATTTTAATCAAAAAGGTTATTTATGACAGTAGATTTAAAAACCAAAAGCCATCTTTTGTGTCTTTTCTGCAATTGATTAAATTTCATTACAAGCTTGAGAAACGCAATTGCTATTAGTAATAATACAATGCACAAATTTATTGATAAATGGCATGTTTTAGAACAGATGTGTTGTTAACTTTCACCATTCTTTTTAAAAGCTGTAATGGATTGCGCTCTTTTCAAACATCATGTAATGTTTTATTTTCATTGTTCTCCTGCATTATGTAAATCTGTGTAGTTTTTCATTTTCTGTATACATGTCTTTCTCCCATTGAGCACAGGGAAATAAAAGCCGTTTTGGAGATGTGAAATAAAAAAAACAAACATTCAAAGTCCCTGTGCATTGTATGCTGTGAATTCTTGCACGTACGGGCGTGGGCATATTCATGAGGGCCGTTTGATCGTGCTAAGTTAAGGTGGTACTACACCCCTGGCCAATTTTTTGCCTATTATTGCATTTTTCTCAAAAATTATAGTGCGTTGTGACAAGTAAGATATGTAAATAATGTATATTATAGGGGCAAGTGCCAAGGACTACAACTACTGCACTGGAAATTCAGCAAGTCAAGGGCAAGGCAAGTAGTTATTGATTTATTGATCAAATATTGGTTTTCCCTCATTTTTGACTGTAACTCCACAACTGTTGTCTGTGCTGAAATAAAATTTCCAGTGCAGTAGTCGTAGTCCTTGCCCCTATAATAGTATAATATACATATCTTACTTGTCACCAATACGCTATCAATATAGTATCATTTTTGAGAAAAATGCAAAAATAGGCAAAAAATTTGCCAGGGGTGTAGTACCACCTTAAGTACTACAGAGAGTCAGAGTCAGTCCCAAATTTTAATACAAAATTCACGTTCTCAGTTACTGAATGTGTATAAAAACATAGCTGTATAATCAATTGCAGTAAACCTTTGTAGACGAGCTGGTATTTTATGCACATCGCGTGCGCGTATTTACTGCGTTGGACGCACTTGTCTCTGATTGGCTGCTGAGGCGATCTGCTGTTGCTGAGTGGAAATTTATGAATGAACCTGAGACGAAAATATTAAAGTATTTTCGTCTCAGGAGTCAGGAATGAACTGTGGTCTGTGCGCTGTACGCGTTGTTAGCTCTGAATTTGCAACATCACGGTAGTCGCGCTCGCCGCTTGTCAAAGGTTTACTGCAAAATAGTATAGTGTAGATCTATTGTGCCGTGTCTATTTATAACGTTGCAACTTGCATGCATGCCTTCACGTAAACGTGATAGAGCTTTTTTGCGTGTATATATGCGAGAGACCGTAAAAATATGCGGTACGTGCGTAGCAGACTCGCATGCTCGCCTGTCACATTTCATGGAATCGTCCTCATTCATTTGTAATTTCTTTTCATTTAATATCCAATGTTATCTGGTGATGCTGAGACTTTGACCATGTCTGTCCAATGTTGACTGTTTGGAGATATACAGGTTTACATTTGCTATCTTACATTATCTTGCTGTATTCAGCTAGAGCGCTATAGGTAGAAAACCCAGGTTTTTATTAGAACAATACAAATACGTAATCCATTCATGACTTCAGTGACACGACCTTGATAGCCATTATTTGGATTCACCATGTCATTTGAACTGAGAGAGAATTGAATAGCTGCGTGTACGTCACAACAGAAATTAGCATCTCATCATTCTCATGAATGCGCAACCAATCTTTAGTTCTTAGACTGACCTGCTTTTAGACGTACCGGTAATGAGCTTGTAGCTGGTTTGGAGTTAGTCTGTAAATCTCTTTCATCCATGATAAACTTGCATTGCATATGGTTCAAAATTTTTGACAGATAGCATCCAACCCTAACAGCATTTCAAATAAGGCGGGCCCTCAGGCCCTTAGCCCATGAAAATCTGCGAGGGCCCACGTAATAACATTTGTTCGGGCCCGTAGAAATTCTGGCTGAACATCATGAGCACCGGATTTATAAGTCGTCATGATCGCACTGAAACACTGATTACGGTAAGCTGCAAAACTGACCTTGTTGTGAATAAAATGTTCACTAAATACTACAAAATGAAGTACATGTGTGTGTTCCTATAGATACAACCCTGGGTTGTGATTTCAGTGAATTTATTCGGGGCCTGTAAAAAAATGAGGGCCCTTAACGTTTTGATAGCAAGGGCCCAAATGGCCCGGGGCTTTTTTTTTTGCTTATTTGAAACACTGAACCCTAACCATGTTAACTGCATGACTGAGCCGTCTGAGGGAAAACGTATGTAGATTTTAATAAGTTCCTAAAAGGTTATTAGACCTGGGATTGACTTATTTTGGTAACTAAACATCACATCATTGTTAGGTTATATGATGACCATATGAAGAAATACATTTGTGCATAGTTTTATGAATATTAATTAGCTAATTTGCATAATTATTTTAACAGGCCTGTAACCATGATTTATTTTTTTTGGGGGGGGGCTGAATTTCAAAATTTGGACCTTTTTGGACGACATGTAGGGGCTAGATTTATACCCCCCCCCCCCATTTTTTCGCTCGATACACTCGCAAATGGGACTTTTTGGGTCAAAAGGGGGGACTTTTGGGGCATTTTGGAATGGGGGGCAGCTTCCCCCAGCCCCAGCCCCCCAGTCATGGGTCTGAATTAATTAGCTGGAGAACCGAGAAACGCCAAAATATGTAGAGCAAGAAATAAACATCGTAAACATGAAGCTCATTAAGGTATCAAATTAAAGCTCTCAGCGAGATCTGTGCATCAAGCCTATTTGTACAGACTTAGAGGGGTAAGGCTATCAACTGTGTCCAAGAATCATGTCATGTGAAATGTCAAGTTTTGTATGGCAGACATTTCACATTGAAGTATGCAGTTAGTAGGCCTAAAAATCTGTGACAGTGTGGGCGAATCCATTTGGATTCTCGCAAGAGATTTTGCAAGAATCCTTGATTCGCGCAAATCTACATCCCGCTCCCGCTGCACAATGATTGAAAAAAATACTGCCCTCATACAGTCTCATTAAGTCATCCAAGATGGCAACTCTGGCGAACAAAAGATCGGCCCACAACCGATGGCTGTTTTTACTTTTAAAATGCCCTCTCAAATCAGTATTATTGTACAAATTATTTTACCATAATTCGCCATTTTGGGTTCGGTTGCTTAAAAAATGAAGTATAAATAGTCAAACCAGGAGTCAAACTTGGTACATATTTTTTTCTTTCTGTAAACTGCCAATGCACTACACGCGAATCCATATGGATTCGCCGGTTGATGTTTTACGAGAATCTTTGCGCGAATCGATTCGTGGATTCGCGTTTGATTTCTGAGCATGGTTAAAAATACGCTCAATGCACAGATCAGGGATTAAAAAGCATATTCATTCCAAATTTCAAGCCAGTAGGGGGTATAGTTTTGCTTCCACATTTTTTTGAAATTCCAAAATTGGTGAAAAAATGAAAAAGTGTTATTATTCAAATTAATATTGAATATTAATTAGCTAATTAACATAATTTTGATGATCAGAATATACTCATGGATTATTTTTGCATTTTTTGTTGACAGGTTTTCATTTGTAAAATTTGAACAGAATGTTCAATTTTGATCAAATAAGAAGTAAAAGAAAACTGAAAGTTTAGGGAATTTCATACGAAATCTCAGAAAATGACATTTTTATCACCCAATCCCAGGTGACCGGGTGTCATCGCATTGATCATGTAACACCATTTTGATCCACTTTAGCATTAAAATTGCAAATTGGTGTGCTTTTATCCAGGTTAAGTCATTTTGGCAGCCGGAAAGCGGGAAGACATGGATATTGCACACCCTTTTGAAATTTTGCCCATATGCCACTGATAAGTTTTGAAAAGGTGCACATACCCGTACACCACCTTTACATGTGAGTGCCCCCCCTTGGAGTTAGTCACTTTAAAGTGTATGTTGGTTAAAACTTTGTTCCCCGTTTGTTCAATGTTTTGATGGTTTTCTGCAGTAGGATTGCACACATATGAAGAAGGGAGCCCTCTATATTGAGGAAGGTGGTCATCATAATTTGATACTAGCTAAAAACCTGATCACCACAATCGCTATTGAGTATTATTGACCATCAATTTTGCACAGCAAACTACACACAACATTTTATTTTGTTAAACAATTTTGATGGTACAATAATGGTCTGAGGGAACTCAACTCACATGTAAAGGTGGGATGGATCTGCCGATCTGAAAAAGAGTCCCTTTTTCAAGCTCCCTGACAGTTCTTTTAAGGGCTTAGATAGCAACGTTTGCGCAGTATTTTTTGGAACCTGAAAGCACATCAGACACATCAAATTGCTTTCTGAATACGAGGAATGTCTTTGATATCAAATAATTTAGATTTTTTGAAATTTGCTATTTTTTAATACAAATTAAATTTTATGGCAAATCATTAAACATTTATATTTTTGACATTTAAAAATTTTAGGTCTTTTGGGGAAAAAATCCATATCTTTAATACAGAAGGTCGGGTAATGGACCTCTATCTTGTTGACTAATAAGTAAAGGTATAAAGGCAGATGGCTTGATCATGATTCTCAGTGTTGTATAACTTTGGCTTTTTTTACTGTTTGAGTAAGGTAATCAAATTCAAAAATGCAGCGTGAATCAGATGTATTTAGCAATGATTATCCTCCACTTGGTTTGGTAGAATCAGTGTGACCAAAATTGAGCCCATGAAAAAGACAAGGGCAATCTAATAAACAGAACTTTTTTTAATAGTTTAAACGGAGGTTACAAATTTAATGCAAGGAGTTATCATGGTTATTTGGTCTTTTGGGGTATTTTTTAGTGGAAAGGCATACATTGTAACTAAACCAATGGCGGATGTTGTAGTTTGGCTAGCTGGCTGGCGGAATGCGGAATAATGCAAATTAAGAGATTAGTGTTTATGTGACATCATTTGAAATTCTAAAAATTATTTGTTACAGATTTCAGAAAACTGGATTTAAAAAGAAATTGTGCTTTTTCACAGTTTTTGCCAAAAATCTGGAAAAAGTGATTAATTTGTCATGGTGTTTTGTAGCACAATTTGCCACAAAAAATTAGTTCTCTCCAAAATGTGGGCAAAGTTTGCTTTATTTTCAAAGTCCAGAATAATTTATTAATTTTGCATCTCTTTTTCATCACTATTTGATATATTTTGAGTAGTCCCCACCCAACCAAAATTAAGAAACATCACCTCCACCCCCACCCCCAGATTTGTTATCATTCATTATACCTCCCAGCATGTCCCCACCCACTATCATGATTGATTTAGAAGCTAGTATTATATTTTTCTAACAAAATAAAAATCATTGAAGTGTTTCTCTAACAAAAACAATCATTTAGTGATGGCAGTGTAAGTCAAGTGCTAATGTCAATTCAGTAGCTAATTTGAGCAGTTTTTAAATTGAGAGGTCAAGTTCACGCCTTCATAAAAGCATTCAAAAAAAGGAAAAACATGAAAAACAATTTATATTGTTAACTTGTATTGCTATTAAATACTACATGGATATTCAAGTCAACTACCGTACAATTATAATGTATGCTCATATATCCAATCTCAAATTTATGGAAATCCATCTATTTTATGCTTTAATTGTATGCTTTCCGATTATACAAATTTAATTTGAAAGTAAGATTTGACACAATGGAATAACATAAACTACTTAGTACTAAATCCCTTTCTCATGAAGCTTTGATTGATCAGCATAAATTTAGATTTTTGTTTAAATACTGCATATTTCACCAGTTCCCTATGAAATTATAACAGTTTGTAGCCGATTGTTGCTGATAGGGGAGAGAGAGAGAGCTGCGTGATATCTTTCTTAGCAGGAGGAGGGAAAAAAAGATTAAAATTTCATCGGAAAGGTAGCGTTGAATTTTAATAAACTTAATAATGTATAGCATCCACATCTCCCGGTTGTCAACGACATCAAGTGTGTTTTCAAGAATTATTGTATGGCATGCATAATTCAGGTTTGATTCCCCACCAAGCGATGTAATTATCGCCGTGGCGGTATATTGCAAGCCTGGGCTTGCTGTGCAGGCAGAGCATGCTGGGTAAGGACCTGTAAGTGTTGGGTGTGCGTGCATGCACTGAGTGCGGCACGTGGAGAGAGCCCTCAGGAGTTGGGTAGTGGTGTCCATAAATTACATGACGGATTCTTATGTTACAAAACCAAAGATGCTATCATCTTTTGTAAATGGATCAGCTCTTCTTACTAGGATCCCAAACATGCTCATATATCAGGGCGTAGTTCTAGAGCCCAATACACTTGTACATTCATTGAATGAACTTTGAATAAATTGGGTACAAAAACTCATCCTCCACAACTTGATGTTGGCTATTGAGACGTAGAGGTTACTGAATTGTGCCGGTGGAGGTGAGAGCGTATTGGCTCATAATGTCTGGTGTTGATCGTCACCTCGTGGTGTAATTGCAAGCGGGTTTCAGGGGCAGCACCTACTGACGGAGATTGTCTGTCGGGGGTTTCTGCAACTGCAACCTGTTGGGTTTGGTTGGGGGAAATGAGATGCAGAAATTAGCAACAGGCATATGGGTGGCGTAGAAATATTGTGCATCAATGCCTAGGGATTAGCCTATTACTGACACTATACGCTTCTTTTAACGGTAGATGAGAGCGGAGTGAAGGAGAGCAAAGAAGATGTTAATTTTGTAGCAATTTTTTTTCTTGCTCTTCCTGAGAGCAAAATTTCATTAGGTAGATTCTTATCTTTTGGTACTTGAATTATTGGAGGCAATATTTACACTTAGATTGGGGTGTCATTATGCGGAGTTGCGGGGTTTGTTACTTTGAGTCAATTTGTCATATAAGCCTATTTCTTATGTACATTAAATATATATATCAAGATGTGTTCGCAAGTCTGGCAACAAATGCTCTTGGAATATGCTGCAGAAAATCATGTGTGTGTTGTTGCCACATATTTCCTACATGTATGTGACATTTTTCCCCAAAATGATTCTTTTCTGTGTGCTGATGATGATAAAAACATGGGAGTAGCCAAATCTGGATTAGATATTATAGAAATAATCATTAAACTTTCATTTTGATTATTTGATTATAAAAATGTAAAGTTGTCATAAAAGCCGAAACCCTTTTAGCTTTTATGACAATTTTACATTTTTTGAAATCAAAATGAAAGTTTAATGATTATTTCTATAATATCTAATGGGCTATGCCATTTGAATACCATACCCCCCTCCCTTGAGGAAGAGTTTGGAATTCCAACCAAATGCAACAGGTTTAGCCATACACATCAAAATGTAGTGGAAAAAGGTGAGGAAGATTTTGGAATTTCAAACGAAATTTCCAAAATAGGCTCAAAGTGGTATAAAATCCCACTGGATATCATCATTTTACATTACAATGAAGGATTTCAGTAAAAAAATATTCCATTTGCTACAGGAATTGAGGTAGCAGGCAGCATCTTCCATCTTTCAAATGGAGTAGCCTGGCATGAAAAGAGTGGTCGGGAGAGTCAGTGGTCAGACGTAAAAACCCCTGTCACCTACCACCTTACCCCAAGGTAATACTGACTGGGCAAACCTCACGAGTTGATGGTTGGTTGGTGAAGTGAACCCCATGATTTTGATTTCGCTCACATGAAAACCATTTTTAAGGGAAATTTAGGATAGAAGTTTTAATCGAAGTTTAAAATAGAACTTGCTTAAGGGCTGGGGTATGAGCGTTTGGACAGTATTTATTGTGGGACATTAGAGCACATCAGACATATCGAATTGCATTCTGAATACGAAGAATGTCATTCTGATATCAAATAATTTTGATTTTTGAAATTAAGCGTAATTTAATACACATTTTATGGCAAATCATTAAAATTGATATTTTTGATATTTAACAGTACTTGAAGTAAACTTTATAAATCTGATGATTTATACTTAAAGTGTATGTAGGTGGGATGAAAAGCCAGCGATCAATTGAAAATTTTGACCTTTTCAGTATTGAAGATGTGGATTTTTTTCCCAAAACACCAAAAAAAAAAAAATTAGGTCTTTTTGGGAAAAAATCCATATCTTCAATATGAAAGGTCAAAATTTTCAATTGACCGTCGGCTTTTCCTCCCGCTACATACACTTTAAGAATATGTCATTAGATTTATATAATTTACTTCGAGGACTGTTATATATCAAAATTTGAAAAATATCAAATTTTTATAATTTGTCATAAAATTTGTATTATATTGTGATTTTCAAAAATGAAAATTATTTGATATCAGAAAGACATGCTTCAGTATTCAGAATGCAATTCGATAGGTCTGAGGTGCTCTCATGTTCCACAAAAAATACTGTCGAAACGCAATAAACGCTCATTTTAGATCCCTTAAAACATCTTAGATTTCATAGTTTCATGAAAGTAACATCATCGGGAACATCATGGATGAGGATTGAGGATAGCTATATATTCTGACTGTACGTACAAAATACTGATCGAGTACTTTATACCAGGACTTTATATGCCCTTACATGTATTTGTCAAAGACTACTTGCTTTGGAGGGGGACAAGCCGCTTTGAGTTACGATGAAGGGGGATGCCGTGAGTGGAGCCCCTTCGAAAGACGCGACATCGAGCCGTGAAGCCCATGGCTATGCCTATTACAGGATACATGTAGTCATGTATGACATTTATAGTAACAAAAAATCCAGATGGGGGGGTCCAACAACACATGCCCTTTGTACACTAAAAGCTTAGTTAAAAGAAAGGTAAACGTAAAATAATTTTGCCCCCCCTCCCATTCCCTCATCTAAAAATGTACAAGATTCACTAGGATCCAAAACATTCTCATCTATTAGTGCACAGTTCTTTAGCTCCAATAATTTTGTACATTCATTGAATGACCTTTGAAAATTTGGGTACAAAACTCATACTCTGCAACTTAAGGTCAAATTTCGCATTATGATTGTTAAATTGAGGTTATTGGACTATGGCATTGGGATGAGGCCATTGTGGTTCATAGTGATTGCAATTTTCAGTTAAACTATTCAAACTATTAACTCACTGTCGCTGGACATGTCTTGTTTTTTTCATATGAAATGTTGAAGAGTGGAATGGAATTACCAGAAATGTTTGCTCACCCAGTGCATTGGAACTTGTAATGACATGTCAAGGAGTTTGCAGACGCAATGTAATCAAAATTGAAGTGACCGAATCAAGCGAAAAAATATGAGGAACGGTTAGGTAGTTGCATTTAAAAGTTGTCTGAAAAATGTTTTGACGCATTGTCAGTGAAATGCTTTGACCCGAAGTAACATGAAATTTGTATGTTTCCAGTGAAAACTAAAAATGGAAAATAGATGTGACCCGGTGTGTCCTGTTGGCTCTTCCAGCTAAAATCCATACACCCCCTGTGGAAAACATGGCCACACAGGGAGTGTGGGCATCATATGGAGTGACCCATTCAGGTAACCCCCATTTGAAATTCATACTCTGCCTGTGGAAGATTAAGGTAGAGTCCAAAGTTTTCCGTTTTATGGAAAACAGAAGAAATTCACGGAATCGGAGGTACAACACGGAAAATGACATTTTTGTATGATGTGACAAAAATTGTTAAAAGATAAATAAAAATTAAAAATAAATGTTAAAAACAATCATGAGTTGTGTATGTCAATTTTATGATAAAAATACTGTTAAATAAAGTACCGGTACCGAAATAAAGGTATATTACCGAGGCATGAACCCCCTATATCCCTCCAAACATCGTAATAGTCGGCCTATTATCGTGAGAACATTCCAATCAGAGCATATTGATTGCGATATTGAACACTTTATTGTGATATTAATATCATGGTTTATACATTTTAAGCTTTATTCATGACACGGATTTACAAATTTTACAACACGGATTACAACACGGAAAATGGATTTTAGAAAACGGTAAACTTCGGACTCTAGATTAAGGTCATGTCTTCCATAGGGGGTGTATGGATTTCAACTGGAATAGCACATTGTTGCACACATGTGGAACCAACAAGACCTCTGGGCAGCTCAGCTCTCATCCATCTCACAAGCTCCATCGTTTCTTTACCTTCTTTGATCCATGCGTGGGTGGATTGAAGATTCTATTAAAAAAATCGAACAAGTTTAGAACCATTTTTCACAGAATTGAGTGTAGTCATGGTAGTCTAGATGCAGTTGTGAAGACAAAAATGAATGTCCTCATTTCAAACTGTCAGGTCACAATTTATAATGATGGATTATGCTAAGTGATAAGACTTCAGCGCGATTTCGTTATTTGCGCAGAAAATTGTGGTTTTGATGTCCGTTGAGTTTATTTTGTATGTTTTTTTTTTGATGACATGTTCATTGCACTTATCACAAAAAATTTGAGGGAAGCTTAAAACCGGTCGAAAATCACGCGAAATAGGTCTCATTTTCTAGGTTCAAATTCCATATTATAGTAAGTGTTATTTAAATTATAATTTTTGCATCAAATTGTAAGTTTACAGATGAATATAATTACTGATAAATCATGACAACACATGGTGAAATGGGTGCTGCCATTTTGAATTTCAACCCTGAAGTTGAACCAGAAGTCGAACTTTGTAATGAATCGGAAGTGAGATGAATATCATATTTTTTGTGTCTATTTTTAAGATCATATTTTCTAGAAAACAAAGAGGGTGTTGTTTGCTGTCATAAATCGCGCAAAAGTCGGGTCCTTGGATCAAGCGCCCTTTGCACAAGCACTTCCACTCTCCCTGCTAAATGTATCATGAGAGTTCATCACGATCTCTTTTAAGATAACATTCTCAAGTATTTGCACATTTTGATTGCATTGTGGTTAATGATTACCGAAACCAACGTGGTCAAAAGTCTGTCTAGGCCTTGTTTTATTGATGGATCGTTGAATTCACTCTTGTAGTCATTTGTGTGTCAGATGCGGAGGTGTAAAATGCTCCCGGGGAAATGCTGTTCACTGCACATGATTTTTTGGACAACGCAGAACTAAAACAGTCATAAAACAGTGTTCCCCATGCCAGGCTAAATAAGAGAATTGAAATTAAGGAGCATTACGAAAAGTAATGAATCTTTAATGGTTTCAAAAACATGCAAGTTCATCTTCAGCTTCTAACAGTTACTCACCTGCCATCGAGGGTGGCAATCCATACTTACAACTGCAGGCTTTGGCCATTGAAAAATACTGGTGGGATACACATAGACTATGCCATAGTCGAATTTTATTAAAAATATGTTATTATTAGTCATGTTGAACCCATTTTGTTGAACTCAAAATTATACTGATGTTTATTAAAATTAAAGTATTCAATAGTAAAATGGTCATAAAGAATTAAAAATATCAGATAATTAGTGACAGTAAAAGTACCTGAATGCAACATTATCTTGCATAATTATAATGGCTCACTTTAATACTGTACAATTCTGATTTTGGAATCTACCAGTTTATTGCCCGGTTTATTGATAGCGAACCCCGAAAATCCATAGTCGAATTTTATTAAAAATATGTTATTATTAGTCATGATGAACCCATTTTGTTGAACTCAAAATTATACTGATGTTTATTAAAATCAAAGTATTCAATAGTAAAATGGTCATAAAGAGTTAAAAATATCAGATTATTAGTGACAATAAAAGTACCTGAATGCAACATTATCTTGCATAATTATAATGGCTCACTTTAATACTGTACAATTCTGATTTTGGAATCTACCAGTTTATTGATAGCGAACCCCGAAAATCCGACTATGGACTTTGAATTTTAAGCAGAACTTTACCCGGGACTTTGCTCTCTAAAAACACACAGTCAAGCATACTTGTTTATCAGTCCATTAACCACAAGTACTAAGCATGGTATAGTACAAGACACGCTAGATGTTTGATGAGAGATTAACTTTCGCGTCAACACAAAAAGCGCCAAATACCACAGATAGTTGTGTACGGTGTAGTTAATGGTAATGGCGCTGGCCCGGAAGATTTAAACAATAGCGAGATATGGGCGACCAATCACAAGGCAGATCCATTTAAAGATGCATTACATCATGGCCAATTTTAGTTAGGCCAGAAATTGGCCTAACTCTCCATAGAGTCCTGTGTTAAAAATCTTAACCGCAAGGCAAAGTCAGTAGTCCACTTGGGAAGCTAACAAACAGAGGGAGTGCGGTGACTGAAAAGATCAGTACAGATGTGAAAATCTATCAGTTGCACACAAATCAATATAAATCAGAGTTTTATGCTTAAATGTAATGGCCAGAGTATGCAAAATGGGCAAGTGGACTACGGAGAAGTCTAGGATACACATAGCTCTTGAACTACAGCATCTTCTGTTTAGGATTAGTGATGTGTTTGATTTAAATTGTAGTTCTTGGATTGTATTATATTGTCTAGCTGGCCTCTAATTTGCATATTTGCATAATTAATCAGCTAGTTTGCCTAAATGCTAATTATATGCAAATTAGAGGGCTGCTAGACTACATAATACATTAGAAGATAATAGAAACACTTTGACTAAGTTTCAAGGTGAAAAGTATGCAAAATAAAAATAACCTGAACATTTAATGCATTGCCAAAATTACATATTAATGAGCCTTTTCAGTCATTCTAGCTCAATTACTGATAAATAAAGAAGATACAAAGAAAATTTAAATTAAATTGATATGAAAACCGTATGTCCGATTTGCTTCAAACAAAAGGCATATTGATCAGTGTACTTTGCCCTATACAATTAATCTATTTTGAAAAACATGCTCTGAGCATTTCCTGATTTCCAGTAAATGCCTACAATTCCATCTTAAGATCATACCTTCCATAGGGGGTGTATGGATTTTAACGGGAATAGCCCAATTCAGAGTCTGTTTAAACCCCTGAATTAAAACTTATAAAGAATAAAAAATCCTTTAAAAAGGTAAAAGAAGTGAGAGTTATAATAGACTTATAAAGCCAGGGTAACAAGATTTAGCCTGGATGTTTTGCTCCACAGAGGAATGCCTTATCATGGGAAATGGCTTTTCAGTGATATATAAATGAATTTTACTACTCAAAAGGTGTTCAGGGCTTATTCCAAATTCCACATTAACTAGGGTTAGGGGTGCCCGGGTTTCTTCATGCTAAAACATGTTACAGCATCTTTGCTTTACATTTTTTAGCAACTATACATTCTGATTTGCTTGATTGAAGTAAGATAAATCCCAAAAAGTCCTATTAAAGTTTAGTAATCTTGAAATTGGTGAAATTTATTAAAAACAATCAAAAATATATAAAATTACCCGTAATTGGGGAAATTACTATTTATACAGTAGCGTGTCTGTGAGAACATAATCAAAAGCTAACAGATTTGATAGCTTGGATTGTATTTGAAGCAATTCATTAATATATCCCGCAAGAAAGAGGTTTTTTTTTTGTCCTCACTTTGTTCAGATGAATAATTTCTACATGTTTAGAAGTGCACCGGGGGCATGGATTCAATATGATTGAGTTTGGTTAAAGATTTTTGTGAAGCTGCTGCTAGCAAGCAAACATGTTGTTTCCTGTACGGAATCAATGGGTCTCATTAAATGGCTGTTTTGGGCTTTAAACAGGTACCGTAGTTAATTGCTTAGGTTTATATGGAGATATTTAAAAAATATGTTTATGACATCAAAATACGCAGAACAAAATTCATCATTAATTGATTACTTTATCTGGTGTTTTTTTAACCCTAACCAAACCCTTTTTGGCAAGGGGGAAGGAAAGAAGGAAGGAAGAAGAAAAGAAGAAGAGAAAATTCTTTTTGTCGGGTGCAATTTTGATTCCCACTGACTATTTTAACGGGCTCATTTCAGCATTAACAGATCAACACTTGTGGTGCTCATAATTAATGTGTTTCAAGAGAAAAGTCTCTAGAGAGATGTAAATTTTGTCACTTTTGAAATGCTCTCTCTTTTTATTCAAATTGGTATAATTTTGGAAAATAAAGTCATTTCGTGCCGAATGAGGTATCAAAAGATGCAGAACAAAGTTCTCCATCTATTGATTGCTTCATGTGGTAATTTAGGTTTAGTGTTTGTAAGAAATTGCTTTTGCTTCAAGTGTACATATACTTTTTTAGGGGCAGTATATTTGAAGAATCTAGTTTTTTTTATAGGTAGTTTTATATAGATGCCTCTCAAATAAAACCTGAGTGCATTCACACAATAGGACGTCCAACTGAAGCCTCTCAGGGTTCCGAAGACTTAGAGGTTTGGCCTCCTATATATATGAACGCAATTTTTGTGTAAATGGGTTTTCTATCGAAATATCCAAACCTGACAGGAAGCATGTATGCTTGCTGACTGGAATGTCTCAAGTGTCATTTTTGGAAGCTTTTATCTCGTATCACCTGGTCCTGGACCTGATGCATTTGTGTAGCTTGAGTTTGCCTGGACTAAAGCCTCTGAGGTTAGAATCCTTTGAGAATTGGCCTTGTCATTAGACACAATTTACATGGGGTTTTCTGACTAGAATATCTTGTCATATTCGGAAGCTTTTAGCCCGGGGCTTTTAGGTCCTATCACATGGTCCTTCCTCTGGGTTTTTTTTTAGTAGCTTGAGCTTTTATCTCATATCACCTGGTCCTGGACCTGGTGCATTTGCATAGCTTGAGTTTGCCTGGACTAAAGCCTCAGAGGTTAGAATCCTTTGAGAATTGCCTTAATATTGGACACAAGTTACGTGGGGTTTTCTGACTAGAATGTTTTGTCATTTTCGGAAGCTTTTATCTTGTATCACCTGGTCCTGGACCTGGTGCATCTGTGTAGCTTGAGTTTGCTCCGACTGAAGCCTCTGAGGTTAGAATCCTTTGAGATTTGACCTTATTATTGGACACAACTTACGTGGGGTTTTCTGACTAGAATGTTTTGTCATTTTTGGAATCTTTTATCTCATATCACCTTGTCCTGGACCTGGTGCATATGCATAGCTTGAGTTTGCTCCGACTAAAGCCTCAGAGGTTAGAATCCTTTCAATTTGTCCTTATTATTGGACACAACTTACATGGGGTTTTCTGACTAGAATGTCTTGTCATATTCGGAAGCTTTTAGCTCCGATCACATGGTCCTTCCTCTGGGTGTTGCATAGCGCCAACTGAAGCCTCTGAGGTTAGAATCCTTTGAGATTTGGCCTCACAACTTACATGGGGTTTCTTTTATACTATAAGTACTCCTAATTTTCGGAAGCATTTAAAGGCTTAAAGGAGTATTTCGTGATCCTAGCATCCTCTTTTTATGACATTTTTCAGTACATATCCACGAAAAAAGCCTATTCCCAAAATTTCAGTTGATTCCGATTTTATGCTTATGCGAGTTATGCATGATTATGTGTATTACACTGCTCCATAGACAATGCGTTGTAATTCACCAGAACGAAATTCAAATTTCACGATATCTTTGCAAAACGAATTAATCTGCAAGAAATATTTTGTACATAAACATTATGTAGCCAGAGGTTTCCAGTGATATAAAAATCCTCAACTTTTTTTGAGAAAAGTGGGGGGATGAGGCTGTGGATCACGAAATGCCCCTTTAATGTACGATTTCCTTCAAATTTTATATTTGTCATTATATATTCAAAATGCTGAAATAATAAATGTAATAATGATCGGGAATGGTTTCTGTCCATTTTGAGCTGAAATAACGAGGTAACATGAAAGAAACACTGCTTGTTATTTTAGCCGTTTAACACGCAGTTCTATGGGCGGACATAAAGTCATAATTTCTTGAATTATGACTTTATGTCGAACTTTCCTCTGTTTACCTACAAACACAACAAATTTGGCTGATTCCATTTTGGTGCAAGTTGTGACATGTGTAAACATTACAAATATGCCAAAAAATCAGGTTTGAAAAAAATTAACTAAATTCATATTATAAGATCGTACATTATGACTTTAAGACCTGTTACATGGTCCTTCCTCTGGGTGTGTTTGCATCGCGCCAACTGAAGCCTCTGAGGTTAGAATTGGCCTTATTATTGGACACAACTTACATGGGGTTTTCTGACTATGTACTACTCGTAATTTTTGGAAGCATATAGCTCCTATCCCATGGTCTGTCCTCTGGGTGTGTTTGCATACCACCAACTCAAGCCTCTGAGGTTAGAATCCTTTGAGATGTGGCCTCATGTATGGGGTTTTCTTACTAGAAGTACTCCTAATTTTCGGAAGCATTTAAGACCTATCACATGGTCCTTCCTCTGGGTGTGTTTGCATAGTGCCGACTGAAGCCTCTGAGGTTAGAATCCTTTGAGATGTGGCTTCATTGTATGGACACAACTTAATGAGTTTTTCTTACAAGAAGTACTCGTTATTTTCGGAAGCATTTAACTCCTATCACATGGTCCTTCCTCTGAGTGTGTTTGCATAGTGCCAACTGAAGCCTCCAAGGTTAGAATCCTTTGAGATGTGGCTTCATTGTGTGGACACAACTTAATGAGTTTTTCTTCATCACAATTTCCATTGTCTTGTTGCCTGGCAGTATGCTCGTGCATCATATTTTATTCAGGGCTTGTGTTTTTAAAACTCCCGCCACATTACAATTAAGACTATTGAACAGTGTACTGGGGTTCACTCAAGCATATCGATATACCAGTCCCTTGCCTTTGTTGATAAACATTGAGGTCAACTCATCTATAATTTTGGAAGCTTTTAGCTCTTATAACCATATTGTTCCTCTATGGTGAGCTCACATGGTTTGAGCCTTGAACTGAAGCCTCTGGACTTCTCTGTGAATGCATCTTATGTGCATATGGTTTTTCTCGTTTGAAATAGGAAGTCCAAACCGTGCAGGAAGCATGCTTACTACAGTACAATCGCTTCTATATTTTCGGAAGCTATTAGCTCTTATCACCTGGGTCCCTGTGCACTTTAGGTTGACCACATGACCTTGTAGTACCATTAATTATCATTAAAATATACACCAGGCACAAAAAGAAACTTGTCAGTTATAGTCACCCTTGCTGTTCAACAACCTGATAATTTTGGATTATTCTGAAATATACATTTTGTTCATTGGACTTTTATTTCTCATTTTACACCTTGTTCGTGAAAATCGAACATGAATTGACCAAGATATGCATCTCCAAACCCTCAAAAGCCCAAAATCAAATTTGCAATTTCAACAATTTTCAATGGGAACGCATCGTTGTATTGCACACAAGCACCACGGGCCAATCAATAAAGCACACAATGTAACAGGCACAATTGAAGCGTTGAAATTGCAACTTTTGATTTTGGTGTTAGAAGGTTTGGAGATGCATATCTTGGTCATTTCTTGCTCGATTTTCACGAACATGGTGTCAAATGAGAAAACAAAGTCCAATTTACAAAATGTATATTTTAGCTTGTTGAACAGCAAGGATGACTCAATTATCTATTCATTCATTGGAGCAGCATTGGAAATAAATATATTAAATATTAAATAAAATTTATTAAAAAAATATCAACAATTTTTGGTGCACCCTGTCAATCTTCAATGTGATTACACAGATTTTTATTTGAAGGGCGAGACTGATGATGCTTCATTATGTTTGTGAACATACCTGGGAACATTGAAGCACAATGTACAAAATCCTACGTGAGATATTTGTTTGTTTGAGAAAAACACATTTGAAAATTCAGATTTACATTGCTGCCTCAGCACTAATTGACCATTAATTGGGAAATTATGCTAAAATAAAAGGCATTTTGAATGCAAAAATGGTGTGATATTACCCATATGTTGAAAAACAGTTTTTTAATCATTTTGACCATGTAATGTAAAAAAACGCCGCCATATCTGAAAGAAGAATTGGATTTAAATCACATGCAAGCTATTTTTGAACAAAACAAAACATGGCACATTTTCCGCTGTCTATTACATCTCTCTCGTCTACAAGCTTATTACTTTCATCAAATAAAAGCTTACAGTGTTTGTTTTTACTGAAACAGACACATTACCTTGAATTTGTCAATTCTATTCAAGTAATCCCAGTTTATCAAATCTTTATCAGAAACCGTGAGCGTAATAGCGAATAATAATTTTATTCCGACTTAAGCAAAGAGAAAATAACCTGCCAAGATCGTAATAAATTGCATGGATCATTTACATTATATAATTGTATGGCATCAAATCATAATGGATTAATGTCACATTGCAACATGAAGAGGCTTGTTTTTTGACTTGTGCATGCACCATTATCATTCATCATTGGGCTGTTCCAGTTGAAATTCATACATCCCCTGGGGAAGACATTGCCGTAATCTCCCGTAGAGGGGGTTTAGATATCAAATGGAGTCCACCCATTCAGGTAACCCCATTTAAAATTCACACACCCTGTGTGGGAGATTAGATTAGATGTCTTCCATAGGGGTGTATGGATTTCAACTGGAATAGCCCATTAACACTGGGATCTCAAATCCATGCTTATTTCATCATCGATGCATACAATGTGCTATTACAGTTGAAATCTATACACCCCCTATGACAGGGTTCGAGGTTTGAGGACGGTTTTACTGCCAAAATGGGGGGAAAATGAAGTTCATGTTATCATAACATTATACATGTTTTCTGGACTAGAATTTTGTGCTGAGTCCATTTCTGAACTTTTTAATACACAGGGTATCACCATTTTAAAGATATGTAACAAATTCTAAGCGCATGTTGTTTTTACGAAGAATGATATGAAAATGTTAACCAATCCTGGGAGTCTACTTGGAACACAACTGTATTTAAAAAAGTTACAGAGCATTATTACTTCAGTTAAAGTTGTTTTGAATCTATAAATATGTTAAACAAACTATAAAGACTGCTTAAACACTGTTCTCATGTATGAAAATGAAATGATGTTGGTACTGAGGCCCCTGTATTCCTATATAAACGCATCCCAAAAAGAAAGTATCCAGTTTGATTTTGGTCCATAAATCAAAGATGGGGTCTTAAATCAAGACCTACCAAAAGTATGGTACAGATGAATTTATTCCGCACAGTTTGATACCTCATTTGTCCAAATCAATGCAGAATTGATGACACAGTGATCTTTTAAATGCAATCACCTCAATTTTAAAAGTTGCAGTAATCCCTATTGATGTGGTTTTCTTGCTTCTCAAGATTCTTCATAAAGGTACACAATAACAGAGACGGTATAAGACTGTTTGACTTCACTTCTTGTGTTTTATTCAATACAGATGCTCTTTTACTCCTTCCTCAATGTTTTACTCACAGTCAATATCTGGTATGTCCTCCTGCTGCATCAATAACTGCCAAACAGACATCGTTGCCCATATTGAGCATGTTGAGTAGCAGGACCAAATCAATAGAAATTTACTGCAACTTTTAAAATTGAGGCGATTGCATTCAAAAGATCATTGTGTCATCAATTCTGCATCGATTTAGACAAATGAGGTATCAAAATGTGCGGAATAAATTTATCGGTAACATACCTTTGGTAGGTCTTGATTTAAGACCCCATCTTTGACTTATGGACCAAAATCAAACTGGATACTTTCTTTTTGGGATGCGTTTATTTAGTAAACATATAGCGGTCAGGTTTGGTGTCAAGACAATATCTGTCTAAACCCATAAAGAAATGATGTTCTTAAAGTGTTAATGTATAACTGATTACCTTTACACAATCTTGAAGCATAGCACTTTATTCACCCCTGACATCAGAAATGGCTTGTTGATAGCGCAACTGAATATTGTGTGATCTCGTGGCACGGGCTGCATCAACTTTATTTTCTGATAAGTGGTTGATGTGATGAGCTGGTACAGAACTAAAGTTCTCTTCACCATACCACTTGACTATTACTTGATTCTGTTCTCTCGATAGAACTTCTCAGATGTTCAGGTACATCAGTTGGGGAAATGACTTTAGCTGGATACCAGAAGCAACCATGCTTTGCCCATACTACATCTTCCGGTGTGAAAGATTCTTCATCATCGGTGGTCGTATTATCATCAGATCATCCCTTTATAATTACATATTTGAGGGCACAACATGAAAGGCATTGACTGCTCTTCCTGGAATAACTTTTATGGGTGTGACCTTTGGGTTTAAGGGGTTGATACATCAGAAAAATGGAGTGAACCTCAAAATGGGGCAAAATCTGAGTCGTAAAAAAAATTATTTTGAAAAAAGTATACATGGCATCATTCCACAAATCTAATCGATTGTGGGGATTGGTAGAGTGCACAATCGATCAACTTTGCAGAGCTGTACCTCCATAAGTTTTTCCGAAATAATTTTTTTTACAATTTGCCTTATTTTTTTCACGCTTAGGGTAGGGGTAACATTTTTGTAATTTTCTTCAATTTTTCTTTTTTGAAGGAAGTTAAAATTATTACCAGTGTGTGGCAAATTGAAATATCATTAAAATGAGGGGTTAATGAGGTCTCTAGCCCCTTTAGATCAAATTTTATGGCTAAACTAAGATACAAATCTCTCTAAATGACCTTTTTGGGCTTCATTTTTTCACTTACAGGTTCAACTTTGTCCGGGTATGGTATACAAAGTAAGCAATTAAATCAATTAAAAACAGTTTTATTTGAACAAATAAACCATCAGGTAATACAAAATAACAGAGAAAGACAACATTTATCTATACGAGGGGGTATCAAAAAGTTTTAGAAATCGCCCAGAAGTGAAAGAGCTATATCAATGAAATTTTGTCAGTGCAATCACTGGTCCTTATGTACACTATGATGCAAAAATGGTCTCATAAAAATGTTTACTTTTTTACAGGCGCTAGATGCCAGTACCTGCCTATGTAACCGCATAACCAGCAAAATGGAGAAAATTGAGGCATGTAGCATGATTAAGTTCCATTTTAAGGGTTACAGTGGCCAAAAAATCTATGATGAAATAAAAATTCATTTTCCAAAAAGCAAGAGTGACAATATCACAATCACCACCGAAGATAACTTTCATTTCATCATCGATTTTCTAGGCACTGCAACCCTTCAAATGCAGGATCTTAATAACGCTGCTTGTCTCAATTTTCTCAATCTTGCAGTTTATGCGCAGTAACTGGGCCAGCAGGTTATTAGCATCTAGCGTCGCCTGTAAAAAAAAAAGTAAACATACTTATGAGACCATTTTTGCACCATAGTGTACATAAGGACCAGTGATTGCACTGACAAAATTTCATTGATATAGCTATTTCACTTCGGGACGATTTCTAAAACTTTTTGATACCCCTCGTATAGTAGAAAATATTAGGGATTAAAAATTAATGGTGAATTTTTTTTTCACCTAAAACTGGTCATTTTCAGTCAAAAATGGCCTTAAATCCATGTTTAACCCAAAAACGACTTAAGATACAGTATTCTAAGTTAAACAAATTGAAAATTCAGACATTTTTACCTCAGAAATACTATATATGCTCATTTTTAGAAGTATTCTTCACACCTAAATATTTTTTCACACATTTGGCAGTGAAACCGTCCTCAAACCTCGAACCCTGTCCTATGGAAGACTGTTTGTTTGTTTACCCAGGTTGGTCCGTGAGGGACAAATGCTAATCCATGGGAAATCCATGGACTGTTCCAAGCTCATACAATAAAAATGCATATAAGCCTGGATAGCCAGTGTAGGCTAATAAGATGCATGCTGGCCCAGATCGATTTGATAAACAAAGCAAGAAATGGAAGAAAATAGCAAGGGAAAGGAGAGAAGGCCACTCCCAACACAAATGTACAATTTTACTCTTAGCCCTTACTTTGTAAGAAAGGAAATTGGAATTCCAATCTCAAGCCCCGATGCAAAGGCTCAAATGTGACCTTAATACTAGTATTCCATCCAGGGAGTGTGAATTTTAAATTGAGTTTCTTAAAGGTGGGTGATGAAATTCAAGTGGAATAGCCCAATGCAGAAACTTTTTAACAATACATGTAACAACATACCGATACAAAACCTGTGATGTGCTTTGGGATTAAGCACCAAACCCACAAGAAACCTTACGATGACACGCCACGTTGGTTTTCTCATCAGGTGGAAATAATAGATCATCTTGGTTACCGTGGTAACTGTAACTCTATCATTAACATAATTTGATGAAAGCCTGTTGTGGTGCTACATCTTCCATTGCAATAGCAACCTTGGCTGTTGAATAGAATTTGATTGCAGGCCATGGATGGCCAAACAACTTTCAAAAGATCTGTGTTTGAGGACCAAATACACAGGTCTTGTTTTGCTATAATTAGGTAGAGGGTCTAATTTGGTCCTTTAGCGCTATCGGTGCCCGGATAGGTACTGATGGCTCTTTCTATTGTATTGTGAACATTTGCATATTACTTTTGTTTTTTATATTTATGAAAAACAATAACACTATGGAAATATTAATTATTATGCTTTACACAATTTATTGCAAACAGCTCTCCTTGAAGGCTCCAGAAGAGCTATTTAATGCTCACCTGCAAATTTCAAAAGACAGTCCCTGGGGTATGATAGAAATACCTAACCGGGCAATGATAGTGCTATAGGTGACCCCGGAGTGACGTCACAAGCCGTTGACCTCCGTTGACAACAAATCCGATTCAGAAGTCAAATTTGTAGTTTTCAGTGGTTTGTCCCTTTTCAAATCGGCCAAAATACTACCATTTCTATAACTTCTCGACATGGGGCCTCGAGCCAACAACAAAAATAAAGACTCTCCTCTACATGTTCATGTGTTCAGCTTCACATAAAATGCAATTTTCGCTAAGTATTTAACCTTGATTTTACCGAAATTCAAGGTCAAAACAGAACGTAAACAACCAAATGGGCTCTGCTACAAGTCTTCAAGTAGTTGCTCAGCTGCACGATCTATTGTGGGTTGAAAAGCGTAAGTGTAGCCGACTGTAGCGTCATGTAAAATAAGTACCCGGATGACCGGGGTGACCTATAGGACTAAATTAGATGTAGTGCCTTATTGCACATTTCAGAGTTGCTCAATAGCTCAAAGCCAACAACCATTGAACCACTGGCCGGATCTGGCCTGTGGGAGTGCGGACCAATTGCCTATTGAGAATATCTGGTCTTCATAAAACTTAGTGCGTTTTCAAGTTTAAGGTCTTTGGCGTATAGTAAAACCAACACACACACTCCACCCTCGCTCACAAATACACAGACTTCTTTCTCTTCTCTTTCCCCATCCCTCTCTCTCTCATAAAAGTGTTTTCATCATTTGTTTGCAGTTTCCTAGTTATTTTTAGAATGTAGGAATAAAGTTGAAACAATTTAACGGCCAGGAAAAATGGGTTATTGAAGTGTACTTGTGCCTGAGATATGCCCATCAAAGTAATGAAGAGTAATGAAGTGAGCTTCGAAGAACTGGAACGTGGGCACCAAGCTTTAAGGCCCTGCAGCAATGCAAGACATTTCATCAGAAACAAAATATCCATTGGAACATACAGCAATTTTTGTAGCGCTCAATTTTCACTCTTTGGTGATAGTTTAGCAAATAGTATTTTTAATTTATGCTTGTTTTAAACCAAAAATGGAAATTTGAATATAATAATAATAATAAATGCTGACTTTTGCCAGTGGACTGAACTTTGAAAGTACTAAGAGTTCCAGAATGCTGACAAGGTGTTAAAACATCCATGTTAAGGAAGAGATATACTGTGTCAATTGAGTAAGTGTTGAAGGATTTAAGGTGAATGTTCTGATAATGTACCGTTTGATTGCACTAGTAAAGTGTTAGATTTTACAATATATTGTACTGTTATGGGCTATTCCAGTTACAACCAATACACCCCCTGTGGAAGACATGACCTTAATCTCTCACACAGGGAGTGTATATTTCAAATGGAGGCACCTGTTCAGGTAACTCTAATTGAAATTCACACTCCCTGTGTGGAAGATTAAGGTCATGTCTTGCATAGGGGACGTATGGATTTCACCTGGAATAGCCCGATGCATGCATAATTAGAGGTTCCGAGAAACACTCCATGGTGTTTTGTGAACAGGATGCCAGCTAAGTTGGCACTTCCATGCATGGGTAGTAGAAGTAACAGGCATGGTTTTGAGGATATATTATTCGGCTTTCTGCTTGTTTAATTTTGGTTTATAGCTTAGCTGATGTTTCTTGTGCTCCAGTTTCCAAATAAGTAATGAAAACAGTATTTGATGGCCCATGAAGCAAAATAATAATGTTGTACCATTAACCTGCTGAAGTACAAATAAATTTATTGTGTCTGTGACAACTTGCAGGCATTTTAAATATTTCATGTAATAGATGATGAGCAGTATCAGCTCTGTTTGAATTCATAGTAAAGGAAGTTTCATAATGTGATGGGGTAAAGTGGATCAGAGCCTGAGAAGAAAAAATAGTTTCACTAGTTACAGGAAAAATACAATTGTTTGTGATACGTGTGTTCAATTCCAAATCTTCTACTTGTGTTAAAATTTGTTTTCAGCTTTCTTGCCATTAATCTATCATTAGAAAATTCTGAAATTAAGGGCATTAGATTGTATTGTTTAAATGCTAGAAAGCACATCTCAAAATGTATCACAGATATTGAAGACATCGTTGGAACCGATTGCAAGTCATATGATGCTGTGATTTTGAAAAATATGAAAATCTTAGTAGTATCCTAGCATTGAAAATGTGGTAAGCTGCTATCTTCAGATCAATTCGCTGTTGGTAACCCACGCTTTAGAAAGGGTGGGTTTGAAGGGTCCACAAAATGCTTAAAAGGGTGGGTTTGAAAAATTTCTGGTTAAAATGTGTGTCCAAATATAAAGCGTGGTCACTGATAAAAGGGTGGGTTTAGAAGTTGACAATTGCAATTTCAAAGCTTGCTGTAATTTCCGATTGAATGATAAATGAAACACACAAAAAATATTGAAATCCCATCCTGTTTGGTCATCTAAAACTTCAATATGTAATTCTCTTTGGATGCAAATCTGCACCTCCTGGACCACCATAACCACTTATCTACAATGTATGATCAGTGACCATGCTTAGAAAGGGTGGGTTTCAGAGTTTTGGTATAAAGGGTATAAAATAAAAAGGGTGGGTTTGAAATAAAAAGGGTGGGTTTGTATCACCACTGCCAACTATGCAGTTGTATGTTGTTATCTTCAGAAGATAGCAGTACTTCTGCTATAGTGAATTTGTGTTTTTTGAACAATGTGTGCTGTTATCCTCAGAAAAGCAAGTGTACGCTGCTATCTTCAGAAGATAGCAGTACTGATGCTTTAGTGCGGCTGTGTTTCTTTGAGACAATTAGATCAGTATTCTGCAGACTGATTCAAGTGTATACTGTTATTCTGTCGGTCCGTGTCACGTCACTTCCGGTTGATGATGTTCGAGTGAAAACAAGTCCCTGATTCGATTTTTCTTGATGATTTCTGTCATTGGTGTTATGTAAATTTCGATCGCAAATAGTCAGTGGAATCCAACAACCGTTTCTAAGTATTCAGAGTGGAAGAAACTTACTTGATTTACCGCTTATATACTGACAAACTTAAAATTAAATTCAATGGTCGAAAGTGTCGCTTTTTCCGAAATTGAGGGTCACTCCAGCAACATCGCTATGTAGCCTCCTTCACAGCCGGTTTCTGTTGTTCACAACAAACCGTGAGCCACATGCAGTTTGGGCCCGAGACTAGAGATAGCCCGGATGTCCGACCGACAGAATACTCAGAAAATCAAGTGTATGTTGCTACCTCTGAAGATAGCAATGCTTTTGTAATAGTATGTATGTGCTTTGAGGTAGTGAGATCAGTATTTGCAAACTGGTTCAAGTGTATGATGCTATCTTTAGAAGATCAAGTGTATGCTGCTATCTTCAGAAGATAGCAGCAAGATCCTACAGTGCTTCTGTGTTTCTTTGAGACAATGAGATCAATATTCTGCAGACTGATTCAAATGTATGCCGTTATCCTCAGACAATCAAGTGTATGCTGCTATCTTGAAGTCTAGGGCTGTGGTCGGCACCGTTTTTTATTGTCGACATGTCGATATAATTCGTATACCGACGTCGACAGTGTGTCGACATAAAAAAATTCTAAAAAAAAAAAAAAATTTTGGCCAGAAAATCAAGTTTGTTTTTTTTTAGAATTTTTTGATGTCGACATGTCGCCATACGTGCCGACGTCGACATAAGGCATGTCGACCACAGATAGTATCTTCAGAAGATAGCAGTGCTTCTGCTATAGTGATTCTGTGTTTCCTTGAAGCAGTGAGTTTAGTATTTTGCAGACCGATTCAAGTATATGCTGCTATTCTCAGAAGATCTAGTGTACATGCTGCTATCTTTAGAAGATAGCAATATGTCTGCTACAGTTCTTCTGTGTTTCTTTGAGGCAGAGAGATCAATATATTGTTGACTGATTCATGTGTATGCTGCTATCTTCAGAAGATCAAGTATACATGCTGCTATCTTTAGAAGATAGCAGTATGTCTGCTACAGTGCTTCTGTGTTTCTTTGAGGCAGAGAGCAATATTTTGTGGACTGATTCATGTGTATGTTGCTATCCTCAGAAGATCAAGTATATGCTGCTATCTTCAGAAGATAGCTCAGTGCTTCTGTTTTAGTGCTGTGTTTCTTTGAGACAGTGAGATCAGTATTTTGCAGAGTAATTCAAGTGTATGTTGCTATCCTCAAGATAAAGTATATGCTGCTATCTTCAGAAGATAGCAATGCTTTGGCTATAGTGAGATCAGTATTTTGAAGACTGATTTCAAGTGTATGCTGCTATCTTCAGAAGATCAAGTGTATGCTGCTATCTTCAGAAGATAGCAGAGTTACCATTTTCAGACGATAGTTGATAGTGAATGCCTATACAGTCAAGCGTAACTTACTACAATAGAATTACTAGTGATTACACTCGAATTAACTTTATTAGAAATACAAGCAAAATACAGGTTTATGTATCTGTGTCTGAAATTACTGTTAATCCAAACACGGCACTCTCTACAAGTGTAAGAAATTTTTTATGCTATTTTCTACATAATGGCAAAATTTAAGTGCTGAGTATTTACCTATGTTTTCTCAACTAAGTGAATGCTATTATCAGAAAATCGGTACTCTTGCCACATTTGTTTTTTCACCCTTTTTGCCTGCTTCTTCTTTACCAGTATGGATTTTAAAAATTCCTTGAGAAAAGTGTGCTTCTTCCCCATGCTAAATTGTTAAAGTTTATACTTCAATACAACTTTTCAAAATAAGTCCCACTGCTGATTTCTAGACATGCATTTTGACGAAATGTTGTTGTCTGAATTAAATTTGCACATTCTACCATCTTCTGTACAAAGTGACTCTGAACATTTGCCAATTTGCGAAAGGCTTTACCCAAAAATACAGTCATGTTTAAATTTAAATCTTGTTTCCCTTGATAATGGGCTATTCCAGTTGAAATCTATATACCACTCTATGGAAGACATGACCTTAATCTCCCACACAGGGGGTGTAGATTTCAAATGGAATCACTCATTCAAGTAACTCCATTTGAGATTCACACTTCCTACGTGGAATATTAAGGTCGTGTCTTCCACAGGGGGTGTATGAATTTCAATGGAATAACTCAGTATTGTTTGGATACAAGATATGGATACTATCAACTTAGGCCTAAAAAACTTTTTATTATTTTTAGTCAGGGTTGGGCCTATAGGGTAGGTCGGGTTGCGCCAATCAAACAATTTTTTTAAGGCCTAAATATAACATCTTCATGTAGCGGATGATGGCCCTGCACAGCATTATTTCCTCTAAAGGGTTTTTCTGTTTCTTTTTTTTTATTCAATATACTGCTCTATTGTTAATAGTCATTGAATAAGTATAGTACGGTATATGGAATCCAAGCTGTTTAATTGTAGACACTACTAATTTTTGAACATTTCATATTTTCCCCTAATTACTCAAGTTAATTTGTAAAGACATTTTTCCATACAAGATGTAAAAAAATCAGCAACCTTAATTTAAGTAAAATGTTTATATTGCCCATTCTTTTTTCTCCTAATGACTTATTTTGGAATTTAACAAACAAATATATTGAAATATCTTTTAAGGTCATTCAAATACAACTTACTAGTAGCTTTTACTAATATCCTTGCAACGTTGTAATGTACATGAATACCTACACATACAGTCAAGCCCTGTTTGAAGAGCACTAATTTGATGATCAATATAGGCTTTTTGCTCATTATTTGTGCATTAATGACCACATTTGTCATCATGGCAATGGCTCCATTCATGGGCATGCAATTAGTCCTCCTGTATTCATGAGATGAAATGCATGTGATTAATCGTTTTAGAAAAAGTAACCCACTTAAAATTTATGATTATGGTCATGCTTTTGAAATTTTGCTAGCTTACAACAGGCCTAATTTTGTTTTAGTTGATACGATGTTGTAGTCGAGGCATTTGTTGACGTCATTCCAATGCATAAAATATGTCCCGAGTTAATTATGGGTGGATGCCAAACATTGGGATATTCCAGTTGAAATCCATACACCCCTGTGGAAGACATGACCTTAATCTGCCACACAGGGGGTGTAGATATCAAATGGAGTTACCCTTTCAGGTAGTCCTATTTGAAATTCACACTCCCTGTGTGGAAGAAGAAAGTTATGTCTTCTATTAGAGGGTGTATGGATTTCAACCGGAATAACCCATTTTGGAGAAGACGACACTGAATGGGTGGCTCCATTTGAAATTGACACTCCCTGTGTGAGAGATTAAGGTTATGTCTTCCATAGGGGGTGTATGGATTTCAACTGGAATAGCCCATTTTGGAGCAGACAACACTGAATGGGTGACCCCATTTGAAATCTACACTCCCTGTGTGGAAGATTATGATTATGTCTTCCATAAGAGGTGTATGGATTTCAACTGGAATAACCCATTTTGGAGCAGACGACACTGAATAGGTCATCCCATTCGAAATAGACACTCCCTGTTTGAGAGATTAAGGTTATTTCTTCCATATGGGGTGTATGGATTTCAACTGGAATAACCCATTTTGGAGCAGACGACACTGAATAGGTCATCCCATTCGAAATAGACACTCCCTGTTTGAGAGATTAAGGTTATTTCTTCCATAGGGGGTGTATGGATTTCAACTGGAATAACCCATTTAGGGAAACAAAAAATCAACAGGTGTATCGCTGAAAGCACTTTCAGAAATTAAATTAAGTTGCTGAGGCACAAAGTGGTATCGCATCACAGT
Organism: Amphiura filiformis; assembly: GCF_039555335.1. Classification (NCBI taxonomy): domain Eukaryota; kingdom Metazoa; phylum Echinodermata; class Ophiuroidea; order Amphilepidida; family Amphiuridae; genus Amphiura; species Amphiura filiformis. The sequence goes on from NC_092635.1 coordinate 48,441,989, forward strand.
TTTGTAACACCAGAATGAAATAGCGAGATGTTTATCATGTACATGCTTCGATGTTAATTTTGTGTTCGTATGGAGATGCCAGTCTTCAGAACATTTCCTGATTTCAGGACATTTTGATCAGATGATCCTGTTCAGAAGTAGAGGCAAAGGTACATTGGACATGTTCAGCAATTTTTCAGTCATGTTCAGGAATTTTCAGACATGTTCAGGAATTTTTCAAGTCATTTTATACAACAGTGACTTACATCTCTATTTCGCATTTTTTTCTAAGTAGACAAATAAATGTCAATAAAAAATAAGATAACAAATTAATATTAGCTGATTGATTCTAAACGAAAATATAGTTATCTTGTATTGGCATGTGGTCTCTTATGTTACAAAAAATAAATGGTGTACACATAATCACATATGTTTATGTATTTCCTCTCTTTTGACTTGCGATAGACTTTAAAGACTTCTTGCAGCAAGGAAAAAAGCAATCAATAAAGTCCTCAATCGACATATCGTGTACAAATTGAATCTTGCTTTAATGGTAAGACATGTGTCAAATGGTTTAGATTGTTTTACAGCAAGCCGTCCACCAATCCTGATGTGACACTTAAAAGCTGCGGACCAATGAAGCACTTTGATGCAAATGATCTAAAAGCCATGCATTATGTACTATATATCCATCAGGCTTTTTTACAATGCAGGAGACGTCAGACTCTCTCTCCCTACTAAAAGATTAAACACACTTCACTGACTCGCTACCTCGCGGCATGCCAGCGCAGGTTGCCATCGACCAATCATGGACTGACAAGTTGAATCCACAAGCCAGTTGTAAAATGTATTATGAGAAAGAAAAGAAATGAAAATGATTTTTTGATATTGTTCAGGTATTGCAAGCTCAATTGAGCAGCAAGCTTCCATGGCAACCAACGGAGGAGAATGAGTAAAAGAATGCAAAGAGCTAGCGAGTGAGAGAGAGAAATGATAATATTCTATTTTATGCTCACTAATGAGAACTTTATTACTCCCAAGGAAAGAAGATGTTTTTCCATGCAGAAAATGCAACGTAACAAAATTAGGAAAAAAAAAGGAGAAAATAAAACAGAAAGGATGGTAGCAGCCCAATAATAAAGCTGAATCTTTTGAAAGAAAACAGTGTGTAGAAGTCACGATGTTGTGTATTATTGACTTTTCTTAATGGATCTCGGCTACCTCACCAGAATTGCTGGTATAAAACAAAACTGTGGAATCAAGATGACATTGCTGCGCTGTAGTGTGGTTTTAAATTATAGCCAGTAGCTTCTAGATGAATTTGACCCTGTTATGGATACTGTTAATGCTTCCTCTCTATACCTATTCAAGAGACTTAAAATTTTTTGATAACGTCACATTGAATTGGTGAATCTATAAAGCATGGTCTGCCCTTGAAGTAAAAAAACTATAATAGTCAGATGAAGTCCATTACAGTAATGATGGGGAAAAATAATAATAATTACAGTGGGACCTCATCAAATGAAATTTTTATGAGCGAACTGTCTGTTGTATGGGAACCTTGGATAATTGCCTATTGGTTCCAAAAACGCAGATAAAGAGCTTGTATTCCCTGGCGTACAGTGCGTGGATTGCGGATACGGCCCGAGACGTGTGCTTTATGACATGAGATAAGAACATGTTGAGCATAGTGTCGAGAATAATGTTCAATTGTTCATGTATGGTAATAAAAAAAACCAATCTTGTGGGGATTTAGGAATGGTTGATTTAGCCTTGATATTATCTATTATATTGTTTACCGCACGCAATAAAAGCAAATAATAGGAAATTTAATTCTGATTTTTGATGTTGTCTGTGAAGCTTTTTGGTTCTATCGCGACTGAATGTTAACAAAGTCAGTCTTGTCATGTATCAGACAGATAAGTTTGTTATCATAATTTGATTCATTTTGGGCTATTCCATTTGAAATCTACACTACCCCTGGAAATATCTTCCACAGGAGGAGTAGGAATTTCAAATGGAATGAACACATGCTAGGCAGCTCTATTTGAAACTCATACACCCTCTGTAGAAGATTCAGTTTGAATCTTTCTCAGAGGGTGTATATGAAATTTAAATGGAGCTGCCTAATATGTTCATTCCATTTGAAATTCACACTCCCCCTATGGAAGATATTTCCAGAATTTTCCAGAAATCCCAGTATGCACAACAAAACAGTATACAAGTTTCTTTCATTTCAGAAAAAGGGAAGTTTTCATGACGGTAATTTAATTTTAGTTATTAAAATAATATTTAACTGAATAAGAATGATAACAAACGAAAGGAATTTTTTTTTTACTATCATCTACCGTGTGATAGACAACAGGCAGGTCCAATGTTTTAACGTAGTGGATACCGGGTGCGCTGGCATCCACTACTCAAAATATTGGACCTGCCTGTCATCTATCACACAGTAGAGGATAGTAAAACTAAAAACAAATATTCCTATCGTTATTATTCTCTAAAAGTACAGTAATTGCTTCATGTTTAACAAGTGTGAAATTAAAGTACAAAAGATCACATTATACTAGACACAAAATTCCAGTGTGCAAATTCAATTCTATTATGTTTGCATGCTTGAAAGCAAGAAAAAAATATCGACCCACAGTTTTGTGTACTTCTTGTGTGCATACCTTCATTGCAACCCAGAATTTATCAGTCTATTAAAGCGGGCCCCTATCTTGATGTATTCTCTGTCCAGGCAATAGGCCAGTCTGTTGACCTAGAATTATGAATAAATAAAATGCAAACATTTGTTCCTCGAGGTTGTGGTGTCGACAAAATGAAAAAGCCAACCAATGTACACATCAACGGACTGATTGGAATGGAGTGTGTAACTGTCATCGGAAATGACCACGAGGCACTCGCTATCTATTATATCATGAGCTGCCTGTGTGTGTGTGTGTGTGAAAAAATGATGACTTGAAGTAGGGCGCTTTTATATTATCTCTAGCTAGGCTAGCTAGCTTGCTGTTTCCAGAATAATATGCACTAAATATTTGAAAGTTTAAGAAAATACAAAAGAAGATACCATTTTGTAATAGTACAGGAAATCAACCCATGAAAGTTTAATTTCAATATAAATTTAGAAAAAAGGGAAATATATATTTTTGCATAAAAACATCGAAGTAATATTTAAAGACTTTGCACAAGTCTAAGCATTCAAAATCTTGAGTACAGGCGTAAAATATTACATTTATTTTTAATCTTATGTTTTAGCTTTTGTTTTTGGTTCAAATTTAAAGAGAAAAGGAAACCTATATTAAATACCAGAAGTTTGAATACATATGCTGAACTTAAGGGGGTACTACACCCCTGTGGTAAATTTGTGACTATTTTTGCATTTTTCTCACAAATTAATAACACACTGGTAACAAAAGTTATGTATATTATTGGGGCAAGGAATCAATTATTACACTGATATTTCAGTGAATCAAGACACACGGTTCAGTAAATATGATAGGAAATGAGGTACATCCTAGTGGTACCTCATTTTCTATCACAAGTATCGAATTGCTTGTCTTGGGTCACTGAAATTCCAGTGTAGTAATTGGATTCCTTGCCCCTATAATATACATAACTTTTGGTACCATGGTGTTATTAGTTTTTGAGAAAAATGCAAAAATAGTCACAAATTTATTGAGGGGTGTAGTACCCCCTTAAATTAAATCCATAGTCTTGTATGTTGTAATGTAAATCTTTGAGCTTAACTTTTTGAAGTGGAGGAGCCACTAAATTGGATTGCATACCTGGGGGACATCAATCCTGGGGGGACATGAAGATGTAACCCCCCCTCCCCACACACACACACACGCACCTTGTCAAAATTACCCATTTTTTTCTTCTTCTCAGCCACTCTTTAGACAATTCAGGCCAAATGCCCCCAACTTTTCACGATGGATTGACGCACTGATAATATTGTCATATTTGAATACATATGAAGTCTTACAAAAGGACAGTCTGTTCAAATTTCGCATATCAACCAGCAAAAACGTGACATATTTTGATCAATCTCCGTTTCAACTCCATAGATTTGAAGTCTTTGGAGACTCCGGCTTTTTATTTATATGGTGTAATACATCACCGACTGACAGCAAGTCTATTCAAATGTATCATGTATTCCTTCACAAATATATATTTTCATATTTTGATCAATTTCCATTTTAAAATCCATGGGACACTTGTTTCTCTTTCCTTTCTTTGCACATAGATTTCCCGTAGGAGCCTGGACACAGTGTTTGTTTGAACCCGTTTTATCCCAACTATACCTGGTAAGTAGAACATGTATACTACACGAGTATGATGTTGTAACAAGTTTTTGTATAGATCTCTAGCTAAGTATGCTTGCAACAGTGTGAAGTCATAAATTATGCTTGCATAGCTGGTTAGGGATTCTATGAGAAAGTACAAACTGTCGACATTTCAAGTAGCATCAATTTTTAACGCAACTTTCTGAGTTGCGAAGCGAATAAAATGGGTCAGAAATTGGAGCTTTGACGTTACTAGTAGCTTGATAACTTTCTTGTAATGGTGACTTACCGCCTAAGCTGCTCAAATACTCAGGGATGGTATTGGAATAAAGGGATTTTTTTTCGCAGAGTAAGCTAGGTGTAAGGTAGGAGAGTCTTGTATCAATTGTGGCACACCACCACTTGGGAGAGCCAGTGAGACAAGTTGTGATTTTGAGATTAAGGTAGGTTTCCACACCATCAGTGCACAAATCAGTGGGATTTCCCTATACGGTAGACCACATATTTGACACAATCTGGTCCATGAAGGCTAAAATATGGAGTAAACAAATAATAAAATACATAAGGAAATAGACATCACAGAACTTCAGAAGCAAGTATGCAAGACCTTTTGTGTTTTCAGTGTATGATAGCCTAATGTTTGTATAATGTAATAACTATAAAATGACTCCTTTCGCCTCCATGGAGCAGATCGTGTCACATATGTTCAGGGGTGGTGTTTTGCCTAAAGTATCTACATGTATGGTATGTAACTTTTCACCCAAACTGAGTGAGGGCAAGGCTTGTAAATTTTTAGAGAATAAATGATAGGAATTTTTTTTTTTTACTATCCTCTACCATGTAATAGACAACAGGCAGATCCAATATTTTGAGTAGTGGATGCCGGCACTAGTCTACGCATACAACGCGATACATACGCGCACCTCTACAAGCGTGTTACGCATTATCAACACTCGTGATGACGTGGGGTCATCTACGGCCTGATAGACGCCACCCGTAACGATGCGATTGTCCAATCAGATTATGTGTCTACTAACTAGACCACTCCCACTGACTAAGAATAAATTATGACCTTTGGGTACCGAGCAGCTGGTTTTTGTACCCGGGTATCACAATTTTCGAGGAGAGCTTTATTTTCTGGGTATTACTTCCAAGTTCCAGTCTTAATGTAACTTTTGTTTCTATGGCTAGTGAAAGCCCAACAGGTTATCCTGCAGATAGATTTTTTCAAAAACTTTTGTCTGATCCATTTCCCATGGACTTTACAAGGTTGGTACACCATTTCATGTCATCAGGGGGTAAGGGGTGCAGCAATCAGTGAGTGAAAATGGGTTCTTTTTGAGAAAGAATGAGGAACATCCTCATTTAGGGGTCTTCAAACGTTGATTTTCAAGAAAAAAAGGTGTTGTTTTCAAGCTATTTGAACACCTGTTTTAGGGACACTAATTTTGTGTGAAATTGCACATCCTTGTTACATTTTTTTTCCTTTTGATGAAAAGACCAAAACTTGATTAAGGGGTATTTTAGTGGTTGGTCTTGCAGGTTTACACTATTATGGTTGAGTGATCCTCCTCCCAGGCATGTCATACTGGTCAAGGGGAGAAATTGTATAGAATCAATCACTCTAGTAAATACATTGCAATTGGTACATGGTTCAGCCTATATGTGTTAACTTACTGTTTTATTCGCTAGTGGTGCAAGTCTGGTCTGACAGTAGCATGAGATTATAGAAACTTGTCATTTTGGGAGATACTTGCTTGAGTTCTCTTTCAAATGGAACACAGAATATGCATAGGCCTATTCGACTTCGAGTTGAAATCCATACACCGCTAAACTTCAGAGATATCACTTTTCAGGTTTTAGCCTGAATTCAGGTTTTTGTGGGTCCAAATTCCTGCGTTTTTAATTCATTTTCAGCCCGTTTCGGGGCTTTTTGGCCTGCATTCACATGCTTTTTCAGGTTTTTCTCACCAGTTTTAGGTTTATGAGTGAAACTGAGTGGCATTTCTATGACCTTAATCTTGCAGATTTCAAGTGGAGTCACCCATTCAGGTAACCAAATTTAAAATTCACACTCCCTCTGTGGAAGATTAGGGTCATGTCTTCCATAGGGGGTATATGGATTTCAACTTGGATAGCCTATTCATCTATGTAGGTGATAACTTATGCATAAATACAGGCCTAGATTTCAAATTGAGCAAAATGATAAGCTCTTGCAGCATCAAGATGGGTGCCATTTCCTTGCTCTGAAGCTTACATAATATATGTGGACACCATTTTCCACACATGGATGTATCTAGTTATGAATCATTTTATTTTCCCCCTTTTGTATATGCAGAACATACACCAACTAAAACTAGCGCATGAAGTAACTGATATTTATAGGAAAAAATCAGCATGTTAAATATGTCTTGCATAGCGTGTGTCCTGTCATGTCAAATATCGTTAAACATTCTTTAGTAATCTTTCTTTTGCAATAAAATTGATTGAAATAAAATATATCTTACGTAACTATCTGTAAGACTACTCCATTAGAAGAACATAATTTGTGACAAGGTGAGTTTTGCAACGTGAAACTTGAATTTGAACTGCTTTTAAGGCAAAAAAGTGCATCTAAGAACTGGCGAAGATGTTAGAAATCCAATGCGCAATGTGTGTTTTAAATTTCCTCTCTATTTTCCCCCACGACTTATCAGAGATGCAATTTTGTTGCAGCTGAGTAAATTTTGATTATCAGCACAGAACTACCAACATGTTGTTTGCAAAAAATTGTACACAAATCAGTGTTGATTCTCGAAAAACAAATTTAGGACAATCATTGCAAGAAATGATTCCCTGATTCTCATCAAAATTGCATCCCTAAAATTAATAAGTAAAATTTACCCCCTGAGCACTACCTGCCGATCTAACATTGCTTCTGATTGGTCAATTACATGATATCTTCACTTTAATCATCAATCAGAATGGAGCTTTGTAAATAATTCACCCCAATTTTTTGCATGGTGAAATTATTCTAACAATGTTGCTGATTGGTCCAATTGATAATGAAAACTTCTTTTTGGCCAATCGGCAGGTAGTTCTCATGGGGTTAAATAAAATTAATTAATAAAATTGCTTATATTCAGTCAAAATAAGCTTGAGATGCTCAAACCTTTCAAAACTTACATTCTTAAAAATATATAACAAAATATTTGCACTAATACTATAAATACGTTCCAGATACGGTGACGCCTTGTGACGTCACACTGGACAAATTCTATTCACTGTCAGGGGGTTTTGTGGGTGTGCATGTATAAATGGTGCAAATAAACCTGTAATCATCCAGCAATGATTTGCTAAGAATTGAACAGGGCACCTGTCTCATCAAATCACTCTAATACCACTTTGAAAGTGACAAGAGGTGTTATCGAAATTTGAACAGATAATAATTGAAAGTGTTAATCACACAGTTCTAAAGTTTGTTCGGTTTATGTAAGGCAGAAATTATTTGGCTTTTGTTACTGCGCGTATCAATAAAGTCCCAACTCACGCTCGCGTAAATTCACATAAGCGTGCCCCAGTCACGCATTACGCAACGCACAACTAGCGTAAACATTGCGCCCAACTGGGTGCATTTCATTCTATATCAATACACGGTGTTATGAGTCTTATTTTTCCGCCTTATATAAACTGAAAGCAAATGCTTTTAAAACATACTTTTACCCTAACATTTTTGTTTAAAAAAATTAAAAGAAAAAAAATGAGCTAGGTGGAAAAATTATCTGGTCAATTTCTCGGAGACAAATGTGCACTGTAATAAGGAGCACACACAGCAGCTTTGAGACATTTGCATTTGCATCCCAGATATTGGCCTAAGAAGAAAAGGAAGTTGTTTTACAGTCTGGTTTGCACCACCGTGACATGTCGGGTTATCAATCTATCAGCCGTGAATTGATCGTTTGATACTGCAGAGTGAGGTATTGAGATATTAACACCATGTAGTGGAGTGTTTGTGTAAACATCCTGCCATCCCTATTTGGCTATTCCAGTTGAAATCCATACACCCCCCTGTGGAAGACATGACCTTAATTTTCTACACAGGGAATGTCAATTTCAAATGGGGCTACCCATTCAGTGTCGTCTGCTCCAAAATGGGTTATTCCAGTTGAAATCCATACACCCCCTTTAGAAGACATGACCTTAATCTTCTACACAGGGAGTGTGAATTTCAAATGGGGCTTACCCATTCAGTGTCGTCTGCTCCAAAATGGGTTATTCCAGTTGAAATCCATACACCCCCTTTAGAAGACATGACCTTAATTTTCTACACAGGGAGTGTGAATTTCAAATGGGATTACCTGATATGGGTGACTCCATAATGAAATCTACACCCCCTGTGTGTGAGATTAAGGTTATATCTTCCATAGGGGGGTGTATGGATTTCAACTGCAATACCGTAGACTGAAAGTGATGACGATGACATCGTAGAGGGAAGTCAGAGTGAATATTGCAATTAAAAAAGTGAGCGTGGCGAAACCAATGGCCACTAAAAGCACTTGGTTTTTAATATTTAATCTATTTGACTTGTCAGCGTTTTGTTCTGGATGCGGATCTCAGTGAGGTATTGTTTTCAGCGAAACCAAATTAAAATTGCATTTTTCATGCGTCGTAAATCCACATTCAGGAGTTGACTTGTCGTTTCCAAGTACCTGGAAATAAAGATTCTCGTATAGTAAATAGAAAATGTGTTCCACTTTACTGCATTCATTGTATGCATTATGCATGTATACATTCTATTTGATTAAAAAGGGAAGCCGTTTTAACCTAATTGTTGGAGTGAACATGATGAAGTACGATTATGTTAAGTTTCCTCTTGTGACTACAATGCATACATTTTTCGTATTAGTGTACAGGTACACAAGCCTTTTCTTTCTTTGAGTAAATTCTATTGAATGATCAGAAGTACCTGTATACTGTCATAACCTTAATTGTTGAGGATTACAAGAATATAAATCAGGCCAAAATCAAGTTTCCAATAAAAGTGTTAACCCAAATGTACATTGTGCTTTTTGGGGAATGGAAGGAAAGAAGGAAGGAAGGAAGAGAGAGAAGATGAACAATGAAGTTGTTTGTTTCTGTTGGGATTCAAACCCGAGACCCCTCACATGCCAAGCACTTGATTGGTTACCGGTAGCCACAAGTGTTTTGCTGTCCCAGCCAAAGAAACTGCGTATATATGACCTAAAAGTGCCCTCCCGTAAAATTCCTACCAGCAAATAAGGGCACAGATTCACAGGAGGGAGCTCTCTCTTTCCACACGAAATTTAACCCAAGGCAAAGGATCCCAGGTGCGCCATTAGGCGAACGTTTACGGTATGTACAGTAGCTTTTTAGGTTTAAGATTTTGTAAGAAAATCATAACCTGCATGTTTCCACTATTAAAGAGCAAAAATTGCATGATTTCTTCAATGCACAGCTTTTTACTGCAGACCCGGAAGTCTGGAAAGCAATTCCTGTCACACGCAAATCATAACGAGGGCATGTTGGACTGGTTCACGGAAAGTTGTTACCCTGCTTGTTTCCACATCATAGTAAGATCGCACACCTTTACCCGGAATATGCCGTATAATAGATGGAAATAATGGAAAAGCAAACGGCAACAGCATCACCCGGCACATTTCCACAGAGCTTGTTACCCGCCGTTGCACGGCATGGTACGCTATAATTCAGAGAACGGTGCTCTGTGGAAACACACAGATAGAGCCTAACAATCAGGCATTTATAAGCTTAATTCATGAAGTGTCCTGTTGATTGTCAAGTCAATGCGTAAAGCTACGAAATATGAACCAAGACTAGTATAAATCTTGATTTTATGTTGTGCACGATCCGAATTATATTTTTAAACAAAAATCTGCAAGATGATGTAATTGAGCGGAAAGAAGATGTCGTAATTTTAATTTGCAGTATCGTAATATAACTTAAAAAAGGAGATGTTGTGGCGTTAGTACAAGAAGGCCCTAGATATGCAATAGCTGCCCTTTAAACATTCAACAATTTCTGCTTTCTATATTTGCTATATTGTACTATTTTGACACCTGGCAGCTATTGCAGATGGTTATTCATCAAACCCTTGGATGTGATGCACAACCTTAGTCCTGCATCGTTGAAACAAGTTATGAGAGAGACTGGCCAGTATAGTAATTAAGATTGATTTGCACTCTGATCTAGCCTCGCAATTTACCGCCGTTGATTTGCTATCTTTTTTTTAACTAATATTACCTGGGTTTTGCGATATAAAAGCCTGATCAAAAGTGTCTTCCTGGTGTGGTTGACACTCAATATGAATATTTCATTTGCCAATCATGTGAATAACTCAGATTGCAGATCCAAAGGATCTTTATAAAATTGACCTCTAGTATTTTTTCCAGTAATTGAAACTTACGTGAGTTTTGTTATCAATCTATCCATTAAAAAAAATAAAAAGTGTGATGTTTTTATAGTGGTGGTGAGTAATTAATGCCATTTTTGTCTCTTTCGGAACAACAATTACAATCTAAGATGGATTGATCACCATTAAAGTCTGCTAGTAGATATTTGCAAGTTGAACCTTGACCCTCTCTCACAGGGTTATAACTAGCCCAAGTTGAGTGCCTTACTATCCAATTAGAGGGCTGGCTTGGGGCACAATCTTTTTAGCGAACACAAGGGATCTGGGAATAGGCTAGGGGGTATACCCGAAAAAATATTTTTGGTTTGTTACTCTTTTTATGATGAATAAAACATTTGTGGGAAGAAAAAAAAAAAAAAAATATATATATATATATTTTTTTTTAGTGCCGGTCGGCGCCGGTCCGTGCCGGTTACCCCCGACCGGCGTGGCTATAACCCTGCTCTCTCAGTGCTACTGCTACCTCTGATACAATGCTAAAGCATATTGTAAGATTTGCTGAGGAAGAGACCCAAAAATTTCTGATTTTTACACACCTTCATTTCCATTAATCCACTCTCCAGCTTAAACGCAATCACTGATCAACTTCAAACTTGCTATTGTGATAGTATATGGTGGCCTCATGTGGTGTATAGTTTTGTGGGGGCCACCTTAATTACGAAACACGTAATTATAGTTACACAATTGTATTGTAGTGTATAGTGGGATATTTTTGCTGGCTCAATTTTTTTGCAATTTTATCAATTGACAGTTTAGTGGGTGTTTAATTTGTATTTCCAAATATATTCACATTAAATACTTTGTAATAAATATTTTTGCAGGGTTAAAAATTTATGGCTGCCTGCTCGGCAGCGAAAAAGTGAGACAATTAAACCTCACGAAAATGTCCCACTTACAGTACTTCTTATGCAAAAAACAAGGCCTCAAACACTGTATTTGTTGTAACGAAAATGGATTTTCGCTCATTCTCTAAAAATGGGTTATTTGAGCTCGTGTGAGGCTTATGGTCTTATTTTTGTATTGTTACACGTACCTATCTCTCTTGGACTAGTTATCATGATTTTATAACCAAATTTGATCAATTTTGATGAGTCCTCGATTTCGATGTTCTGGTCATGCATTTTTATAAGCTTACTGAATGAAGAGTATTGTATTACTCACCAGTCACTGATTTTGTCGCCAGATTTTCATGATCCAAATTATTTTATTGTGCAAATTGATACAAGTTACAGTAAAGCACAGGTGGAATTATTATCAAAATTACTTTTATTGAAATCTGAATTGAATTTAGGCGTTAATTAATTGATTTAAAATGATGTGTTTTGTGCATATTTTCGATCTGGGAAAGTTTTGATTTGTTTACTAGTTGCCAGTTCTTTGTCGATTTGGGCTTAATTCTCTGAATCTAGTAAAGATTCTGTCAAATTTGCGGCCCTGGCAACTCGCTTTTTATTCTGGAGATCGACCCCGTCTGGGGATGTCTATGGTCGGATTCTCGCTTGTCTGGGTTTGCACCACGTTCGTTTTTTCATGTTTTTCAGTCAATCAGAAACCTTTTCGGTGAGTGAGTTCTCGTGAGCAGAATGTGCTGTTTTCTTGCTCACGAGAAAAGACGATAAATTGCTCGCGAGCAAGGAAAACTGATTTTTCTGCTCACTCAACTCTCGTTTGTGCGTGTTTTCGCGATAAATTGCTCGTATAAAAAGCGGCTGCTCGCCAAAATTGCTCACTTTTTGGTTTGACGCTGCCAGGGGCAGTCACGCCCCTGGTCAGCTCTGTCACAGCAGATTTGAAATGAGACTCATCAGGCATTGGAAGTGATTGACACTCACTGCCGTAGCCTCGCTTTCCTTGACATTGGTTCAGTAAATTTCAGCTTCGATGTGGAAGACATTTAATGCAATTTATGGGAACTTTCAGCCAAAAATGATGGTCAAAATGTAGCAGACGACAGCCATGTTAGCCATAGTCCTGTGTAAAATGCATCATCGTCATGATCGTCGAGCCTTTTTCAAGGCTAGCTTTCTCCGCTTTGTGAATTTGGTTCCCATGAATGCTTAATTGTTTTCATCGAGGCCTATAGAACTGCACCAATTTTAAGCATCTTTACAGTCACAAATCGTCATAATTGGTAAGCTTAGATGGCCTAGGCTGCTGAGCCTTGCGTCTTTTAGCGCCTGTAGGTGGCCTGGAAAGTTTAAGCTTACTTAGGCTCTTGGGCCTTCTGCTTCCCTTGGACATCTTGGTTCATCGTGACTGATAAAACAATGGTTTAATCATCTTAATTTAATTACGATAGAACATAAAAGGGGAAGTTCCTAGTCTTCAAGAAAGGCTAAGCTTAGCCTTGCATTATGATGTGCATGCATGCCATGCAGATGGTGGCTCTGAATTTAGGTGTTATGGATTAAAGGCACACTCGTCGTTTTAATTATAAATTAAAAAGGAACTTCCTGTTTATTGACTTTATTCTATCAACCGTGCAGTTCTATCTTAAGAATCAAGGAAAGTAAGTGGATAATCTGCCAGTGACTTCAAAAGTAATTTGAAGCCTATTATTTCCTGAATTTATTTATTGATTTTAATATCGCAAAGAAATCTGACTTCTGATTGGCCTAAATTACTAAATTGCCAAAGCTGGCATCAGTCGAAAGCTCCCGCCATGAGTAATATTTTTAAGAACCAGTGAAATTAGCAATAACAGTAGTTCACCATTTTAGATGGCATTTCGTACAGTTTGTCTTTTCCGGATTCTCAGTATTCATCCCGCGGCCCAGCCGCGTTACAGTATCTAACATTGCCTAATTGGTCAATTACATGATATCTTCATTTTAATCACCAATCAGAATGGAACTTTGCAAATAATTCACCCAAATTTTTTTGTGTGGTGAAATTATTCTAACAATGTTGCTGATTTCTCCAATTGTTAATGAAAACCTCTATTTGACCAATCGGCAGGTAGTTCTCATGGGGATGGGGTTAAGTAAATCTGGGGATCCTGACTCCTGAGATTCAATACCGCATTCATCCAATCAGATTTGCCGATACAGGCATTTGCGATGTAAGCGCTGGAATGAAATCGCAATTGTTTTTCATTTTACTTCATTTGTTCGACTCAATTTTTTTTTTTTAAAGGCACATAGCTGATAGTGCAAACTGAAAACTAACATTTTGTAAAGAAAAAAAAATAGAAATCATGTTTCGGCCAATCAGATTTGCCGATACAGGCATTTGCAATGTAAGTACTGGAATGAAACAATAATTGTTTTTCATTTTACTTCATTTGTTCAGCTCAATGTTTTTAAAAAAAAGGCACATAGCTGATAGTGCAAACTGAAAACTAACATTTTGTGAGGACAAAAACATCAGAAATCATGTTTCGGCCAATATCTTTTTTGTGTGTGACTAACTAACTGTAAACGATATATATGAGATAAAAAAAGGGCCACAGGTGTACTGTGTGAACTGGTGAAGTATATTTTAATACACATGCATTTTAACAGGCTGGACAGGAAACATTTATGCGTGTCTTGGTGGTTGTTTCCTGCACTCTTGTTTACTATTGATTTTTCTTTGCGCTTTCTCAAGATCTCACGATGACCTCTTGAATGGGTTTTGCAAATCCCAGCTGAGGTACTAATTTGATGAAACTGTCAAAATACTGAGGGAAGGATATTGCCCAGGCATTAGAGTTACCTGCAGTGTGTAAAAAGATGGAAATTTCAAAAGAAATTGATTCTGGAGGGAATATTGTTTTCTGTGGTTGCATATGCTGGACTGTCTTGAAATTATTAAATTTAACTTCAAAGTTCACTTGCTACTTTTGAAAAACGTTTATCAAGAAAATTTGTTGTTTACAGGTAGTTAGTTGTATAACAGGGAAGAAAGTACCATTTTTCACCCTAATGTGGCAGTGACATCAACACGTTTAGGCAACTGTTTCGCACGCACATCTGTGCAGCGTCTTTAGGCGAGTGTGTGTATGCCAGCACTTTGAGTGAACGCTAATGATTTGAAGGTGCGCCCAATGAAATGCGCACTGATGTCACTGCCACATCTGGGTGTAAACTGGCATAAATCCCATATATTGTTGTTGTATTGGATTTGAACAACTGGAGAATTTTAGTTGCCACCCCACCATAACCCTAACCCTAACTTTAATCGTAATCCCAAACTTAAAAGCTAATTTAATCCATTTCTATTGAGGGCCGGCAGTCATTGTAACATCAATGTCCAATGACAGTTGAGGTTCATCCGGGTTCATCAGTCTGTCGACCTACATCATAATACCGCTGAGGATGGAGAAAAGTTTCTCTAAAATAATTACATGGTTAAAAAATGTGAGTGGTGTTGATCAGTGTTAAATCTGTCTTTGAGAATGTTACAATGTCTTGACACAGATTTGACTCACTTGACTGTGGAATCATTCTGTATTCTTGGTTAGGGACCAAACCAAAAGTTTGATGATGTCCTTTTAAAAAAAGGTCATTTGTTAGGAAGATGACCTCCTTCCTCCCTCCTTGAAATGTAAGTGTAAAATATATTGAGAATTCAAACTAACCCGAAAGGTAAACTTTGATCAATATTTTCACTAGTTTTGTACAAACATAATCAGTCTTTTATTATATGATGTCATAAAGCTATAGTTTGTTCCGTTATGGTAAAAAGGTTGTTCAGTGTCATTGTCGTTCAACTTTATAAAGAATACTGTCCAAATTTGGTAATAAAGTCATATTTTATATATGCATCTTTTAAAAATAAGCTATATATATATATATTTTTTAAATAATGAATTGAATTCAAAATAGGAATGAATTTAATTCAAAATAGGAAATGGCAGCCAACAAAAACAGAAGAAAAAAAATTTTCCTCTGATATCGTAAGTATTTAAATAGAATCAAAGTTAATTCAGGCCCTGAATACTATTGCCAAGGTTGATCTTTGAAGAATTATATTAAAATAAATTTTCATCATATAAATAAAGCCTTGAGATTCTGATTTTTAACTTGTTTGCTGCGTTTAATAAAATAAAAGCTTACATGTTCTACCCGTCAATACCTTAATATTGAGTTTATTGTCGTCGCTATGGAAACCAGCAGGAAATGTGGGCCGGTTTGGCGGCAATAATTTTGCAATAATTTTCGAAATAGAAAAGAAATGGTGTCCTTGGGAATGGAAAATTAATGTGCAAGCTTGTGCATCATTTCAGTAAACCATAATATTGAATGCAAATAAAATTGCTTTGTACACTAAAAGAAATATTATTCAGTCGATGTTTAATGGTTGTAATTTTTTGCTCAGATGGAAGTTAATGTTCAATAAAAACAAATGTAACTCAATATGAAGCGAAGTAAAAACTGGAAAGACATAAAGAGGAGTCATGCTTGTAGTAGAAATGATGATATTAAAAAAGCAGTAACAATAACCATGGGTTTTCATCAATTATACGACTTGGGGGAAAAATAGCTAGAATCCTTGACATTTCCACAGCTTTAAGTTGTTGTTTAAGTGATGAAAATCCTACCGTTTACATGTTGTCATTCAAGCCTTAGCTATTCTTATTGGCATGGGTCCAACGAGATTGGACGTGTATCAAGAAAAGACTTCTCAAGGTTGGCAAAATCGTGTGTCGCCAGGGACATTATATAACGGTCCTAACTGATTGAGCCCTGTTTTTTCACTCTCCCTGGCGATCTTTTATTCTGTTGTAAAGGGCCTAAGAATGCTTGAAATAACAATAAAATAAGGTCTTCAGTATCGTCAAATGAATAGTTGGTCTGCAGAACATGGATGTGCGTACCCTAGGGGAAACGTTGCTTAAATTAAGTGAATTTGATGTTTTATCGCAGGCTAGGAGTATGTAATTCAAGCTTAAGATCATGTTCTGTGGTCAGTGTTTGCACGCAATGTTGTAGAGTAGGTGATGAAACAGTGAGTAGGCTCTTATAGAAATAGGTGTTATATAGCAGGGACTCGGGGAGTATGCTCAAGATGATTTCGTTATTTCGTATGAAAGAGGTGTATGGTGCAGACTAAAATAGCTTCAGTTTTCATGACAGGAATGTGCTTTTTTAATGTAAAGGATCGGCAGCAAAGAGACCTGATATTTTACTCTTGTTCTCTTTGATACTTGGGTTAGTCCAGTTGAAATCCATACATCCCCTATTGAAGACAAGGCACCAGGTGTTCACTATTATGTGCCATACATGACCTTAAATGGGCTATTCCAGAAATTAACGGCACCTACCCTAAAGAAGACATGGGATTCCCAATAAGTTTGAGTTTTCCCATGTCTTCTTTAGGGGTAAAAAGCAGTCCTCAGCCATACCGAGCACCAACATGCGAGGGGGAATACACCCCCCACACACACACACCTTTGAACATGAGAGTCCGTGATCATTATTTTTAGAATCCAATTAAATATTCATAGCTGATTGATCATTGATTATCGGTTATCGACTATCGATTAACACCATCTCAAACGGTGCTTACCAGCGTGCTAAGGTAAGACTGTGATGAAATCCGTAGGCATGATACTCTATGTACTACTGCTGGCTATGATCTCTCCTTTGTTTTTTCTTATTTCATTTGTCTTATGATTTACGAGGTCAGATCTTAAAAAAGATTAAGATTTTCCCATGTCTTCTTTAGGGGGTGAGCCAAAAATATCTGGATGCGCCCAATATGCTATCTTTTTTGAAGATATCCATGAGATTGTGTGTGACTACAATGTGCTGACTACATGGCACTGCCTGTTCACACCCTTGACATTATGTGTAGAGTACTAGTACAATATTAGTGTGCTGTCTACTGAAGATAGTCCAGCTATTCACATATATGCCATAGACAACCTTGTATGCCATAGACAATGCTATCTTTTGAAGATAGCTGGGACATTGAATGTTGTGTGAGCAGCACTGTCTACATAACAGTTTGTATGCTGTCTACTACTGCAGATAGCACCAGCTGTTCACATACCATAGATGACCTTATGCAATCCTTTGAAGTCCTTATATGCAATCCTTTGAAGTGTAGTTTGCTGTCTTCATAAGTTGTCATAAGATAGCAGCTGTTCACATATACCATATAGGCAATCTCAATATGCTATCTATCTATTGAAGATTTCTGTGACAGTAAGTGTAGCTAAGCATTGTGCCACCAATCAGTTTGCTGTCTACTGAAGATAGCACAAACTGTTCACTTGACATGTGCTATCTTGTGATGATAACAGTACTCATAGAATGATCTTTATCTTCACTATACTCCCAAAAAATGACCCCAATGACCGCCAATAAAACATTCACACATAGATTTTGCATTGTGTTGGTATTATTTGCATCAGCCACAGCAAATCTTGAGCTCAATGAAGTTTGCTGTCTACTGAAGATAGCACTAACTGTTCACATGACATACATGTGCTATCTTGTGAAGATAACAGTTACTTATAATTAGAACGATCCTTTTTTATAGACGTGGCTTATGTATGTTACCAATTTCAAGACAAGTGGATCCTATGGCTATATGTTTGCTTTGTGTATCTTGTCTGTATGTTTCTGTCTATCTGTCTGTCTGTTTGTTTGTTTGTAGTTTTACAAGTTAACAATTGGAAATCACTTTACTGTTTTACGGTATAGCTCATTTGATTCACCATTTATATAAATAATTGCAGCTAGGCAGCGAAAAAGGTAGAAGATAAAAGCTGAAGAGATTTTTTTTATCAGTCAGGAAAAGGAAATGGGAATTGGAACTTGACTAAAAAGATTCAAATAGACGAACAAATGTGTCCATGAATAAGCAGCAGGTGTCAGCCCACCGCTACCGTGAATGTACTTTGCTAATTTACAGTGGAAGCAATCTTCCTATTGCTTCTTAGCGTGGCAATTGGGACGGCTAATTCCTATTGGCCTGACCGGAAAAGAAGTCGGGAAGAATTTCAGCGCAAGAGTTATCAGCTAATGTAGGGCTGCTATGAATACGCAATTGCGTTTTTTGTGGCGCAATTTGCGTATTTTGACTTCTGTAAAAAACCAATGCATGCATTTATATCTTCAATAGATTATGCAGTGAACATAAGTTACAAATCGGCCCCATTTGGATACAAACTTTTTTTTAAATCAACCACAAATAATTGCAGGACTTCACTCTAGGTCAAGGGACTCTCCAAATCCGCAAAATGTTTTAAAAAAAACACAATTTTTAATTTTTTTAATGTTTTTTTATGGGTTTTTTTAATGATGGCAGCACTTGATGTTAAGTCCAGGGACACTCCAAATTTGGCGGGAAATCACAGATTTGTGCGTTTTTTTTAAAAATCGGGGTGCGTTTTTTGGCCTCCAAAATCACATATTCTTAGCAGCCCTAAGCTAATGTGATGGGGAAAGTTGCCTGTTGATTGTCATCAATTGAGAGATTGCAAGTTTTCAACTCAAATGCAAACCTTATGAAACGCCAATTGAAGATGACTCTAAACTCGACTGTGTCACTGATTTTCAATTAACTGTATCTGGGTATGCATCAGGTTTTAAATCGGTGTTTGAGATGAACGCTGTAATCTCTCAATTATGTCATTCTTAACCCCGATGGTCCCCTGTGTTCCCAATTGTCGATTCTCTTTGATTATGACTAATTCAGATCAACACTGTTTGATTTTGTTACTTAATACTAATGGATTGAAAATGGTGTTTTGAATCTGAATGTTTCAGAACTTGGCTAACAATTTCCTGCCTTTTTCATTGGCAAATTTCAAATGTGACAAAATCAACTGTAAGATTCATGTTTCTTAGTACCTTGTTCTATCTTTAAAATCTGGTAAAAAATCAAATAAATAGGCCTAAGTAAAATGAGAGTTTATGCGCAACATGGCCTCCGAGTATAGATTGCATTGGATAAATATCTTTGGGGAAGATAACCCAAATCCAATTATTTTATTTTTTTGCATTTTGAAATTGGAATGTACAAAGAACAAAAGCAAATGTGACATCCCCTGTGTTCTGATGTTATACCAGTCACTGGGCTATTCCAGTTGAAATCTTTACACCCCTTATGAAAGACATGACTTTAATCTCCCACACAGAGGGTGTAGATTTCAAATAGTAATGGAGTCAACCATTCAGGTAGTTCCATGTGAAATTCACACTCCCTGTGTGGAAGATTAAGGTCATGTCTTGTGTACATATGGATTTCAACTGGAATAACCATTTTGGAGCAGACGACACTGAATGGGTGGCACTATTTTAAATTCACACTCCCGGTGTGGAAGATTAAGGTCATGACTTGCGTACGGGGTGTATGGATTTCAACTGGAATAGCCCGTTGCATCTCCACAGTGCTATATATCAGATATAAATCCCCTCGTGGCAGCTATCCTGCTCTGTTTTACGTCACTCCTCACAGTTTGTGAAAATCTGTATAAAGAGATATCACCAAACAGGTGGTGTTGACAAGAAGCACACTCTGCATGCACCCGAACATGGACCAACATTGCAAGCGAAAATATGTTATAAATGAGGTGAATGAAAACCGTAAGCAATAAATCCATTGCCAAATAATATGTCTACACGAGTCTGGGTTGTTGTGCTGGGTTTCGTGTGCATGCTATAGAGCTAGCTTGCTTGAATCCGACCATCCAACCGAGCGAGATGATTCACTGAGGCTCGAGCTTATACGCCAGTAGCAAGAAATTCTTAACTACCCAGTTGCGGACTCACGTTTCACATATTTAAACAGGAGATTGTCGTTGCTCCCACTCGTTGGAAGATTGGCCCGATGTCGCATGCGGTTGCTCGGCAAATCATGACAACATCTCGAGCTAGGAACTTTTTTTTTTTTAAATGGATCTGCGTTTTTTTAAGCTTTAAAGTTGAGCTGATTTAGATCAAAAATATGCGAAACCTTGAGATTCTTGGATGGAGGTGTAGCATGCAGGTTGTTAATGCTTTACACTTGCCCTGAGGTATCATCGTTACAAAGCCAAGTCGGTTCTGAGATTCATCCCGATAAATGAAAACGGTTAATAATAACTATTGAACCAGTACCGGGCATGTTTGTACTCATTTCAATGGCATATTTGATACGAACTGGAATATTTTGAATATTCATTGCAAAAATTGCGAATTTCCTGTAAAAACAATTAAATTTACCGACTCTCAAATTTGGTTTAGATATAAGCAGTGTAAGGTTTAAGCTTACCCAGTGCCACCTGTGTAACTAAGCGGTATAATCCACTGACCCGAGCATCCCGTTCTCACACCTGATTTCGCACATGACACGGCTGTTCCTTATTGAAAACCAAACTATAAAAAAAAGTATATTGAATACTAATGTGAGGTAATAAATGATGAGATTAGGATGTCGTTTGAGAAACAAGATTCCGTCTAAACGGTTATGACAAGCTTGATATGGTTTATCATGATTAAATAAACAGGATATGTCTAAATAGTGCTTGTGCATGTATGTATCTAGTTTCCACCACCAGTCTTTTTTTCAATGTTAATATTGCCGCACTGTTCAATTTTTACTTGCACTATTTGCTCTATATTTATTTATTTAAACCACTGCTTCTCTCTGATTCAATCTGGCTATAATACAAAATTAAGCAGAATTAATAATGATTTGAAAGATAAACACACAGTATGATAGCAAGTGTACTTTAACAGCTAAGAATTTCAGCTCAAGTATCGCTTTATTACGATGAATAATTTATTTCTAGTCCGATATCAGAAAAGATGACAAACACTTGAGAGCGTGCTGTGTGCGAAATATGAAAAAACAACGTCTTTGCATGCATGCATGCATGCAATTTTTATCTTGTTTCCAAAAAAAAAATCCTTGCATATGTATGTGCGACTTTATCTTTCTTGGCACGCAAGGAAACAAACAACATCTGGCCATGGGGACTTGACTGGATTCAACAGGGCAGGTTAAGAAGCATCATGCCTCCGGCAAAATCAATCCCAGTGACCAGTATAGATGGAGCATGCTGTCTTATCTTCTCCGGCCCCATGTCAACCCAGCCATCCATCTATTCAATTGTCAACTGATTTGCCTCTCGACATGATGGTCAGTTAGATCACCGTTGTCTTGTCTTGTATGCTGGTGATGAAAGTACAAGGTACATCATCTGGTTGTCACGGTTACCAAACCTTTTGATTTTGGTAGCCCAATTTGGTGATTTTTCAAAGTCATTCGGTCGCCATTTTGACCGTTTCTTATTGTTTAAAAAAAGTTACAAGAATTTTTTTTTTTACTTTTTGTCATTGGTCGCTATGATTTTTATTTCCTGTCGCATAGGAATCAATGGCTGAGAGAAAATTGGGTGGGTTTTTGGGCATTTGACCCGCCATTGAGACTAAAATTTGTGGCAACTCTGCAGGTTGTTAGGACCGGCATTCCTAGCTCGACAAACGGTGAACTGGTGACATGACACACCGACCGCTAATGGATCTCATTCATCATCTGCAAGTAGTGGATGCGTGGTAGGATGCTTAAAAAAATTTTTAACCTTATATTACTCAGATCTACCTAGGCTAGAAATTATCCTGATAGAAGACCTGAAAATCAAAATCCGCCATTTCCAATTGGAATTACTCAATATGCCAAATGTGATGGGTTCTCAAGCTAGTTGTGGTTTGTAACGATGTCCAAAAATAGCATAAAATGATTGGTCATCAAGTCAGTTCCTCATGAAAGCCACTTGATCAGGAAGCTTATTGGTTTCTCGTCTTTATAAAAATATACTAGCCATTAAATTTGGTTTTATTCTATTCATGTAGTTGTGTGCTGTAATTGGATGTGAGATCGATCTGCCATGGACATGAGAATTTTAAACGGCCTGTTCTATTCTCTGAAATGGGTGTTCGGGATGTAGTATAGCATTAGCATAGGACACTTCGAAGCACCTTTCCTAAGAAGTATGCTGAACAAATTTATAATCTCGTGACAATTGAAGATCATTAAAAAGTTTTTTCATCTGCAATAGAAATTTAAAAATTGAATGATGCTAGAAATTTAAGAAGTTTAGATACAATGAAGTTGAGTATTATGATTTAAGGTGGTACTACACCCCTTGATAAATTTGTGACTATTTTAGCATTTTTCTCAAAAAATAATAACACACTGGTAACAAAAGTTATGTATATTATAGGGGCAAGAAATCCAGTTACTACACTGGAATTTCAATGACTCAAGACAAGCGGTACGTTATTTACGATAAGAAAAGAGTTACCGCTAGAATGTACCTCATTTCTTAACATATATAATGATCCACTTGTCTTGAATCATTGAAATTTCAGTGAAATGGATTCCCTGCGTGTGTGTAGTTATTTTTTGAGAAAAATACAGAATTAGTCGCAAAATTTATCAGGGGGTGTGGTAGTACCACCTTAATGAAACTGTGAATGCCCAAATATTGGTGTAATATTATCTAGAAATACTTCATGAAAGCTTGCAAGAGTAATGTCTATTTATAGAAGGCATATATGATTCCCAAGTGCCGTGGATAATACTATAATAAGAGAGAATATGATCATCAAGTGAATGCAAAAGATTATATGTGGACAATAGCTGCTTTGTGGTGTTTGCTTGTAGAGTATCGAGTACAAATATTTGAGAGATTGCGTTTTTTTGTTGCCAATATGGCTTATATTCTGAAATTCTTTTGATATCTAGTCACAGCAGAGTGACTTTACAAGGAATAAATGAGTGTCAGCCATATGGTGTACGGGTAACTAATTCGCAATTAAAATTTTCACTCCTTCTTGCAATTTCTTCTTAGTACAGTTAGTTACGTAAAAAAAATGTGAAGATGATATCTACGGAAGATAGCATCAGCTGCATTGATAATCCATGCATGTAGGTCTGCACATTATGATGTCCTTGCCATTTCTTCTTTGTGTTATCATGTTATGTAACAAAAAGCCAAGATGCTATCTACTGAAGATAGCATCATCTGCTGCATTTGTGATCCATGCCGATCTGCAGATTGTACACCTAGGTTTCATTATCATTGAGGTATAGGACTTTTTATTTTTTTGGAGGAGAGCAGATAGGGCAACTACTTGATTATATTTCTACATGTTCATACTACATACTCTGAAAATTTTAGAAAATTCATGACGAGTCCGTTTTTTAAAATCACATTTTGTTCCTAAAATGGGGTTATAAGCGCCCTCAACGGGCACTCTCTCCATAGGGCTACATGTAAAGACCAGTTATAGACAAATGGCCCTAAAATAAAAGCGGACTCGTGCGAATTTCCTCAAATTTTGCATATGATGTAGATTTAACATCTGGAATGTAATGCAAGTGATGCCGTTGCTGCTCTCCTAAATTCATTTTTAAAATGTCCGCCCCAGACCAAGGTGTGTACTCCATGCTTATGATATCCTTGCCATTTCTTCATTGTGCAATCATGTTATGTAACAAAAAGCCAAGATGCTATCTACTGAAGATAGCATCATCTGCTCCATTCATGATCCATGCCGATCTGCAGATTATGCTCCAAGCTTGTGATATTCTTGCCATTTTTCTTTGTGCAATCATGTTATGTAACAAAAAGCCAAGATGCTATCTACTGAAGATAGCATCATCTACTGCATTTGTGATCCATGCCGATCTTTAGATTATGCTCCATGCTTTTGATATCCTTTCCATTTTTCCTTTGTGCAATCATGTTATGTAACAAAAAGCCAAGATGTTATCTACTGAAGGTAGCATCATCTGCTGCATTCACAATCCATGCCGATCTGCAGATTGTGCTACATGCTTTTGATATCCTTGCCATTTCTTCTTTGTGCAATCATGTTATGTAACAAAAAGCCAAGATACTATCTACTGAAGATCTACTGCATCCATGATTCATGCCGATCTGCAGATTATGCTCCAAGCTTTTGATATCCTTGCCATTTCTTCTTTTCTTTGTGCAATCATGTTATGTAACAAAAAGCCAAGATGCTATCTACTGAAGATAGCATCATCTACTGCATTGTGATCCATGCCGATCTTTAGATTATGCTCCATGCTTTTGATATCCTTTCCATTTTTCCTTTGTGCAATCATGTCATGTAACAAAAAGCCAAGATGTTATCTACTGAAGGTAGCATCATCTGCTGCATTCACAATCCATGCCGATCTGCAGATTGTG
Organism: Amphiura filiformis; assembly: GCF_039555335.1. Classification (NCBI taxonomy): domain Eukaryota; kingdom Metazoa; phylum Echinodermata; class Ophiuroidea; order Amphilepidida; family Amphiuridae; genus Amphiura; species Amphiura filiformis. Next base: position 48,466,824 of record NC_092635.1, read on the forward strand.
CTACATGCTTTTGATATCCTTGCCATTTCTTCTTTGTGCAATCATGTTATGTAACAAAAAGCCAAGATGCTATCTACTGAAGATCTACTGCATCCATGATTCATGCCGATCTGCAGATTATGCTCCAAGCTTTTGATATCCTTGCCATTTCTTCTTTTCTTTGTGCAATCATGTTATGTAACAAAAAGCCAAGATGCTATCTACTGAAGATAGCATCATCTACTGCATTTGTGATCCATGCCGATCTTTAGATTGTGCTACATGCTTTTGATATCCTTGCCATTTTTCCTTTGTGCAATCATTTTATGTAACAAAAAGCCAAGATGCTATCTACTGAAGATAGCGTCATCTACTGCATTCATGATCCATGCCGATCTACCTGTCAAATTATATTTGCATAATCTATTTTTAGGTTTTAGATGAATGCTCATATGGCAGCTTTGGCAGATTTTTCAACATCATCATATGTTTCCTGCTCGTTATAATCATGGAGTGAATGGATGGATATGATACGTAGTTGTCGACTCGTACGCGGCAAGGGGGTTATATTTACCCAATGATAATTTCTCAATTCAACCTGCCATAATACACTCATTAATTGGTCATTTATTTTGTGCCAAAACGTCAGCTACCGAGTGCTCTTTAAGAAGAAAAAAAATGAATAAAGAAAAAGTGAAATTTTAAGATTGTTTGAGAAATATTAATTATTAGTGTGTGATAATTGTTTTATTTATTCTTTTTTTTTTCTGGTGGAGAAATGAATGATGTCAGTTTTTCCTTCACAATTTTAACAGTTTTGTTTATTGGTTAAAACAAATTGTTGCTTTTGCGTAAACAATTTGGGTAGGCGTGCAGGTTTTTTGTTCGGCCTGATGGGGATGCTGTCCAATTTGCCGCTACTTTTTCCACTCAATACGTACCCTTAGAGCATTCATCACAGAGACACTTTGAGCAACATCACCTATAATATCATTCAAATTGAGGGTTTGATGCGAGAAAGGCCTATCTGCAATAGCTGCCCTATAGACTATTTGACCATTTCTGCATTCTATATTGTACACATATGACATCTGGCAGCTATTACATATCTAGGCCTTTCTTGCTCTAAACCCGGAAATGTATCCTCCGCAGCACATTAGCAATGCCCTAACAGGTGCATTTTCCAAGAATTGGCATTGAAAATGTCACAATGGTACCAACAGTTTTTGTGATCTGATGTGTGAGAAATACTAAAACTAGTGTGATTTGCCCCACAGTGACACCCTCAGTTTTCTTGAATTTCTACTTTTTACATCATTGTATTCCCCAATGGTGTACTAAAATACCATGTGAAAGACTAAGCCTAAGTGCTTTAATTACAGTAGAATCCAAGTTTTATAATAAACCGGGAGATCCCCTGTTTTATTCACTGTGTTCACCAATCGAGTGATGGCTGACACACCTGGTGCATGCCGGGGTGCATGTGTATCATTGAATCATTGACATATAAACTGTGTGTATTAGTCTTTAGTTATACGTAGGCCCCGGCAAAAAACGCAATTTTTTAAAGTAAAAAACGAGATCCAAAGTATTGAAAAGCGAGATTTCCCCCGGAAAATGACACAAGAAGCTTTAAAACGCCCAAAATACTGAAAATCTGAAAAAATTAATAAATAAATACCGGTAATTCCATAAAAAAGCCCTCTGTTGTTCAGATTCGGTCAATGACAACAATGAGGATGTGCTTCCTTTACTACCTTGTCGTCAGACGGCAAAAAAGTGACAAAAATTTGACCTTGAATTACGTTTTATAGTCAAAATATTTCAATAATTCAATAAATATAACAATATTTGGCCTAAACTTGAACTCATTTGCAATGAAATGTCATTTTTTATTAAGTAAACCATGGGTTTTGCACCTAGCAATGTGGTTGCAATGCTGTTGAATTCTGCACTCTTTTCCGATGTTGAAGTTCATTTCGTGGAATTCAACGAACTTTTATGGCATAAAGCAACATTTTTATAGTAAGTATTACTGCTTGGGAACTTTCTTAAAAAGCGAGATAATTGGTTAATAGCGAGAATCACGGCGTGAAAAGCGAGATCTCGTTTTTTGCCGGGCCTTAGTTATACGTCTTATAAATATGTTCTACGTGAAGCTCCACTTATTAACGATCAGCAAGCTAATACATACATGTATGCATTGACGATAATTATAGGCGCTGGAATGAAATAGCGATTTTCTTTGTTTTGCTGGCTTGAAATAAAAAAGGGACATAATGTTAATGTGATCAGTGAAAACTGACATTTTGTGGTAAATAAATAAGAATCTGTTCTTCATGGAAATCACACATTATTGCTTTAACCCCTGTCTTTCTTACAGTGTTTTTGATTGGTTAATGGCATGATACTTTCATCTGAGTGACCAATTACAGCATTTGAATATTTAAGCTTAATCTTCTTCAGCCATTTAACCATGCTGCTGATTGGCTCAATAAATCTTAATAAATCATAATAGTCTTCCTGTAGCCAATCGGCAGTTATTTCTGATGGCGTTAATAGTGCATCCAGCGAGGTATAATGCTCTGCCTCTGTCATTAGTTGCCTGTCTTGTTTTGTGTTTCTGATCTTACACTAGAGGAAGAGGTATTCAGCCGTTCAAGCTTCATCAATAGAAGACTTTTCTCCTCTTTCATACTTGTTTTTCTTTAAATCTCCATGGATTTTTAGCCAAAGGAAGACATTATTTTAATGTATTCCCTCGGCTTTTCAGGGTCTGTCCACTTACAATCACATGCAAAAACTCACAAAATATTTGAAAAGGCTTCTCTGAAGTTTTTCCCTCTTGTACAGCAATTGGCTCTACTGTGGTCATTAAAGGTACTATATCACTGTTCAGTGACTAAATCAATATTTTTTTAGGAATGGTGTAAAGTTAAGGATAAGGCAAAATCAAATTGTCATTTTAGTGTTTTTTCATAATGGGAGAACAGTCAACAAAAAGGGAAAAAATGGCAGTGTTAATAATTCCATTCAATTGTATGTAGCTTAAAGATATTATATATGCTTAAAATTACACCATCAGAAACGCTGTGGCAAATGTGCATCTTGGTTTGTCATTCACGGAAGGCCACTTAATGTACTTCCGGCATTTATTGGGAAGAGCCTGAAATTGAAAGATAATTTGTGTCTTTTAACTTGGGCATTTCAAAGGTTTACACATGTAGCGCTTAACACACATTTTTGAAACAATGCATTATATGCATAATGCAAATAACCATGCACTTTCAATCAAAGTTTACCGGGCGCAAAGCAAAATAATCTGGAGTGGCCTTCATGAGGGACACACAAACATGGTGGAGTCTGTACTCTTTAATTCTACCACAAGTGTCCATATGTTAAGCCCGGGGATGTTAAGTGTCCATACGGACACTGATTCCTATTGACTAAATTGTGACTTATTAGGTCATGTTCAGTTTTCTCATTTGCAGGGTATGTTATAATCAGAGCCAGATATAAAATATAATAAGAGCCAGATATAAAATATACTAGTTTGAGTCCGATGTCACCTGTCAATCAAACTCAGAAATGATTTGTTAATGAGTTGTCGTGATGATTGAAATTTCTGAAGATGGCAGTAAAATAGCGTGCCTTCCGGTTAATTTTGCACCTTCAAACTCTCTCAAAAGTTAGGTCTTTGTAATAGGAAACTTTCTTTCCTGAAGGCACCATATTAACAATGCCTAGAAAATATGCGTTTTGCCTTGTAAAAGTATTTGTCACTATTTTCTGCGATTCCTTTTGTCCGATGAAGGCACCAGATGAATCAACCTAAATACGTTGTGGGGAATTTGATTGACAGTTACAGTTTTTGACACAAACTAGTCTCAGTCTTAGATTATAGCACACACCTGTACTTTTTTATACAAAGATGCAAAAATCTCATTTTCTATGATTTTTTTAGATTTCACTGATTAGTGCCTTGAAACGAATCCATATTTGGGCATAAATTTACTGTGCAGTGTTGTTGTTGGAATTTCGTACAATTAAACATGTTGGTTGCTTTGATCAGGATCTGTGTTTTGATAATAATAGATGCTAGAATAAAATATTATATAAGATCAATACTGTGACCTCTTGGTGTTTGATTAAAATACATTAATAATAGCGTACTTGAATAAAAAACTTTTACATTGCCTAAGGAAAATAGTAGAATACCATTCCTCATTCCCCTTTCTAAATAGATATTACACAAATTCAGAGAATTCAGTACCTTGATGGATTTTATTTGTTCAAAATAAGAAAGAGCTGATATAGAAAAAAATATTAAAATGCTGATATAATACATCAATTTGCAGCAAACAGCGCTGACCTGATGCTACATACGTCAAAGAAAGACTTGATAATAATATCATCAAAACTCCATCCGTCCATTCTTATATTAAATTCATGGGATGAAATAATGGGCTGTTCCAGTTGAAACTCTTACACCCCCTATGGAAGATGTGATATTTATTTCTCACACAGGGAGCGTGAATTTCAAATGGGGTTACTTGAATGGGTGATTCCATTTGAAATTACACCCCCTGTGTGGGATATTTAAGGGGGTGTGCATTTCAAGTGGAATAGCCCGATGACAAGACGACTAGCAATTCATTCTTCTATAATGCAATAAGCTTGCTTTTGAAATATTTACAGAATGGGTAATTAGATGTATGGCTTATTATTTACATACTACTACTATTGCTACTGAAAAAAAATGAAAAAAAAATATGTAGAAAAAATTGGGAGAATAAGTGGAATTATTAAGCTGATGGATCGGGTATTAATGCGTTTTACTAAGCTTGTATGAGTGAGGTAGTATGGCAGTATTTATTGTAGAGCAGGTAATGGATTAAGTCCAAAATATGGCTTATTCTGGTTGGTTGTTTCCGCAGGGAACCACTGCTTGCTGTTTTTTTACCAACTGCCTTTGGTAAGGCTTAGCCTGCGTGTGCGTAATCAGACTTAAAGCCGTAATGTACGATCTTTTGAAATGAATTTGGTTAATTTTTTTTTCAAACCTTATTTTTTTTGGTATTTTTTTATGCAAGTCCAAACTTACAATTACCGTAACCACTCGGGTATAAGCCCACCCCCCTAGATGGCAGATTTCACTTCAAAAATGGGGTGGGCTTATAACCGAGGAGAAACTAATACTTGAATTTAGAAATAAGAAAAATCATCCCTTTTGTATATGCCCAATGTACCAGTAATTTCTATCATCTATGTCAATTTCTTAAAATTCTAAGTGTGGAATGTTAATTATCAACTGATATTTTTTTGTATTTTAATTGGAATCGGCCAAATGTGTTGTGTTTGTATAATAACAGAGCACTTTTGGAATTAATGTCTTAAAAGGCCTATTCAGTGACTTGCTCATCCAGAGGATTGTAAAAACTATTAAAATTTAAATTTTGGCACCTTTGTTAATGTCATAGATGTGCTAACATAGCCTGCTAGTGGTTCAGCCGAAAGCTGTGCATTAGAGACAAAATGACACATTTTACATGAATCTGTAATTTCTATACCGAAGTAGAAAAATTACATGTATTTTCAATGGGGCTAAAACTTTTTTTGCTAAATTTTTCATAGCAAAAATACAATTTTAATGACTTATCTTTCAAAAGGGACAAAAGCAGCAAATGTATGCATTAGAAGTAGGTAAAGTTTGATAGCCAAAAATTACCAGTTCCAGGGCCCACAGAAGTGCTAAACCTGCAAAAACATTATGGATCATCATCAATGGGAATACAAAAGTGCACTAGAACAAGTGATGAAAATCACTGTGCACATAGGCAGACACAAAGAACCAAACAACCTGTATACATGTAGGCACAAAAACAGGCAAAGTTCGATGGCCAAAAATGGCCAATTCCAGAGCCTACAGAAGTGTTAGGAAAACAGTACAAAAGTATACTGGAAATGATGAAAATCACTGCACTTAACACAAAAAATACAACCGATATTTCGAGCAGATATGCTGCTCTTCTTCAGGGACCGACAACAAACTATTATGTCAAACAGCAAACACTACATGCTGTAGTTTAAAAACAAATTCAAGTCAAAAACTGAAGGCAAGTTCAAAAATATAATTCAGTAGCAAACAAGACAACATGTTCATGCAGAGCAAAATAAGCTGTCTTTTTTACTCAATGAAAGCAAGTTAGTTCACTACAGAGAGTGTTGGGAAGGAAATGCAACACCATTTTAGTGAACTTAAAAAACAGTTTTTGCTCACCTCATCAAATATTTTCATGGAGAAAGCTTTTGAAACGTTGTATTTTATTGATGTTATTTATCTTCATTTAGTCTTTAATTTAGCTCAAACTTACAAACAATTCTATGAATTGGTAAAGAGTTATTTTTTCTAGGACATCTAAACTAACACGTGACTCTGACAAACTACACTCTGTTTCAGAGAAGAAGAGCAGTCTTTTGCTCAGATTGATGCGAGTGCACTGTTAATGAGCGACATACGCAGAACTTTGTTTGCGCCAACCAACGTTTTGACGCTTAATCGGCCAATCGGATTACCACGTCTGTTGTTATGATTGTCAGATGATTGAATCAGCCAATCAGAACCCCACTTCCGTGTTTACGCTGTGCACGCTCATAAAATGAAAACAAGTGCCGTTCTTCTTTGACAGACTGTAGTGCGCTGTCTCAGTGAACACAGTTAAGCTGGCTGTGTACTCTCAGACATGCATGTAGTAAAAGTGCAATAACTTTGTAATTATTCGCATAAAACATATAAAAGTATACATTTTTATGAAGGCAAGACATCAATAAATCTTAATATAAATACAGATTTGGGGTAAAAACAACAATTTTGAAGAAAATCACAAAAAGTGAGTTTTTGGCAATATTTGTTAGGTACATCATAACAAAAAACACTCTTTCCAAAATATTTTATTTTGTTTTTAGCTCAATCTTGAGGCTCCATTCCAAAAAGGTTTTTTATTTTTTGATATTGGCCTTATTTTTTGAGATATTGACCATATAAGGCATCAAAATGAACTTTTTAAAATTCAAAAACGCCTATTTGCACAAAATGATGCCCAAAATCGGAAATAGACCAAAATATAAAAAAATGAGAAAACCGTTTCTTGAGTCGATCATGCTTTTTACGATGATCGTATTTGCTTACCTATAGATGCTGTATTCATTGAGTTATCGTGTACCTAAATCGTCATTTTACCGAGAAAATGAACATTGAAATAATGGCCGTTGAAGTTTAAAGTGGTCACATTTTGCACTTTCATCGAATCTCACAGGAGAATGCGACAGTTTTCGTTTGTGTAACTTATATTACGTACCATCGGGTAAATCCACAGCCCCTTGAGAAGTTTGAGCGAAATCCATTCATAACTTGATATTTAAATCGGGGAAAGAACTTGTAAAACCCACATTTTATCAGCTAAAACGGAGCCATTTGACCACTAGGTTTTTGTGAAATCACAGCTTCCATGGTGTTTCCATAAGATGCGCCGCGCATACAGATAAGCGTCGCGTATTTGTGCGTTAACAAATTGCGCGATACGCAACGCGATGAGTTGCTGCGCGAGTGTACCTTGCTGGTACAACAAAGATTTTCTTTCCTTTTCAATTTCAAACACGAGTGGAATAGTGAAATAAAATCCTTAAAATATTGCAGTTGGAGTTTACAAATCTGGATTTTCATTCCTTGTATTTATAAAAAACATAACAAGGTACAAACATATCATAAAAACTCAATTTTGAGAAAGAAACAATGGCTAGAGTACACAGCCGCGTTAAGCTGGTCAAGCCAATTCTTAGTATTACTAGGCAAATCAAACTCAACAGGAAAAGTGTATCAAATAATTCTGAGAAATGAAAATTTAATTTATCATAACATTTATAATTCAAACTTCAATTTGTCAAATGCAAGGCGTTATTTGACAGAGCTTCTTTTTGTGTCTTTCTATTGTCAAATTTGAAGTCAATCTCACTGTCATGTAATTTTTGAAATCGCCAGGATATGATGATTCCTTAAATTTTCATTATTGACGACGTCCTCTGCCACTACAAGTAAGACAATCTGCTGAAATCTTAAGCATGGCATGTCTGACATTTTGAGAGTTAAATTTTTATTGTTTCCATCTCAGTTTTCAGATAATTGACATTTTCACAAAAAATAATGAAAGTTTTGGCCAAAATGAAAAAGCGACATAGACATTGAAACTTGGAATGTAGAACAAATATTTTGCATTGGAATCCAAAGTCAGTAGTTATTTTTAAAAAAAAGAAGAAGAAAATCAAGAATTGACAATTGTGATGTAACATTTTGTTGCATCTATAGATCATCTTTGATTGTTAACCATGGTTAAATATTTAATATTTATGAGGATTTAAAAATGGTGATGTAAGATTTGAGAAGAGAAATGTTGTGTGAACTTGGTTTCTGTCTGTCAAGAAAAACAATATTTGTAAATTCTTCATCACACAATATGAATGATTGATGGCCATGAAAGACAAATTGTGCTGAATATTCAGGGTTTTTATCGTATATTTCTCTTCTAAAGCTGGATAAAAAATGAATTAAATATCAAATTGATCAGATTTGTTGCTTGTAAAATATGAGAATTAGGCAGGCAGATTAGTAACTGATTCAAGTAATAAAGCATACTATGAACATGTTCTTCTTTGGTGTAGCTCATTAAGGTTTCAAGGGCTCCATCAGTTTTTTGTGTCAACAAGCCCCAAATAAGGCTTCTTTATAGCCAGCTTGTTATTCTTTGCTTTGGATGCAAAAAATAACTACTAAATACATTTGAAGCCATAATGTACGATTTCCATCAAATTATAATTTTGGTATTCTTTACTCGAAATGTTAAAATAATACTAGTATTTAGTAATAATTGCCAGGAAAGGTTTCTGTCTATTTTAAGCCAAAATAACAAGGCAAAAACAAGGCAAAATCTGGGACTTAATGTCAAAATTGCTCTGTTGACCTGACAAATAAAACAAATTTGGCTGATTTTGTTTAGGTTTAAATTGGAACATGCGTAAACATTCATACAAATCAGGGGTGGAATTTCACGGGAGTCCGAGAGTCGACTCTCGCAGAGACTCCCGTAAAAGTCCTATTGCAAGAGTCCATGTGGACTCTCGCTGGAAATGATCGGCTCAGTGAACTTACGTTTAAGTTCAACACGCCTTAAAACTCAAAGCCTTCAAAATTAAAAGGAAAAGTCACCAAAGATGCAATGACATTATATGGAAGTGAGAGTATGATGACACATATATTAAAAACTTAACTTTGTTAGTTTATTTGTTTGAATGCATTTTACGTAGGCCTACATATAATACCTTTTGGACTCCCGCAAGATTGTACAACAAGAATCCATTTACGGGAATCCATGGACTCTCGCAAAACTCTCTTGCGAGAATCCACTTGGACTCCTGTGGCACTTTACGAAATTCCACCCCTGCAAATATGCCAAAAAATCCGGTTAAAAAAATTGAACCAATTGCATATTATAAGATCGTACATTATGGCTTTAAGCCATAGTTTCCTTATTTACATAATGCAGCAAATATTGAATTGTGATTGCACAAGGTACAAAGAAAAAAATCTTACACAAATTTCACCTTGACATGATTTATGAAGAAAATTATCAAATTTCTTTGATGATGAGCGAAACTAGATAATCGAAGCAGCCTCCCGGTAACCTGATTGTTGCTGAAAATAATGGGAAAATTTGAAACAAGTGAATTTAAATCTGGGTCAAAGAAGGGAAAAAACGTTGAACAATATTAGAGACGTGTATCTACTCTTCCGCTCGTGAATGGGGGTATTCAGACTGAAATGAAATGGATTTTCAGTGTTCTCCAAAATTCTCTCATCTAATCAAATATGTACATGTAGTAGCTCTTTTTTTTTCTTCCCCCCTTCTTTTTTTGCTCATGGGAGTTTCCAACAGGCATCTATGCATGACTAGAACTGGATTAAATTACCGCAAAATTTGTTGCAAATACTCAGAAACAAATATTATATTTCTTGTCATTAGTTTGCTGTGTTTGCCTGCAATGGGCTATTCCAGTTGAAATCCATACTCCCTTTGTGGAAGACATGACCATAATCTCCCACACAGGGGGTGTAAATTTCAAATAGAGTCACCCAATCAGGTAGCCCCTTTATGGAATTCACACCCCCTGTGTGGAAGACTAAGGTCGTGTCTTCCATAGGGGGTGTATGGATTTCAGGTGGAATAGCCCAATTATTTCCCCAATATGAAGTGCGTACGTGTATTTTCAAAGCTTATTGTCGGGAGTGTATGAGAATGAATACACACATTTTTGTCGCTAGTCTGTTTTTAGTATGTGTGCGATGCGTGTAGGGGGCTTGAATCACGCCTTCATTGATATTGAATGCATTATTGGCAATCATGCCACAGAAGGTATTAAATTTTGCATAGTTGTTTCCAGCGGTAACCCGTGGCAACCATTTACATTAGCACTACACATCTCGCCAATTCCATTAATTTCATTGATTATAATAACAAGTTTTTGACTTGTCTATATTCAAATTTCATTGTGTATTTGGTAGCTATTCCTGAATCATACTGATGCGGAGAAAAATGTGGCTACCTAAGTGCGGTAGGTGAAGAAGCATAGGTTAGATTCGAAAACAAAATTCCAATGGTAGTACAGTTTGATGTAGAAATTTTTATTTGGCCATGCTTGTAGATTTACTTGAGGGGGGCTTTCAGGCATTCAGGAATAACATGTTTCGTTGATGATAAGGCCAGATAGAACAAGTTTGTCTCATATGGTATGTTTTATCTTTTTCTTTTTTTTTCACAGTTTCTGACATTTTAGTACAAATTATTCATGCTTTATAGAAATTGATATTTAAATCTATTTAGACTGATTTTTCAAAATTTATTGGCCCATGTTGAGTGAAATTATTGAAAAATATGATTTGTTCCCCCTAAATAAATGAATCGGAGACTGCTGGAAGTTTGGTATGTTCTTACCAATGCGCGGTTGCTTTGAGACAAACCTTTGCGCCTAATGAACTCAATTTTCAAAATGGGTTGTATCACATGTTGTGACTCTAACATGATACCTAACTTGCTATTAGAGTACTGCACAGAGCCTGTGCTGCCCTAATCATGCTAACACTAGCCCCAATTCTTAACCCTACCTCCTACCCTAAACTGAAACCTAACCCTAAAAAACGGTTGTGGAAAAATGTGGAGTCCATGAAGCTTCTTCGAAGGAAATTTGGAAGGTAATGTTGGCATTTGAAGGACAATTTTGCTCCCCAAATATAGAAATACATAGTAAATTCTGAGAAATATTGCTATTTTACAGGAAACCATGGCTTATTCTAGAGAAATAAACAGAATTGTTCTATAGTTAAGGGGGTACTACACCCCTCGATAAATTTGTGTCTATTTTTGCATTTTTCTCAAAAACTAAAAACACACTGGTAACAAAAGTTATGTATATTATAGGGCAAGAATCCAATTACTACACTGGAATTTCAGTGTCCCACGACATGCGGTTTGTTATTTATGATAAGAAATAAGGTACCGCTAGGATGTACCTCATTTCCTGTCATATATACTGAACCGCTTGTCTCGAGTCAATGAAATTTCAGTGTAGTAATTGGATTCCTTGCCCCAATAATATACATAACTTTTGTTACCAGTGTGTTATTATTTTTTGAGAAAATGCAAAAATAGTCACAATTTACCACAGGGGTGTAGTACCTCTTAAAGTTAGACTCTTACAAATAGATAAAACTAAATAAAATGAAAAATGAAAAAAGAGAGAGAAGTCGTATTTGGATGCATTATGTTTTGTGCTTCCTAAACAAGTGCATTGCATAAAGAGCCATTTTGTTAGTTTGTACATCAGTCTCTGTACTATCTCTGCTGCTTTTGTTCACGGCATTTTCTTGCTTCACACCTGCCATCTAAATTACTAATGGAAAGCTAAAAATACTTGTTTTCTTCCACAATACAGATATACTTCACTTGATATTTTTGACATGTTCATCAAAGCATATGCATATACTGCATGCTCTCACACACTCACTCTCTGTCACACACTCTATCTGTATGTCTGTCTGTTTTTCTCTCTCTATCACTCTCTCCCCTACTATTGATCTTTTCTTTTTATATAGAATCTCTGTTAATTTTGTCTCTTTATTCTACCATCTCTCTCTCTCTTTCTAGCCCAACTCGCTCTTTCTCTCTTTCTAGCCCTCCTTCCCTATCATTATCACTGTATCGTCTCTCCCTGTGTCCTCCCTCTGTCTGTGTCTCTTCCTGTCTTCTCTCTGTTTGTATGTCTCTTTGTCTCCTTCTTTCTTCATATGACAAGAATGTTTTATGTGCATAAGTGTTGATAACACGTAACACGCTTGTAGAGGTGCGTGTATGTATCGTGTTGTATGTGTAGACTAGTGCGGAGCACACGCAAAGCAGCACACACAACAGAAAATGTGAAGTTGTAAACAAGTTTTATAATAAGGGAAGTTTTTATGACGGTAACTTAGTTTTTGCTTTAAAAAATAGTTTACAGTTAATAAAATAATGTTTAACTGACTAAGAATGAGAATAATGATAGGAATTTTTGTTTAAAAAAAGAAAAGAAAGGAAGGTCTTATTTCAAACTCTAATGGTGACCCGCAGGTCAAATTGCTAGAATTGTACATTAAACACACCTAAACAGACACAATGCAATTTGCAGGCAGCAGCTTAATCAGTACCAATATTGCAACATTTAAACAAACAACTAACTATACAAACATCAAATTTAACCCAACCCCATCCCCAGAAGGCAATGAGGATAAAGTGCCTTGCCCAAGGACACAACACGTTGGCACGAGCGGGGCTCGAACTCGCAACCTATGGATTATGAGTCGGGCGCCTTATCCACTCGGCCACACATGCTCCCCAAAAGAGCACGAGAACTGATGACTGAAATTGACCGATTGGTCCCGATCAGATCGGTGCATCCCTACCCTCTTGCCTCATCCTTTTTAGTAGGATGTACACTCCATTATCTCTTTTCTTCCTTCCCTCGCTGCCCTTCCATTTTCCATCTCATTGTGTTTAATGAACGGTTCGTTTGATTGGCAAATGATGGGATTTTCTCCAATCCTGATTCAGAACCGATGACTGAAATCGGCCGATTAAGATTGGTCCCATTCTGATCAGTGCATCCCTGCCCTCTTCCCTCATCCTTTTTAGTAGGATGTACACTCCATTATCTCTTTTCTTCCTTCCCTCGCTGCCCTTCCATTTTCCATCTCATTGTGTTTAATGAGCGGTTCGTTTGATTGGCAAATGATGGGATTTTCTCCAATCCTGATTCAGAACCGATGACTGAAATCGGCCGATTAAGATTGGTCCCATTCTGATCAGTGCATCCCTGCCCTCTTCCCTCATCCTTTTTAGTAGGATGTACACTCCATTATCTCTTTTCTTCCTTCCCTCGCTGCCCTTCCATTTTCCATCTCATTGTGTTTAATGAAGTCAAGTAACTAACAGGAAATGAAATTTTCTTCCAAAGGAGAATGCAAAGTGATGAGGCTTTAAATTGGCCTTGGTTAGTTTTACAGGCTGTCAATTCCACTGAGGGGATACCTTCATTTGTAATATATAGAAAATTATGCAGGGTTTTGATGCAATAGCAATAGAAACAAATTATTTTGATCTTTCGATCGACCATCGATGCTTGGTCGATCCTTATTATTTAAGAAATCAAATAATTGACCATTGTTAATTGCCTGTATTGATATTAATATAAATTTAGTATTAATTCTGATTAATTAGTTGTCAGATCATTAATAACAAGCATCGAAGCAGCATCGACGGTCGATCCAAAAATCGAACAAATTTATTTCTGGTGCCTAACTGTAGTGTGTTTGATTCAGATCAAAAGATGTGAATTGTGAGCAATTTTGCTAAGCACCCAAATATATATTTACCCAATAGTGTCAATAAAAACAATTCAGCTACAGCTAGTCCTGATGAAGTCTGACTCTGAGTCACATCTGACAAAAGCTTGACCACACACACAGGGACTGGCTGCACCAGGACTGTGGTAACTGACTGTACCAGTAAAAATACTTATCACTTAAAGGTCAGCTCTATTGCAAAAACAAGTTGATCTCGATTCGAAGAGAATAATTATTACATTACAAGTTGACACTCGTTGCAATTTTTTTATGCGTATTTCTCCTGAAAAAAGAGAAATTGTGTGGGTAAAATTCGGGCTCGTACGTGTTTTTTCCCCTGTTTCAAGCGAAATTAATTTTCAAGGCAGCAGGCTATGACGTAAGAAAATGAAGCGGATACTATATCATGCTCTCATTTACTTGTGTGACAAGTTTGACATTAGCAACAATGAGTTGTACTATTATTTAACATAACAATGCTGCATGAAGGCACTCATCGCTTAAGTTGTTTTTTGCGGAATATCAATTTTAAACGTCTTATTTTCTCAAAAAAGGAGTCATTTTCATTGTCCTCATAATATTAGCTTGCCAATGATATGATGTTGTTTTTACAATAGACCTGCCCTTTAAATTAATTTGAGCTGAAATAAAAAATTAAAACAAGTGACTTTTAAACTGGTTGGATTCTTGAACTTTCCTCATGCTGTTATTGGATGTGGTATATGCAAATTATTTGACAATCGGTATGCTAAATAATTTATCGGTGATTCTCTGATTAACTTAGTTGAGTTGGCCCTGACAAGTGTTTTTACCAGTCTGTCCTACAATGTTACAGGTGTAGCTATGGGCTATTCCAGTTGTTATCCATACACCCCCTGTAGAAGACATGACCTTAATATCCCACACAGCGGGTGTAGATTTCAAATGGAGTCGCCCATTCAGGTAACCCCATTTGAAATTCACACGCATGTCAAGTCACAAGCATGCAGCACGTTGTAGAGCATAATGTGCGAACTATATTGCAGTATGCACAACGAAAACGGTTTACAAACAAGTTTCGTCCATTTCAGAAAAAGGGTCATAAATTTCATGATGGTAACATAATTTTTGCTAAATAAAATAATGTTTAGTTATTAAAATAATCAACTAAGAATGAGGAGAAACAATATGAATTTTTGTTTTTACTAACCTCTATCCTGTGATAGATGATAGGATGGCCCAACATTTTATCGTAGTCACCGGCATCCACTACTCAAAATATTGGACCTGCCTATCGCCTAGTAAAGGAGGATAGTAAAAACAAAAATTCATAC
The DNA here is from genome assembly GCF_039555335.1 of Amphiura filiformis. Taxonomy (NCBI): domain Eukaryota; kingdom Metazoa; phylum Echinodermata; class Ophiuroidea; order Amphilepidida; family Amphiuridae; genus Amphiura; species Amphiura filiformis. The sequence continues at coordinate 48,482,097 of NC_092635.1, forward strand.
CTTTTGTTCTCTAATTACACCAAGAAGCAAGACAAAATTTAATAAAAATTCCCTTTAAAAGGGAAAGCTAGCCTCAATGTAGAAGAGGTCTTGTAATTAGTTTTGGTCAATGTGAAAGACATTTTTAGGATCACGCTTACATCTACATGACAGTCCACCAAACCATCAACGATGAGAACATGCACACTGAAACAGCAGAAAACATTAATTCCTAATCTCATGTCAACTCTTTTAATTCATTACATGTACTCCAAATTGTTCTGGTCTGTTTGTTTTGTTGTTGTTGTTGTTGTTGTTGTCGTTGGGTTTTTTTTGTCTTTTCAGCTTTTTACCCACGATATCTCAATTTCCAATTTTGTAATACCAGAACTTACGAACTCAATATCTTCGCTTAGGAATGTCCGATTTCACTGCTTTCGATATATACACTGCCGGTTTGAGTTAACTTACATGTACATTTTATTTTAAAATAACTTAATTAATTCGCAATGTATAGTTTAAGCCTACTATATTATAATAGATAGTGGCCAGCACATTTATAAAGGACTGGTTACTCACTACAATCTTCACTCTTAAACTGTGTTTTTCTGAATGTGCTGATCATGTTGATTGCTAGTCGGAAACTCCTGCGAAGCTATGGACATGGCATCTTACATACTCCATTCTATAACAGTCTGCCTAGTGCCTTGTGTGTTTTCTCTTCAATCATTTTGTTGAATGTAATTTTATGAATCAAATAGTTATGTGTCATTTTATTTATAATAAAGAAGTTATTAAATTAATAAAGTAAGACAATTTATTTATCTATAAGTGCATGTCAAATGGGGTACATTGTTCAATACTATATGCATAAATTATGCCCATATTATAGCCAGGCCCTAAAAACTTTATTTTGCATCGGATTTTTCCCGTTGAAAAAGACAAAACTGATGTTTATGATAGCAACCATTTCATCAATAACATTTTGAGTCATTTTTATCCATAAAACGACACAGGATATGATAGATAACTACTTTCACATCAATATGGTCCATATGATCACAGATTGTTGAGAATCTGTGATATGATCCGAGGATATGATGAAGATTTTGATTCTATAGATCTGTTATCAACATGATATCACGCTGTTCAGTGGTCAAGGAGTAAGGACCCCGGTCAAGGACACTGATGACATCATAGGTGATGTCAGATTTTCTTCTGCTGACCATATGATGCTATATATATTAACTATTATTGTTACATTTAGGCCTTTAAACTGTTAAAGTCATAATTAATTAGTTCAAACATAACTTTGGTAATACTCACTGTTTTACGTTCGTTGAAACGGCAAAACATACTTACTTTTCCTAACAAATCAATTAAAATATTTAAAAAAAATTTAACCACAAAAAGTAAAAAAAAAAATCATTCCAATACCACTAAAATATAATCTCTTGAGTAAACTGACCCCAAACCTGAAACAGGTACCAGCCCCTGAATGGGCTGGCGAAAATCATCCAGAAAATGGTGGAATTATCCCATTTCCGTAACCTGACGCGTACTTTTTGTATATGATGAATGGATTTCATTAATTTACCAGCGAAGAGCGTTTTAAACATGTTTTGATCACTTCTTACTAAGGTCAGTGCCTAATTATGGGATTTTCAGAAAGCAATTTGTTTTCTTCTTAAAATAGCAGCAGTTTTACTGTAGAATGTAAATTATTCAACTTAAAAATACCAATTTCCGTTTATGCCACATGGGGAAAAGCTGCCAACTTCAAGATACTAAATTTGAAAGATTTGCTATGTTTGTTTTTTTAAATTTAGCTTTAAAAAATATAGATGAGAAGCAAGATGAGATGAAAATTTAGACGATGTATCCTGTTACTCATCGGTTTGAATTCTGTATGTAGACGGTAGCATAAGTTCAGTGCTTTGACGTAAAATCAGAATTTGATACGAAATTGCTGACCAATTTGACACAGTATGTCGCTTGTTTACATAGTTCCTTTTCTCACCTCACATTTTTGAGAGAGTATACCTTACTGCTAAGAAAGTTAAACATGTTGCTAGATTTTTGCAATCGATATAGTGGTGATTTGGAAATTCACCACAGGCACAATCGGAATGCTTTCCTAGGGAACAAAAGCTTAAGTTCTTTTTGTTCACACCCTATTACGTGAGCACTGGTGGCAGCTATGTGTCCAGGAGGAGGATATAGCTGTTAGTTACCGGTTTCTTTATATCCTTGAAGTGACGGTTTGATCCGTCTTGATGGTATTTAATTTACTAGTGATGGTGTGATTGGACGGCTAACTTGTCACACGGTTCACCAAATGTGCAACGGTTTGGAAGTGAAAAGCGCTGAATCTTGTCTAGCGAGTAAGGAATGCTAGCATCTGGCAATGCATTCTTATTTAGTTGGATCAAATCAAATGGAAAGAGAAGAGGCTATTATAGGGGTGTATCATTTAAAGAAAAGATTAGTTGTACAAATAAAATAAATATGTGCAGTGGTGTGTTTGCTACTCTATGGTCAAACCACAAGATCTCTCTCCGTGCGGGTGTGGACTGCAGACGACAAGTTTCAACAAAAAAAAATTAAGAATTTAAAAATTGCAGAATTGTACATTTTCATGACCATATTTGGAATTAGCATGAAAAATGCATTAAAATTAGTACAAACAAGCCTAGTATTGGTTCAGTAATTCTTGATATAGGTCTTGATATTTTGAGGAAATACCTCAAAACTTGCACTTTATATGTTGAAGCCTATGGCCAGCAGGTAGAGCTTTAATGACCTGGCAAATATCAGTACTTCTTTTTTCTTCTTCTTCTTCAAATGGATTCATTTTAATATAGTAGCTAGACGTTATTCAATATTGTGATAAAAATGTTTTGCCTAAAAAAAGAATTGCTTTTAAAGCTTTTCAGTGTGAGAAATATATCAATATTTTTCTATCAAATTTTCACGTCAATTTAATTTGTTTTGACACAAAATACAAACCTGATAGCCCAAGTGAGATGTATACAGAAAGCAAGTCAAAAATGGTAAAATATCTAACGAAATTGCTATTTCCTTGATTTGAATTTCTTCGCCTACTCCAGATGAGCACATTCATGTGATTTTTAATCTGGCAAAGTGCTGCGAATTTGCCCATATCGCTGTACAGGTACATTAGAAATGGCTTAGTTGAAGGAAAATAATTTACCACTTGGATGAACAAGTTAGATGTGGCAAAGTGGACATAAAGCAAGTTCCCATCTCCTCCCCTCCCTTCCCATCCCATCCTTTCCCCTCCCCTTCCCCTTCCCTCTATTTTATAATACCCTGTAGGCCTGTAAGTAATCATGTTGGGTTAAAGACATCAAATATTTAAAGAGAGCTTGTTAAAAACTGTGTGTGAAATTCTGATGGGCTATTCCAGTTGAAATCCATGCACCCCTTTGGAAGACTTGAACTTAATTTCCCACACAGGGAGTGTAGATTTCAAATGGAGTCACCCGTTGTTAGGGAACCCCATTTGAAATTCACACTCCTTGTGTGTGAATGTCTTCCATAGGGGTGGATGGATTTCAATCTGAATAGCCCAATTAAAGAATAACATTAGAACTGGTGACATCAACAAAGTACAAGATGACAATTAAATTGCAAAATAAATTTTATTTTCTCATTCACATTTGCTAGATTATAATTATAAATTACACAAAATAGAGCAAGTTTGAAGCAAGCGTAGCTAGATTGGGCCATTCCATTTAAAATCCACACTACCCCTGTGGAAGATTCTGAAAATATCTTCCACAGGAGGAGGATGTTTTAACTGGAGTGAATATTTCAAATTGAAGCTACCCAATTATCTATTCTATTCCAAACTCATACTCCCTCCGTGGAAGACTTTAGCTCACTTTTCCACAGGGGTAGTGTGGATTTTACATGGAATAGCCCATTGGCCCTGACCTGCTTCTCAGCTGCCAATCTTCATGCAAAAAATAGCCAATTTCCCATCAGCTCAATGTTGTCACATCTCATGGCTTTTAAATTTGTGCAGTAACCAACGAGTCTTTTCTTTCTTGTAGCGTTACATTATTTAAGAATGCGCGAAAATACTGGGAATGATGAATAGACATGACAGCTTTTATGCTCTGCATGCTTCCATGGGTTTCAACATAAATAAAGCCAAGTTTTGAGATATTTTCTCAAAATATCATTCAAGAGCTATCTTAAGAACTATTGAATCAATATTTGGCTTGTTTGTACTAAATGCATTTTTCATGCTGATTCCAAATATGGTCATGCAATTGTACAATTCTGCAAATTTTGAATTTTTAAACAAAATTTGGAACTTGTCTTCTTCAGTTGACACCCTTGTGGAAAGGGTTAACTGGTACATCCAATTCTCTGCGGTATCTGTATGTAAAGGGTGTGGCTTATGATTTTTCTTTTTTTTGGGTGGGGGAGGGTCTGTTTGAGTGCTTAGTGGAAAGATTTAGTTATGGGTTGCAAATTTCATAAAAGTGCTTCTTCAAAACATTTTCCTGACAATCCGGAAAATGCCATTTTGTCATCATTTTTGGCAAAATTTGTGAAAATTATTAATTAAAAAAAAAAAAAAATGTAGGTCTCTTTTTGTCAAATTTAGTTTTATTTCAGGGTTAGTTGTCTGAACCACAGTCACAACCGCACATACCTACCTAATCCAAACGAAGACCTCAGCGTTTTACTGATCATAATAGCAAGTTATATTTTGAGTGTTTATTGATGTACCGTACTGAAAATTGTTTGCACATTTTATTCAATCATCTTTATTAACCAAAGGAAGACAAACATACAACCCCAAGATCAACCGAGATCCATACCGATCTCAGGCAAGGGAAAGCACAATTACAAACAGCAAATACAAAAAACAATGAGGAAATACATCATGACAGGAAGAAAACAGTTAAATGACTTCTTGGACATTCCATTTTGTCCCATGTCTGGAATTATAGATTGAGTAGGATGACATGAGAACAGATTTGGTTATTTGGTCTTTCAATTCCTTGATTTTTCGTTGGATATCGAGTTGTTTTGACAAAATTAGTCAGCCTTTTGCTAATGCCATTTATAGTCTAAACTCCTGTCTAAATTCATTGCATGCAGTTAGTAATTCAAGTTCATCATGTGTATAAACAGATTTAAATTGTGTTTCAAATTAATTTCCGTACGCATCTGCACCATTTCAGCACATGAAATACATCAACCGCACAGCAGCCACAATAAATTGAATTTCATGTGTCGAATTCAAGTAAGCTGTAGGTACTAAAATTATATCAGGATGATTGCAAATCTCAACCACAGAGTTCTAAATTTGACACTGTAATGATAAAGATATACAATTCAAGTGATATTGAAGCTCAATTGAACACATGTTTCCCCTTAACCCCCCAAGCACTACCTGCCGATCTAACATTGCCTCTGATTGGTCAACTACATGATATATTCACTTTAATCACCAATCAGAATGGAGCTTTGCAAATAATTCACCCCAATTTTTTGGCATGGTGAAATTATTCTAACAATGTCGCTGATTGGGCCAATTGATAATGAAAACTTCTTTTTGGCCAATCGGCAGGTAGTTTTCATGGGGTTAAGAATTACACCATTGCATTTTTATTGGGTTTTTTGCATTTTGAAAAATAAGAAAAAAATTGGACAAAATGGTATGCAAAATGAAGGGGCAAATCTTCTCGATCTATTGGTGGCATCGGTATCAATGTAGCTTACATACTTTTCAAGGTAGAAGCCAAAAGAGGTACATGACTGATGTACCTCTTTTTGGCTTCTACCTTGAAAAGTATGTAAGCTACATTGATACCGATGCCACCAACAGAACGAGAAGATTTGCCCCTTCATTTTGCATACCACTTTGTCCAATTTTGTTTTCTCATTTCTTCACAAAATGCAAAAAAACGCATAAAAAATACAATGGGTGTAGTACCCCCTTAACTTGACCATATACCTGAATATCATGTAATCAGATGAGGAAGATGACTTAGTATCTCGCCCAAGCCATGTCCTCGGCAAATCAGTTGGCTGTACCAACAAAATGACTTGTCCGTGACCTCTTCCTTTTCACATTTTCCATCTAATCAAGCACGGGACTCTTATTGTGTTTGTATTGTCAAGCTAGCCAGGCCAAGCAAGCCAAGCTTTGAAGAGAGAAAAAAAAGGGAATAAAAAAACCAAAGAAAATTCAATGCAGGCAGGCTGGCTAAAATGACTGACTGATGTTTATATGCAACCAATAGAAACGTGCTTGATTATTACTCAATGATTGGCTTTTCAAATAAAAAAAGAAAAGCTGACGTGCCGCGCAATGCCGAGATTGACCACACACCCTGACTGACCACAATTTGTTCATTGACTTATTTCGTTGGAGGCTGGTATTGATTTTTCTCAGCGGTAGTAGATTGATTGTTTTTTGCCAAAGTACCATTATATTGTGGTGGTTGTATTGGTTTTAAATGTATAGAATCTGTATGTGATATGATGAAGCAATTTATTGGTCAGAGAAAAATGAAAAATATTTTAAATTTCATCCAATTTTGAATTATTAAAGTTCTTGAGATATGATTATTTTAAAGGGGCATTTCGTGATCCACAGCCTCATCTCCCACTTTTCTCAAGTCGGAATTGAGATTTTATACCACAGGAAAGCTCTAGCTACATAATGTTTATAGATACAAAAACATTCTTGCAGTTAGCTTGATGCAAGAAAACTCTAAATCACGAATTTTAAACCAAGTTTAGCATACATGTTGTTCAAAATTGGCAAAGTGCAAAAATTTACACATGCAAAAGTTGACACTTTTTGAGTGGAAAATTATGAAATACAAAGGATAATACTATTACTTAAATTACCAATGACTGCATCCAGCTTGAAAATGAGGAGGAATGTCAAGCATTGTCAGGCCCTTGCAACTCCTATACTAGCGCAAAACAAGAAGATGAGGACAGCACAACTCATTATCTGTGTATTACACAGGGCTTACCTTAGTATTAGAAGCAGATAAATGATGCTGCCACAGGGAGGCTACATCCGAGGCCTTGTAAAATTCAGCGTATTGCTATAAAGACTTAGTTAAGATGATGTCATATAAAAACACTATGCTTTCATCTATATCATCTATGCCACCAAAAATGCCTGTTTATTTAGCTATTTAAAATAAAGGCATCAAAATAGGTATTACTTAATATGTAAATGGCTATATTCGTGTAATTAATGAAAACAGACATTGCTATCTACTGAAGATAGTTTGTATTCATGTAATTAAGGAAATGGACTTTGCTATCTACTGAAGATAGTTTGTATTCATGTAATTAAGGAAAATGGACTTTGCTATCTACTGAAGATAGTCTATATTCATGTAATTTAGTGAAAATTGACTTTGCTATCTACTGAAGATAGTTTGTATTCATGTAATAAATGAATATGGACATTGCTATCTACTGAAGATAGTTTGTATTCATGTAATTAATGAAAATACACATTGCTATCTACTGAAGATAGTTTGTATTCATGTAATAAATGAAAATACACATTGCTATCTACTGAAGATAGTTTGTATTCATGTGATTAATGAAAATAGACATTGCTATCTACCGAAGATATTTTGTATTCATGTAATTAATGAAAATACACATTGCTATCTACTGAATATAGTTTGTATTCATGTAATAAATGAAAATACACATTGCTATCTACTGAAGATAGTTATATTCATTCAATTAATGAAAATGGACATCCCTATCTACTGAAGATAGTTATATTCATGCAAATCATGACAATGGACATTGCTATCTATTAAAGATCATCATATTCATGCAAGTCATGAAAATGGACATACCTTTTGTTTGAAGTTAATTTGAGTCCATTAAATTAATGAGTGAAAACAGACTATCTACTGATGTTTGTGTGTATTCCACTAACAAAACACGACTGTTCCCATTTAAACTATGCATGTTACATGAATATCACCTTAGCAGACGTGTCAGATAAATATCGTCATGTTTTATCTCTCTCTGGCTTAAAAATGGTGTTTTTTAATCAAATCCGCCACGCTTTGGGATGGGTAAAAATAGCACTGTGACCATGAGCCCAATAAGGAGAATTCAAAGCATGCATGCATGCAAGATTATGTGTAAAATGTGTGAATAAAAAACAACTTTACATAGCTAATATATTGCATAACTCTATCACCCACTACCATCAGTCTAATTCAAACAACATGAATTGAAGTTAATCAAATACAACATGTTTGACTGAATAGGATTTTGATAAAGCTAACTTGATAGCTGCTATCAGGGAAAAATCACCCACTACCATCAATCTAATTCAAACAACAAGAATTGAAGTGTTTCTTTATCAAATCGCTTTGTTTTTAAATACAACATGTTTGGCTGAATTGGATTTTGAGCTTTACAAAGCTAACTTGATAGCTGCTATCAGGAAAAAAAAAATTCCCCATTAGGCTGTGATCACATAGAACTATACGGTATTCGCTATTGGCTATACGAAATACACTCATTCGATCAGGCTGAGTTCACATAGTATACTCCTATGTGAACTCAGCATGATCGAATGAGCGTATTTCGTATAGCGAATACCGTATACCGTATACTTCTATGTGATCGCAGCCTTACTATCAGACTAATGCAAACAACAAGAATTGAAGTGTTTCTTTATCAAATCATTTTGTTTTTAAATACAACATGTTTGGCTGAATTGGATTTTGAGCTTTACAAAGCTAACTTGATAGCTGCTATCAGGAAAAAATCACCCATTACCATCAGACTAATGCAAACAACAAGAATTGAAGTGTTTCTTTATCAAATCACTTTATTTTTAAGAAACAACTTAGAAAAAGCTAACTTGATAGCTGCTATCAGGGAAAAAAAACTGCTATAGTTGTTCGCAGTTTGTGCTCTTGTGAATATTGATTAAAAGATATACTGGATTATTCAAAGATTTTATAAACTTCAACTTAAAAAAAAAAACATGCGATCTGTTTTAACTTGTTGCACAACAGGTGAACTGAATTCACAAAACAATACAAAAGGATCATATGTCTTATTCATTTGTGATAGTGATAGATCTATATAGGTTTAGTGAAGAAATATGCAGTACAAGACAAAATTGTTCAACTCTATAAAACCCATTATCAAGGATAATGTCAGTGCCAACTTGGCACATTTCATCCTAGGCTGTTTTTAACAGCAGCGACACATGACATTTAGGAATTAGAAGATTCCGGAGTAACTCCGTAGATTCACCATGATTTTGGTTGGTTTAAGCCTTTGTTATTCCCACAAAGACTTGTCGAGGTAATGTTTGGGTTTATGCGTTGATGCTTGCCAGAATGCGATGGATCACCAAAACACTTGCAACAGATACATACTCTGGTTAGATGTTAAATGTCGTAGAAGTGGGCTGTTCCAGTTAATATCCATACAACCCTTATGGAAGACACAGGGAGCGTGAATTTCAAATGGAGCCACCCATTCAGTGTCGTCTGATCCAAAATGGGTTATTCCGTTGAAATCCATACACCCCCTATGGAAGACATAACCTTGATCTTCCACACAGGGAGTGGGAATTTCAAATGGGGTTACCTGAATGGATTGCTCCATTTGTAATCTACACCCCCTGTGTGGGATATTAAGGTACTGTCTTCTATAGGGGTGTGTGGATTTAAATGGGAAAAGCCCAATGCAGGTGGAACAAAATTTGCAACTTGAAGTTGGGTTTTCAGTATAAGCTTACAGCTTCTTGCCAAGTCAAAGAGATAGTTAACGCAATGGAGAGAAAAGGTTGCAAAAAGGGTCATGTTACAAAAATAATGTTTATGCTACATCTGATAGTGATATTTTGTACTTTGTATACACACTATCATCAACATAATACTCCCAGCATGTATAATGTTTCAATCAAGATGTGACTACCGTGAAAAAAATAACACTTTTGATGCAGGATGGGGAGATCATTCATGAAGCATTTATCAATGTTGCTTAAATCTGTATTTTTATGGCATTGTAAAGCCAACTAACCTTTCAGTTGAATTCCCCCAAAAGTGCCTCAAGTACAAAGTCTAAACCCACCACATGACCTAATTTATCTGTATTTCAAGGATTTTGTCCGTAAGATGGAGCTCAATTTTTGATGAGCTAGTGCCAGCTTGAGCTAGGCTTAAGAAACGGCTTTTGATTCATCAGTGTTCAACTTGAAAAGATCAGGCCACGATATAAACTCTTGTTGGAACAGTCTTGCACTGGTGCATCTAGCAAATGTGGATTTCTCTGTCATTTAATCACAAAACATGTTGCTTCACTTCAACTTCAAGAACATATTTCCATGTTAATTTTTGGCCCAGTTACGTGCTGTGAATAGTCAATGCGTCGCAGTAGGCCTGTGTGTGTGACGGTAACTTTGTGTAAAAAAAGAAATTGTGTGAAAACTATTTTGTCAGATTTTGTTTTTGGCTGTAGGCCAGTGGGTAACTGTGGTCAAACATCCAGAATATTATTATTAAAGCGAGTGTTTTCTTTGGAAGTTGTGTTCCCCAATGTTATGACTTCATGACTTGTATCAGTGAGTGGAATAGCAAGAGTTAGTTAGTACTGCAAATTTTATGTTGAATACTTCTGTGAGATCACAAAGAATTGGACTTGAATTTGAAAGTATAAATCAGCAAAAATAGATTAAACTTCAAAATCAACAAGGTGTCGGGTAGCAGCCCTCGAATTAACCCACGGCACCCATGGCATTTTGCTGTGGGTGCCCAACCCCACTGCTGTAATGCCCTCAAAATATGTCCTTTACCCAAGGCAGTCACTTGCCGTGCCCTCTAATGAATTTGCCGTCGGTGCCCCAGCCCTGCCCCTTCATTATAAAATCATCTATCTATGTTTGTGTGTGTTTTCTTCACTTTTGAGAAATTGCCTTGGTGCCCGTCTGAAATTTTCAACAGTTGCCATGATGCCCTCTTGAATTATTACAAACTGCTGTGCTGCCATGCCTTTTCAGTGAAAATCCAAGGCAATTGTCAACTTGCCCTAAAAAAGTTGCCGTGCCCCTTCAGATCCTTAATTCGAGGGCTGTCGGGTAGCATGATGAACTTCAAACCTGCGTGTCAGTGAATTTTACGTGGCAATGACTATTTTTCTTGACGTCACAAAATATTCAACAAGGAATATTCAACCATTAGGCTGGTCATGAATTAATTGCGCAAGAAATGTATGCAGTTTTGTAAAGAGATTTTTCAAGGGGGAAGGAGTGTTTGGAAACTATTTTGTAACTATTTTGATATAGTACATGAATGAATACTAAAAATATGTTGTGACAAAATTTCTGATAACACACAAAAACACAAAATTACATTTTATACTGGGATTTAAGTCTTCCGGAAATTCCCGGAATTCCGGAAATGTAGCCCAAAAAAAAAAAAAAATCTGGAAATGTAAAAAAACTTTTTTTTTTTACATTTCTTGAATTGGATGATGATAATTTGTCATAAAAAGAGCAAAAAAAACCCTTTTTTGGAAGGGGTGATACCCTGCAGCCTATTCCCTGGACAAACCCCTTGCCCCCGAATTCGGGAATTTGATGCGAGGTGCTCGCCTTAGGCTCGCATTTTTCAGGGAGTGGATTGTTACCTCACTTACATCTCTGTTTGTACATTATAAAGACAGAGCTGCCAACCCTTCCTGATCCTGCAGAAGACTTCCTCATTTGCTGACAATCTTCTGTCTTCTGCAAAACATATTAAATCGTCTGCATATGCAGCTATCTGGCCAAATCTTCTGCATATGGCTAAAAAATCAAAACAAAATCAATTATAACTGGTTAATTATGTTAGCCAAATCCAATAAATATTACTCACGGAACTGAGCTTTCGCCATCTTGGCTGATGGCTTGATCACAGATGAACTGGTCCACTGCTTTTCCCGCGAAACTTGGTTGCTATAGACGCATCCTCGTTACCCGGAAGTGATGCTGATTTAAGCAGTGGGTCATATACATGATCTAGAAAGTACGCACCCTTGTCGCGGTTGAGTGAGTTCTTGCCCTTTTTCTGATTTGGATGGCCTCCCTGACTCTTCTTGAGAAGGCGTTTGAGTCTCTATCCAGTAATTTGGCCCCCTCCCAGTCGATGACGTGATTTTCTTGTGCTACGTGGTCGGTTATTGCGGACTTGTGCTGTTCGGTAGTAGAGAGCTTTCTGCTGGCTCTGGTGAAATTTTTGGTGGCGATCTTTTCAGTGTCTTTCTGATGCTCCTTCTTCCTTACCCCAAATGGTCTACCAGTCTCACCTATGTATGATTTATTACACCCTTTGCACGGGATGTCATATACAACTTCACTGGTCTGATCGATGTCTTTTTTGTCTTTCGGGTGGACAAGAACACTTTTTAGAGTGTTGGTTGGCTTCATGGCTGTTGTAAAACCATGTTTGCGGAAAACTCTTTGCAATTTTTCAAAATCAATTATATGCCCACTGTCATGTCCTTTTGCAAAACAAAAAGGTTGAGTAGCCTTGGAAGGCATTTTTAAGGGTCTCAAAAACCTAACATCCAGGAGCTTTCGGGGGCGCTGATCTCACGCCTAAGCATTTTTTTTACACTTCGCAGAAATCTTTTGCATTTACATATTTCAATGTTGGCAGCTCTGTAAAGATGTGATAACACAAAATCTTGTTTACACAAACTAAAAATCTGAGGGCCTGACAATTTTGTGTTAACATAGTTCCACTGTATTATGATTTAATTGGGCCAATCAGGAGCAGGGTTAGAATGGTGGTACAGTAGGGCTGAAGAGGATTGAGCTAGAAGCTGTATTTTTATTGGTCACCCAGATGAATAATGAACCAATCGGAAACGCTGTAATAAAGGCAGTATCTCTCAGTTTATTGATGATTTTTTTAAATAGACTTCACTTCATCGGAAATCCAAAATAGATCCATTATGTATTAATCCACAAAGTCAGAATATATGAATATCATGCACAGTTTAATAGTGACGGTGCAATACTCGTGTAAACAATCGATTCAAATCTGGTTTTGTTTGCACTGTCAGTTTTGAGAATTTAACTTTCAAATTTGACGAAGAGGAAAATGTCAATTACACAACGTGGAAATGATGGGAAGCAATGAAGGGATGGATGGGGAGTTGATATCACCAGGTTAAGCCACCGTGAAACAACTGGCCTTCAGTTCTCTCATAATTTGCTTACTATTTGCAACTACACGCAATGACGTTAACTGACAGATTTAGACTGCCAATGGAGTGCAGTGGTGCGTGAGAAACACCGATGATGCGTACGTCAAAGAACAAATTAGTTTTCTTTTCGTTTTTAGCTAGATAGTTTCCTGCCCATATAAGTCTGTCTTTATTATCATTACAAAATTGCAAAAATGGTCTTTTATCCTCTGATGTTGATGGAGTAACGTGACTGCATTGTAACCCAGTTTGTTGAAAAGCATTAGATTTCGTAATTGGAAACATGCGTGTGCTCACAAACGCATCTCGCCCATAGGTTTTTCCAGTCGGAAGGATAAACACTATGTCCTGCATGCATTAACAACCAACGGAATTGGTAATACGGTCAGTGCGGACTGTATTGTTAAGCGCACTCAATGGATGTTTCAGCGGACAATTGCCACGACTTTTAATTTAGAAGTTGGGAAATAATATCTTTTTGTAAGCGGTTGAGCGAGTGGGAGAGAGAGACTACAGTTATATATAGCTACCATGTTTGATTAAAATTGTAATGTGTGTGAGTGAGTGTGAGGATGGACATCAATTGAAAGTTAAGGAGATTTATAACTCAGGTAGCATGCAAACTGTTGAAGACTCAATATCAACTTAAGCCTGTAAAAGCCTATGAATGTTTAAGCAGTATACTTAACATTTAAAGAAATTCAACAGTAGTGAATGTTTCTAAGAAAATGGCATCATTTTTGTGAACCATTTTTGTGTTTTCTTTATTGCTAATGGTTTCTTTATGTTTTCATGTAAATGTTTAAAAAGAAGGATGTTTATAATTGTGTTGATAAGAAAGCCGTCATGGTTGTATTTGCCACAGTTTAAATCTATGTCAATGGCTTCAGAAGATTTTCCAAACAGGGGGCTGATGAAAAAAGCAAATTTTGTTGATGACTTGTTTTTGGGAGTGCCTGGGGGTCCCCCTCTGAGTAAGAAAATATAGCAAAAAATAGGTCAAAAACTGCCATTTTTTCCAGTATCTGATCAGTTTATTTATTTCTGGAATTATATGGAGGCTATTCCAGTTGAAATCCATACCCCCTCTGTGGAGATTAAAGTCAATGTCTTTCATTGGAGGTGTATGTATTTCAACTGGAATAGCCCGATGCAGTATCTGTGCATAATTTATGATTAGGAAAGTAGATACTGCAATTTAACCCCATGAGAACTACCTGCCGATTGGCCAAAATGAATATTGTGTCCAATTTTGAACCAATCAAGGAGGGTACTAACAAGATCATTTTCTATCTGCAAATGCAAGTTTGACCATAAATAGTTTAAAGCCTAGTCATAATTGGCAATTGAAATGAGCATTTCAAGTTATCAACCAATCAGAAATGCTGTTAGATGACCAGAAGTATCCAGGGGGGTTAAGTTTTGGAGGATGGATACATTTGTATATGGAGTCATTAATCCATGTTACATGTATGCCATGCTCTATCGTAAATGCGAATATTATCCGTAAATGGTGTATTTTTGGCGTTAATTTCCCGCCGTCATAACTGCATATAAGACATTGATCGAATATAACGCCTTGGCAGCATCCAAATTGTTATGCTGTCAGTAATTCTTCCATAGTGAATTATGTGTGAAATTTGGAGCAATGTTTGGATACATAGTAGATAATGTGGAACATGACATTAATAATGCCGTGCAGTCGGCAAGTTTCACCGAGCTAAATTAAGTAAAATAGAGTACTGAAATTGCACCCAATATAGTCATGATACTCCGCGATGTGTGATGGAAAAGGGGCCTCGCTAAGTGAGATTTTACTTTTATAAGGTTTTTCCTTTTTACGAATAAGAGTCGCAGGGGTTTTACGCTTGTGTTTTGCTTTTAGTTTTATTGTGTTGTGAGAGACTCGAGTGTGTTATCAAATTGATCAATTCACGGGTGCGCAACTTTGTCTCTCTGTGATCGGGTGATTGATATCTGCTTGTATTGTTTAGAAAATTGTAGTTTTATAATAATGGATGCTCGGTTTATTTATTTATATTTTTCTATACATAGTAGCCTCATCAGCACTTGTGTTGCTCTCCCTGGGGGCAATGTTACAGTTACAAAATTGTTCAATAATAATATTTTATATAAGTTCTATACAAACACATTTTTAGAAAGCATGTAATATTATTACATCGCTGAAACAATAAATTGTGTGATAAAAATACACTGGTGAAAATATAGTTACACAGGCGACTTAATATTTTGTTTGAAAATGTTCATTGACATGGATGAAACTTCTACTCTAAAATCTGCTGGTAGATTAGTCCATTATTTACAGGATAATAATGAAATGTACGTATTCCTGTTTGGCCATCTTAATTTAAAAGTTCGTCTCAAAGTACTTCTCAAGTTAAGAACCTAATGTGAAATGGGTTTAAACCTTTTTTTTTATCTGTGTGATGAGCTTTTTGACAAGAATAGACCACCTTTTCCTCTCTCAAGGAGGTTTCACTGTGGCCAAGATGAAGAATTTTATTGAGATTTACGATTTAGGCTGTTTTGACGTCTGACGTTGTGTGGTGGTTTTGGGAAAAAGTAATAAAACAGCCGAAAAAACTGAAATTTACTCAATCCAGCTGAAATAATGCGCAAAAGCGGGCAATTTTATGAAAGCACAGGGGCTTTGAGACGAAGTATTAGATTAAGATGGCCTTATACTAAACTTTAGTTTATACAAAAGATAAGAATGAATGTATAATATAAATTAGATGTAAGATTGCTAGAAGCTGAATGATTGGGACTCAGAATGCAAAGTTTGTGTCAAGCATGTCAAGTTAGTCAACCATGTTGTCCTTGTGAAACTAGCCCATCTAATATTATTCATGTTTGAATGACATTTTTATTAGAACAGTAAATCAATTATTGATATGTTTTTCAGTGGGAGATTTTTAACAAAATGTCATTTCTGTTGAACAGTCTTATTTTGTGTCTGTTTTTGTTTTGTGTTGTTTTGATTTTTAACAAAAACCCCTATGGAAGACATTACCTCAATCAACATTAAGATCATGTCTTCCAAAGGGGTGTACGAATTTCAACTGAAAATAGAATAGCCCTTTAAAACTGTGTTTGGGTCCTGTCCAAGAAACAGATCACTTGTTTAGCAACCATAGTTAGTTAATTACTTTTGTTACACATGAATGATGTGTCACATTTTGCTGTAAAACCATAGGTTCTTCCCCCCCCCCCTTTTTTCATAATGAATTGTTGTAATGAGTTGTACTAATTTAGTCATTTGTAATTAGTATTAATTAATTGTTACACATGAATGATGTGTCACATTTTGCTGTAAAACCATAGGTTCTTCCCCCCCTTTTTTTCATGATGAATTTTTGTAATGAGTTGTACTAATTTAGTCATTTGTAATTAGTATTAATTAATTGTTACACATGAATGATGTGTCACATTTTGCTGTAAAACCATAGGTTCTTCCCCCCCCCTTTTCATAATGAATTGTTGTAATGAGTTGTACTAATTTAGTCATTTGTAATTAGTATTAATTAATTGTTACACATGAATGATGTGTCACATTTTGCTGTAAAACCATAGGTTCTTCCCCCCCCACTTTTTGTTCATAATGAATTGTTGTAATGAGTTGTACTAATTTAGTCATTTGTAATTAGTAATAACATATGCCAGGCGGTGGTTCTCATTAATTATCTCGGGGCTTTTTACACCATAAAACCAATTAACTTAATTGGCTGGCTCTCATTAAAACTAATGATGTTGTTAACAAAAAAGCAATTTTAATATTTCATGTTTGTGGTTCATATTTTATAAATTTTCAAAGAATTGTGTTTTCAATGTGTGTGATGGCACAAAGACAAATTTGTATTATTTTATTGCACTAGTTTGGACATCAGGAAGTGGCCTCATTGGAGCAATAGTAGCAGTATTATGACATCAAATAGCTGTATATAGTATTATAAAATAGTTTTGTTTTGTAAAGAAACACATCATTAGACTCAATGTTATCTCGTGGTCAGAAAGGCTTGTAACATGTGATTGGATTCAGTTTCAAAATGGACAAATTTTATAATATCTATAGACAGTTTGATCAGGGTTGAAAATAAGTGATTGTCGGGTCAACAAGATGAAAAAAGCTGAAGAGAACCTAAATTGACAAAGTGATCAGCCCAGAGGATAACCAAAGTCTGTACATGTAAACTTTAAAAGTTTATTTATTTCATTTTGCCATTGCCAATAGACATAGCAATGAGAATCAGTTCTAATGCTTAATATATAACCCCATGGGTACCACAGGTCAAATTATCAGCCTCTAAGAGCTATTTTGATTGGTTGCAAAAAGAGCTCTATTATATACTGAACCAATCAGAGATGAGGTAACAATACTCTGTAGGTCTGAAGGGAATTGTGCTTGAAATTTGATAAAGATCCAGAAACTCTATTTTGATTGGTTACTCAGATGATTATCTAATATGATTATCCAATAAGGGACTGCCTATGTGGTTACTTTATGATCTCTGCACTAAAAGAATGCCAACAAGATACATTGAAGTAAAGGTGAAATTTGTGGCAAGTATAAACAATAAGTCCCTACACCCCTATGGAAGACATGACCTTAATCTCACACACAAGGAGTGTAGATTTCAAATGAAGTCACCCATTTAGGTAACTCCATTTGAAATTCACACTCCCTGTGTGGAATATTAAGGTCATGTCTTCCATAGGGGGTATATGGATTTCAACTGCAATAGACCATTGCTGCTCAAACTCTTGTGAGTAATTGCCAGATGAAGATCACACAGCACTTCAAAACAACAACACTGCTGATGAAATCAACCAATGTTCCAGAAACATAAGTTTTGACAAGTCTGGATGAAGAATATTTTTGATATGGATAAACTACAGACCTGATGAATTTATTCACTGTCTTTGTGCAAATTTCTGGATATTCCCAGGGATTTATGAGTTGAGTGCCAGTCCTTGCCATCCCACACCTATTATGCACATATCTTTACGGTGTATCGGTTTTCAACATTTTCAGTGATTTGAATACTAATACGTGACAAGTGTGTGGACAATTGTAAAGCCTGTTGCCGAAATAAATGCACCACGTTTGCGGCGTGTTAACTTCGAATCATGTCTCCCAATGGGGAATTAATTTATGTCCTGAATGATGATGATAATCATAATAATAATACAGTGTTTTTCTTGAGCCGCATCCTGCAAGTATGGCTTTATATAGGCTTTGCTACACAAACAAACTTAAGACAAAATTAAGTACAATACATGTACAATGTGAATTCAGTTGATGAGCTAAACAAAGTTAAAATGCAGATTTGAACAAGTGACTTTTAAGTGATTAGAAACTTGACTATACAAGTTTGATGTAAACTGATGGGGAGCATGTTCCACAGATACGGAGCAGCATATATTTTAAAAGGTTCTTTCACCATAGAATTTTGAGATTGGTTTAGCATGTAGCGGTCATTTTCAAACAAACATTTTTTTCACAACTGAGAATTTACATTTTTTTAACTTTGCATTTTAAAACAGCTTCTTTCAATTACTCAATATTTTCGGCAATAAAGCAATTTGTCATACGGTTATTCTATAATTTGTTGGCACAAACAAGTCTGATATTGATGAGAGTTGAATCAAGATGCCGCATGTGAAAACTGGCACGTAAACCAATAATCCTATTCCAGTAAATATCTACAGAAGTATAAACTATGGAGAATATGATTTAGAAGTGTTTTTGATAGTTTTATTATAAATAATAAAAGTAGTTATTTCTGGATTCATTCAGTTGTATAGTATAACGTCATATAGAAGTGGTGGATACGTGCAATCTTGGCAATGGATTTGGCTGTTACAGTTGAAATCCATATACCCCGTATGAAAGACATGACCTTATTCTCCAACACAGGGAGTGTGAATTTCAAATCTTGCTACCTGAATGGGTGACTCCATTAGCAATTTACCCCCCCCCCCCCCAAGATCATGTTTTGCATGGTGTATGATTTTCAAATGGAATAGCCCGTTCAGTCCACAGGGGCATTATTGCAATAGAAATATTATGATCTGCAAACAGTGTTCACATGTTGCAAGTGTGTTTTAATACAAGCGACTCCCGACCGAGTCTCCCGAGTATAGAGTCGATTCACAATCATTTTTGCACCATATTTGAAAGGAAAATCCCAAGTGTAAGTTCTTTTCTTTCCACTCGCCCACACGTCATTGAGTAAAACGGTGGATTTCCAACAAATTACCTGTATAAACCTTAAAATAGACATCATCCTTAATAAAAAAAAGCCTTGGCATTCTTCATACATGAATACTGACATGACCCGAGATGTATTTGTATAGCAAGGTAACATCAAGACAAGGGGTGATTCCACACGAGAGACGCGAGATCCGGAGCAATGCAAATTCCTGAGATGCGCATCAATGTGAACTTCTATTTCGCGCACAGACGACATCATGCCATGAGCACACTACCCACACACGATATCGCGCTATGAGCGCCGCACACGCACTGTAACATGCTTAAAAGAATGCGATCATTTCCCATATGCGGATCCGAATGCCGCGTAGATTGCTATTATTGATGCGGATTCCACAGCAATGCGCACTCCTAGGATGTGCATCAATGTGAACTTCATGCGCGCACAGATGGCATCATGCCAAGAGCACACTACCCACACACGACATCGCGCTATGATCACCCCACACGCACTGTAACACACTTAAAAGAACACGATCATTTCACAGATGCAGACCCGAGTGCCGCGTAGACAGGTGCTATTAATGATGCGGATTCCGGGAGTGCGCATTGATGTGAATCTCACTCCGATGTGGATGCGCCCAGAACTTTGCCGGTTAGCCCCGTGGGTAGCAACAATTTTATACAGAGTGTACATAGCCTCTGGGTTCTCAGTGATTTTCAGGTTGGAGAGCAATTTGAAATGTCATGTATTGTCTGTGGGCAATGGCTGACCATACTATTGGGCTCTTCCATATAATATCCACACTCCCCCTGTGGAAGATTTTGGAAAATATCTACCACAGGGGAAGTATGAATTTCAAATGGAATGAGCACATTAGGCAGCTCCATTTGAAACTCTCCCTCCCACTGTAGAAGATTCAGGTTGAATCTTCCTCAGAGGGTGTATGAAATTCAAGTGGAGCTGCCTAAAGTGCTCATTCCATTTGAAGTTCATACTCCCCTGTGGTAGATATTTCCAAAATCTTCCACAGGGGTAGTGTGGATTTTAAATGGAATAGCCCATTTTTCTCTGACCAGATCTGGACTAAAGGTGAACGACAGGCTGTACTGAAGCCGTCTTTGTTTGTTCATGATTGTACAGGTTGATAGAATAGAGCTAACTTGTTTTTCTGTGGTTTGATTTTGATTAGTAAGTTTGAAGCCATTTATAGATGGTCAGGAACAAGGGTCGCGCTGGTGCGCGTCTGCGCGTCAGGGACGCGTGGAACTGTTGTTGGGTCGCAATAAAATTAACCTTAAGCTTACCTAATCGTTAGCCAAGAATATCTCAGACGCACAGAAAATCAGGCATGTAAAACCTTATGGACAGGGCACAAAACAAATGCGATCATTTCAGACAGAATGTCAAAAATAAATGCTCCAAGAACTTAATCAGATCGTTCACTCTGAATACCAATCTGTTGAAACATTGTGCAAGTCAAGGCTCTGCGAATGAAATAGTGTGACAATTGACTCCACTTGCGAAAGAATCTCTCCCTTGCATTAATGTTTACTAATGATGATCGTTTTATCGGGAGTTTTATACCATAGTAAATCATCATTTAACTAATTTTCATGTCATGCTAAGTAAAAATGGAGTTTCCTCAACACAAAAAAGTCAACTTTGTATTCTTTATTGATGGCAATATAGGATAAAATTGCAGTGAATTAGCGGCACATGGTAAGATTTGGGGTGTTGAATTCTGCACCTTTTTACATTAAAAATACACATAAACATAGTCACGTCGTGTGATCATAATTTTTCAGAACTTTGCCAGTTTTGAAGGGGTTGATTCAGGTTTAGGAGGTGAAAGGTCAGAATTAGGGTTAGGACTACGCTTTCGATAATTAAGGGTTGGCGTTTTGACTAAATAAAAGCGCCATTATAACATTTATACATGATGAAGAAACAGGGCTGGATTGTAAAAAACAACCCCTGAACAAGGACTGGATTGTAAAAACAACCCCTAGTTTTGGGGTTTGCACTCCCATATTTTGGATTTTCTTGAAGTTCAGAGGTTGTGCAATTATGAGGGTAAAATTGAGGGGGGGGAAGAATTTTTGGCAGCCGGGGGGCAATTTTTGGCAAGTCAAAAAGGAGGGGGGGGGGGCAAGTGCAAGTGATTTTGAGCACACATTCATGGAGCATGTTCAAAACTAAACGCTCGAAACAAACTTGAGAAATAGTAGGCTTATGGAAACTTTTACATTTTCCTGCTTGCGACGAATACAATTTTTAGCAGGCCGGGTGCAAGCAATATTTACCTTTTTTTAGCCGTTTGGAAATTGTACCCCCTGGGAGGCTCATAATTATTGCATGCTGTATTTTGTTGATGTAAAATGCATAATACAACCCCATGTCCAGCATATCGTAACCTCTAATATTAGTGGGTGATGTTACCATAGTCGGACTCGGACCCCTTAAAATTCCCATTGGACCCCTTAAATTTGACTTTTGGAGGGCTGAATGGGTCCAACAAAAATCACTCGGACCCCTTAAATTTTGAAGCCAGCGCTACCCCTGGTCAGGAATATGACAAATGGGACATTTTTGATAGTGCTGTAGCTATAATCATCATTGCTACATAACAGTTGTAGACCTAACATTTTTTCAGTAGCATTCACAAAGGAGGGGGAAGGGCCATGGCCCCTACTTTATCATTCAATTGGGGAAATGAACTCAGTAGGGATGCACCTTGTCGGGGGGGGGGGGGGGATTTGCACACCCCACCACACTTTTGTCAGTCATTCGAGCTCGAGGGAAATACAACAAATCTGTTTTCAGGTCTTGCAGTTAGACATTCTGGTCCAATTTTATCTAATTCGTTAGAAAATAGTACAAAAAACTGTAAAAGCACTAAATGCTAGTGGTCAATATTCTTAGGGCATGTCTT
Organism: Amphiura filiformis; assembly: GCF_039555335.1. Classification (NCBI taxonomy): domain Eukaryota; kingdom Metazoa; phylum Echinodermata; class Ophiuroidea; order Amphilepidida; family Amphiuridae; genus Amphiura; species Amphiura filiformis. The sequence goes on from NC_092635.1 coordinate 48,504,504, forward strand.
GTCTTGTCTATAGATGTATATTTGTTATTTGATTTTGTATGTATAGTTTTTATTTTTTTATTGTATGTGATGTTGAAGCATTTATGTTAAAGAATGACCATGTGTCTTGCGTTATTGCCCTCTTCATCATCTTCCCAATATCGTCTCCTTGAATACGTTCATCAGGACTGTTAGGTATCATAACAGTAGTAAATTTTGTTTTTCAAGTCATAATTTTCTCACGTTTTAAATGTTCCATCTTCTGATCGGAGGACTTCATCAGTAATTCGCTAATCTACATGTACATGTAGCAACACTACCACTTTCACCTCCAAGGTGTTCCTTGCAGTACCTGGTCCTGCAAGGAACAGAACACTCTGGGGTTGATAGTGGGCGTGTTACTGATGAAGTCTTATGACCAGAAGATGAAACATCTAAAACGTGAGAAAATTATTGGACTTGTGAAAAAAAAAAAAATTACCAGTAGTTTATTATTTTGTATTTTGATGTTATGATATTGAAGTTAAGTCAATTGATTGACCAGTTGGACACATTTTAAGACATTTTTCTTAGCAAATTTTTTGAGCTCCTCTGAAATTATTTACTCACAAAATTATTTTCCTCTTTTTTGTATCATTTCAGATTCAAGTTTGATCTTGCTTTAAAACAGCTGCAACATTGACAAGGTATGTATTAATGCACATCACTATGAATATAGATTGGAAATTAAAATCATATCGAAAAATATTAAAATGCATGAATTTTGGAATATATATATGTATGTGAAATGTACTGTTGTCTTCCCGGGGTTGTCTTGTGAAATATGTGCCGAAAGTTGAAGCATGTCACAAGTGTGATGGTGCATTATAATGTAAAATATATGGTAGTGATAAAGATTGTTGTTTTTAGTAGACTTTGTTTAGGATCTGTGGCATATTCTTACATAACAACACCTGTCCAAAAGTATCAAATATATCACCTACCTTTATACTGTAAAAGTGGAAATTTGTGCATGATTAATTGTTTGTGCTTTGTCAATTATGAACTGTTTCCATTGTATTGTAAATTTGCGATTCTAAGTTTCTTTGACCTATATAAAAAAAAGGTAAAGGAGACGATCCTGTATAAACAGTGATCGGAGTGCTCATCTCTCTTTCATTGGCGATTGGGCCAGACTCCTCCATGTAATGTTGCTATAGGGGGATCGCTACGCCTCCTCTACAGCGAGTCTGTTACCTTCCCAGCATTTAAGAATGCCGGTACCCATTTAAACACCTGGGTGGAGAGGAGTAATCGAGATAAAGTGCCTTACTCAAGGGCACAACACAAAGCGTCGCCGGGCTCGAACCTGCAACCTTTCGATTATGAGTCAGTGCCCGTTCCGCTAGGCCACCGTGCTCCCAACCTATATGCACCAAATATTTGTGTATGGTTATTTTGGCAGTAGCATCTCGAAACGTGAAAAGCACAAAAATGTAGCGAATACATTTTCACTTTACCGTATTTGTGAAACATATGTTATAATGTGACAACATGGTATTTGTTTGCACACAATCTGCACGTCTCAGTAAAAAATATATCATATTTAGCTATACAGTTCCAAATTTAGTTTCTCGGATCACTAGTATTCCTTCCAAAACTTATACAATGCGCTTTTAAGTTACTTTAGCGGGAAATATTTGATGCAAATTGTCTGAGGTCGAGGTCATTTAACCAACAATCATGTGCAAAAATCGTTGGGACACTTGATGTTTTGAAGATCAAATTTCTCTACAAGAGGCTGAAAATACATGTAACATTTCATAGCTCATGTAATGTTATGTACTTGATTACTCCCCCTCCCACTCCCTGGAAACAATGTTGGAGGAGACCTGTAGCGCAACCATCTTTCACTATCTTTTAGTATTCATCAATTGATGATGCATAAAATATACAAAAGGTGTAATTTGTCTCTGATGAAATCTGACCATCCTCCCTTAAGGGGGTACTACACCCCTGGCCAATTTTGTGCCTATTTTTGCATTTTTCTCACAAATTATAGCGCATTGGTGACAGGTAAGATATGTATATATTATAGGGGCAAAGACTACAACTACTGCACTGAAAATTCAGCAACTCAAGGCAAGTAGTTTTTGATTTATTGATCAAATATTGATTTTCCCTCATTTTTGATTGTAACTCCACAACTGTTGTCTGTGCTGAAATAAAATTTCCAGTGCAGTAGTTGTAGTCCTTGCCCTATAATATACATATCTTACTTGTCACCAATGCGTATAATTTTTGAGAAAAAATTCAAAAATAGGCACAAAATTGGGCAGGGGTGTAGTACCCCCTTAATGCTGACACTTAAGACAGTTTCAATTTGGTCGCATAATGTTATTATTTTAAAACATTTTTTATAACCATCCACTTGCATCTTTGGAAAAATACGTACAAGATACAGAAAATACGCTTCTGTTGTACTTCTTGTACTAGAGTCTCTTAGATCTATTTCCGGCAATTATGATCAGTAAATAAAAAAAAAACCTTACTGAATAAAATTGATCAAAATCGTCTCATCGCAGATAACATCTCAACTTGTTTTTATGATTCATTAGCATTGTCAAGTACTGAGTATAATGTGAGGAAATTGCCGCTTCTAATCTCGAGCCAAATTATGCTTTTAAAGATGTACTTTTATGATAAGACAGCCATTATGTGTATAAGTAAGTACGAGATATTTCTGGGCAATTTTCTAATGCGGCAGGGAGGTAGAACCAAAGAGTACTAACTCCACCAGAGAAGATAGCTTGCACTTCCCACAATGCATTTCTTCCAATTTCCTTTCAATTTTCTGTACCGATTTACTATCTAGTGAAACATGGGTCGATAGTGACAAAAAGTACGTCAATGAACAGAGCACATCCAGATCTTGCAAAATATGTTTATTTCTTGACTATCGATCCATGTTTAATAGCTATTCTCAACATTAAACCAAGGAGTGTCATTTGATGTAATGAGGTGGTACATCATGTTGCAAAGGATTCTGGGAAAGGTACAATAATAATAAAATAAATAATAAATTTTGGATTTATAAAGCGCCTTTCTCCAGATCTTAGAGGACTCAAAGCGCTGTAATTTTGCTGCAATGGTGAATCATCACAATCAGATCGCATCAACTAGGTTGCTGCCGAACGGCGCACACCTGTCCGCATTTAGATTGTAACATCCACCAATTATCTGTGCAGCTCCCCAAATTCCATTGGGTGAAGGAAGTTTTTGATAACCAAACAACTAATCACCGATTTCTTCTCTGCGACTCCAACATGTTTGCCATTCGCTCATGGAGGGCAAATAGTGTACTTGTGGATAATTTCGCTATGTGACCAATGATCTTTGAAAGTTTGATTCTAAGTGCGTAGTTGTCTGGGTTCTGCATGTAAATTCGAGCCAAGCTTATATGCATAAATTATCGTACAATTTTGGACACTTGCTAAAAAATGCAGGCGGTACATGAGCGACAAAACAATATGGTGGATGTTGCCAAAAATGCATGCTGATTCTAATTGAGCAAACTTTAGTAATGCTCAAGTTTATAGGTGCAAATTATATGGGTCGATATACCCTGTTTTGGATAGCAAACTTTTTAATGGATCTGGAATAGCCCCAATTTTAGGAGACAGAATTACTACCAAAATGAAGGTGAAAGATGTGAAAATGCCATCTACATGTACTGTTTGGATCTGAAAACTACCATGTGTTTGGGGGATATACACATACATGTACTTTGCTTGTAGCCTATATTTTAATGTTTATGCATGAAGTAGTCACAGAAGTGCATGGCGACGAGTTGAAGAGTGAGTGTATCCATCCGTCCATCCGATGAGATAGTAATTTGTTTGTGCTATTCAATTGGGCCATTCCAGTTGAGATCCACACACCCCCTGTGGCAAACATCACATTAATCTTCCCCACAGGGAGTGTGGATTTCAAATGAGGTTCCCTGAATCGGCGACTCCGTTTTAAACCTACACCCCCTGTGTGGGATATTATAAGGTCATGTTCTATGGGGGTGTATGGATTTCAAGTGGAATGGCGTATTGTAAAGCATGGCCAAGTAGGAGTAATCCATCGTACAAGGACCTCCCTGAGGGTCCCGCGATAAGTGAAAGGTGAGATGGATATATGGCAAAAGATTTATTGGAAATTGCTCTCAGCGTGGATAATGGGATTAAATATGAATGTGTCTGCTTAACTTTAAACAATTTTTATAGGTCTAGTGTATCCTCAAGTTGTTATTTTGTTTTCCTGATAAATATCAAGTTAACAAATTTGTGTAACAAGTGGCGACGTCGAGTTACAGGGAGAATATTTTTCTTCGCATCTTAAAACCTGTTGCCATACATTAAAGAGATACAGACTATACAGTGTACACAGATAAAGTCCCAGCAACACCTGTTAATGAGGGCCATCATTCCATCAATTGCGATAGATGTAACTGCTACACACCAACTGCATATTTTCACAGACTTTGGCGTAAACCCGAAGACATGCAATGCTCTATTGCGCATACTATGGACGAAAGAGATAACAGACCAGTCTCAGCATCCCCGATAATGAGGGCCGATTGTTCCATGAAATGCGTCAGGCGAGACTGCTATGCACTTACCGCATATTTTTACACTCTTTCACGTAAGCGCAAAGACACACAATGCTCTATTGTGCATACGCGAAGGCACGCAATGCCTCATGATTGTTGGTTGTGTACAATTGAACGATAAAAAAGCATGAGAACTTAAGCTGTTTGCGATCGTCTATGTTTAGTTTATGTCTGTTGCATAATGATTAAGATGATGAATATTATGTAAAGGTAGAATCCTCTTCAAATTTCAGTTGTTTGTTTTTTTTAACCTGGGAGGCTGGGACACTCGATCAGTTGAAAACACAATTAATCGTCTGTGCTTCCTTGAGGCTGAAGTTGTTATTTATTTTCCTGATAAATATCAAGTTAACAAATTTGTGTAACAAGTGGCAACGTCGAGATACATGATTGGGCTATCCCAGCTGAAATCCATACACCCCCTATGGAAGACATGCTCTTAATCTCCCACACAGGGGGTGTAGAATTCAAATGGAGTCACTCATTCAAGTAACTCTATTTGAAATTACCACTCCCTGTGTGGAAGATTAATGTCATGTCTTCCATAGGGGTTGTATGAATTTTAACTTTAACCCATTATTAAGATGGCGAATTTAAACTGGTAGAATCCTCTTCAAATGCTAATCAATAGTACAAATATTACTGGAGATACTTTTCAATGGTGTAAAATAGCTCCTTGTGGTGGATTATAAGGGCACGTACAGTTCACACCTCAAGTTTGATGGTGACGTCAGAAAGCGTTCCTTGCATGTGCGAGAACATTTTGATTATATATGCTACCTTTACACAGAAGCCTATTATGCTGCGATTCTGATAACGACATGCAAATGTGTGAAACACTAAAATTGGGACAATAAAAAGATTACCAATAACACTGAAAGATGGTATTTGAGTGATGCATGCATCACATCTCCTTGCAACAGTCAGAGCATGAAATTACGTTGTCAAAGCATTAAATATTTGTTTTCTTATCCAGAGTTTAGTGCAAGGAAAGCCTATCTGCAATAGCTGCCATACAGACAATTTGGCCATTTCTGCATTCTGTATGTACACATATGACATATGGCAGCTATTGCAGATAGGTCTTTTCTTGCACTTTACACCCTTGTTGTGAAGATCACATGTTCTAATAACAGAGAGATCTTTATAAGAGAGGTCTGAATATGGGTGGTTGGACTGTAGCAATATTTGTTTTTGTTCATTTCAGGCATATTAGTAATTACTATCTTCAGAAGATAGCAATATATATTTAATTCATTTCAGGTATAACAGCATTATTCAGTAGATAGCAATATCTTTTTAATTCAACAGGCATTGTAGATAGCAATATCTATTTTAATTCATTTCAGGAGAGCATTATCAGCAATATATCCCTTACCAAAGTGAACAGCTAATTCAGCCTTCACAAGGCTGTTACTTGGCAGTTGTAAGTTTGAACAGCCACTAGCTTAATTATTACATGCTTGGGACAGCTATAACTTAGCCTTCACATTTTTGAACAGCTATACTTAGCCTTCACATTTTTGAACAGCTATAATTTAGCCTTCACATTTTTGAACAGCTATAACTTTTAAGACTGCTTCAGGTGCATGATGGGATATATTTCTGACTGCCATTTTGAATTCTGTTAATGAGGAGATAAATGTGGGCTCCTTGTTTTTTGATGTTTTCAACTTTATTTATACTTTGGATTTCACTATTGGACTGTTACTTATATATACTTGGACTGTTTACAATGTATGTGATCCATGGAGCTAATTTTAATCCTGTGCAAGGCCAGGTATGGATGTACATGCATGCATGTACAAGGTATAGGTAAGCTTAAAAATAATATGATTGATGTAAATTGGTCAGAAACAGCTAGTGAAGGCTTGCACTAGCTGTACCTAATTTACATAATTCTTCATTTTGTCAGGCTTAGCTAAACAATCATCGAACAGCTAGTGAAGGCTGTTACTGAACAGCTAGTGATAGCTGTTATTGAACAGCTAGTGAAGGCTGTCACTAGCTGTACCTAATTTACATAATTCATCATTTTGAAGGCTTAGTACATGCTAAATGAAGGCTATAATCATCGAACAGCTAGTGAAGGCTGTTACTGAACAGCTAGTGATAGCTGTTATTGAACAGCTAGTGAAGGCTCTCACTAGCTGTACCTAATTTACATAATTCATCATTTTGAAGGCGTAGTACATGCTAAATAACAGCTACTATCTGAAGGCTAAATTACCTGTTCAGTGAAGGCTTTCAAACAGCTATTTGAAGGCCTTCATTTATGGTAAGGGATATCTTTAATTTATTTCAGACATGGCTATCTACAGTTGATAGCATATTATTGTAATACAATTCAGACATACATGTAGCGATATTCTGTAGATAGGATTATATATTTTTATTAATTTCCGATGTTCTATCTTCAGTAGATAGCATTATATTTCAGAGTTGCTATCTTCAGTAGATAGTATATAGGCCTATGTTAATTAATTTCGGACATAGAGTTATCTTTAGTAGATAACATATTTAAATTCATTTCAAATACTAGTATAACAACCTTCAGCGTTTTAGCTAATTTCAGTGTTTTTTTGTTATTGTTTTCAGTGTTTTGCAGCCTATTTCTGTATCAAATTCACAGAAAATGGTAAAAAACATGATTTTCAGTGGTTTTGATCAAGGCCAGTTTTCATGCCTGATTATTACTTATTTTTATTCATGTCTGATATAGCTATCTTCAGTAGATAGCATATTCATTTCAGATATAGCTAACTTCATTAGATAATCTCTTTTTATTTCGATATCAGGTATAGTAGCTATCTTCAGTAGATAGCAATATCTATTTTCATTAATATTGAATGAATACAAACTACTATCTTCAGTAGATAGGGAAGTCTATTTTCATGAATGAATGCAAACTATCTTCAGTAGATAACAATGCCCATTTTCATACAAACAGGAACAGCAACTTCCTTCAATTATAGATTGTTGCAATTTTGTGTCGAAGAGATTTTTGCTTGTCAAGAGTGTAATTTTCTGCATTTCTTGAATAAAAAACCCACCAATATTAAATGTATAACATTGCAACAACAAAATGTGCATGGACTATTATATAATGGTCTAATATTTGATGTTCAATGTCTGAGATTGGTGAGCATAAATTATAACAGCTCAATGAAGTTCATAGGTAGAAGCTTTCACTGCACCAAGTTGCGTTCATGTGTCAACAGTGAATGTGCGCTTGATTTGTCACCACTTACATTTAACTGCATTCCTATCTCGAGTCGCGAGTTTACACTTCCAAGCGCAAGTGCCCACATTTACTGTGATTTGTACTGTAACATTATCGGAAAATTATATTTGATGTTATCGACCATCTCGCTATTGGGCTAGCTCTTATTCTCCAGTGGGGATATCCACGCTGTGACGTACTTGAAGAACAGGGCTCTTTGCTTAAGAGCATATTGTTATTATTAGGGGTAATGGCCGGTGTGAATAGTCTGAGGACGTTGAAAGAGGGAAATTTACAATTTGGAATTGCCGTAATTGTGGGTTTGGGACTTTACTTTTACCTGTTTGAAATTGAATTGTTCTGTATTGTTCTATAAATCTATCTTTTTGATCTGCCATGAATGAGACAGGATTTTAAAAAAAAATGAAAAAACAAATTTCAATCTGGAATTGCTATTATCATGATTTTTATTTTGACTTTTCTCATACTTGTTTGAATTAATATTCAAGTATTTCAATTCGGTACAAATAAGACTAAACTGACCAGAATTGGTTACTCAATTATGCACCCTCTTTGGGACATTAGGGGCATGTCCTCCATAGAGGGTGTATGGATTTCAACTGGAATAGCCCTTAACAAGAAACTTTGGAAATTCAGTCAAGTTGCACGATTGTATTTTTACAAAAATTCTTTAAAGGTTTGATGTATGATCGTGGCTTCGCTGTTCATCCCTCCTCGATCGCGAGTAGTCTTTGACAAAGACTACTACCTATAATACATACAAGGAATATATTCACATGTTGTTATGTTGAGGGCAGCTGAGAGCATGAGCTGTGCAGTAAATGAATGGAAAATGTACAAAATATATCCACTTTAACATTATATGATGGTTTTACATTTAAAGCCATACCATACGATTTCCATCAAATTTTAATTTCCTTATTCTTTACTCAAAATGCTGAAATGAATGATATTAGTAATTACTGTCAGAAATGGTTTCTGTCCATTTTAAGCCGAAATAACAAAGTAAGTGAAGAAACCCCCCTGGCCATTTCGGCCATTTAACATGGACTTACATCTGATTACGACATTATATCAAAATTGCTCTGTTGATCTGACAAACAACAAATTTGGCTGATTCAATTAGGTGTAAGTTGGGAAATGTGTACACATTACAACTATGCCCAAAAATCAGGTTTGAAAAAAAAAACACTATTTCATATTATAAGATCATACATTGTGGCTTTAATGGTAAACTACTGTGGTTTTTCTCTCCAAAGATAATACTTACTATAAGATACAAATACGACTCTGTGTAAGTCTTGACAAGAGTTTGCTTACCCCGTTTGCTTACGTCAGGAAACTACAGCAGTTTCGCCATGCTGTAATTGAAGGGTTTCCATTGTGAAGCACGTGTTTAAGAAAAGGAAACTAGTGAATCAAAAAAACATTAAGACATTTATAAATCATCATATAATAAAAATATCAAAGTTGAAGTGGGCTTATTGAGCAGACGGTACCACCAGGTGTTCGATACGAGCACGTTGACTTTTATGTTGGTTCAGGGTTGCCAAATAATTTCAGCCCAAATCGTGGGTCAAATAATCTAAATGTCACCCAATTTTCTCTTAAACATTGGTTTCTATGGGACAGGAAACTATCGACAAGTCTTGGGAGCCAATGTTGAAAAGTCGCCCCAATTTTTTCTTGACCATTGGTTTCTATGGGACAGGAAATGGTCAAAAGTTGCGGGGAAAATCTTCAAAAGTCGCCCAATTGGGCTACCAAATCGGTTTGGCAACCCTGTGTTGGTTTGGAAAAACAGATAAATGGATTTATAAACTTGCTTACTCTTAAACAGTGATCCAAACTAAATGTGCATTCTCTCAAAGAAGTTTGTTCCTTACTTAAACTAATGAAATATACAGTTTCATCTTCTATCTATAGATGTGGTACTGAAACAGACATTTGACAAATAGACATGAAAGCAATGTGATAAAGACAAACTCACTTGGACATCATGAAGATAGAATAAAACTTTGTGCATACTTTTCTTATCGCATGACAAGGATGCCAAATTCAGCATGGTACAGCTGCTAGCAGTAGACACCAAGGATAGCAATTGGCACTTTCTGCTCAAATTCTGTATGTTTTATGTAATTGACATAAATTTTGGTCAAATTGGCCAAAAAACAAGTGGTGCAATTGGTCAAAATATTTGAACAGAAAATCACTGAAAAAGCCAGCTTTGAAAAGCATGGAAGTTAACATAGCTGAAACATGTCCACTTTAATTGCTTTCATTATTTAGCATATTTCTAATTTGGCCAAAACCACCAGTTGAAGAAATACAAATGAATGAATGTAATCTTGAGTAGATAGCATTATATATTTTAATTAATTTCAGATATAGCTATCTTCAGTAGATAGCGGGGATATACCATAATAAAATTCAAATGTAATCAACAGAAATACATTTTTTTTTTTTTTCAAAAACTTTTGTACCATGCCTTGGCTGCATATAAATAGTTAAATAAAAACTATAATTTTGCATTTTTTGTTGCAAACATAGTATAGAGTAAATGTGTGGAGGGTGCTGGCACATTAGTGGTAAGCAGAAAGCAACATGTACACTGTCAGACGTGATTGATCATATACCCGGGCTAATAATGTGACCCGATGATTTCATCTGTTGCACTTGTGTTATTAAATAGACGCGGCATCACCAGAAGGTTGTAAATATAAACTCGATCATTGTCTCCTGCAGCATTTTTACACAGTAATTGGTTATCTGCTTTTTAAGTGTATTATTATAATACGGGATAATCTTCTGCACAAAACCTATATACACTGCGCACAAAAAGTATCTGTACACTTAAAACAATGTCTTAAACAGTAGCATAGCCAGCGGGCGAATGGGGGAAGAGTGCCCCACCCCCGACAAAAAAGGAAAGAGAAAAGTGCCCTCTATGACATAAAAGGAAAGAAAAAATCTGGAAGGCGAAGGAAAAGAAAAGTGGTAAGTAGCCCATTTCCCGCCATAATTCACCAAGATAATTTCCCGCCAAAATTCACCCAGATCATGAGCCAAAATAGTTTAAAATACCAATTTTTGCACGCAATGTAGCCCTCTTTCGGAATTTTTTGTCATCTTTGCCCCAAATGTTTTTATTTTGCCCTTGTGTATGTCAATCTAATTTGATTGGGTCGCACATATGGTGTAAAAGGCAGAGGTTATGAATACATAATAAGACGCATGAAGCTGTTTAAAGTACATGGTCACAACAGAGGAAGTACAATCAGTGCATTTAAATCCAATCCTTCTTAAAACCGTGATAAATTGCACCCCTATAGACGACTTTGGCTCTGAAAACACTCAACGCAAATCCAGTTTGGTTTGATAACATGGATACAATTTGAACCTATAAGCCTGTTACTTAGGTCTACATTGATCCAATTTTAAATCCTCATTTTGTTAGCCCCATCATCTGAGGTTTAATTTCAGTGCAAAGCTGACCTATTGTAGAGAGCTATAGAAAATGAATAGTTTCCTTGGAGGTGAAAAGTGATCAGTTGATGAACGATCTCGTTCATGCTCGTCTCAAAAACTTGGAAAAACATCCTTTTTGCTATCAAGATGCAATAGTCGCGGCATCAAATGTAATAATGACTGTAGCGGGTACAAATCCCATGGACTTTGCCGAGGCACGCATATGTCGGACAACTTTTAATGGTTTCCTATATGTTGTCTACCTATGTTTGGCAGGCATAAGTACATCGACTGCCCAGTGCCAGATGTGGGTAAATGCAATAGCTGCCATGTGTAGCTGCCATGTGTAGATGAGTACGAGATACTGAGTGTAAATTGCCAAATGTTCACAGGGCAGCTATTGCACTTACCCACTTCTAGCACTGAGCAGTCGACATGTTGAGCAAACAGCTATGGGATTTGAAAGGCTTGGAAACAAACACAATATTGGATTCATTCAAAGCAATGTAATGCAAGTATTGTGAGTCCACACCACCAAAATGTCTCCCATTTTGTACTGTGATAAAGTGTAGATGTTTAGAAAATATGATTTTCTCACATTAAAATGGACTGTTCCAGTTGAAATCCATATACCCCCTATGGAAGTCATGATCTTGATCTCCCACACATGGGGGTATGTATTTCAAATGGAGTCACCCATTCGACTCCCTGCATGCAGATTTCATGTCTTCCATAGAGGGTGTAGATTTCAACTGGAATGCATTCAAATCGGTAGTTTTTCTATATTCGATTGAATATGATTTCCGACCCGCAAACCGCAGTTGTGGTGAAGGTAAGCTGCTTGAGTTTTCCAGTCCCGCACTGAAGACTAGCAATTATTTGTACTTTTCAACATAAATACAGGCTCTTGCACCATCACGTCCCTGAAATATGAGAAAGCAAATGCACCTCAAATCTCAAGAGTGATGGGAAATATGACTGCGGTCAGATACTGAGAAAACCACCAACAAGAACACACCTGTCTCAAAATACTGATCAAAAAAAAAACATTGCAAAATTGTGTGGTTGGGCAATATTTATATAATGGTGTTGGGTCATGTGTATGGGTAGGCTTGAATGTATGAAAGCGTTGAAAGTTTCTTCGCATGTCTGTGTGTTTGTTTGTTTGTTTGTATGTGTGCGGGGATGTGCGTAGGTGTTTTGCCAGCAAAAGAGGACGCACACTGGCACTTCACATTTAAACTGTGGACAACTCTGAAATGAAGGAATGTCCTCGGTTCAAGGAGGTCTGCAAAATACCGCAATTGCATGTCTAATGTATTTGCAAGATACGTCCTCTATCGTAAGTGAGATAAAATGTCCACAGTTGCTAGGTTAAATTCCATACATACAAAAATACACAAACAAATGGCGGAAAACATCCTCGGCATGTCAATTGAGTACGGATTCAGACGGCCAAGTTTGCATAGTCATAAACGGCGTCCACGTTAGGAGGTGATTACATGTGGATATGTGTGTGTGAGAGAGAGAAAGAGGAGGAAAATAAGAGAGAAAATGTCTTAATTAGCATCTTCCAAATTACCCTATTTTAATATCTTCACTCATCAAAAATATACAGATATGAAAGAGAGAGAGTAAGAAAAGTGAGGTGACAGAGAGAGAGAGAGAGAGAGAGAACCCGCCTTACATCTTAATTAGCAAAATCCCTAATTAATGCATTAATTCTCATGTCCAATTTGTCAAATCCAAGCTGGATTATTCATGGCAGTCGTTACGCATGCATCCCACTGATAGTGAAGCTGCTTTTGTGAGCAAGACAAGTGTTTCAATTAATTAGGTCCTAAGCACATGCTAACAACTATTCAGAGGCAGCGGGCGGCTCTTCCGTCTGCTAATTATAAAGACAGCTTTCCATCTGTTTTGCTAAAAACTAGGCCTGGCATTTTCGGGTAATTTTGTACCCGGGTACCCGCCGCATTTTTCGGGCGGGTAACCGGGTACCCGAAATTTAAAAAAAAAATAATAATTCAAGATATTTTGTATTTTTGATATGAAAATCGATACTTTGTATTTATGTCATAGTCTATTAATGATTTCAAAATGCATTCAAATTCAATGCATTTTGAAATCATTAATAGACTATGACATGAATACAAATTATCAATTTTCATATTAAAAATACAAAACATCTTGAAATTTTTTTTTATTTTTTTTTTTTTAGGTCAACCATGAATGATCCTAGCATTTAGGTCTAGGTCCAGGGACACTACTTTTTTGAATTTGGTACCGGGAGGGTATTTCCTACCCGGTAATGTAATCTCGGCGGGTACCCGTTTACCCGACCGAAAATGCCAGCCTTACTAAAAACCTACATTTTCCTACACTTTACAGGCCTTTAAGGTGGTACTACACCCCTTGATAAATTTTGTGACAAATTTTGCATTTTTCTCAACATAACAAAAGTTATGTATATTATAGGGGCAAGGAATCCAATGACTTTACTGAAATTTCAGTGATTCAAGGCAAGTGGTTCATTATATATGTTAAGAAATGAGGTACATTCTAGCGGTACCTCTTTTCTTGTCATAAATAACGTTCGGCTTGTCTGGAGTCACTGAAATTCCAGTGTAGTAACAAATTTATCAAGGGTGTAGTACCACCTTAAGCTCATCAACTGCTGTCTGTTACAACTTCATTATTTTGTCACATAAATTAAAATCTAACGAGTTTTGCAGTGAGCCGTGAGAGAAACAAAAACAAATTTGATGGCAAGTGAAAACAATACAAATTTATGACTTTATCAACGGCAATAATCATCCTTGATTGTGTGTGCCGACCGCTGACCACGTTTAATGCCCATCAGCATCAGCCGAGCGTGCAGTTTTATTTTATTAACTGAAGAATAATTTTACTGAGTACAATCACTTTATAATATCAGAAGGTACATTTTCAATAAACAGAATTAGAATTTGGTGGTTCGTAATGAAGGTGGGCCCCACAACAAATGCTTGTACTAAGTACAAAGAATATTCAAATAAGGTCATTAATATTCATATGTAACATGACACAAAACTTCAACACAAGTGGTCATAATTCGCTATCACCATGCCAAGTTTAAAGTTCATCAGCTGTTTTACTCTGCTTTTGTGTATTTACGCTATTTCAATTTCTGCTATGTACATATAATATACATGTAACAACTTTTTACTCATAGTTAGACTATCTTTTGAATAAAGTGCTCAATCCCAAAAAAGGGAGAGCATATAAAATTCAAATAACAGACCTTCCAGAACGACTACCTGTCCTGGAAGTTCTGTTCTTTGAAATTTTATAATATGTACATGTATACAGCTTAGGTAAGGGATGATGGAATAATTGGAATTTAATGCAAAATTGGCAAATGAGCTCATTAATATTGATAAATAAATATGCAGATGACATCTCAATCGCATTTCCGGCAAAATATGCACATTTATACAGTTAATTTTGTTTGTTTTGTGTTAGTTTATCATCAGATAAACGTGGGAAAGCTTGATCCATTTTTACTGGGAAAAGCTCACACTAAATGAACTACGGAAATGTTGGCAAGTCAAAAGTGAGCTAACATACAAGTCACCCAAACACAGGCTGCACACTTTTCTCTTCCTGAAGACATCAACTGTGTGTGCATACATATTTGTGTGGACTCTCAGTCAGGTGGATTGAGTTTGACGACAACGTCAGCGCACAATTTGATCCCATTATCTAGCTCCCTGAAGCAAATCTTAAGGAAAAAACGAGTGGAGGATTTCCCACCTTGTCATAAAACATCTGCATCCTGCCGTCCCTAGCATACAAATGTACCATGACAAATGCTTTTGCTGGCTAGAAAACAAATAATGACAAATTAAAGCTACAGGAATGTGGCAACTTATTTGTTGAATAACATGTGTACTGACGGAATTATGCAAATCCCCAAATTTAGAAATAATGTGACATGAAATCACAGATTCACAGACAGTTGTCTTGTGAATTGCAAATGCAAGGCCCCAATTTATTTTATCAGCCCTAAAATTATTGTATGCAAAATCATGGTCTTTAAACAGAGCTATGCATGTGCTCTTTTAAAGGAAGGCAACTTATGAATATAGATAACTAGTGGTCACCCGTCTTTCGCGGTCACTGTCTTTTGCGTTACCGGTACTGATATTTTATATTCTTTTTAATGTACTGGTCAGGTGCAATTACAGTGTTTGAATTAATTTTTTACACCCCATTTTGAAAGTTATGGTGTAATTTCACCTGGTGCAGCGCAATTTGAAGAGCAGTCTCAGAATAATCAAAATAAATTTACAATTTTGTAGAACACTTGCTTCTTTCTCGCCTTTTGTTGTTAAACAAAATGTGTTTGTTTATTTGTTTGTCCATTGCTTCATTCAGTCAGTCCTTAGACATTCACTCCATGATTCATTCTGTCATGTATTTATAATATTAATATATTATTTATTTATATATTTGTATTTATTTATTTGTTTGTTTTATTTATTTATTTATTTATTTATTTATTTATTTATTTATTTATTTTTATTTTTTTATTTTTTTAAATTTTTTTTTTCCCGTTCGTTCAGTCGTTCGTTCATTCATTCATTCATTCATCCATTTATTTATCAATATTTTAGTCAATCAGTCAGCCATTTACTCAGGTGGTTAAAAATTATGTGTACTTGTCACAACTTTGGAAAAATTCATATCTCTGCTAATTTATATATTATTTATTTATTTATTTATTTATATTTTATTCAGTCAGTCAGTCATTTATTCAGGTAATTCAGAATTATGTGTTTTTGTCACAACTTTGCTAAAATTCATCGCCCTGCTAAAAAAACGCAGACATACACCTGTATCCGAAACGTGCGAACACGGTCATTTTCTCCCCCAATCTCGAAATGTCACCACCATATCACCTGCCCTACTTTCAACACTGGTAACACATGGTTCTGATATGATACTCTTCCAGTGAGCTTGGCTATTACACATAATTTTGAAAGGTGATCTGGTCTGCAAGGGCCGACGGGAGCCGGACAGATGGCATAAAAAGAGGCATAAATGTTGCTATGATTACTATGTCAATTATGTTGGGTTATTATGGCTATACAGTGAAGTGAGAGTGCTCATCAAGTAGAACCAAAATATGATGATGTATACTACAGGGTTGTAGCTAGTAGAATTTGAGTGCCGGGCGGCAATTTACAGAATTTGCTTGATTTGGCAAGATATTAACAAAATTTGGTAAAATAGACTTGCTTTTTTCAGTTTGAATGGTGGGCTCTAGCATCAAAATGAACCTTCAGTGGTGGGCTCCAGAAGTGAATGGTGGGCTCCACCGCCCACTGTCGCCCACCATAACTACAACCCTGTGTATACTGCATTCTCTAATTAACGCCTGTGGCGTTGAATTTTGGGGTTTGGGGTTGAAAGGGGGGTGTTAATTAAAGATCATTTTTAACAATGATAATGTGACTTTCAAATGGGGTTACCTGAATTGGGTGACTTCATTTGAAATCTACACCCCCTGTGTGGCATAATATCCTCATGCCTTCCATGTGGGGTGTGTGATTTTCAACTGGAATGGCCAAATAGTTGTCATAGTCAAGACAATTTGGTGCTGATTCGTTGACAATTAAAAAATGTTACATTGAAGTGTTGTTCAGATTGCCTTTGAATAGTCGTTGTGACGATCATCGGAGACATGGAGGGTATTCCAGTAGAAATATATACACCCCAGATGGAAGACACAACCTTAATCTTCTACACAGGGAGTGTGATTTTCAAATAAGGTATTAATGAGTGACTCCATTTGAAAATCACACTCCCTGTGTGGGAGATTATGGTCATGTCTTCCATAGAGGGTGTATGGATTTCAACTGGCATAGCCCATTACCCGTTGGTGCTGGCTGACCACTCGACAACTTAAAACAACCCTTGGGCATAATATCAATATTCAAGTACTGGTACTTTTTATTTTATAGACCCTCCTCATTATGATGCTTGAAGTTTTCATTATGTTCCATTCCAACAAATTTCACTTCAATTTGTATTCTCCAGCATGCAAGTCAAGTTCAACGACACCGACTTGCGTAGACTTTGACTGTGCCCGGCAAGATTGTAAACACAAGTTTTAATGGAATATATTCTCCTCTCATTGATTTTTGTTTGCCTTCTTGAATTTTCCATTAAAATTCTAAAATTAAATACAGGAGAAAATTTGCACTGATTAAGCGCAAGTCGAATGGTCAGCGGATGCACCTTTTGACAGAGAATGCAAGTTTAATAATATTTTATTTTTTAATTGGGAGTTTCTTCCAAATCCCAATAGAAGCATGGATTTGTTTTTGCCCCAAAAGAGACAAGACTGATTATAAACTGTTTACAATACATTTATATGTGAAGAAACACAGACAAAAACACCCCCATCCACACCCCACCACACACACCCCCACTCCCAACATGTGTTTGCTGGCAAACGGGGACCCTGTACTGGAACGGCAAACAAGGCCATGTTTTTTCTGATTTTCTGCGCCTAACAGGGGACACACAATTACAAACGCACACACCCCCCCCCCCACACACACACTTGATATCAGCCTCTCAACTAGCTTCATGCTCCGATCAATCTGTTTTATAGCTATTTTTATTAATGAGCAAATTATGTTGTTTTCAATGAGAAGGTAATTGGAATTGACATATTTGACTATGCATGATTCCTCTCTTCTGGGAAGAATCTGGTTAATGAATGTCCCAGAGTGAAAACGTATCTATATGGTTGATCATAAATGTTGAAAAAAAAAAATGTGGCGAGATCAGATTTACAAAAAATTATGAATATAAAGCTATGAATGTGACTCGCAGCATTCTGGAAAAAAATCTATATTAATTTTCATAAATTTGCCTCGCATTTGCAGAAAACTGAGACAGGAATGTGTCAAATTACAGTTGGTGTGACATGAGAGCAAACTTGATTCGTTCAAAATGCTAATTGTGGTAATTGCATAATGTTTACCATATGAATAGGAAATGGGGCTGTTCTATTTGAGTTCATGCACCCCCTACAGCCACAGATGCAGGATGGGTGTTTATTTTTTGCAACCATAATGGACTGCAATACGCTAACCCTAAACCCTAACTCTGACCCTAACTCTAACCTCTAATCCTAATACTAACCTCAAACCCTGAACCTAATGCTAATCCCTAACCCTAATCCTAATACTAACCCTAATGCTAACCCCTAACCCTAAGGGTTAGTGATACTGCGGCCCATTATAGTTGCAAATAGAAATTAAGCATCCAGGACGGTCAAAATATGAGGGACAGGGGAGCTGTTAGAACCCCAAAATCTTCAAAAGGGGGTGGATTTTGCCAAAAAATATTGGGGGAAGCAGCACCCCTAAAACACCCATTGGCTCCAGGTGGTGTGCGCATCAAATTTGATCAATTCAGCAGTTTTCCTTTGTTGATGGTGTATTTCAATGGGATTCATTTGAAACTTAAAAAACAAAACAAGCAAGTGTGTTAAAGAAGTATTTTGTGATCCTAGCATCCTCTTTTTATGACATTTTTCAGTAGATATCCACGAAAAAAGCTTATTCCCAAAATTTGCGAGTTATGCATGATTGTGTGTATTACACTACTCCATAGACTGTGTTGTAATTTTGTTCTGGTGCCAGAATGAAATTCAAATTTCATGATATCTTTGCTAAACGAATTAATCTGCAAGAATTTTTTTGTACATTAGCATTATGTAGCCAGAGGTTTCCAGTGATATAAAAATCTCAATTTTTTTGGAGAAAAGTGGGGGGATGATGCTGTAGATGATGAAATGCCCTTTTGATTAATAATATATTACAATCTGAAACAATAAAAAAGAGTAGAAAAACAAACAACAAATCAACAGCAATAGCTAAATAAACCTATGGATATGTGTAAAAAATTGTTATGACATTAATTTGGGAGCCCTCAAGTATTCGCATGCGCTGCACAAAGTAGAACAAGACGGAAATAATTTAGTTAAAAACAAACAGATGCTCTGGCAACGGCAAATTGAGCAAGATAGAAATTATTGAAAATTTTGGAATATTTTTAAACTGAAAAGATGCATGTAGCTGTTTTACTAAGTTATATTAACATGTTCATTAACAATTCAAATGTGGTATTACGGTGAACATGCTCATTCATCAGGACACAGTTCTGTGAACCCAATATGCTTGCACACTCATGTTATGACCTTTGGATACACTGGGTTGAAAAACTCATCCTCCCAAACTTGAGGTCAACATTTGTGCTACGATTGTTAAATGGAGGTCAATGAATTGGGCTATTCCAGTTGAAATCCATACACCCCCTATGGAAGACATGACCATAATCTTCCACACAGGGAGTGTGAATTTTAAATGGGATTACCGTTGGTGACTTCATTTGAAATTCACACTCCCTGTGTGGGAGATTAAGGATGTATCTTCCACAGGGGGTGTATGGATTTCAACTGGAATAGCTCATTATGACAGTGGAGATGAGATGATTGTGCTCCGTAGTGATCATGAATGGAGTGGTAGCAAATTGCTTGCATGGCTGACTGCATCCCATCTCATTACATTTTCATTAGACACGTACAACGAATATGTTATTTCATTAGGCACTCAACAGTTGATGCTCAATGCAGAGGCTCGTTACTATGATGATGATGATGGAGGCAAATTTGCTCGCTAGGATGGGGAGAGAGGCATAAAAGGGGGAGGAAAAGAATGGGGAGAATAGGATGAGAATGGGAGAATAGGAAAAGAATGGGGAGAATAGGATGAGAAGAGGGAGAGAGGCATAAAAGGGGAAGGAAAAGAATGGGGAGATGTGATGGTGTGGGAAAGGGAATGGTATAAAAAGAGTGAGAGAGGCATAGAAGGGGGAGGAAAGGAATGGGGGAAATTATGATGTTATGGGAAAGGGAATGGGGTAAAAAAGAGGGAGAGCGGCATAAAAGGGGAGGAAAAGAATGGGGAGATATGATGTTATGGGAAAGAGAATGATATTGAAAGGGAAGAAGGAAAGGGAATGGTACAAAAATGGAGGGAAGGAAATAGATGATGGAAAAGGAAATTAGAAAGGGAAAAGGAGGTAGAGAGAGGATTGGAGATGGAAATGAAAATGAAAGAATAAAGCATTAAGCGTATAGTGTCTGACCGATCAGGTCCTTATCTGAATCGGCCGATTGACTGAACAATTCCCTCTTTGATCTGCCGATTCGATCACCGATTACCAATTCCCCAATTGTAAACAATGGCTGCCATCGCCATGAGTAAATTTCACCCGTATGTTGAAAGGGTACTTGTACATGTACGATACGCAAAGTATTACCATATAATTATGTATGCTCTGAGCACAAAAAACACACTCCCGTATTCATTTAAAATTAATTTAATTTGACCATGATTATTATCAGTTCAATTTACCTTTTCCCCCTGATGTCCGAGTCCGTCGAATCATTTGATCGATCGCCCCATTTTAATATTGTGTTTACGTTACATGCACGTGTTTAACTGACATGCACGTGTTTAACCCGGAAGCACAGCACTGTGACCCGGAAGTAAGAACTACGTAGTTCTTACTTCCGGGTCACAGTGCTGTGCTTCCGGGTTAAACATGTGCATGTCAGATTGAGAGAGCTACGAGCCGAGTGCAAACTCACACTGACTTGAACGGTATGATTATAGGTTTATCGCCTACAAAGCTTGTTCTTTCGCTAAATTTACGCTTGATTTAACTAGTTTATTTCAAGAAATATACCAATAAATGAATACTTGTTAAGCTTCAACAATTACTTTCATGATATTGGGGGATCGGTGCATTACATCGGCGGATGAAGGAAAAATCGGCCGATGCAGATCACTACCGATAAGCTAATAATCGGCCCGATTCTGAAGCTACCGATCAGATCGGTCAGTCTCTATAAGCGTATGTGTCAGAGATGCTAATCATCCCTATTTTAGAGGGAGGCTCCCTATTTTTGGAAATATTTTTGTCCATTTTGACACCCAAATTTGGCAACCTCCCTATTTCTGACAAGTTTTGTGCCATTAAAGTTGCATGTAATTTTGAAAACCTCCCTATTTTTTGTTTGAATCCTCCCTATCTTCTGGATGTTAATGATTGCATCTCTGAGGAAGGTGCTGGAGAAGAAAAACTGAAATATTTGTGAAAGATAGAAAAGGAAAAGACAAAAAAGGAATAAAAAAAAGAAACTAATATTCATGATAAGAGGGGTAATGAATAGTAATATTTGACACCAACCCCAGTGTTATTTTGTACCTATCTTAGCAAGCGAACACGCTCATGGTGACCTAGTGTGAATGTAGGGCATAGTTGTGGGAAGATGCACATGTATCAACTGTATTGGGAAATCATGTTCCAATAGAAATATTATCATAGAAAGGCGGATTTGGTTGGCTGAGGTAAATCAATTTCCCATTTGTTATTGCTGTTGAGAGCTTGATGTAATGTATTAAAAACAGTCTTCCGTATATTATAGTGGGGTTTTTTTTTTTTTTTTTTTTTTTTGAGGCAATATTAGGTATGTGTTCGGTTGATGAGAGGATTTTTATGAGGAATATGGCTTTATTTATATTGCTTGTCAGTAAGCTATATCTTTCCACAAGCAAAATTCTGCTGCACAAATACCGACAAATTTAGATATTAGCTTACAGGTAAAGAACTTATGTACATATGGAAGAAGATGCAGATATTAATTATTAAATCTGACAGTTTGAACTTGTAATGTTATAATAGGATCCTCGAAAATGGAGCATTTGATTTGAACTAATTAATGTGGAAGACTGGAAGTTATGTGAAGAATGTGATTTGATGAACTACTGCCGATTCCAGAAAAATGTTTTTACAGTACTAATTTTTTTTTTGATTAAAAAGATATTATTTGCTGGATGAAACAACCCAATTCCAATTCTTTGGTTGGAACTAACTGGTAATAAATGTCAGTATTTTAATAGTAGGGGAATTTTGGAAATAAGGGCAAAAAATGTGTATTTTTTTATCATGTTTTCTTACAATAATTAAAGTCACAAACTTCAAAGGCTTGATGCAATTCTAAGCACTCAGAATCTTGACCAACTATTTGAATCACCCTCCCTCTATCGCTACACCTCATCCACATGCCTCCCCGGCATTGAATAAAGCCAGTACACATTTGTACACCTGGGTGGGGGAGAGGCAATAGTGGGAAGAACCCTGTCTAAGTGCATGCACATGGATGCTGCAGGGATTCGAACCCACAACTTTGAACCGTCTTGCAATTTTGGATCAGTCTGGACACCTGCACAACCATGCTCCCATTGTGCATGGGGAAAAGATTTACTAATTTGTGTATTTGGTGGTCAAATAAAATGAAGCATTATCAATCATCACTTAAAAAATTCAAGTAATAATGCCAGAGCACATTATTATTTTGCACATGTTTACAACATACACAAATCTTCAACCTCTACACACACACACATGTACAGAATGAGATAGAGAATGAAAGTCAAATTTTGTACTGAAAATATTTGAAAGGTAAATTATTTTCCATACCTATATTACCATATCAAAAAACAAAAGAAAAAGACCAATTCTCTCTCAAAACCATCACCATAGCAATATCGTAGATAGAAAACTCTTCACCAGCCACACCCAAGGTGAACTGCATGATGGGTAACAGATATTGCGTGAGCGTATCACATGCTTCAGTTTTCCTCCTTTTTTTTCCATCTTCTTTTCAATAGAGCTTCTATTTTCAGAATTATAAATGAAAACACTCAGCATTGCAAGTCATGTGTTCCCTCGAAATCATCGAGGCAGAAACATCAAACAGGAGAAATGGCAGTTTGTATCTGAACACTCAACAACCATTTTGTCGCGTTTTTATAATAATATTTCAACGGAACTTCTTGTTTTTCTTAGGCGTAGACTTCTGTCTGTTAATTGCTATTCAATTAATTTCTTTCGCTTCAGCCTTGACTTACTATAAACTGATTTTTCTTAATGAGAGAATTATACGGAATACTCAGTGCGGGAGTTGTATTAAGCAGGGAAACGTTTTTTGATGCTTTTATGCATTTATTCAATCTCAATGACTTTATCTTGTAAGCTTATGCAGCATCATACTATTGTAAGAAATATTTTGTTATGAAATCAGGGAGGAAAAAATGAGAGAATTTAATAAAAGATACATCAGGCCAAGGTCATTGGATGTTTTTATGATGTTTCCCAATACAATTTGCCAATCTTGGCAAATTTGAAAATAAGGACCACCATATTTTTTATATTATTATTATTATTAGATTTTGAATTGTTTTTCCCCTCCAGTCCAGTTATCAATAAAAAGCGTCGACTTGCTTTTGTGCCGCAAAAACAGTTCACACAATATGTGGCTCGGTAATCAAATTTATGATTTTGCAAATTTTGTCACATATGCAATATTAATTTTACTGTAACACGCGTACAGGGTAAATGAAGCAATGTTATGAGTGAATTCTTTATTATTTCTTTTCATTCGATGGTGTGGGTACAATGCATGCATTGCATTAAAATTGGAGAAGCATGATCTATCGTCAGAATACTTTTTGAATACAATTACTATGAGCTCTTATATACTTCTTGGCATGAATCAGCAAAAATATTTTTAAATAGTTTTGACTTTTTTTCTTTGCTCTGTGTGTAGATCAACAAATTCATGAGGATTGGGGATGTTTGAAATAAAAGATTGTGAAGTGATATGAATATTGTTAAGAATTTTTGTAGTATTATATTCAATGAGCTGAAATAGTTTTGATAGAGCAATAATTATGAAGGAGAATGATTCCTCATTATTATTTTTAGCATTATTATTTTTATATGTCCTGGATTTGGACGGGGGGCGGGGGGATACTCACGTTATGGTTCTCGTAGGGATGTGCCTCTGAGAATCTGAAAAGTGGACACATATTTATACTTAACTTTTATATTAGAGGCCGAGATTTGTAGCCAAATTTGACACAATGTTTTTTTTAATGCCTCCTGTTAGGTGAAGATAGGGTAAAAAAAGCATCCCCGCATGGTTCTTTGTACTGGGGGTTAGAGGAGGCACATTTCCCCCCAGGTTCAGAGTACCAGGACGTAATTAACAAAAATTACAATGTGCATCAATTGCTTTTTACATATCCAAATTAAACCTAATTTTAGCCCATTTTAGCATTAAATTACATTTTATTTGTGTACTTCATGTTCACATACATTTGTTCTAGTAAAGTTATTCTGTGACCCATACAGACAATTTGTAATTTTTTTCCTCTTGGAAAACTAGTCCATTACGACACTGTCGCAACAGATGGGAAGGTTGCACTTTTTAAGGTTGTCCATGTTAGTAATTTGCCATAGTGGGGGTGGACAGTTTAGCTAATGTGTTCTATTTCTTAGTTCTATAAACAGCACCGTTATACATCCATGATTGAATGTCAGTATGCAAATGTCTCGCTGATAGACACAATATATACATTCAATATTAAACTAAAATGTCACACATTTTGCCAGCTCATTGTGCATTCATTACGATGTTCGTTATCTCCAGATAATAGGTACTCATCCCCACCCCCATATATTGCTATTTCAATATGCCGTTGTTTATGTCTGCCTGTTTTTGTGTAAGGCTGAATTGACAAGCGTCATGTGAATTTTGCGAGTTCTCTCAAAATGAGTAAAAAATGTAAGCTTGCCTAATGGCTTGTTGTAGCACCAGAGAAGGCATCTTTATACTTCCCATGATGCATTTCTCCCATTTCAATTTCTTGTACTGATTTGCTATTCAGTGCTACATGGGTCGATAGTGACGAAATGTACATTGAACAGAGCACATACAGATCTTGCAAAATATTTTTATTTCATGACTATCGCTACTCTCAAAATGAAAACAAAGGGATACTGTACAAAGTAATGGGAGTGTCATTTGATGAAATGAGATGATGTTGCAAAGGATTCTGGGAAGGTTAAGATGTCTTCTCTGTTGTTAGAACTTATTAATCTCTATTCTTAGTCAGTGGGAGTGGTCTAGTTCAGTAGACACATTTTGATTGGACAATCGCAAGATTTCGGTGCCGTTTATCAGGCCGTGAGACGACCCCACGCCATCATGCGTCTTGATAATGCCTTACACGCTTGTAGAGGTGCGGCGTATGTATTGCGCTGTAATGCGTGACTAGTGCGGAATACGCAACGCCGCTAGCAGTCTGCCGCAACAGAATACGTGAAGTTGTAAACAGGATTCGTTTATTTTATATTGAGGGGAGTGTTTATGACGGTAACTAAGCTTTTGTTTACA
Source organism: Amphiura filiformis (assembly GCF_039555335.1). NCBI lineage: Eukaryota > Metazoa > Echinodermata > Ophiuroidea > Amphilepidida > Amphiuridae > Amphiura > Amphiura filiformis. The sequence goes on from NC_092635.1 coordinate 48,530,205, forward strand.
AAAATGGTTTACAGTTATTAAAATAATATTTAACTGACTAAGAATGAGAATAAGCGATAGGAATTTTTATTTTGCCTATCCTCTACCTATGATAGGCGACAGGCAGGTCCAATATTTTTATCGTAGTGGATACCGCTGCGCCGGCATCCACTACTCAAAATATTGGACCTGCCTGTCGCTCATCACACGGTAGAGGATAGGCAAAATAAAAATTCCTATCGCTTATTCTCTAATTGATACTGTAAACAGTGAATCTATAAAAAGATGTAGATGAAAAACAGAAAATTGGGCTATTTCATTTAAAATGAATGAACATGAACCCTTCTTGAAGATTTTGCAAATATTTTCCACATTGGGCATATAAATTTCAAATGGAATTAACACATTAGGCAGTCCAATTTGAATTTCATACACCCTCTGAGAAAGATTCAACCTGAACCTTCCAGAGAGGGACTATGAGTTTCAAATAAGAGTTAGTTAATGTGCTAATTCCATAATTGAAATTAATATTCCCCTGTGGAAGATATTTCTAAGAGTAAGATCTTCCACAGGAATAGACCAATGCAAGTGAATTTATGAATTTAAGCGGATTTGTGTTTTTATATCTGGTTTATATCTATTAATAGTTTGTTGTATTTTACATAAAGTACTTGACAACAATAACGTGACTGCTGAGTTGTGACTCGGTTTTAACAAAAACGTGCCCAAATTGCGGTTTGAATCAGAACAGGGTATGAAAAATTGAAGGAGGCAAATTATTACATGTACCTTGTGCTTCATACAGGAAATGACACACGGTAATGGGGCTATTCCGATCAAATCCACACCCCCCTGTGGAAAACATGACCTTAATTTAAATCCACACCCCCTGTGGAAGACATGACCTGAATCTTCCTCACAGGGAGTGTGAATTTTAACTGGGGTTACCTGAATTAGTGACCCCATTTGAAATCTACACCCCTCTGTGTAGCAGGTTAAGGTAATTTCTTTCATAGGGGGTGTGGATTTCAACTGGAACAGCCCAATTTTGACGTGATCAATCAGGAGAGCTTAATGAAAATGGGAAAAAATAAGAAATGGGACGTTTGCTAATTACCCTTATCCATCTATCGTGTGTATGTTTTTTTCTGAATGCCCTTCAAGACCAATGCGTAAATAATTAACACAAATGGATGCCGCATTTATGATTAGTGCTTTTTGTGTGTTAGTTGGCCGTGCTGTACATGTATATTTATGATATAATAATTGCTAATTAGGGGCAGGGATGAGAAATATATGTAAGAGTCGGAAGGGAGAGAAATACATAGGGATGGGTTAATGGATGGACAGGCAGAAGTGTACACATGCCCAAATACACCCGGCATACACTTCTGCATGTTTCTGGTGCAAACTTGGACGATGTACAAAATATCATATGGATGGATGGTATGGTGCATATCCATGGTAAATCAACTTATGGTGGACGTTATTTCAACAGATTTTTATTCATTTGAAATTGATTTTAGACAAAATTGATATATTGCCGGCACACTTGCAGAGCAACTGCGGAATAGCATTGATATCACTACCGAATTTGAGATGAACCAAAGTACAATAAGTCATTCTTTCTCTGGTAATTTCAGAAAGCACTAGGCATGTTCAAACAGCAGATCAAAACACAGATTGATCAAAATCAACTTTAATCTGGCATTTTAAGGCCACAAATCAACACACAATTCTTTAAAGTACTTAAATTACTTACAGGTGTTAAAAGAAAACAAGAGAAATAACAATAACTTATTATCAAGGCAGCTTTTATTGTTAATGTCTTCTTTAGACTAGCTAGCACAACATGATTTCACCAGCCCATGATATCACAAGGTCACCATGATACAAGTTCTACTGCTTTTACTTGACAACTCAATCTCTCAAAAATACATTATTTTTGCATTTCACACAGACATCAAAATGTTCATCTACAAATTATACAAGACAGGGAAATGTGTATGTAAAAAAGATTTTAACCCCTGAGCACTACCTGCCGATCTAACATTGCCTCTGATTGGTCAATTACATGATATCTTCACTTTAATCACCAATCAGAATGGAGCTTTACATTGATAATTCACCCCAATTTTTTGTGTGGTGAAATTATTCTAACAATGTTGCTGATTGGTCCAGTTGATAATGAAAACTTCTTTTTGGCCAATCGGCAGGTAGTTCTCATGGGGTTAAGTCTCTGATTTATTTTATTCAAGGTGAGACAAATTGTCTGCTACTTGACAGGAGTCATGAAAGACAAAGTATGCAAACAAAATATGTTTCAGCCATGTGTAAGATGTTGGATAAGCAGCTTATTGTTTGTGATAGCAAAGAGTTTGCATACGTTTACTCGTATTTATCAATAAGCTCTTTCAAGTGGCAGGTATATAATGTGCGGTTATGCACAGCAACATATACCCTGATGTGTCGTATTTATGCGAGAGAGCTGTTGGCAATGGAGAAAATTCACATTTATGCACGATTTACTTCCAGCGCATACAATAGATTCAAGTTTCTTTATCTTGCTATCTACAGTAGATAGCATTTTTTATTGGGTCGACTTCAGCGGATAACTATTCACCGTTGAAGTAGTGATGTAACAGGATTAATTACCAAAGCAATTGGTTTACACTATTTTTGATTGTATTGCCTTGCACTAGTCGTGACGCTGTCAAAGAACAGAGATAAAGACGGATCGTAATTCTATAGAAATTTCACATTATGCTGAGTCCATTGTATGTTTCACTGGCACCTGTAATACAAGTGTTTTTTGAAAAGAGCAGTATTGTATTCAATCAATGATTGTATACAGGTGATGAGTGCAGCCTGGTTATAGTGCAGGGCAATACATTCAAAAATAGTGTAAACCCATTGCCATGGTAATTAATCCTGTACATCACTACTTCTACAGCGATTGCCACCATTAAGGCCTCCACACACCCCACCCGCATGCACACAAACATACATTAAACATTTCATTTTTAAATTAACATCCTCCGTCAATAATGTATTAGTCATCAAGATAATGTTCCTATAATTTCAGCCTATATTCATCAGATCAACACACCTTAGTTACTAATTCAACAGTTGGTTCATGTTGTGTTGCTCTCCATCTCCGGATCAATTAATCAATGGAACAGTTTATTGGACCAATTGAACTGGGACGAGAAAACCAAGGTCCTAGCAATATTCCTCCATGGCTAATTGCACCGCACACATCTCTTTCGTTATCAATAAATAGATAAGAGCATTTTAGTCAAGGTTCTCTTGCCTGTAAGTTTGGAGATATACTATCAAGAGCTATTTCAAGAGCCTCTGATACAATACTAGGCTTGTTTGTACTCATTTTAATGCATTTTTCATGCTCATTCCAAATATGGTCATGGCAATTTACATTTCTGAAATGTGTCAATTTGTTATACAAAATTGAACTTTGTCATCTGACACCCACATGGAAAGAGTTAAAGAGACAATCATTATTTCCTGCCCTCTACATTATCATCATAAATTGATGCAAATACCATTGTCTTACTCTTAGCATCATTCGATAAAGTCATTATTTTTTAATGTCGAACAACATTACAGCTTTGTTGTATGTAGAGTAATTTATTTTCAGACCTATGTATATCATATATCATAAACACAAACAGACAGCATTTCAAAAATCCAAATGTAATGAGATGGTTTTGTTTTCATTTTGTTCAATCTAAGCTCAATATTACTGAATTTGCCTAAAATACTGTAATGTGGAAAATGTTCACAAGTATTGTTTTGGGTGGCAGGGATGGTTTTTGCCGCTTTTTACATAACAGAAAATGTATAGTAGGTCCATGAAAATATTGTTGACCCAGACAGTTTACTATGTAGATCTTTGAACATAAAACAAACAACTATTGGGAGGATAATTAGTGTAGTGGTCTTCTCACTTGCTCCTCCAGGCTTAAATTCCCTGTGTTACCACATGTGAGTTTGGTTGCCTATCCATGATTGTCCTCACAGGTTTTTCTCTGGGTGCTCTGGTTTTCCTTCTGCATCTGAAATCGGAGTCTTCCCATATCCTTGTCCTGTCATGTTCGGTCGCGCATCCCTTAAACATTTAGTAGCCTCTGAGCACAATTGGGTTTTGCCTGGCTTCAGCGAATGTTATAAATAAAGAAATATATAAATAAATAAAAAACTGTTTAGAATCATGAAAAATTACAACCGCTAAAGCGTAATATATCATGCTAGAGAGTATATGATGCATGCATCATTACTTCTGTAAGAAACAATACCTTTCAGACCACCCTGTACATGCTATTATAATATTAATATGCATGCATGGAGTTAAAAGAGACAATGAACAAAATATTACTCATCGTGTCGTTACTCTGCTGTATCACAATGCAAGTAATTATTGCATTTCTAATTAATTAAATTCTAGGTGCCTTTATTGGATACCAAAAAAATGGAAAAAATTAATGGGCCATAACGTGAGCGTAAAGAATTAATGTAATATATTGCTCTAAACATGAAAAATTTACGTCTTGTTAAAGGCCCATTCAGAGAAATAATTTTAACTTGCTCTGAAAGTGAAAATGCTATCCTCAGTGCACGCCGGTGTCTACTGCTAGTACCATGCCGAATTTGACAGCCTTTTAATGCGATATAAGAAACTTAAGGCCAAGGGAAAAAAAAAAACTCTTTCAAGGGCCCAACTGCTTTTGGGCCAAAATAAATGTATTGATTTTGACTGAAAAGTTTCAAAAAAAATTCAGAACATTTTCAAGGTATTATACCTAATATATGTTTGCAAAAAATTCACAACATTTTTGCCAAAGCTTTTGGTGATACTTAGGGTCATTTTAGCCTCCAGAAAACAAAAAAAAAATTTTTTTTTAAATCCTGACCGACCCTACTTGAAGAGTCCATCCACCCATAAAACGGTGTTTGTTTTTTGTCGCCTAAGTATTCTGTCTTCCTTATCATGTCCGATCTAAGGCGATCTTGTCTTCATTAAGTTGCTTTCATGTTTGCCATTTGCCTGTTTCAACATGGGGGCATGGGGGCAAATACCCCCCAGTCAGAACCCTTTCCCCTGTTTCCCCAGTAAAAACCAAAAATTAAGAAAAATACCACTTTTTATGCGGCAATTTTATGCAAAAATTTGTTGATTGCCCCCCCTGAAATTCACTTTGCCCCCCCATGCCCACCGCCACTGTCAATAGTACATCTGTGCTTGTTCCAAAAAGCTGAATTCTGATGAATTTTAGGGTGTCCTGGTTCAGCAAATCGCAGAATGGGCCTTTAATCATATCAACCAGTTTGAAAATAACCTAATTTTTGCCAAATTGCATTAGTGCCTTCCTTGTGTACTTTTGCACAGAATCATCTCAAGTGCTGTATACAAAGTGCAAATTTTTACATAATTAATTTGATTTGTAGAAAAATAGCTGCTCTTATCAAATAAATTATGTTCATTCATTTAAAACTTAAATATTAATATTACTAAAGAAATGCAATTTCCCCACCTATTTTGGGAGTTTTATGGAAATTCCCATAATTTTTCCATGTTTGACTTTATGGTAGCCTGCACTGCAGGGAGGGCTGTGGTAAAGCCCAACGTTCTCTGTTTTATGGAAAACAGAGAAATTTCACGGAATTCTAAGTAAAAAAGGGTTTCTCTACCAGATGTCGATTTGTACCTAAATTCCTTTGTACCTAAAAGGTAATCATGGTAATAGCCATATTGCATAACAATAGATACAGTTCAGAGGTTAATCTATCTCCTTTGTTATGCAATATGCATATTGTATTGCAGGAAGGAATTTTGGTATAAATCCATTGTTTATGTTTAGGACAAGTTAGAAACACTATAACTTAAAATAGAAACATTTAATTTTAAAAAAGCTGCTGATGAATTTGCTGGAATTTCATTAATTTTTTTCTTAAAATCTACATGATTTAATGAAGTTGCAAGACCTTTGTTTGGCCATATAGACCACTTGACATGTGACGTCATTGCCCGGCAGTATGCGCCCAAATTATGGCAATTTCCATTGTTCTTTGCCCTGCAGTGTGCGTACGCATCGTATTTTGCTCAGGGCACGTGCATTTTAAATCGCCCACCACATTTCATATAGTACAAGAAAGCCATTGGAACAGTGTAGCGGTTCGTTCGAGCATATCGATAGATGAGTCCCTCGCCTTTATTGATAAACATTGATGTCAAGTGGTCTATACGTTTGTGGTGTTTACCGAAAATATGCTGCTTGCGTTTCAGCCATCTTGGATTATAACCTGGAAACGAATATAATGAAAGATAAAGAGAATTTATCGCGTCTGACGTCATCTGTCAATCAAACTCGAGCACGGTTTGTTTACAAGTGTCGTGATGATGACTTGCTGATAGCGGATTTATAACCGGGCGCCTTATTGTTAATTTTGCACCTTTCGACATACAAACCATCTCAAAAGTTAGGTCTTTATAGTAGGAAACTTTCTTAACCGAAGGCACCATGTCCACAATGCCTAGAAAAGCTGCTTATTTGCCTTGTAAAAGAACGTAATTTTTCGCCATTTGCTCCTATTCCTTTTCTCCGATCAGCACCAGATAGATCGGTCTTCCTTTTACGCGCTGATTAACCTGTGTAAACCAATCAAGGATCGTAATTGACGGTGACATCAGACGCGATAAATTCTTTTTATCTCTGTCTTTAATAGAGGCCGTCAGCCTTTCGCCATCTTGTGGGTACAAATGATCTGTGTGTTCATGTGTCGGACACTACGCGCAGGGCGCAGCTTGGCCACGCAGCTCTTATCGCGCATCAACGCAGTGATTTTGCTGTTCAGGCATGGAGATCGAACGACCATCACAGCATGAACCCACAAGATGGCGGCATATGACGTCACGCTGACGGCCTCTATTATAGGTAACTGAGACGTACAACACGATGCTGGCTCCCAATTTTTTTAGGATTTGAAGGCAAATAGAGTTGGTTAAGGGGGTACTACACCCCCGTCAAATTTTGTGCATATTTTTGCATTTTTCTCAAAAATTATAGTGCATTGGTGACAAGTAAGATATATGTATATTATAGGGGCAAGGACTACAATTACTGCACTGAAAATTCAGCAACTCAAGGCACATAGTTATTGTTTTATTGATCAAATATTGGTTTCCCTCATTTTTGACTGTAACTCCACAACTGTTGTCTGTGCTGAAATAAAATTTCCAGTGCAATAGTTGTAGTCCTTGCCCCTATAATGTACATATCTTACCTGTCACCAATGCGCTATAATTTTTGAGAAAAATACAAAAATAGACACAAAATTGGGCAGGGTGTAGTACCCCCTTAATGGGTTAATTCCACTTGAAATTCTTATTCCCCCTGTGGAATATGTTTCCAAACAGTTGCACAGGGGTGGACTTTAAATGGATTGGCCCATTACTACTTCCCCTACAACCTCCTCTTTACATGGGTGTCGACTGTAGACAACAAGTTCCAAATTTTATTTTAAAAATCAAAAAATTTCATAATTGTATATTTTCATGACCATATTTGGAATCAGCATGGAAAATGCACAAACATTAGTACAAACAAGCCCAATATTGGTTCAGTGGTTTTCGAGATAGCTCTTGATATTTTGAGATAATATTTCAAAACTTGGACATTTTATGTTGAAGCCTATGGCTTGCACGCAGAGCATTAACGTTCACAGATGTTATAGGTTTTTTTTACACAATGATAAACAAGTCATCTCTCATACGCTTTGATTCACCTCCAAAAAACAAGTTTAGCATACGACTGCTAACATCATCCACAAACGGACCGTAGCGCAAAAACACATTCAGTCGTTGTCATCCATGCCATTCTCGATCGTTTCTTAACACGGCGAAGGACATCCAAGTTAACTAACAATAGCACTTCACACATTGATTTCTCATGCTAACTTCAGTTTCAATCATTGCGTACTCCTGATGATTGAATCCACTGCACACAATATTGCAGCAATCCAGAGTTGCCGGAATATTTCAACTCTAAGTCGCCGGTCAATTCACCATAAAGTTACCCAATTTTCCCCTTACTATTGGTTTCTATGGGATATGAATATGGTAAAAGTCAGTGGCCAATGTTAAAAAGTCACCCAATTTTCCCCTTTCTGCTGGTTTCTATGGGACATGAATTGGAAAAAAATCAGTTGCCAGTGTTGAAAATTCACCCAATTTGTTTGTCTTAACTCTCTCCACACAGGTGTCATCTGCAGATGACACGGTTCAAATTATTTTTCAAAAATGCAATGGAAGTTTTCATGACCATATTTGGAATCAGCATGAAAAATACATGAAAATGAGTACAAACATTGGTTCAGTTGCTGATATTTTAATTAAGAAAAAGCTGCTGATGAATTTGCTGGAATTTCATTAAATTTTTGTCTTAAAATCTAGATGATTTAATGAAGATGCAAGCCGGCTGTATACGTTTGTGGTGTTTGTACCGAAAGTATGCTGCTTGCATGTCAGCCATCTGGGATTACAACCCGAAACAAATCGCCCCCACACACACAGAGCATTTACAATTGAATACCTGAGTGGAAGAAGGGCCCAACTCCATCAAAACTGTTTTTGAGATATTAAGAAAAAACTTAATATTTGGAAAAGTTTTATAGGCAGAACGTTTTTATCTTCAGGGACCTTTAATACATGAACATACAATAGTACATACATTCGAAATTATATATGATGTTTCCATGGCAGCGGTACAGGTCTTAATACTGAGCTGGAGTTGGGCCCTTCTTCCACTAATATACCACAAGTACCAGTTCTGTGTTATAAATAGCTACAGAAATTAGATAATCACCATTAATTGCACAAGTAGAACTCATGTAATAGTTTGGCAAGAAACTTTATTGTAGTGAAAAGCAGATTTCATGGATGAACAAAATTCCTCTTTAACACTATATTTGTGGAAGAAGGGCCCAACTCCATGGAGTTGGGCCTTTCTTCCATGAAAACCATGATTAAAGTGTACGTGGAAGACTATTTGGAGAGTGGATTTTGGCTCATCCTTCACATACAAGGAAGATCAGTCTGCTGGCAATAAAATGCTGGGTCTAACTCATTTTTGTAAAAAATTGGAGTTGGGCCCTTCTTCCACTCAGGTATTCAATTGGTTTCTATAGGACAGGAAAATAGTCAACAGTTGTATTGAAGTCTTCAGAGATACCAGTGACCCCCCCCAAAAAAAAATTCTGATAAAACTACGGACAATTGCGAGCCATAGAAAGCGTAGCGGCCGGAGTGCCTCACAGCCGGCGGTCCGTTTTAGATACAAAATTATAATTTTTTGGTAATTTTCCCAATTTTTAAAAAATCAACCACAAATGATTGTAGCACTTAGCTCTAGGTCCAGGGACACACCAAGTCCGATTTTTTTTTGAAACAATTAAAAAAGTCAGTTATTTTGTTGGAATTTGAAATAAAAATCCAAATAAATTCGGGAAAGTACCGTAGCATCTCTGCTTCAAAAATAGCCCAATTGGGTGACCAAATCAAAGGTTTAGTAACCCTGGGCAAATCGTCCCCATCTCGCCCCCTCTCCATCAAAAAAAAAAAAAAATAAGCTTCAGGCTAGGCTAAATGAAAGTTGACAATGATGTACAAACAGCGCAAAGTACATCCAACCTTTATCTTGATGTATTTCTAAATGTCTTTGGATCTCTCTAAAAGCTTTTCTAGTTTCATTTATTGCATCCAAAAATAGCAATACAATGTAGAGAAAGAGAAACAGTTTTCTAAAAGATTTTTTTTAAATGTATTTTTAGTCAAGTGAAACTACATCCGTATCAAGATATTCCCAATATGCAGTTTTCTGACTAACCAAAGGAAATCTTCAATTTAAGGGCTTGTATAGCGACTTTTTCACATATCTTTTGTGGGACCTGATAGCACAGAAATTGCATTTTAAATATGAGGAATGTCCTTCTTTTTTTTTAAATTTGCGATATAATAGACAAATATGGCAACTGATTAAAAATTGATATTTTTGAAATTTAACAGTCCTCAAAGTAAATTGTATGAATCTAATGTACTTAAAGTTTATGTAGCTGGGATGAAAAGCCATCTATCATATGCATATGAAAATTTTAACACAAGTATTGAAGATTTTTTTCTTTTGTGGAAAAAAATATATCTTCAATATGAAGGGTCAAAATTGTCAATTGATGATCGGCTCTTCATCTCAGCTACATACACTAGAAGTACATATCAGTAGATTTATAAATTCAAAGTATAATCAGTAGATTTATTAAGTTTACTTCGATGACTGTTAAATATCAGAAATATCATTTAATAATTTGTATTATATCGCATATTTCAAAAAATTAAAATTATTAGATATTATCAGGACATTCCAGGTATTCAGAATGCAATTCGATATGTCTGCTGTGCTCTCAGGTCCTGCCAAAATAATGTGCAAATGCTACTATCCGATCCCTTAACAACATAAACCAAATATATAACACATGATCAAAATAAAGAAATGATTTGCAGATTCACATCACAGATCTTTTACAAGAATCTTGACTAGAATGATTTCTTAAGTTGACAACAGAATTCTAGCATATAATATCAGCTATGTTGGTTGCATCTTCGATTGCACGAATGCAACAGTGTCGCTAGATATGAATCATGTTATATTAATGATAATACATAAAATGATAGATGGTGAGATTGAAGCGTGTCTCAACACAGAGACTAACGGTTGCCAAGCAGTGAGGCCCAAATTGAGATATTCCCGTTGATATCCATACACCCCCTGTGGAAGACATGACCTTAATCTTCCACACGGGGAGTGTGAATTTCAAATGCGGTTACCTGGATGGGTGACTCCATTTGAAATCTACACCCCCTGTGTGGGAGGTTAAGGTAATGCCTTCTATGGTGGGCGTGTGGATTTCAACTGGAAGAACAGATTGCGGGATAAAGCATAGAAATTCACCCAATGTTTCTCGCAACTATTGGTATCTATGGGGTTACGGATATAAGGAAAATTACATTGGCCGATGTCAAAAATGTGCCCAATTTTTTTCTTAACCATTTGGTTTCTATGGGACAGCAAATGGTCCAAAGTTGTGGTGAAAATGTCAAAAGGCACCCAATTGGGCTTGCATAGATGATGTGCAGATAGATGTCTCAAATATTAATAGTATCTTTCTCTTTTGTAAGTTTATCAGATAGGATTGAGAAATATGAAAAATTGCCATCAAAAATGTTTCGTTTTTATCCACTTATGCTCCTATTTCTGTGCTTTTGTGACTTGCAGATAATTTGTATGTTTTCTGAACATACTGTCAATATACAAAGCCATGCACTAGGTGTTCTCTTCATCAAGTTTTACACATTTGAACATGATAAAGGGGGAAAACACAATTCATCTTTATGATAATGTATTGTGCCTCTGTTAGTAGCATACGTTTGCAAGATATTTTGGAAAGTTCAACATTCTGAATTAGTATGACACATACATGAATATCGAATGTGAACTCTTATGATAAGATATAATGAGCTAAATCAATGTTACTAATTTATTTCTGGATTAAGTAGAACATGTTTAAGGTGCTGATTTGAAAAATAGCAAAAGGGCAGGGGGACATTATTAATGTTCGGACTTATGTGTAATTTATGACACACACAAAAAACACATTTAGCTTGAAAATAGAAATATCTTGCTTCCTGTTTGTTTAGGAAGTAAGACTTACTTCCTGTTCAATTTCTGGTGAAATTCAAAATTGCCACACCCATGTCACCATGTATTCAGCCCTCGAATTAAGGATCTGAAGGGGCACGGCAACTTTTTTAGGGCAAAATGATAATTGCCTTGGATTATCATTGAAAAGGCAAGGCAGCACAGCAGTTTGTAATATTTCAAGAGGGCATCATGGCAACTGTTGAAAATTTGAGAAGGGCACCAAGGCAATTTCACAAAAGTCAAGAAAACACACACAAACAGTCTGATACATGTAGATGATTTTATAATGAAGGGGCAGGGCTGGGGCACCGACGGCAACTTCATTAGAGGGCACGGCAAGTGACTACCTTGGGTAAAGGACATATTTTGAGGGCATTTCGGCAGTGGGGATGGGCACCCACGGCAAAATGCCATGGGTGCCGTGGGTTAATTCGAGGGCTGCATGTATTCTCATGGTTAATCAGTAAATATGAAACAAACTTGCATAGGTACATTTTAATGCGAAAATATAATTTCTAAGTTTGTTAAATAACAGTTGTGTTACAATAATGAGATTAAACCTTGAAGTGATACGTATTTGACACAAATTTGGCCAATTTTAAGCTTACCTGAAGATTTATTTTTTAAAGTGCAATGGACAGGTGTGTGAGAGACCAGATTTTAATCTGTTTCCAGATATTTTTTTTCAACTTCCAAATTTTTTCTACACTTGTTGTGTACAAAAGTATGTATGGTTTAAATAATTTCAGACTTTTTAGCTGTTCCAGACCCCCCGTTCGCCAAAACCAGATATTTTTTCAAAGACACACTCTAAGGCCTGAATGGACAACAAATAAAAAACGCAATAGAAGTAAAAAAAACCCACAATTTTCGGCACAATTTAATGTGATCTTGCAGAAGTTCAAGCCAAGCCAAATGGAAAGGAAGTTTGATAAATTGTCACATGAAAAAGGCTTTTGAAGATAGAATTGCCTAAAATTGATGTAACATTCTTGGAAAGCGAGCATATCTGATGTTGAAAGATGCTCTTTTGTTTTTCAAGCCAGTTGAAGTGTAATTTCTAAAGGCTGTCTGTGCATTATCACTTTTTGTGCCTATTTGTCTTGAAAAGCTTGTTTTCAAAGCATGAATAGCATTTAGATTTATCTTATTGCAATTTCAAATTTGCTTTTTTTCATAGATCTGCTTTCAAATGTTGCATGCATGAAACAGAATTTCAGATTTGAATTATGACGCAACATAATATGTCTAAGTGGGAATGTGAAGACCAAATCTTGCAACACACACGGATTGAATTGCGCGCAAACAGACTATATGGCGATCTAATTCTGCCATTGTTTCTGATTACATTTGAATCTTTTATAGGCAAATTTCGATTCCCAGCTCGCTTTGAGCGGCTACTGTGTGACTTCTGTACAGAATCATTGAATGAATCGCACTTGCAGCGAAATTAGTGAAATCTAAACTGGGGTTTATATTACACATCATGTAATCTATACCCTATCGCACGGGCACGAGCTTTTATGTCCAACTAGAACGCCTTTTGCCAAAAGCTAGACTTACGTTTTGTATTGCTAATATACCCCTGGATAATATTTTCGGGGACAAAGCGTCAATACGGGTTGGTAAAATGTCCACCGTGCAACACATCTTTCACCGCCGGTAGGAATTTTCATTAGGTAAGTAACAAAGGTACAACAGCAATGTTGTTGTTTTCTTTTTCTCTCTGCGATGAGAAGCGAAGGTTTTGCGTTTCAAAGTAGCGAGGGAAGCTGTGATGTTTAGATATTATAATAGTCATGGATGGTGTTACAGTGCTTCTGAATCAAACCCTCCTTGATTGTTGATTGCAGTGGACTTAATGCTCTGTATGCTCTGTAGGCTTCAACATAAAAAGTCCCAAGTTGTGAGATATTTTCTCAAAAGAGCTTTTTTAAGAACCGCAGAACCAATACTAGGCTTGTTTGTACTCATTTTATTGCATTTTTCATGCTGATTCCAAATATGGTCATGAAAATGTTAAATTCTGAAATATTTGAATTTAAAAAAAACCTAAAAAAACTTGTCATCTACAGTCAATACCTGCGTGGAGAGAGTTATGTGGATTGCAATATACCTGTCATTAATGAGTTGCAAGTCGTTAGAAAGAAAGAAATCTGTACAATTGATAACTTTAGTTGAATTCCATAGTCTTTGATCGAAACAAGTACATGTGCAAAGAGTGCTTAGTTTTGAACCAGGCGGCTTTATTGAATTACCGGACGGCTATTTTTTTCTATATGATACAGTCAATTGTAGGTTTATCAAAGAATCAGTTGCCATGGTAATTAGTCTCTTTATGAAAGGATTTGTTGAAAAAAACGTTGCTATCAAAGTGAGTGTGTATATCATCATGAGACTAAATGCTATTTGCACTAGTTTGCCGAAGAGAATTACAACAAACAAGGGTTTCTTGTACATAGTGATTATATTGCGATTTACCACCAAGCGTACAAGCTCAGGCCGTGCATTACGCTCCTGATCACTGCTATTAATGTAATGATAATAAAACAATAATTACGCTGAATGGATTCTCAATAATAAAAATCAGTGTGAGTCGCCTGATATTCTGAATTACCCTGTCAACTCATCATTGTCATGTAACATGACATGACTGACCTGCGTGGTAATTGGATGGCTGTCTCACTTCAATGCCCAGATATATTTGAACTAATATTATGCATTTATAAATGGTGTGCTCATAACTTACTAATAAAAGTGATTTGTGAGGATTGTATTTGAAATGATGATATTGATTGGATTTAAGATGACCATTTGCGAGCCAGTCTCATAAAACGTGTCCGCCGACCTAATTTTGAGATGAAGACCGGATACTTACCATAAAAAGCTGATCGTAATTGGACATTATTAGTGATATTGGTACGCAAAGCACTTACACACAAATATGTTGAATATAAAAAAGGATTGTTTAAATCAATAATTGCTCGTTGACTTTTATTAATCCCTATTCATGATGATGTAATGCAGAAATCCATTGTTTATATCTCACAATTGCGGGTGTACTTCATCAAAACAAGGACCGTGTAATGAAGGGACTGGAAACAGCTTATTGATAACTATTGTGGATTATCTTTTTTGACCTTCAATACCATGCAAGTTGTGCCAAGGACGCGATGTTCGATTTCTTTTTATTACATCTCGTTAATGCTTACTGCATTTTTTTAGTGACATATATGAAGACATCTTAGCTGTAAGTTGCGTTACTCTTCTGTTTAGTCTATACTTTGCTGTTTAAAAGGTCAATGCCTGACCATCGATTTGCTCACTGCATAAATAACATCAAAACAATTATGAGCGATGAGCCTGGCAAATCTTAAAGACCCCATAACTCAAACATAATGTAGACTATTCCATTCCACCATTAATCATTTGTTTGCATGTGACAACTTGAATTCATGAAGGTAGATAAAATACCGTCATCTCATTATTTTTTTAATGTCAAGCATGCGATAACGCTGATGAAACTTCAGCCAGGCACAAGTGACCTGGGGAAGGGGTCGCAGTAGATAGCTGGTTGGGCAATTTTTACTGGACAGGCAAGTAGTGAGGCCAGTGTAGCCAACAATCGGGCTTATGATACCCTGATCAGAACAGACTAAACCCGATGAGCCATGCGGAGAGCGGATGTTCAAAAAACGGGTCCTGCAGGGATTTGAACCAAGACCTCTCGCACCAATTAAAGGCTTTAACCATAAGACCTTAACCAATGTGCCATGCTGCTTCCATGGAGCAGCGTTACTCCTTTCGTGTGGATACTTAGTCTTTCATGAGGTTACTTAGTATTTGTTTAATTACATCTTCATGATTTTTGAGGTTATCTTTAGCTTTTGTAGCTGGTAATCAAATTCATATTCATTTTCTATGCACACTCTGTATATAATGTCATTTCATCTACAGTAGATAGCATTTGGTTGGCAGCTTTTTACCAACTTATTTTGTCGTCTTCAGTAGATAGCATTTGTCATCAATAGCAGATAGCATATAGCTGATAATGAAATTCATATTTAGAAATATTTGACATCTGTATATAACATTGTTTCATCTACAGTAGATATCATGTAGTTGGTAGCTTTTTACCAACTTGTTTTGTCGTCTTCAGTAGATAGCATTTGTCATCAATAGCAGATAGCATATAGCTGGTTATGAAATTCATATTTAGAAGTAATTGATTTCATGTGCACACTCTGTATATAACATTGTTTCATCTGCAGTAGATAGCATATGGTTGGTAGCTTTTGAGCAACTTTTGATTACTTTAGTAGATAGTATTTGTCATCAATAGCATATAAGATATAGCTGGTAATTCAATTCACATTTATGAGTGATTCGTTTCCTGTGCACACACTCTGTAGATAACATTGTTTCATCTGCAGTAGATAGCATTTGATAGGTAGCTTTTGAACAACTTGTTATGTCATCTTCAGTAGATAGCGTTTGTCATCAATAGCATATAGCTGATAATGAAATTCATATTTAGAAGTAATTAATTTCATATGCACACTCTGTATATAACATTGTTTCATCTGCAGTAGATAGCATATGGTTGGTAGCTTTTGAGCAACTTTTGTTTCCTTTAGTAGATAGTGTTTGTCATCAATAGCATATAAGATATAGCTGGTAATTCAATTCACATTTATGAGTGATTTGTTTCCTGTGCACACACTCTGTAGATAACATTGTTTCATCTGCAGTAGATAGCATTTGATAGGTAGCTTTTGAACAACTTGTTATGTCATCTTCAGTAGATAGCGTTTGTCATCAATAGCTTATAGCTGATAATGAAATTCATATTTAGAAATAATTGACATTCTGTAGGCCTATATAACATCATTTCCTCTACAGTAGATAGCATTTGGTTGGTAGCTTTTTGAGCAACTTGTTTTGTCATCTTCAGTAGATAGCATTTTGTCATCGATAGCAGATAGCACTATAACAGGGGTCGCGCTGATGCGCGTCTGGGCGTCAGGGACGCGTGGAACTGTTGTTGGGACGCAATAAAATTAACCTTAAGCTTACCTAATGCGTTAGACAAGAATATCTCAGACGCACAGAAAATCAGGCATGTAAAACCTTATGGACAGGGCACAAAACAAATGCCGATCATTTCAGACAAAATGTCAAAAATAAATGCTCCAAGAACTATATCAGATCGTTCACTCTGAATACCAATCTGTTGAAACATTGTGCAAGTCAAGGCTCTGCGAATGAAATAGTGTGACAATTGACTCCACTTGCATGCAAAGAATCTCTCCCTTGTATAAACTGTCAGTGGGGGATTCCCCGATCTTATCCCCGATCATGCATGCACAAATGTTTACTACTCTGGCGATGATAGTTTTATCAGGAGTTTTATACCATAGTAAATCATCATTTACCTAATTTTCATGTCATGCTAAGTAAAAATGGAGTTTCCTCAACACAAAAAAGTCAACTTTGTATTCTTTATTGATGGCAATATAGGATAACATAGCAGTGAATTAGCGGCATATGGTAAGATTTGGGGTGTTGAAATCTGCACCTTTTTACAATAAAAATACACATAAACGTAGTCACGTTGTGTGCTCATAATTTTTCAGAACTTTGCCAGTTTTGAAGGGTTTGATTCAGGTTTAGGAGGCGAAAGGTTAGAATTAGGGTTAGGACTACGTTTTCGATAATTAAGGGTTGGCGCTCTGACTAAATAAAAAGCTCCACTAACAATAACATTACATGATGAACAAATAGGACTGGATTGTAAAAAAAAAAACCCTGAACAAGGACTGGATTGTAAAAAACAACCCCTAGTTTTTGTGTTTGCACTCCCATATTTTGGATTTTCATGGAGTTCAGAGGTTGTGCAATTATGATGGGTAAAATTGGGAAGAATTTGATGGCCGCCAGATGGGGGGTCGGGCAATTTTTGGCAAGTCAAAAAGGAGGGGAGGGGCAAGTGCAAGTGATTTTGTGCACACATTCATGGGGCATGTTCAAAACTAAATGCTCGAAACAGACTTGAGAAATAGTAGGCCTATGGAAACTTTTACATTTTCCTGCTTTCGACGAATACAATTTTTAGCAGGCTGGGGTGCAAGAAATATTTACCTTTTTTTAGCCGTTTGGACATTTTACCCCCTGGGAGGCTCATAATTATTGCACAGCCCTTCGCTCGCTGTAATTTGTCCAGCATATCGTAACCTCTAATATTAGTGGGTGATGTTTCCAGAGTCGGACTCGGACCCCTTAAAATTCCCATTGGACCCCTTAAATTTGACTTTTGGAGGGCTGAATGAGTCCAACAAAAATCACTCGGACCCCTTAAATTTTGAAGCCAGCGCTACCCCTGCACTATAATAGCTGTCAATCAATTTCATAGTTATAAGTAATTTATTTCCTATGAACATAATCATCAATAGGTGATATTTCTCATCAATGGCAGGTCTATAGTTCATCTTCAGTAGAATGCATAATGGTAGATCTACAGTCCCCGAAATATGTCTTGAAACATTAAAGCGTCTTTAGGGGAAAATAAGTCCCCCCACTCCCCCGTGCAATGTTGAAACGTGCACATGTGTTCAGCGTGTCTCCAAAGTGTCGCAACATTGAATGATGGGGGGTGGAGAAGGGAAAAGTGTTAATTGATGGCCCAGCTTTCTTCTAATTCCAAATATTCAAAATTTTTATCCACATTAAAAATACACTTTTGATTTCATTCAAGATGCCTAAAGCGTTTCAAGGACATATTTCGGGGATTGTAGGTTTTTGACATATTATCATATTGCAATTTTTTTTCCATTTTAGTGATCATCGACTCCTGTGCAACTTTTTCACCATAAATTAGGATATTCCAGCTGAAATCCAAACACACCCTACGGACAACATGACCTTTATGTTACACTCAGGGGGTGTTGATTTTAAATGGAGATGCCCATTCAAGGCTTGAATTTTACGCACAAAGGCTGGATCTCAAAAATGATGTACAGAAATATAACCCCTTATACAGGGCTATATCACAGAATGCACAATTCTGCCCAAATTTTGCCATTTCCTGCTCAACTAGTTGGCCTACAGCTGCATGGCTTTTAACCCCATGAGAACTAGTGCCTATTGATCAAAATTAAGTTTTCATTATCAATTGGACCAATCAGCAACATTGTTAGAATAATATTTCACCACGCAAAAAATTGGGGTGAATTATTTGCAAAGCTCCATTCTGATTGGTGATTAAAACGAAGATATCATGTAATTGACCAATGAGCGGTAATGTTAGATCGGCAGGTAGTGCTCAGGGGGTTAAAACACATGTGCACATCAGAGATGAGAGTTTCAGGAAATTGTCTGATTTCAGGAAATGAAATCTTGTTTCAGGAAATGCATCTTTATAAAAGGTTGATTTTCCTTTGGTACTTCAAAACAAAAAAGGTGTGTGTAGTCACGAAAAGTTAATACACACCACACACCCACCTCACCAATTTGTCTCTATCTGTCCCAGGACACCACACATATTCTTGAAAAATAGTGGTATGTTAAATGTCTCCAGAATAATGGTTCTGAGGGCGTGTGGGTTTCTGTGGGTGGGGAGGTGAATTAGTCGTTGGGACAAATTGTTTAATTAAAAATATCTGATATCAAAAATTCATTACTTCAAGGCATGATGTTTGCAAGGTATCATGGGTATGTGTTAGATAAAAAAAAATTAAAAAAATCGGCATTTAGATAGCGCCTTTTCCCAGATCTCGGAGGGTTCAAAGCGCTGTAAATTCGCTGCCATGATGAATCATCACAATCAGATTGCATCACCTTGTTGCTGCTGAATCTGGTGCAAACCTATCCGCAATTGTAACATCCACCAATTATATGTGCAGCTCCCCAAATTCCATTGGGTGAAGGAAGTTTTTGATAACCAAACAACTAATCACTGATTTTCAAGAAGCAGGAGGAAACCAGAGATCCCGGAGAAAACCTGCGAGAGCAAGCATGGAATTGGGATAAACCAAGTGCACATTAGTCCTTGGGCCGCACCGGGGCTTGAACTCAGGACCTCAGTGGTGCAAGGTGGGGGAGCAACTGCTGCGCCAATGTGCTCTCCCAGATCATTAGAATCATGTAAAAATCAGAATTAGGTCAAAACTTGAGGGTGTCCTCAGCAAATGTTACAATATGGCTTTAAAATTTTGAAAAATATCTAGACCTCAAAGGTGTAGTAGAATCAACACACAGGCACGAAAATAGAGATATTGATGTCTTTCTTCTTATCTAATACCCATACCAGTCATCATCACCAAAGTGCTTGATTGAAATATGGTAGAAATTCTCTCACATCATGTGACAAAAGACTCTGCTCAATGAATCAGCATTGTGATTTTTTTTCAAGCAATCTACTACCAGGGACCTTGAAATTGGTATAAAAAAATCATCTTGATGGGTTAACCTTTTATCCGCTATAGTAGTTTCAATTTTACAATTTTAAAGATCACAGTGAGCCGTAATGATCTCATGTCCAGTTACAAAGCTCAGTAACCCTCATTAAACAAGCCAAGCTCAAATTTTGACCTCAAGTTGTGGAACATGAGGTTTTGTAACCAACACATGCAAAGGTCATTATTTGAATGTAGAAGCATATTGTAGATAACGAACTGTGTCCTAGAGATTGTTATGTTTGAGATCCTAGTGTGTGTAAAGGTCATTCTTTGTGTGTAGATGCATATTGGGGTTAAGGAACTGTGTCCTAGAGATTGTCATGTTTGAGATCCTAGTGTGTGTTAAGGTCATTCTTTGTGTTTAGAAGCATATTGGGGTTAAGGTACTGTGTCCTAGAGATTGTCATGTTTGAGATCCTAGTGTGTGTTAAGGTCATTCTTTGTGTGTAGATGCATATTGGGGTTAAGGTACTGTGTCCTAGAGATTGTCATGTTTGAGATCCTAGTGTGTGTTAAGGTCATTCTTTGTGTTTAGAAGCATATTGGGGTTAAGGTACTGTGTCCTAGAGATTGTCATGTTTGAGATCCTAGTGTGTGTTAAGGTCATTCTTTGTGTGTAGAAGCATATTGGGGTTAAGGTACTGTGTCCTAGAGATTGTCATGTTTAGATCCTAGTGTGTAAAGGTCATTCGTTCAGTGTAGAAGCATATTGGGGTTAAGGAACTGTGTCCTAAAGATTGTCATGTTTGAGATCCTAAAGTGTAAAAGTTTCAAAGATGAAGGTAACTTCTTGTTGATTTGAAAATAAATGGGCTATTCCAGTTAAAATCCATACACCCCTGTGGAAAACATAATCTCCATTTGAAATATACACCCCCCTCCATGGGGGGGGGGACAAATGGAATAACCCCAATGTGTACTTATTGAGATATAAACAACCCAGAAAATCTTCACCTTAAAAGCTGTACTGTCTAGAAATTGTAAAGAAATTGAAACTGAAATTCAATACCAAAAATAAAAATTTTAAAGATTAAAATCTAGCATCTAGTGGCATAAAAATCAATGCATACATTAATATGTTAAGAGATGACAGATTTTTCAATTTGTGTAACAATGCATACAGGCGACAGTGACGCTGATACAAATATATAAATACATTTGATATAGAAAGAAGACAGAGATTTCACTGATAATTTCACAGGTATTATTTGCAGTGTGTTAAATATGTATGCTTCTTTGCATAAATGCCAGTGAGGTAGAATCAAAGAGTAGCGACTCCATCATGTTTCACTCTAGGAGGGCAAAAAGTGATAATTTTGCTATGCGCCTGACAAACTTCGATTCAAAGTATGTGCTTGTTTACATTCTGCATGTAACGCTTTGTGCCAAAAAAAAGCACGCTAAGACAACACAAAAAACACACCAAAAAACTGTTCTGCAAGCCCAGAATTTGCGTTTTGGAGATTTTTTTTAAAACTTTAATAAATCATGTAAAATCAGCCAGTTTGGGGCCAAAATTTATTAATTTTGGAATTTTGGCTGAACATTTTTACAAAATACCTTTGCAGATTGTTTTCATA
The DNA here is from genome assembly GCF_039555335.1 of Amphiura filiformis. NCBI lineage: Eukaryota > Metazoa > Echinodermata > Ophiuroidea > Amphilepidida > Amphiuridae > Amphiura > Amphiura filiformis. The sequence continues at coordinate 48,551,991 of NC_092635.1, forward strand.
TTTATTAGATTTTGGTGAAATTTTAGCCTCCAGAAAAAGAAAAAAAACCGCCCGATCGACCGACCGACCCTATGGGTATTTTTTTCGTCACCTAAGTGCTGAATGCACACACTTTTTAATGCTTAAGCTTAAAATGCAAATTATAGTTCGATTTTAGGCTCTTGTCAAAAAATGCTGGAAATACATTATTTGCCCTCCCTTAGTAACAAACCAAAATGACTGATTGACCATAGCATTAGGCATGGGGTAATTTTGAGTGGGTATTCTTTTGAGTCTATAATCTTTTGGATAAATGCACATAGAGATACAAAGTAAAACATATTTAATATGCAATAAAACATTAAGAGCGCTGATGTAGTGCACTAAATTAAAATGTTACTCTGTATGTTGCTTCTCAAGATGATGTAGATGTGAATTTAGATAAATATGAGTTATCAATGGAATTCATCTGTAATGAAACATGGGTAAAGTGAGCACTTTGTTCAATATGATCAAATGTGTGTTGCTTTTAGAGTTAGAAAGAAAATGTTTTTGCCCTCAAGAAGGGTGTCTAATATCAAATAAGAGTGCTAGTTTACATTATGCATTTCCTTGATTTCTGTAATTTTGCTACTTTCATTTGTCGTTCATAGAAAAACATTTGATTTGGAGATGCATTTACTGATGACCTTTTAGATCTGTTGTTATCATCTTAGTAGTTTATATTCAGTGGCAAGTGAGTCACCCATTAGTAAAATCAACTTACATTCTGTGCATCATAAAAGGGTATGACATAAAGGATTATATTAAAAACATGGATTCATCCATGAAATGATGTAAACTCTTCACAAAAAGGAACGCAGCTGTTATAAATACGCCTATAGCTTCAAATTCATCATGTTCGCAATAAATGTAACGCAGAAAAAACAATTATTTATTTATGTGCATTTTGATACCCCACTTGTTCAGTGTTGTTCAATATTAACAACACATTAGTGCTTTTGAAATAAAATACCCAAATTTTTAAGGTTGTATTTTACAGCGATCAATGGTTATTACGCAAGCATTGTGGCATGTAAACCCCACCATTCGCGTTGAATTCAAATCGCTCCAATTTACTGCAACTTTTCAATTCTGTGTTTTCCTTTAGAAACCCGACTACATTGTATGTTGATAATATTGAACGACAGTGGATGTATGGGTTACCAAGATGCATCATTCTTTCTATGTTAAATTATTGTGAATATAATGATTAGGCAAAAAAAAAAAAGTTTGTTTCCTGTAGCGCACATATTTAGTTTTTGACGGCTTATTGTGCGCATTTTTTTTTTTTTTTCACTTACAAAAAAAAAAAAAAGAAGAAAAACCCAGAAAATTCGCAAAAAAATAATATAAAACACTACTGGAGTAACCATTTACACATTACACAACAAACGAGCATAGTGAAAAACTACTGCAGGTTGAAAGGGGGCCATAAATATTCTTGAATATGAAGAAATATGATTTTTTTTGTTTGTGTGTGTCGGAGAGACCCACTGTAACTTCCCATTCCAATTTGCAGCAAAAAAGGGTTGTTGTTTTTAATTTGAAGACATGGATGATAAAAAAACTATAAATAAAAAACGCATTTCGCATTTGACTTTTTTGACCTGCTACAGGAAACAAACATGTTTTTTTTTTTTTGCCTTAGTTCTGAAGCTATAGGGGTATTTATAACGGCTGTGTTACTTTTTATGAGGGCTTTACATTAGTAGGAATGGTGACGGTGTGACAAGAAATTATAGTGTTTGGGTGTTACGTCTGTACCCTTAACAAGTTGTCAGTGGCGTCGATTTCTTTTTGACATGGGGGGGGGGATGGGGTTGGAAAAAAATCTAAAAGTATAGTGAATCCAGCACCTTTTGGCGACAAAATAAGTTTCTGGTACAAATGCGCGTGAAGCGTGCGAAAAATTTTTGCTATTTTGAAGCTAAACTGATGAAATATGGTGCAAAAGTGGAGCGTGCGAAAATATGCACTTTTGGGGCTGAAATGGGCAAATAATGAGGTTAATTTGGTCAGAACCCATATTCAGGTGTCAACATTGGGGGGATGATTGTATGGACCATTCCCCCCCCCCGGATCTACGCCTATGCAAGTTGTGCTGTGCCTATCCTATTGAAATGAATTGAGGGTGATTGACCATCAATTTCATTCAGGAGCATGTTTGAAAGAAAAGGCACACAGCTCCGTCACTTTACATTATTATGTAATGACTCCTCCGTTGATGTTCATCTTTGATAAAATAATAGTCAAGAATTATTTTTACAGACTGTGATTTAATTTCAAAACAGCAGGGGCATGTTTGAAAATAGGCACACAGCTCCGTTACTTTACATTACAATGGAATGACTCCTCAGTTGATTTTCAAAACATGTTGTTTGTATTATGCCTTGTTACCGATTTTAAATTTTTTTTTAAATGCGACTGCATATTTTTCATAATTGACCAACTAAGCCCTCAAATAATAAGCCCTCGAAAAATATGACTTAGGAGAGGGGACAAACTAATATGTGAATGCATCATGTGGGTTTAATATTGAGTGGTTTAGCGAAATAGTACTATTAGTTCCTGTTATCGATATCATAAATCCAAGAGTGCCGCATTTTCACCTGCAGTCTGCTATTCCTACCGAGACAGGAAACCCTGTACTACAAAGTACAAGCCAATTTACCATTATCTCTAGCTCCCTTACTTATCCGCTCGGTGATATTTGCTGCCGTATCCCAAGCGAGGACTCCTACTAAGCTAGCTGAAGGTCACCCGCTGGGGTCACGCTTAAACGTATAAAATTGCAGCTAAGCGCTGAAAAATTGCCGTCAATAAAACGGTGTGTAATATTTTATGTAAAAATGATACAGAGAGAAGTGTGTACTGGTAACTGGAGAGATGATGTTTGCGCTATGTAAATAAGAACGAGAAAGTATAGCGGGTTTTACTTGTTAACCAGCATCCCTAGGGTGTGGTTTTCATAAAGTGTTTTGTGTGCGAGCCATAGGCTTCAACATAAAAAAATTTAAGATATTGAGATATTTTCTCAAAATATCAAGAGCTCTCTCAAGTACTGAACTAATACTAGGCTTGTTTGTACTCATTTTAATGCATTTTTCATGATGATTCCAAATATGGTCATGAACATGTACAATTCTGAAGTTTTTAAATTTTGTAGGAAATTGTTATCTGCTAAACCACTACTTCCTATTATTTAGTAATAAATCTTATTGTAAGTAAAATACTTCATTCAAATACACATCAAACTTTTTTTGTATCGAAAAATAGTTTTTTCTCCTTTGTTTTATTGAGAACTCTTACCCTTTTTGTTTATTGAAATCTTGTAATTTGTAACTTAGCGCTTTCTCAAATTGACTGACCAGTTCCTGAACATTATCTTAACAGCGCCATCTACGCAATCTCCAACAGGAAATTCGTCGTAAATATCATATCTGTCTCAATGTTTTTAAATGTTTTTAAATGTCTGGGGGGCTGGTACACCCCATCCTGTGCAATAGCTGTCTTCTGAAAATGTCAAATTTGAAAAGGCCTATTTATATCTGTTTCTGTAAACGGTCGCATCTTCCCTATCAAGAAGGATTTGCCTCCAACAAATGGATACAAGTCAGCAATAGCTAATCTCAAGAAAATAGGGATACTCGATTTGTCTAAGTAGGACCTGTTTTTTCTTAGTTACCAGACCATCTACTCAAACTCTGATCGCTCAAGAAAGATTAACTGCGAAAGTCCACCTTGCATTGAAACCATGGGCGTCAATCCTGGGGGAGGATGGGGGGGGGGAACAGGGAATATGACCCCTCCCCCCCACCTTGCGCAAAATGACCCATTTTGTGTTCTTTTCAGCTACTTTTTAAACAATTTTGCCGGGTGTACCCCACATTTCAAGCTAGATTAGCGCTAATGATTGAAACTACATGGACTTGCATAATTGAAACTTACTTCTTAGATTACCAGTACCTGAAAATGGTAAAACAACCAATTTACACAATTTTTTTCTCAGCAAAACTTTTTTTTAGATAAGTAATGCAAGAAATAATCATGCATCCATGTGTCATTTCATCACAAAAAACGTGTAATTTCATCACGAAAAACGTGTAATTTCATCACACACAAAAAAAATAATCATGCATCCATGCAACATTTCATCACGAAAAAAGTATGAAAAACACATTTTTTTCAATGTGACTTAACCCCCTTTAGATCTAGGGTCCTCAATAGCACATTGCAATAGGAAATCAGTGATCTGAATCTGCAATTCATTGTTTTGCATGCAATGACACCCTTATTATGCAATAAGAAAAACTTAAAACGACCTGTGGTTTTATCCGTGGCAGATAACAACATGCAGATATTTTATTTGAGGCAAATATGCACATGCATGCACATGTGCGTACACCCTTGGACCGTCGATGTCAGGATTTTTTTTTAAATCAATATATTGGCCACTTGATATCGATAAATCGGTCTCCCTTCCAATTTTACTATTATCTTCTACATTTATCCATAACATGATAACCATCTGCTATAAGTTCATCACTCAAGTTATTTCATTCATTGCTGGTATAGAAATCCTTTCTCTTTGGAACCCCAATAGTATGATATCATCACTTGATGATCTAAGATAATTGCTCACTTTCAGTCCTTTTTCCAGATTTTTCTATACTTTTTTTTTTATTATCAGCAACTTGGATATATCGATTATCTTCAGAAGGTGATATTGGCAATATCAATATTATTGGATAGTTGATTTATTGATTATTATCGATATATCAACGGTCCTTAGTACACCCCCCCCCCCACACACACACTCATACCCCGGTACGCATAATGATTCCATAATGGCAGATAACAACATAATTATATTATATAAGCGCATATAGATATTGATTTCATGCAATGGGCTATTCCTGTTGAAATCCATACACCCCCTATGGACGACATAACAAGGAGTGCAAATTTCCAATGGAGTCGCCCATTCAGGTATCTATCTACACCCCTGTGTGGGAGATTAAGGGAATGTCTTCCACATAGAGGGTGTGTGGATTTCAATTGGAACTGTCCAATACGCAAAGTGTTTAATCTGGTGCAAGGAAAAGTTTGGACATGTTGGACGGTTGTTTTCATTGTCAGTCCGAACTGAGCGAGTACCAGAGCTCCTAGGCAACGGTAAGCCGGCGATGATGTGGTGAAGGAGGAGATATTGGTGGTGTATATGCAGTATTGTTTATTCAGTCTCTCATTCCTATCTAGTCAAGTTGTCGGATGATGGGATATTGCTCCCACTTCAGTAACTGGTGCATCCGATGAGATTCTAGATGCTATTTACGAAGAGATGCATAAAAAAAGGTCTGAAGATGGTTTTTTTTGTTGCAAATTCCAGTTTTTATCTAGAAAGTGTAAATTATGTTGATAGTATTTCAAGATTTCTAAATTTGTCATTGAATGTTTATCATACCACTTTTGTGTTATATAAACATGTGTATTTCCAAATTATATAACAATTTTTATTTTTTAAGTGCAACTTGTGTTTTCAAACTATTTCAAGATTTCTTAATATTATTGTGTGTCTTGAGTTGTTTGTCATGCCACTTATGCGTAAATGTATAAACAAATATCTGAACCAAAAGTAGTTTGTACTTGAAATTAGTTCCTTTTTGTCAATAGTGTTCTGTAAAATATGGTTAACCCCCTTGACACTACTGGTCATCTAACAGCATTTCTGATTGGTTGATAACTTGAAATGCTCATTGCAATTGCCAATTATGACTAAGCTTTAAACGGTTTATGGTAAAACTTGCATTTGCAGATGATCTTATTAATACCCTCCTTGATTGGTTCAAAATTGAACACAATATTCATTTTGGCCAATCGGCAGGTAGTTTTCAAGAGGTTAAGAACAAATTCAAGGGAAGTGAAACTTACTGGATACAAGTTGAATTAGCTTGGTGCTCCTTAAAAGGAGAGATTTATGACAAACCAAACCAATGGCTGGCTGCCTTATGGAAATTAAATTATTAATGATTTGCAATATTCTCTGCAAAATGGAAAAAAAATAAAAACAAACTATATTACTTGTTGTTTGTGTCAAGATTCGCAAGTTCAAAAATATGATTTTTTTTGTCCCTTTCGCTATTCATTCATTCATTCATTATTTATATATTTATTTATCTAGCAACTTTAGAATTTATTTATTTTGTTTATTCATCTATTTCATGATTTAGCATGTTTAGTTCTTTATCTATGAGTATTACCCTTTGTTTTTTCTCTGTTTTTTAATTTTTTGGTATTCACATATTTATTGAAAATTCACTTATTCTCAATGTCTGCTGAATCATGATGGTATCCATCTGTATATAATCATTATTAAAAATGAAATAAATTTACTAATTTCGCTGAATATGGTCTGTAAAGGTCTGTGACTTAAATAATAAAAAAAAAACTCATTATTGGCGTTTCAATTAAGAACAAATTTGTATATTGTCAAATGATTTTGAGTCATGCAAACAATACAGGGTCAATTAGTGTTATTATTATGGGGTATTTAATTAGTAGAAGAAATGGCCCTGAGAATTATATTTGAAGTCATTGTGAATTTTGAAAAAAATTGAGTTAAAATAGTTGTTTCCAATGGCATATGCAAAGCCATAGTCAGAGGGTGGAGGTGCGCCCCAAAATACCAATGAACAAAAATGTCTGGGGTGGTTTTTTTTCCGTAAAAACATTAAAAATTTGCCCTTTTTAAAGGAAAAATTAGCAAAAAGTCCACTTTTGGGTAAAAACATTGAAAACAGCTCTTCGAAGAAAGAAAAATTTCACTCTTTAAGGACCAATTTTTAGGACCCCACACACCCCTCCCCCATAAATTATGGCTACAGGCCCGAGTGTATGTACCCAAAAATGTTCTTCAATGGATGGATGTACGAAACATCAAGGGATTTGTTCCAGAAGGTCCTATCTGCAATAGCTTTCTGCATTCTATATTGTACAGAATCTAAAAATATGGCACCTGACAAATAATTTCAGATAGGGTATTCTTTCCCTAAACCCGTGTGTATTTTTAGCATTAAATATTATGTGTGTAGGAGAAAAAGTAGAATATCAGGGGTTTATAGCAAGAAAGCCCTATCTGCAATAGCTGCCAGGTGTCATACTTTTATTTTTTGTACAATATAGAATGCAGTAATTAACAAAATGTCTATATAGGGCAGCTATTTCAGGTAGGTCTTTCTTGCCCCAAACCCTTGGAATATAGTAAGAATGAAAATCTATGACATACTTGATAATGTTCGGTTAGGTAGGACATACACAAGGGAACAATTACAGAATGTGCACAATTGGCGCTACAAATATATTACGGCTTGAGTTCCTTAAAATAGACCATCCAAAATAGCCTGTTTTGTTCCTTAGGCGTGCATTTGGTGGTTGGGTGGTTAATTGTGTGCATATTGCGTTGCTATTTCCACCTTCGGGGTTGTGATTGTATTCAGACCCGTCTTAGGTTTACCGGTTGCAGCAAATGACTGCTGCGACTTGCTCCTGACACAATTATCAGGAGCAAGGGTAGTGGAAGTCAATTCAATACTGAATACAATTTGTAAAAAAAAAATAGCCGTTTGTTATGCCAAAGGGAGAATTTTTGTGTGATTTGTTTACTTGTTATACTCAAATTTAATATAAATTTAGAGAATTGCAACATTTTTGCTTTCTTTTGATCACACTCCTGTTTTTGTGTGTGATAAATAGGTGTCATATGTAAGAAAATGCCACAGTTTGTATTATGTATATTTTAGTTGGTGACCAAGCATCTCGATTTCTTTACATTCGTGCCTGAAGCAGTAAGCAAATAGCGTGACATTGAAACTGGTGGTAGTGGTATAACAAGTAAGGCCATTTCAATGGCATTGCAACTCACTATTTGATACCATTGGGCTATTCCAGTTGCAATCCATCACCCCCTATGGAAGACATGACCTTAATCTTCCACACAGTGAGTGTGAATTACTGAATGGGTGACTCCATTTGAAATCTACACCCCCTGTATGGGAGATTTAAGGTCATGTCTTCCATAGGGAGTGATGGATTACAACTGCAACAGCCCATTATACCCAAACCAGTCAACCAAGCAAGTCACCCACCAGTGTGTACGGCATGCCTGGACATACATGTATGTGGTATTGGTGTAACACACAAGCTTGTCTGTTTCCTTTTATTATATAGTCCATATCGTTTTTATTTTAGCTTTTAAAAATTTGTTTGTGGTGCGTGAGTGTGTACATGGTTCTTTTACTACTACGGCACCACCAAATCAAAAGCGTGCACGTTTGTTGCCTGCATTGTGTTCCATCATAATTGCACTATTTGCCCTGCTCAGTCAAGCTTGTCGTAGCCATTTTCATAATGTCATGGGCAATATTGCGTGTGTGCATAGGAAGAAGTACGGCTTTGGTATATAGCCCTTTGGGCGCATCAGCGCCGCTGATTGGCTGCTAGGCAGCCTGGGCTGCCCTGGTCTCTTCTGTCATGCATCTCCCCCATTAATGGCATTATTTATTATTCCAGGCTTTCCACCTGCCTGTGCTGAAGCGGCGTGCTGCTATTGGATGATTGCTGCCCCCATATATACTCAACACTCTGTCTGTCACTCCTCAGTTTATCAGCCCAGCTTCGACGGATTTACAGCTTTGTGAAGGAGGGAGAGGAAAAAAAAATTGGATGCAAGTGCACGTTGTCGCTCATCAGTTTACTACTTTACTACTACTATGAGCATTGAGGCAAAATTGCAGTATATGGCGGATTCTGGAGAAGGTAAGCTACTCCTACACTGTGCATCACTTTTTTACACTCTGTATAGTGTATTTTCTCTTTCTATATCTCTGCACCGTAATAAAATATAATGTACATGTTGTATGCTGTCATTTGATATGTGAAAACCATATTGGTGGGTGAACGAATCTTGCTATGCCGGCCGGCTACTTTAACCCATTGACTAATATGCTACAGTGGATTGGCGGTTCCATACTGCTGTGATTGGATTTTTACTCTGTCCATCCAAGCAATAGACGGGAATAGGCTTGCATTTAAAGCCTCTCATATGACCAATACAACAGTACAGCTGTGTCAACGCTAACTACATGTCTCACCCTTTACTATATCTCTGCACTCACCTCCAAGTATATGGCATTAGCACAGTGCAGCGTGCTACTACTATAACTACACACTCAAGAGATGACATTTTTTTTCCTAGCCAAGCCTGGCTACGATGTATATAATGAAAGCAAGCTGAGGCTATGCTTGTTATTTGCACTATGAATGAATCACTATACGACGGGATTTTGTAGAGCCTTGTTAGAGGTGCAATAGCGCATTTGAGTAGTAATAAGGTGTAGGACTACATTGGTGAGTGCTCTCAGCTGGAGAGAAGAGGGTGGTTGCTGCAGATTTGGGTTAATGTGTAGCTAAACCATTAAGAATTGACGTGTAACTGTAGATGGCTGGATGGGGAAGGGTAGAAAAATTGTTTCTAGTGATAAAAAAAATATATGTGCATATTAATTGATATTTCATACATGTACTAGTAAATTATATTTTAAAATCATACAGAGCCAAATTTTCATAATCTGAAGAGCACTCGCTAAAATAATTGTTATAATCTTACAATAACTCTCTAAAATCATTGTTATAGTCTTAAAATTACGCTCGAAAATCTGAATTTATTTGTGTTTGTAAAGAATTAAAAAAAATATTGTAATATTATATTTTACAACTAAATCAAGCTTACGAAATTTTGTTGGAATTGGTTTTATTTGGCTCTTGGATCATTCAAAAATCAATGACCAAGCACAAAATTTAGGTTATCACATGAAAAAAAATTCATATGCAGGCCAAGCTGTGGTTAATGTACTGTAGAATGTAATTTGGGTATTATTAGATAAGAAATTTATGCGATGAAAATACCAGCGTGGAAACGCATGGCCTTCGCCAATTTTGCGATCATCAAATTATGCCTGGGAACCGGTAACATGCCGTGTACCTCTTTCTCTCCGTCACTGTTGCTAAACTTAATCCTGTCAATACTAGTCACCTCCAATTTGCATGCACCGGGTGATGTTTCTATATGACGGCGATGTATTCCATGGGGCCCGGGGATTAGGGGAGATGTAGCGGGGGATCAGTGCGTGTATCAAGCGTCTTACCGATCCCAGGTGGTCAGGCAAAAACAACCGTGCAAAAGCTCCTTATAAAAAGAAATCTGCAACGGCAAGGCCGACAAATAATATGCAACGTAAAATCCAGAAAGTTGTGATAACATCGTTTTTCCTCGATTTCCCTAGTGAGGTTTCAGATATGATATATGTATGCACACAAGCAAAAGCTTATGTTGGAAGCAGAGCACCGTTAAAGCGAATGGTATGAGCGAGAAAAACATTACAATATTTTGCCTTGAGCAGAGATTATATGTGCGATATTCATACAGTACTATCTTCATGCATACCTGTCTCTCAGAAATCTATGAAATTGTATTCAATTCAACTTGAGCACTCTGCATACATATACCAGACACTTAAGCTTACTTATACAGTGCCGTGTACGTGTGTTTGCATATGATGCAATACTTCAGGTATTTACAGCTAAACAAGTCTTTAAAACGGCTTTAAAATTTGTCAAATTGTAGCTTCGAGATATTTTCTTAGAGCGTGATGTTGTCAAATTGCGTTGGACGTCCATTTGGCACACACAGGTGGACATTCATATATGTAGGAACTAAAAACCCAGGCATTCATGCATGACTGGCAAAAAAATTCTTAGGGCTACTACTATCTTCAGTAGACAGCACACCTGATCCTCGCCTTATTGATGCACACGTGGCAGCACTACTGAGTTCTATACTATACCCCCAGCTCATGCATTATTCATGTATTATGCTAATGAGAGGGATGGGCTGCCATACCCTGTAGCAAGGATCTGTGGAGTTGTATTGCCATAGTAACCAGTATAGCTGAAATGGGAATCTTCTAGTAGTGATAAATTTTCCTTAAACACAGTCAGCGAGTCACACATGCATTCTCTATTGCATCTCTGTGTTACGCTGAAATGTAATAACGTACATTTGGCTTGATCATCTTTCTGCATCGGTGGTGGATTTATAGTATTATCATTTTTTATTTTTCAATTTTTTTCTAATCTTCTCTAGTCCGCTAAGACTATACCTTGATGATTTGTAGAAAAAGCATACCGTATCAAGCAGTTCCACTATGGTTTTATTTCCCATATTGATTACCTGAGCCTCCCACGCTGCTGATGTCATTGAGTTCTGGCTGGGATGATTTTTTTATCCGTCTCACTCTCTCTGGCTCTCTTTTGTGTTTTAAACAAAAAAAATAAAGGGGGAGTGTAATAAAAGGCATGGCATTCAGGAATCTAGGCATTATACCTAGCGGTCACAGGCAGGGAAGATATCTTACACATCCCACAATGCATTTTTTCCATTTCAAATTTCTGAACAGATTTGCTATCTAGTGCAACATGGATCGATAGTGACAAAAGTACCTCAATGAACAGAGCACATCCAGATCTTGCAAAATGTGTTTATTTCTTGACTATCAGCCCATGTTTAGCCAGTCTAAATTTTCAACATGAAAACAAAGGGAACTTATTTGCCATAATGAGGTGATGCGTCATGTTGCAAAGGATTCTGGGAAGGGTAAGATGTCTTCTCCGGGTCACAGGCACATTCTCGTTTTACTTCAAGACAGGAACTGTTTACCTGTAAATTCACGGTGTATATCGCGCACGCACGTTGCAACCGCTTATATTTCATTGCCGACACTGGGTATCATGTTGCGTTTTAATATCGCAAATCTAACACATCCATTTTAAAACATCACACTACACGGTAATGTGAACGATGTTATCATGGGTTTGCTATTAATTATCCAGTATTCGATTTGGTCGACCCAGGCCTTAGGGGAGCATGACCTAGTGGTGTTTGAGACGAATAAAGCTGACACACAAGAGGAATGGTATGGTTTCTAATAAAAGAGATCCCAAGGCTTTGATTTAAGCGGTGCTATTTCCACCTCATGTGCATGATTTTTCTTGGGAGAAGGAAAACGCCCAAAACTTTCTTTGGATATATGCGATCAATGGCTTTCTTGACTCATCTCATATAAGAATTAAGATCAGTATTTATATTAAGAAGTACACTGCAGGTTTTTAGTTGAATGGCTTAAACTGAAAAATATGGAAAAACATTGCTCCTGCCATCCCACTCGCACTGGTAATGGTAATGGATCTAAATATTATAGATGTAAAAAAATATAAGATAAATTAACATGTTTCTTTGTGTACTCCCAACATAAGATTAGTAAATTTTATTCACCTCAAATTTATTACATATTATATTTTAGTTCTTTCTTGTAACTGAGAATCATCATTTAGTATCCAAAATTTCTAATAATTATTCTAAATCATAGAATGTTTCTATGCATGAAAATTTCATAAATTTTGCAAAAACATGCCACAAAATTTATGGGCCTTTTTGAAAATTGTGTGCATCAAAAATAGTGTAGTTCTGATGATTATGACTAAAAAGCTTATTACAAAATTGTTACATCAAATTCGCATCACATCTGTTCTCAAATTATTAATTTAAACAAATGACTGAGTCACTTTATTGTTCCTGGCTTTCCATCAGTGTCGTGCTCATAATTATCATCAATTTGCTTTGGCCAATATTTGGTAGGAAAACAATGCGCACACTGAAGCCATAATGCATTTGGTTAAGGGTATAATATACTGGTTGGCTGACTGAGTTTGTGGCATGCATGCATGCAATCATTTGGCGGATAATGGGCTGCGTATTGGCATAAAGTCAACATAAAATAACATGGTTTCCATGGGAGACTACGTATAGAGATGGAGACACCCACTCCTAATTACGATACTCCACTTTAATAATTTATCTATAAAATATGGTTGCTCTCTCTCTCTCTTTCTCTCACTCATAGCTCTGAAAAATTGTGTGCTTTAATATTATAAGAGATATGAAGTTGCATTGTCTGCCTCCATTAATTAGTAACATGTTTCGCTCTCGCAACCACTCTGATGTGATACAATAATTTTGAATTTTTTGCACAAACATAATTTTCCCAATTCTAAGCTAATATAAAGGAAGTTAATTTTGTGGTTCCTCAATTACATTGATGCTTTATTCAGGGATGTAAGTTTTCTGTATTTTTACAGAATGCTGTATTTTTTGTAGTCCAGATTTACGCAATTTCTTTTATTTTCAGCCTGTTTTGGGGCTTTTTAGCCCGAATTTCCTCGCTTTTTTCCCAATTTTCCGTATTTTTCTTCAGGCTTACTTACATCCCTGTTTATTGAACATTCGGCATGTCTTTAATTTGGCAGTTGTGGCTGTTTGGATTTGGGAAATATGCAGATACAGTATTAGAGATGTGACTTTGTTCATCACTATTAATAGTACCAAGTCTCACTCTCTTTCTCTCTCTCTCTCTTTCTCTCTTTGTCACTCACTCAATCTCAATGTATACTTTATTATAAAAAGATAAGACACTGTGCACCTCTATTTATAGTAACAATGAGAAGTACGCTTGGCATCCATGCTCATTGTGCGCTCGTGCCAGCGCTGTTTTGCAATAACCACAGTAAATTGCGAATTTGTAACCTGCCTTACCATGTTAATTAATATATTTGGTTGCATGGCAAATCTGTTTTATGGAACTTTAAGATTTTGTCATTTACAGTATTAGATGAATTATGGATACGTAGGTAAAATCTTAGGTTTTTGTGTGTCAAATTTGTAGATTGATTGTAGGAATGAAATGTAGGACATGTGTCAATCAGTTTGACAGGTGTGTTGAAAAGGAGGAGAAAAAGAAACGAACAAAAATTAACATTATGCTACACTATGTGTTGGTATGCATGCATTCATCAAGAGAAAGGCTTTGAGTAATTGCATGAATGTGAAAAAATATCAGTGACATGGAGGCACGAAAAAACAAGCTTTTGAATCAAATTGGTGTTTGGGTTTGTTCATATGTTTCGTACAAAGCTGATATGCACATAACAGCCTGTCCAGCCATCCCCTGATAAATTACTGTAAGTGAATTAACCGTCTTTGGCCCCAACAAACATGTATGTGACAGCAGCGGTCAAGAAATGAGGCAAGAGGCCTGCAGAGGTGGTATGATGGATATCGGCGATGGACGGAATCTGTCATGCCTTGCGTTCAAGTAGGCACCAGAGAGGGGACCAGTGAGCAAATTTTGTCTCGTCCCCTCGACCACGATGTGCCCCAAGCCAAAACAGTGTCATAAAATGTACACAACTCAGGGGGAGTAGGTCCCGATGGAATGATCGCTCATCTACTTGACATGTCGTAGATACTTGCCGTGCTAGGTGTGGGCATCGTGAGGTCATTTCTTCATCGTAATCTTACTTGGTTGTTGCTTGACCATGCACGTTTTTTCTTGTCCTTCTTTTTATCTGATATGCGATGCATTCAGATTGCCAGAAGGAGGATGATAGTTGGTACTATACTTTCATTAACAGATCCAGGATGGAAATATATTAAGAAGAGTATCCAAGCAGAAATCTAGCGATTTTTACGCGACACGCCTGCCTCTCTCAGTCTCACCCATGGCTGTTACTATAAATGGGGCCTCTTTTTATTTCTTTTTCTTTCCCTTCTGTTCGTGGTAAGTCTCAAGCTAAGTGTAGTAGAAAACTGCTGTATCACGCCCAGGATGCATTCGTGCAGTAAGAAATTGCCTGCTGACCCTTGATCAAGGCATGGGAAGTTGGTCGTTTCTGAAGAGAACAACCTCCCACGCGAGTTAAATCCATCTCGAAACACAAGACATATATAAGGCTGTAGATTCACCTAAGATAATGGGAAGATTTGAAGGGAAACAAGACAAGCAAAATGCCTGTCGGTCGATTGTTTCTTCGACCTTTCACAATTGTCTTTCATAGCCTTGTGTCAGAGAAGCTATCGTACCCTTCCCAGAATCCTTTGCAGCATGATGCATCACCTCATTACATCAAATGACACTCCTATTACTTTTTACATGTTTCCTCTGTTTTCATGTTGAGAATAGACCAATAAATATGGTTCGATAAACATACTTTTGCAAGATGCTCTGTTCATTGAGGTACTTTTTGTCACTATCGACCTGTGTTGCACTAGACAGTACACCAAATCAGTAAAGAAAATTGAAATGGAAGAAATGCATTTTGGGAAATGTAAGATATTTTCTCTGGCCGTGTGTGCTGCTAAAAAGCACAATACAGAGGACATGCATGGCAAGATGGTACGATGGTGATTTGACAATTGAATTTAGGCGTGTTCTGTAGAGTTCTTTCTGCTGCGTGCGAGAGGCCAAAATTACATTATCTGAAATCTCCCAGTGGCCATCGGCTTTCCCAGATTTTATGAGTTTGTACAGCATGCCTGCAATGGCCATTTTATTTCTGCGCAAGCAATGTGAAATTTGTTTACAGGAAAAGGCCCTGGAATGGCTTTGAAAGCTTAGGATTAAAAGACAAATAAGCAATTTTTTTCTGGTAGTTCTTAAATGGATTATGTAAGGTTATAAGGAGCCTGATACAGGTCTTGAATGATACGATAAGACATGGTTTTATTTATAGATTTGTCTGCATTAAATTGAGATGTATTTGTGGAGCGTCTCTGCTCATTCACTTGCTAATGAGTGTTTCCATGTCTTTTAAAACTGGTGTTTTGCTGGCGGAAGTGAGTGTATTGGCTATTGGATGACCTCCCCTACTTACTTTCAGCCCCTCAAGTCACACATTGGCAAAACTGACAGCATTTGTGTGGTACTTGATAACGAGCGGTATTGGTTGAGATGTAATTCACCCGATGGCACTCAGACCATGGGAAAAAAAGAGTAAAGAAGAAACCAATAGTTTTTGTAATACCACCGTGCGTTTTAGCTCAGTGTAAGTAACATTTTTTTTTCTCCTTTTTACGACAGTACGGAGAGAGTGTATAGGTATTGATCTAGCTGAGTAAAATTGATGAGGTTGCTATAGAGCTTGCACACGCTCTTACAGGGCAAACAGGGTGCGATTGGTTGATGGAGGTAGAGAGATGGATTACCCGTCGAGTATAGGCAATGTGAAGATACAATGAGAAATGAAGTGATTTTAACAGGAGGGTTTGCCGGTTCACTTGGCTTTTCAGCCTTTTTTCTTTTTTTGCTGCTGCTGCTACAACCTGTGGATTTAACGAAGCAAACAAGATGAGACTTGCGATTATACACAGTGAAATGATCATGTTTTATTCATTGCGAGCGAGTCCTTATATGGCGTATATGAATCAATTTGCTAATCTAACCAAGAGAGAAAGAGAATAACCTGCTAAGCCATTGGACTGTACGGTGGTCGTTTCCTGCGTAACATTCACCGGCGCATTCACACACACTCTGCATACTAAATATATCAGCAGCATGCAAATGAGGTATGAACGGACATGAACCGGCCTTCAATATCCAAGCTTAATTTACTGAGGTGGCTGCATTAGGAACTTACATGCTCATCTAGCTGTCTGAATGCAGTTTAGCATCAGTATGCTTGTACACTATCGCATAAGCTTTGAATGTAGTTGGTACACTAACTCATACTTAAATTGGGGTTAACATTAGGCTCTCCCAGTTAAAATCCATACACCCTCTATGGAAGATATGACCTTAATCTTCCACAAAGGGAGTGTGAATTTCAAATGGGGCTATCAGATTGGGTGACTCCATTTGAAATTTACACCCCCAGTGTGGGAGTTTAAGGTAACATTGTGTCTTTCATAGGGTGTGTATAGATTTCGACTGGAATGGCGCATTTGAGTTATGATGTTTGGATGGATGTCATTGGGCTATAATGCTGACAAGACACGATGCAAATTAGGTTCATAATGTAGTCTGCTATACACTTCATGTTTGTATTAACAGCTCGACAACAATGGCAGCCATCTTTGCTAACTGCATGTACTAGCTCTGTGATACATTGATGTATCCATGTTATATTGGAAGCTGTCAGTGCTTGTCAAATTTGACTAATTTTAAATTAAAACCATTTATCTTGCTAGCTGGTGAAGCGTTAATCATCTCCCAGGTATAGCTACTCTTACGGCTAAATAAAGTCATGGCGTGCATGTGTACCTCCACACGTTGTTATCTCTGTGGCAAAAATCAAACGCTAAATTGCATACTATCCAGTCGCGATGATATAACAGAGATAATGCACAGTGTGTGATTGTGACAGAATTGGACGTGTCAGAAATTTCTTACCCTGTGGAGATTGAATGAGAACTCAAATCGACATCTGTATAATTGTCATTTCCCACATGCCCCAGTGTGGCAGTACGAGTTGAGCGTTGATTATCCAATTATTTTGTTTCTGCCAGTGCAAGTAACGGGCTGGCCAGCCGGCCGGCCGGTAGGTGTCAAATCGGTGCTCTGGATTGTTAAAAAAGAGTCTGACGAGCTAGCTAGGTCGTCACCTCAATCAGTTTTTATGGTTCTGCTGTCCTTCTCACCTTGATTGCAGTAGTTGAGGCCATGCACAGTCAAGATCGATGAGGATATAAGAATACTTGATTTGTTTAGTCCGAAGATTCATGGGAAAAGTCCTTTTTTCTCTAAATCATATTTGTCTTTTACATGATGATTGCGATGTATTCTTTCACTCAAGTTCATTAAGGGGAAAAAGCGTCTTAAACAGGGTTTGAACCTGGAACCCCTTGGGTAATGAGTATCCAAGTAACTCATTCAAGTTATGTTCTCACTGAAACCATGAGTGCTTTTTTGCGGATTTGTGCACATTAGAAATGTTCATTAAAAGCTTACAATGCATGTTTTAAAGGCATACCATCGTGTCTCTTTATTAAATCACATTGAAACAGCTTACCGTGTAAAATTAATAATGCGGCCCCTAGTTCGGCGATTATGGCGTGTAATTAGTAGAAAAATCTATGTAATAATTACCCTGCGGTACTTAAAACTCGTATGTTGTAATTACCTAATCGGACGTCTCCATCTGTGATAACAAATTAGCGCTCAGACAGCATCCAGGACTCCTCCGAAAAGTGACAAATTATTCATTATGGCAAGTAATTACACCCAAGCCATCATAATGAATGGGCTATTCCATTTAAAATTCACATTCCCCCTTTGGAAGATTTTGGAAATATTTGCCACAGGGGGAGTATGAATTTCAAATGGAATGAACACATTAGCAGCTCCATTTGAAACTCACCCTCCCTCAGGGGAAGATTCAGGTTGAATCTTTCTCAGAGGGTGTATGAAATTCAAATGGAACTGCCTAATTCCATTTGCTCATTCCATTTAAAATTCATACTCCCCCTGTGGCAGATATTTCCAAAATCTTCCACAGAGGGAATGTTGATTTTAAATGGAATAGCCCAAGATAAATCTTCCTCACCGATATTATGAGCTAGCTATAAGTATTGATCTACCTCGTGCGGACAGATCTTTTCATCTTGCTGGGTGTTAATTATCGTTAAAGATTCGCCATTAACAGCACCGGCCGGCTTGTTGGAAATGAACTAGCGTGGTCGTCGGTTTGGTCAGATATCCGTGCTGTACCTCAAAGGTCACAGGGCTGATCCAGGAATAAGCCTCGAGGACACATCAGACTTTAGTAAGTACTATTGGATGCTGATCATATTGGGGATAATGTATGCGTGAATATGTTCTTAACCTCCTCTCTACTCCCAATGCTGGCTATGCTACATGTTAAGAGTCCAATTTATTTGTAAATATCAAAATTTTGCATTGTTTAAACATATTTAAAGATTTTCAAGTATAAGGGAGTTTAGTTGACACAAATATGAGTGGTAGCAGTCGAAAGGTTATTTAAAACATCCCTTTTGACGATTGTGGAGGATTTTCAAATTTCAGATTCAAAATGTGTCTTGTACTGTATGTGAAACTTGAATACGCTTTAACAAGGCATTAAAATACAGGGGCTGGAATTAGGTTAGACAACATGCGAGCTGACCCACTTTTGTGGCTCTGCACATATAATGTGATTGTACAGGGGTTAAGAGGGGAGGGAAGAACTCACAAGCTTGCCGCTGCTGATGTCATAGAGGGACGTGAAAACCAAATTAGAGACGGAATCCAAACTGACAGTGGGCATAACAGATTGTCGGTGTTTATCAGCGTAACCCCTTGTTCTATATCTTTCCCTTTTGATTTATGAGGCGACCATATTTCATGTCAGGTTGATTTACGTTTTAATTTTGAAGACAATTTTTGTCAAATTTGGATGTAAGATGAGTCAGAGATGATGGTAACCTGTTCATTGGAACATGTTCTGTAGGGGTGTTTTCTCTAGTATCTGTTCTCCCACTGTAGTCTCTCTACAGATATGTGGTAATGTACTGTTACGCTGGGCATGTCATTCAACACCTATCTTCAGTAGATAGCTATTAGAAGTTAGCCCCAGAGGTTGAGTTTTGGAGGCAAAGTTTGTAGTGGCGTGTGCCGTTGCGAGGATCAGGTGTTCATGTGTAGTGGCATCCCGGCCTCGCCGTGTTTGTGTTTTATCATCTCGGCATCTGGCTGAGTGAGCTGCGCTCGAACGCATCGCATTTTGATAGTAACACAAGCTGAGGAGCGTTGAGTAAGCTCGATTCCATGTAATAGCATAACGCGGAGCCGTTAAAATCCCAACTTCAGTATGCAGGGTCGTATTCGAGCAAAATTGCAGCGGTGATGCGTGAAGTTGGCACTCTTATTATGGCTGCAGATCCTCCCAATACCATTTTAAACAGCCGAAAATATGACGAGCTGTACTTGACACTGTAGCCGTACTCTCTCATTCTTGCATGTAATCCAATTCATATTTTTCATATCAATGTTGAGTATTTCTTCTTTTAAGTTAATTTGTAAGTTCTTAAATCACATGATGCACTCACAAAAGGTTGCTTATGGCAAATGATCAAAAAATTCATAATCTTATATATGAATTTGCACAAAACTTAGGCAACAATGTGATACTATACATCAGATGCTAAATGGTTCTCATCCAACATGGCGGCCTTTCGTCTTTCCTCTTCTCAAGACGAGGGATTCTCGTACTAAAGTTGTAGAGAAGCACACGACTTGCGTGTGTGTCATAGTATACCGGGTAAACTCATTTTGGTGCAGTGTGGACGGGAGCATTGGCCTCTCTCAGTGTCTTGGGATTTGCACAGATATTGGAAAAATAGGGTAAACCGATCCGACTCGCACTCCCAAATCTATGCCATATTGTATATAAATTCGGATGCACACATCACGATGTTGATACATACTGCGTTACATTACAATCCTGAATGATATGTTTTGCATATATCGGATTTTGAATGAGCCGGTAGAAAAAGGTGGAAAAATAACAGTTTAGGAGAGAGAAGTTCATGTCCGACCACTTTAGCACGGGTTGCATTGGTAGGTGATTACTATGCTATGTTTGTCGTATGTCCTTAGGGAAGGAGAAAAAAAGTAGCATAAAATCTGTGATTGCTTTGATTGGAGGCTGGGAATATATGAAAAACGTGGCCCAATGTGTAGATGTGCTTTATCCGATGTCATGGCAGTTTTATACCGGGTTGCATACCACCTCTGGGGTAAGGTGGTGCCAGTTTGCAAATTGAGTATCGCATGTACAGGTGTAATAGGCCGTGCATACATTGTAGAGTCTGATGCGTTTGCTGCGGAATGATGATTTAGTTACTGCCCCCGAGGTGCCGTGTACCTCGTGGCTTTGCTGATGCCTAATTCCTGTATAGCCAGCAACCTTGGTTGAACAAGTTTTAGATGCATTCACACGACACATCTGCTGTGCTCGCTTCATTAGATACGGGAGGAATACAAATTAGCGGTATTGGAGCAAGAGTGAATTCTTCTTTCTTTCTTTTTTTTTCTTCTCCATGAATTGAATCTGGATTTGAATGCCCCCAAGATGCATGCATGCACACACTGCAATGCAGCCAGATGTTGTCGTTGTCATCGTGTGCATGCACAATATTACTGTTATCTCAATCAAATGTTATCTATAGTGAGGAATTGGAACTGATGGCACGCAAACTTAAGGTCTCATTGCGACAATCCATTCAGAGGGCATTTTCAATTATGGTATTAGTCTCTTGCACTCGTTTAATTTATTCCTGCCCAAAATACGGTGCCGTAATATGAATGATGCAATCGGTATATAAACCTATTGGGCCCCATTGGAAGCTGTCAGTTCTGGTTAGGAAATGCAGGGGAACGGAGCTGAACGTAAAATTGGCTTGTTTATATTGTGTTCAGTAAAATAAGCAGAAATCACATATTATTAAGATATGTGTCAGGTTGAATGAATAGTTTAGTTTGAGTAGTTAAAAAATATATATGTGCAGGATATTTATTGAGGAATGCAGTGTCCCTCGACTGATACATAAGGAACGTGAGAAACACAAATTAGACAGAGGAAGATAATATTATGATTTTTTGTTTAAAAATATAGATACCTGTTTAAAGATTTAGGCTACGCAGGGTTTTTTCTATTACATCAGAAATAGAGAGAAAACACTAATACTTTTCAAATGCCAGGCACATTTTTGTGTGCATTGCAGTACATCTCATGTGAGAAATCCAAGATGGCCGCCTGTGTGTCTGCCTGTCAATAGGTATGCCCTTCTGCGTCATTCATATTCCTAGTAGATATGAAGCCTGTGAGGACAGCAGACGAAAGTGCTTGGTGCTGTTTATCATTTTTGAGCCATTAATATTATTGGCTAGCTAGTGGTTCATCAACACACCTGGGACTCGGGACATGTTGCCAGTTTGAAATTCCTAGATGACTTGGATCAAATTGAACCTTTTGCTGTGTACTTGCTAGTTGGGTTCCCTGGACAACGGTCATACTTTACTTGCTTTACAGTGTGAAGCACAGTCTGTGTTAGATTGAAGAGAAAGAGAGATTGAGAAGAGAGCGAGAGAGAACGAGAAAATCGTCTGATAAGTAGCCGATTAACTCTATTACCTAGATATTTGAGTTGTTGTAGCAACACTTGGCAATGGAGTCACTGAAACTGTCCAAATAGCTAAAGAGCAATTTGGTGGTGGAACCTAAACATATGGTGTATTGTGTATGCAGAGAATGGTATCATTAATGAACACACTGCCACCTCTGCTCCTCCCCGATCTTGGGCCAATGAAAATAACCGATGTTTTCATTTTGGCGAGGACAGGAAATCCCTTGACCATAAGGATATATAGATGAGGAAATATTCAGTCAGCGGGGCATGGAACATATATTTTTGTTGAGTTTTACCTAGATTACCAAATCAATAACAAATAACACACATTTGATCCTGTGTGTGATCTGGGGCATGGATGGGGTGGGGGTGATTATAGGCAATAATGAATTGTAGATGAATTGGAATCGCTAAAAACAAATAAACCATGTCGTACCTTCAATTATATAAGTGAATAATTTTTATTACTCTATATTTAATGCCTCTAGGTAACATTTACCATATATGTTTGACCCCAACTTGTTGCATGGTAGCCGACTTTAGTTAGTTGTTCAAAATGAAAGTAATAAGGTTAAAAAATGTCGACATACTTTCATTGTAGTTCAAAATTAAAGTTACCTACATCAATTATTGATCTCCATATTCCACCCATGCAATATTTCCCATGCATTCATCTTTTAATTTATTATATATTATTAGCAAGTTTTGCTCCTTAAATTATTAAAAAAATGATTCGACAGAGAATGTACAGCTGCATTGACATAAATAATTTTAGAGCATTAATTAGTCATGTTAGCTTACTGCCAGAGAAGATGTCTTACACTTCCCATAATGCATTACTTCCATTTTAATTTTCTGTACTGATTTGCTATCTAGTGCAACATGGGTCGATAGTGACGAAATGTACCTCACCAAACATCTCACATCCAGATCTTGCAAAATATGTTTATTTCTTTACTATCAACCCATTTTTAACCAGACTATTCTCAAAATGAAAACAAAGGGAACCCTGTACAAAGTAATGGGAGTGTCATTTGATAAAATAATCATGTTGCAAAGGATTCTGGGAAGCCTAAGATGTATTCTCTGGCTTACTGCACTAGTGAGAAGAAAACCTTTAGCTGTGCATGTATGAAAGGAAGAATAATTGACTACACTGTATAGTTTGAAATAACCATAATAGTTCAGTTGATTACACAGAAGCTTGGCTGGTGGTAATAACAAAGAAAATCTTAATGAATTACAAACAAAAGGAGGTTTCTTCTGGTCAATTAAAAAAATGTGATCAATAAAAAAATGTCATTAAATTAGTCCTGACATCGTGGCAATATTGGGACGGCTGGTTATTGTACTAGAAAGAATCGTTTTGAACATGTTGAATGTGATGATGGTGGGCACTAAAAGAAAAGCAAATAATTTCCAGGGTTTGGTTACGGACAAACAATACCATGGCTATTCAAGGTTGTTTGTGGAGTGGGTACTATATCAATAGCATTTATTAGACAGGCTCACCCGTAACATTACATTTCATTTTGCGGACTTTTGAATATCAGTCGTTGAACGTAATGGAATCGGCAGCCTATTTTGGACGTTGTTTTTCTTGGCAGGAAAGGAATGGAATTGATTTTGTCCGTAGGGTAGGTTGTAAAACCGTTTCTACACATGTTCTCCTGGTGGCTTTGGAAGTTCAAATATTGTGTAGCTGATAGGGCACTAGTAAATGGTTAAAGAAAGGTGGATGATGGAACAAAATTAGTGGGCCGGATTTTGTGCAGGGAACTCGTACATCAGCTTTGTAATTGGTAAGAAAATAGATGTGTGATTTTGTGAGAGAAATAAGGAAGCACTTAGATCGGAAAAGCGATAGTATTGGGCTATTCGAGTTGAAATACATACACTCTATGGAAGACATGACCGTAATAAGTGTGTTGTTCAAGTGGGATCACTTGAATGGGTGACTCTGTAGGAGATATGCACCCACTTTGTGGGAGATTAAGGTCATGTCTTTCATAAGGGGTGTATGTATTTAAACAGGAATTGCCCATTGATTTAAAGTGAAGTGTTATTGAAGACAGTTTTAATTGGATATTTGCTGTCTACTCTAGATAGCATAATTTGCTGTCTACTGTAGATAGCATAATTTGTTGTCTACTGTAGATAGTATAATTTGTTGTCTACGTGTAGATAGCATAATTTGATGTCTACTGTAGATAGCATAATTTGATGTCTACTGTAGATAGCATAATTTGCTGTCTACTGTAGATAGCATAATTTGCAGTATCTGCTAAAGCTGATGGTATTGTCCGACTGAACTGGTCATTTTGAATCTTATTTCAAGTACAAACAATACATTATTTATTTGTTAGTTTTAAAATGAGAGCTGCATGCATCCATAAGTACCCCTTCCTCTGGAAGACATGACTTTAATCTCCCACACAGGAGGTGCAGATTTCAAATGGAGTCACCCATGCAGGTCATTCCATTTGAAATTCACACTCCCAGTATGGAAGAAAACCTGTCCCAAGACCCCTCCAAAAATCCAATTGTAATTGTCATGGTTGTCGAAAGTTCAGAAGTCAAACGCAGCAGTGAGTGGACAGACATGTCTTTGCATGTGCTGTGTGTGTGAAGACTTTAACTCGCCTTTTCTGGCCGGCTGGCTAGCTTTTTGCTGCCTTGCGGGGACAATGGTGGCAAATTACAGAGCCTTATTCTAATCTAATAGTCGAGGCATATGTGTATACAGCCAGTCATATTGGCAGGCAGCCCTGTGATTGCGACATTGGCCATGGCTATATTATTTGCTGATGAATTTCTAGTCCTCCCTGATATTTTGCCTGTAGACGTGTGTGTTAGACGGAGATAAGGTCATGATGTGAAAAGTGCAAGAAATGATATTTTCACAGCTACTGTATAAGTGGGAATTTTCGTGAGGATTTTTTTTCGCAAATGGAGTTCCAACCGGGAAATTAACACCTTGGAAATATATGTATATGGTCACAAATATATACACCCTACAGAACATTTAATAATGTATTGCAAGTATATAGGGTAGGACTTGGCAGTCGCGCATATATGACATTTGTGAGAACGAAAATGTGTTTCTCAGTACAAATCGTGAAAATAAATGCATACGAAAATTACCACTGATACAGAACATCATATACTTTAGTTAATGTTTTTGATCTTGTTATTGTTGCTGCTTGTCTAACTTTGAATGGATGAGTGTGGATAAGGTTGGGGGAAAAGAAATAGAAACATAAAAGTATGTAACATTTAAATTTGTTCAACTGAACAAAAAAAACACATTAATTTTCAATTTTGAGTTAAGTTACTTCATTCAAAACATTTCAAAGTATTTGATGGTATTACATAATATATTCTTGAAGAGTTTCATTAGGTTTGTAGAAACTCAGGTATTACATAAGTTGCATGGAAGAGGCAAGAGACAGGTTGTAGTTAATTTATTGATTGGCTTTGTCAGGATGTTGATCAGTGTCCCTCTTGAGGTTTACGCTATCTCACTGAGTGGATTACTAGTGTCCATGTAACAGTCTTGCGTGCCCAGTTGCTCCTCTCTTGACGTCACTCCGTGACAATCATTGACGAGAGAACGGGAAATAAACCCAGAAAAAGTAATAGAATCGAAGGGTTGTTTGATATGCGGGCAGTCCCGAGTTTCATTTAATTGGCAAAAGTCAAAGCCAATGTGGTTTTATTGGGGAAAGCTGAGTTGACCATCCGGTATGGGGTGTTGCTGTCTTCAGTAGATAGCATTGGATGTGATTATGTGTGAGTTCAATACAGACAGTCATAAGAGAGAATGTTGTATTGGGTAGAGACTAGCCCCGAGTCCGGCGCCATTTCCCCACATGACGTCACATAACTAAAGCAATAATGTAGCGAGCTGCTTTAAAATGATTGCAACCTTGCTTGGGGCTTGTGTGTTCACCAAATCAAAAAGCATTTGCTATCCAAATGTTACAGTCTCAGGCTGTCATTGAATTGACTGTGATGTGTGCCCTGCTAGCCTCCTCGCTAAATGAAGGTCCAGGTCCACTATTATTACTCACTCACTCTCGCTCATACAATAACAAAAAATTGGTTACTGTGTGCATGCCCTAGTAGTAATTTGTATCGGGCTGTTCCAGTTGAAATTCATACACCCCCTGTGGAAGATATGACTTTAATCTCACACACAGGGGGTGTAGATTTCAATTCAGGTTTACACCACATTCGAAAGTTATACTCCCAGGAAGATTAAAGTCATGTCTTCCACAGGGGGTGTATGGATTTTAACTGGAACAGCCTATTGGCCTTGGTTGGCTCTCTATGTGTGTCTTATAAATTGCAGTTGTTTTGCTCCTACTCCCAAATCTATAATTGTAACTGTAGGGAGGAAGCAAATTAAATTTGGCGTAAAAAGTCTGTTTTCGTTAGCGTCGTACCTATTTGTGTAATGTTGTTGAGAAAAAAATGGCCGTTTCAGTGAAGACCTGACTGACTGACTGACTGAACCGACTTGCTTGCATGCAATGAAGAAGCAATATAATGGCAGCCGTTTCTTATGGATGCAAACTACAAGTAACGTTACTCGTGAAAAGAGATCCGAGAATTTACGAAAGCGATTACGAGTGGGCTCCTTAGGTTTCACACAATCTCTGTGAAGTAGGCGGAGGGCATTTGGAAAGTAACAAATGCAAAGCTGGAGTATGTACTATTATAGGTATATAGATGCCTGGGATTTCCTATTTGGGATTAGGAGACAAAACGCCTGCTCAAATTCTGACTATTTTCTCTGCTCTCTCTCTCTCTCTCTCTTCTTCTTTCTTTAATCAGCATGTGCATATGAATAATTTGCCGGTTTTCTCTTAAATGTCAAGTGGTTTAGTAGCAATACTGAATAGGAAGATTATCATGTAAGCTGGCTTAGTATTCCTTGGGAAAAAAATTGAACAAATCTTGTTATCACTAATACATGTTTTATATTCTCTCGTCGTACATAAATCATACCGTGTTTTGAGTGACAAATGTGTTCCAAATATGGTTGTAGTGTAGTGTTCGAAATAGACAGATGGAGTTTAAATCGCTACTGCGACTACAAAATAGTGCTCGGTTTGCTGACCCCCACAGTGAATAATTCATTGCATCCCAAGGACTAGACCGTCTCTCCGCATTACGTATTTACTATCAGTGATAGTCGCCATCCTGTTAGTATCCATTAAAGACAGCCCTGTGCAATATATACCCGGGTTATGTATGCACAGGCCTGTGCTGTAATCTCCTGGTTTGCATTGCAGTAGACACACGTGGTCAACATTTTTCCAGTACAAAAAAGTGAAATTTGTTGTTATAAAGTTTCCTCTTTAGGAGGGAGCACCAAGACGTGCAAAACCGTGTGGTCCCAAAACATGCTCATCTGTCAGGACACAGTTTTTTAACCCCAATCTATTTGTACATTATTAAATAAGGTTATTGAACTGTGTCATTGGATATGAGGCCATTTTGTCCCAAAGTGAAAATGACAAAAGGAACCCACATCTGTCATTGATAATCGCTGGCGTCACTGGTCGGATCTGGATTCTAGAGATTACGTGGACTGAGAGACTAAGCGGGTGATTGTAATGAGACGGGAACAATCTCTGCACATAAAATACTAAACAGTGTGACATATAGGGCAGTGGACACAAAAGGAGATTGATCTGCATTAATCCATCTTGATGTGGGTGCTTCCTTGGCATGTATTGTGTACGACTGCGATATTGCAAAAAGCGGCACAAATATAAGATTTTCCCCACAACATTTGACAATTTCCTGACCTATAGAAGCAAGTGGTTAAGAAAAAATTGGTGACTTTTCAACATTGGCTCCTATGACTTTCAGTAGTTTCTTGTCCTGTGAATTAAATCTGGTAAGATAAAAAATTTGGTGACTTTTTGATTATTTGACCCACGATTCAGGCTGACATTTTTTGGCAACCCTGCTGCTGTGTAGATTACCCTGTAAACTCACTTGCCGCAGCACATTATGCGCCTTTTCTTTCGTGTAATTGTGCCGTACGAAATACGAACAAAACGACTGTTTTCTGGATTAAAACGAAAGGAAAGCTTTTGCTAGATTGTATCTACATGCATCATTTACGAGGCTGGTGCTCCGACTATGCAAGCAGCAGATAAAATCCCCGTAGGTGTGTAAATGTGATAGAATAGACATGTGACTACCCAACCATCTATATTGTGAGTCCTATGTAAGCCCCTACGGCGATCTTGGATTGCTTGCTTGCTAAATAAACCCCTCTTATTTCATTGCTTGTGCTGCCGGTGCTCAAGAGCCTTTGACAACCTAATTGTTCCTCTGCCTCGTCGTCGTCGTACAGATTGATAAAACAAAAAATAATTTCTGCGAGGGTGAAATTGGTAGTTTGGCGTGAAATTAAGTAATGATTGCCGTTTCATAGTTATTGCTTTCCTCGTATTGATTTGCTTTATAAGGAAAGATCAAGCGATATAGTAAGATCAGTAGTGAGTGAGATGATTACTTTGGTGTGTTTTTCCGTAATTTAACGAGCATTTAGTCAAACATACGTGATTCATATTACTAGTATAATACCTGACAGGCTTGTGTTTTTGAAAGTGAAAATTACAAGCATAAAGGAATATTGATTCACAAGTGTCGAAACTGACATTGAAATCATATTTTTTTTAAACATTTTTTTGAAGGCTTGAGTTTGACTTCATATCAAAAACAAGAAAACTGTGAAATGATGGTGAGATATGAGAGTAATTTTAGATCGGAGTTGGCCCATGGGAAATGCATTTAAGATGACAAGTTGTCAGTGTGGGGAGACTAAGGTAATACGCTTGACTGGGCTATTACACAAAGCTCTTCATGGGAAAATAATAAATTACAGACATGGTACATAAAATATCTATTCTGTTAGATAGAAAATGGGCTATTCCAGTTAAAATCTATATACCCCCTGAAGAAGACATGACCTTAAATCTTCAGGGAGTGTGATTTCAAATGGGGGTTACCTGGATGGGTGACTCCATTTGAAATCTACACCCCCTGTATGAGAGATTAAGATCATGTCTTCCATATGGGGTATACTGGAACAGTCACATATACACTTGATTGAAATATTACAGTAATAGAATATTTGATGTGAACATTGCAGGTTGATTGTTTTATTTGGATTTTTAAAGATATTTTCGTCATATTTTTTGCTTGTGTAGAAATGAATGGTGACAAAATGGCATGGTTATTTTCACCCAATGAGATTTCAGATCTAGAGCAGTTTTTTAGTATACATGCAGTTAAGCATCAGGCGATAGGCAAGGCACAGTGAAGACAAGTCACTTACTAATACACATATAATATCTGATGGGGAGGGGAAGGGAAGCTGCAGCGACCATTGATCATGTATAGCATGATATTTTAGCAGTGTTAATTTTGTATCATGATTGTAGTAGTTCTGAACAGTTTTGCTTTGTTTTTTTGTTTTTTTAGTTTTTCGATTTCAAAGATATCATGTTAAGCCCTATGGATCCAAATATCCATGTCAAAAGACATTTAAATTTGCAGCTCTGCAATCGATGCATAAAGTGTCAAAAATAAAACTTGCAAAAATGTCCCTCTATGTCATCTAAAAATGTAAATGTTATAATGAGCCATTCTAGCTGAAAACATCCCTTCAAAAGACATGATCTTAAAATCTCACACACAGGGAGTGTAGACTTCAAATGGAATCTCCTATTCAGGTACAACTCAATAATAATACAGCCATACTCTCTGTGTGAAAGAACTGAAGAATAAGATCATATCTTACTCTTCCATAAGGGAGTGGAAATCAAATGGAATATCCCTTTGTGATTAGAGACAGGCAGTATATGACCCAGTGCAATATATTTATCCCTACGCAAAATACTTTAGAGGTAACCTGAGGTTTCCATTTGGCATTTGCACTAGATTTGATCACCGAGAATGGTTACTAAACTAGCTCTTTGCATGTCATGGTTTTTAAAACCGTTCTCCATTTCGGCAACTGTTTTAAAATGTTTTACGCCCGTGGATATTTTTGTGCAAATGTTGCCCCCTCGGTTTCCCCAACTCTCATTGGGGTTTAAAAGCATGAAGTCATGTTGGGGCAAAAAACCGATTAGATTGACAAAATGCAATCAAAGGTGGTGATTCCCCGAAGACCATTATTAATTCAGGGTTTACTTCCAAGTGAATTGTCATGGTCTAATAGATACCTTGTATTGTAAATATTTTTGGTAAGCGGGTGTTTGATCACATCTATCGGGGGAGTGCATGTTACTTTCTTCGCACCCACGAGCGGCATGCAGGCGAAGCGTAACAAAATGGAAAGCGACAATGCTTTATACACATCTCTATGTGAAAGGTACATGGCCATTCATCTAGCTGTTACTGGACCATATTTTACAACACCTTTGCCCGGTGGAATAGTTCCCATTCATTAGTTTCATTTGTTTATAGGATTTAGCCATTAGTGAAATATTTATCTTCTTTATCTGGTGTAAGGGGTTCCCTGATGACCGATTGAAGCCACGTCCATCCCTGGCATCCATCCATACTCTGTCAGATTAATTTCTTTTTTGGTGTAACCAGTTGATCCTGGTGGACACACACTTGGGTCCTGATGGGACCAGGCTCAAGCTAAATAAGCATGCTGGCCTGTATGAAGAGAAATCTAGAAAGGAACAGAATGAAAGTTGATTTTTTTTTGTCACTGTAAGTTCTGAATCATGACTTCATCAGTTGTGGTGGATTCCCCCACCCCCAAAAAAAACTTAGAAATCAGTTTATAAACTTATTGCCTAAACATGCCTAGTATATCTTGAGACAGCATTAATTATAAATGGTTAGATTCCCAGCATTGTTCTTTTGATTTTCATGCATTAAACTATCTGTATTTGGAGTCGACAATTGCGCTCTATTACACATCGTGTGTCTAAGAGATGCCTCGGTTTAATCAATGAGATTGTTATATGAAGCCCATGTTCACTACAGATTCCTATATATTGCCAGTATCATAAGCCCCTATTTTCAATATGAGTTGAATTGAATGGACTGAGCCAGCCATGCACTTGGCTAGCCAGATTATGTGCTGGTGGGCATATTCATGTAGATTTTTTACAGCGCCAAATAATCCTGCTGAAAGTCGCACATGTCCCCGTTATCGAGCACGTTTCCTGCTAAAGGCCACAAATTTGTCTCTCGAAATGAGGAGAAGTAGGTTGGATGGCAATGCCAAATTCAAACCAACTTGGCTCGTGAGATTAGTAGCTTTGGCATGTCAGCTATGCAGCCGGGCTTGCCCACCTTGTATGAGATTTGTGTTTTTCGGCTGCCTCTGTATTATTATGTTGATGACAGGTTTAGCCAAGATTTTGATGGTTACAAACAAGCAGAATGTCGCTTTACTTTTCGACTCTTTGACAGGCAAACATTGAGTTTCAATTGGCTGTTGGATATAGTAGTCCAGATGATCACACAACTGATGTTGTGTGGTTACCAAGTTACGGATGTAATCCTCTACTAATTGCTGGTTGTGTGGCGGATCTCTAACTCTTGATGTGCAATGTTTGGCTGAATTGCATCCGCCAGTTTTGGCATTAATGATATCGATGAAGCTTTAATTTGTCATGACTTTTCCTGAAGAGACCCTACTTAATTTGAAACAGTGTCACCTTATGACCCAGTTGTTCAGATGATCATTTTGCTGCATTTTAGGCTAACTGTATTATTATGTTTGCTTTTTCAACAACAAAAAACTGATGAAAAATAACTGTAGTATTATGTTTGCTTTTTCTATCAAAAATTGTTGACAAATTTATCATTTTAACAAAGCAGGGCTAGATTTAATGATATTTGAAATATTGTGATTTTCATCACGGCTGGTGCAAGCATACAAAGTCTTTTTGTAAAATAAGTCGGATTAATTTGCATTGAATGTTTAGGCCTGCATTTTATGGGTGAAATTAAGCAACAGAAACAGTAACAGAAAAACAAATAACAAACCAAAAATCAAGTATCTTGGTTGAAAAATTAAACACTGTTTTTTTTCTGGCTTTGATGTGTTTATCAAGTTCAAATTGGTATTCTGTGGGCCACTCGATGACATGATATAACCCAGATTGGGTTGCAAATCATGAGCTGAGAAGCTATGCTAAAGGGGAAATATTTGAAGCTAAGTTTTCTTAAAAGGGAAAAATAATGGAAAAGTAATTTTTTTCCTTGGTGTCTTTAAAAAATCACTTCTAATTGTAAACTTTCATTTCATTATTTTGTTATTACATAACTGGTACTGTAAATAATAAGAAAATTGTAAGCATTAAATAATTTATATGTTTATTATTAAAACTTTAAATTTAAATTGACAGAAAATTTGCTTTCTGTTGAGATATTTCTCTAACTTCATTTATATATTTTATTAATTAATTTATTTATATATTTGTATTTATTTATTTATTTATTTGTTTATTCATTTATTTATTTGGGTTTTTTAAAGTTTTTTTTACAATTTCATTTATTTCAAAATATGAAATATAATTATTCAACATTAATTTATGTAAAAATACATTTGTTTGAAAATTCAAATAATTTATTTCAAAATGTATTTATTTTGAGGTTTCATTTTGTAAATTGATTTCATTTATTTCTAAATTATATTTTTCAAAGTGTATAATTTATTTATTTCAAAATTTAGAATTGAATTTTATATTATTTCTTTATTAAACATCTATTTGTTTAACAATATTTGTAGCATAGATGTACATCTTTAGGTCATTTCCTTTTGTGAATTTAACAATGAAATGAAATAAAATTTAGGCATAAATTATTTTTAACTTCCTCTCCTCCTAGAGGAAATGGTTGTCTAATTTATTATTCACCCTCATCAAATTTTAACAAAAGAAAGAAGCAATAAAAAATATCAATACTTTTATGAATATTCATCAGCTAGAAGACCCCTGGCTGTGTGTTCATCCATTGTGATTGGTCCATGCTTGTGTTTGGTCATTTGCATAATTGGTCATTGATAGAGAGAGGCCATTGCACTGTGTAAATCCTGTTGTGCATGTGCATAGTCATTCAACACTGCAACGTGGTTGTGCCTGAGAGTGCATTCTGTTCTGGAGAGGCGGCCATTGCTGTACATAGTGTACATACTGCTGTACATGTGCTTGTAGTACTAGGCCCAAGTGCAATTTCATTTCCTCATAGTCATACCAAATAAATACCAATCATGGCAGACCAGTACCAAGAAGAGCAGCATGTTGAACAGTACAATCAAGGTGAACAAATTCAAAGTGAAGGTGGTCAAAACCAAGGTGATGTATCTTGACTTGGTCATGAGGCAGTGCCGGTAGCATCTTTTAAATCTATTGAGGAAATATTATGCAATTTAAACAATGGCAGCCATGTTGAATTTATCAATAGAATGGCATGGTTTCTATATTTATATGGTTCTTTATTTGTTGTTAATCATGTTTTTTATGTGGAATAAGTAACATAACTATTGTCATGATTGTAGTATTTTTAAAGCTTGATTTCATGATTTTATATGATCTATCGAAAGGAGACAATAAAATCAAAAAAATTCTTCAGTCAATTTTATATTGCATTTTGCATACATGGATTTCATGATATTCCTTCCAAGTAAATTAATGTTATATATTATGCACATTTTAGGTTGACCGTTTATTAAAAAAATGTTTGTAGAGAGTAGAGCATTTACTCAGTCGGACATCCGTGAACATGTCATTGTCCCCTTCGTCCCCTTTGCACAAGCGCGCGCATAGCAACCAGCTCGAGAAAGGGGAACTGCACATGTGCACACTGGTTTTACAAGGCTATTTCCCCTTTGTAACGTACGTCAGCCCGACCAAGAGAATGGTGCGAGTACTTCACCACAAATTTTATTTTCCCATTTTAAATGCACATGTGCATGCCAGTTCCTAACTGCTTCTGTAATTCCGGCCGTAAATAAGTTTGTAGATATATTTATCACTTTAATTGCCAGTAGCACCTGCTCAAATTTAAAAGCTGAAAGAATTCTATTTTTGTGCAAATTTCAGAAATCGTCAAAGTCGCACAATATCCGGCATTGTCCGGAAGTACGGTACCTTACAAAAGTTTGCCATTAAATCTAGCATGCTACCCATTCCAAGTTGATTCTTTTTAATTTTATACATGTAATTGTAACTGTACATGTATTCAACATTGTTTCTCTTAATATCGTTTCAGGTTCGAAGAGGTCAGCAGAAGAAGATGGTGGTAGTCACATGAACAAGAGAGCCCGTGGTGGTGAGGGCGTACACACAACATTACGAGTCCTCATTTATAGCAAGGTACTTGTCAGTTTTTAACAGATAATTGGGCGTTTTTTTACTTTACAATGTTATAGCTGCCTTGTGGAAGTACAGTGTTATAACCCTAACCAGTGCAGAAGGCAGCTGTTATAAAACCCCCTAAAGTAAAGGAATGCCGATAGTTGTTTTATGTTGTGAAATTTGCAGCCTATGGTTTAAATTTCATTGTGCACTGCAAGAATCAAATTTGATGTGGGAGTGATGTCGGTGCGCATTTCATTTGGCATATCTTCAAATCGTATGCGCTTTAAGACGCGGCATAGATGCACAACCCAAATAGCTGCCTCAGTGCGTGGACGTCACTGCCACAGCAGGGTGAAAAATGGTATACCGGCGATGCGGGTACATTTTCAATGTAGTTGTGACAGTCTTTTTTGCAGGAATCATTTTGTGTTGTCTCAGCCAAGAGTGATGCATGCTGGGAAGGAGAGCCCTTTTCATTCCCAAACCCAGCATGCATCACATTTGCCCATCGATCTCGATCAGCAATGTACCGTATGGAGGAGCATGAGTCCAATTCAAATTCCTCTATTTGTTTCCACAAAACACCATTTTTTGCTACTATAAATATAACTTAATCAAGCTTACCGGTACTTAATTTACCAAAGGAACATTCAGTTCCAAATGGGCACTGATTTAATAATATATCAAGATGTTAAAATCATTATAAAGCAGGTCGACAGCCAGGAGCCACTTTTCTGCCAAAAAGTGTCTCTTGGTTCAGGCTGGTTGACAAGAACCAGGAGCCATTTTAGGTTTCACAGGAGCCATTTCTAATGTCTCCCACTTATTTCACCCTTGTGAATCAAAATGGATTGTCTTGACTTTTCAAATCCATCGCACATAAGTTTGGGAGAATAAAATGATTCCCACTAAATAATCAAATTCGATTTTAGCACTGTTGAGGCGGAAATTCTAAACCAGCTCTTAAAATTGCAACATTCTCATTTTGCTTGATTTTGTCACAAAACATTGTGTTCTATTGCTTGCATTTATGTAGGAGACTTGTGCAGAAGTTCACTTTTTAATGAACCTTCCACAGTGGTTTGAAGGTTGTTTCCTTCAAGTGCGTAAAACCACAAAGGACCCACTGCAGGCAACAATTCCTTTTAAATTGAGCCTGGATTAATTTGCTAAATTTGATTTTCCTGTGCCAGCCATGCTGCACATTTGCAATGCAGAGAGGGGCATCACTGGGGGCTCTCTTCGCGAACAGACTGAAAATAAAAAACGCCTTGTAAAGGATCGTTATGGAACAAATTGGTACCTTGGTCGTTTACTCAAATCCGTGTAGGTGTGTCGGCGCATTATAGACTCACTCGGGAGAGGAGTGCAATGTGCAGTTGTACTGTACTTCGGCGGACGTTTACCCCCATTTCAACATGCACCTTGTACGTGATTAAAACTGAACAACCATGAAAGATGTGAAAGTGAAGTGTGTACAAGGAGGGAAAAAATGTTGTAGGAAAAAAGATATATCCACGGCAAGCCGGCTCAGACTTTGAAATGGGAACTAGATATCCAATATGATATGCGGGCGAGTGTATAAAGCGTTGTGAAGCGCGATTGGTCTCATGAATTAGTCATTTTTATGCGGCAGTGCCACCTGATGGATTTAGTTGGTGAATAATTTGTGATTTGCACGTGTACACTGCTTGTAGTAGCAGCCACTCGTCAACAAGAGGGAGATTTTGGATTTTGGAGAGGCTGTGCGAAAACAAGAGGGGGGTTAGGGGAAGCGGATACAAGTCGGGACGGAGAGATGAAAAGAGACCGTCAGGCTAGGTGAATAATTGCATGCATGAGTCTAGGTAAACTGATATACAGTATGTTGTGTACTATCAGGTTACGATCTCATGTATGCAAGGCTTAAAGTCGAAAAAGAGAAATGGGAAATAATCTTGGGTTTGTTTAATAGTTTTGAATCAAGTTATGACACTTGTTGAAAATAGTGTTTGTTGTGTGTATGATGGATGGTACAGCGTTATAACGAAGCGGTCAAGTCGGTCAAGATTCTCTTTGTCCAAAGGAAGTTGCCGCATTGATTCTGGTTTGAATCAACACACACGCAGAAAGCAAATGTTGAATTAAGTTATTGTTTGTGGAAACAAAGCAAACATGTCTATGGATGAAAAATAACGATCGCTCCTAAAATGCTATGCAGGGCCTCTTTGCTTTGAAGTACAGAGACATGTCATGATTGCACAGTCAAGTCAGTTATGATTGGATATGGAAATTAAGTTAATATAATTGAAGCTCTATGCATCTATCTACATTGTTTGAGGAGTGAAAATACATTCATAGCAAGAGTGGGCTAGGTACTGATGTTCTCAATTATGTTAATTATTGCTTGAATTGCTCTAGTTCTTATTGTTCATTATTACCTTTGTCCCTGTGATGAGAACAATAGCCTTGTCATCCAAGTCTTGTCTTTGTTCATCAAAATATTTCCATCTAAATTGGTCCCCTATGTTGACAATTACCACACCAAGTTCTATTGTTACAGTTAGTTAA
Source organism: Amphiura filiformis (assembly GCF_039555335.1). Lineage (NCBI taxonomy): Eukaryota > Metazoa > Echinodermata > Ophiuroidea > Amphilepidida > Amphiuridae > Amphiura > Amphiura filiformis. The sequence goes on from NC_092635.1 coordinate 48,588,993, forward strand.
TTATCTGCTATTGTGTGCTGTGTGGCGATGTTTTTAATTGGTGTGCGCCTCGTCGAACAAACTCTTTGTAGGTTTTAAAAGACAACATGTTGAGTGTAAATAACGAGCCAACTGTGGTGGAAAAGAATTCAAGTTGTCATTACGGAATCAAACGCTCTACCCAGCTTTTATTGCGACTAATTAAATAGTAGCGAATTCCGATTGTTATTTTACACTCTCCTGGTGGCAGTTCCTCTTCTAGTCCCATTTATACTTCTCTAGCCCAGGGACTGACTTTTTTCCGCAAGTCATATTCATGAAGTGAGACATTACTCCATTGATTCCTATTTACTGCGCAGGAGCGTTTCCTTGTTTATACTGCATTTTAATACGTACTATCAAACCACCAATTTGAATTTCATGATACAAAATTATGCCGACCCAACATGATCAAACTGGTCTTTAATCTTTTGTTTCATTCTATGGGATAGGAAATATTCACCAACCAAGGTTGCTGAATTTGGTTTATAAATCTGCCGGGGAGAAAATTGACCAAATTTAAGCACCTAGGGAACATGGCAGGTCAAATTTTCACATTCGATATTGTGTTGGTCCCACAGAGATGCAAAGAGAATACAAGGTATGGGTATATATCACTGGAATATCAATATTTTAGCCATTCTTCCTAGCAGGCACTCCAGTATGAAAGCATATTAATTATGCACCGGAATTCTTAAGTGCAGGCGAGCTGTACTTTATAATAGCCTTGGCGAAAGTGAGATTTCCATATTATCGGGGTTGCGAGTTTGTCTCTGAGGTCTATTACAGCCTGGGGCCAATCAGGCACAAGGACTTCATAAGCGCATGTAAATAACCACACACTTCCCTCCCTTCTCTATGACCAGGAAAATAGTAGGGGAAAAAGAGAGAAAACGACCCACTCTCGGGCTTGGGTTCAATGCAAACTGGTCCTTGGTGGAAGAATCACATTTGGCAGTGTCGATTTCCGTTTGTGCTCCACAACGTGGCGAGGTGTGGATGTCTTTTGGCATACTAGCTACGACTCCGTTCATTTGCATAAGCTGTAGGGATGAAACCACTCCAGGAGATTTCCTGATAAGTCGCAGTGTTCTAGATGGTATTTCCTATTGTTTTACATAACTCGTAATACGATGCTGTGGCTAGACGACCGATGGACTATTCATACGGAACAATTATCTTGTCCCCATGTATGTGTTTTGATGAAGACTGGATTTGTGGAATGAGTGTAAACCAGGCGATAAAAAGGCTATTCCAGTTAAAATCCATACATCCCCCCGGTAGGCAGAACCTTAATCTTCAACACAGGAGGGATGATTTTCAAATGGTGACTGGGTTACCTGAAGAGTAACCCCATTTCCATTTGTGTGGGAGATAAAGGTTGTGTCTTCCAAAAGGGGTGTATGGATTTCACCTGGAACAGCCCAAAGGAGCACTTGGGTGTGAATAAAAAAGTACTCTTGGCTAAATTGAGTATGATATTAATATTTACCCAGGTCCACAATGCTATCCTAGCACAGTTACCCTGTTATTGCCTCAGATGTTTGGTGGGAAATTATATGAGCGGAAAATTGCCTCTCTGGGCTTGTTTGTAAAGACTCTTCTACTTTTTTTCTGCCCTCTTCAAATCGTCTTGATAAGACTTGGTGTGTCTCTGCACCTGTCAGGTAGAGCTATATAGACGGGGGAAGATATTCGGAGGCATGCATGATTTGAGAAAGAGAAAGATGCGCTAGGGGTGATTCAACCTCGCCTTTAATAAGTTTATGCTGTCATCCTATCAGGTTTTAAAATAAAATTATAATCACAGTTAGTTCAGGTAGATCAAATATTTTGTCTTGTCGACGGGTGATATGGATTTGTTTTTGAGTGCAAGTCGCGACATATATCGGTTACAAGTAATAGTGCTTGTTGATAATTGGGTTAATCTTCATATGTAGCCTTATGTGAGTGTTGGAAACGCGTATGGCATGGCTGGGATACAGTTAATGCCGATGCACGAGTTCTACGTGTTTTCAGTCGAAATGGCATCAACTTTTTTTTCATTTGATTTTGATAAGGGAAAGAACAGCATGTGATCTGGATAAATTTTTCTAGGATGCAAAGGATTTTTAAACTTTCTCATTTTTATTTTTATCAACTTTACAAGTTTAAAAAGTTATACAGGTACATTCATTTGTGTACAAACATGTACTCAAACTTGCTAGCTTTGTTTGTGAAGGTATGGTTATGTAATTTGCAAAGTATGGATAGAATAAAATGAACCTGTTTTAAGCCTGAATTGTTCAGTCAAATTGCGAAAATGTGGCCTAAATATCCTTATCACTGTATATGATAATATGGTTTCTATGTATAGCAGCCAAGAATGTGGTAGCCAAATGTTGTCCAATCATTTCTATGGGTAAGAGAATTGTTCGAAAGCCAATTAATAGAAATCTCAAAATAAATTGCCAATTTGGGCTTCCTACATGGGGAAATTGGTAGCACTGTGTCTGGAAAGCCAGTGAGTCCCCTCTTAGGAGCAATGAATACATGATGAGGATAGCTAGCTAACTCGGTCACAAGAGTTGGTTTAGGTAAGAATCAGTTTAGGATAAGCACATGATGAAAACGCGATTTTGGAAGCCAAAAACACAGTTTCCCTGTAAGAAATGCACCCAAAAAACCCCAATTTTGCGGCCGCGAATACCATGATCCCGCTTTCCTGTGGTGCTTAGTTTAAGGATATATTGTGTTCTCTGGCTATGGATGAGTGTACATGCTAGCTAGATAGAGATGGTTAGGTGCAATTGATGGGAGTCTTGAGAATGATGAATATGCAATGGCTGCCAAGATATAGATGCAGTGGAAACTAGTGACTTGAATGTAATCTTTGGAGTAATTCTGAGATTGATGAAAATGGATGAGCTGATCTTGTTGACTTGCGTGCGGTGGAATGCGCAGCGGTCACATTTTGTTATGCTGTCAACATGTTTTAGCCTGCTGCGAAGCGATATCGTCTGTCTCATAATGAAATGTTGCATAACATTCTGGGCTGCCCACAGGCATTCTCTGGTGTCTTATCTCGTCCGCGTTCACATCTACTAAACTTGTTCACAGTAGAATGTTGCATTTTTAAAATGACTATATGTTTTATTCAGTTTTCATGTGATGACTAAGATATTTTGGGTACAAATTTGTGAGAAGCGTGTGATTGTACAGTAATCTAATGTGAAAAATTATGATGTTCATCATCCATCTCCCAAGGCCCATTTTTAAAAGCAGTTGCTCGCTAAAATAGTATTAGTAGTGCAATAGTCCCCCTTTGGGGCAGAGCTTACAGAAAGCTCATTAGCTCTCTGGCAAGGGTACATTTATACAACATTACTTGCACGTACATGTCATTTGAAACACATGCAATGAATGTGTACTACATACAATGTACATTATGCAGTTAATCACTTGTACTGTACATGTACACATGTACATCATAATAGTAGTGGCACTGGCAGTCCTTGGTGCATTACTATGTAATTGAATGGACTGGATGCAAGGACTTATGACTGTGTGCAGTCCACATACACTTAGATCGTCCTTACACTTTGAACGGCGTACGGTCAGTGTTTACAAAGGTTAGGTCAACTGTACACTTGAGCACTGAATGTTATGAAGTATTGAATCCAGGATTGTCAACAACATCTAATTAACCCTGTCTTTTTCCACCTGTTTCCTTGTGTTTTCCCTACAGAATGCTGGGGCTATCATCGGTAAAGGAGGTAACACCATCAAAGGTTTAAGAAGCAAGGTTAGTTCTCGTAGACTGTTCATATTTGCCACCAAATGTTTTGTTTAAAATGAAAAAAATTATATCGATATTAAAAATGATTCTTAATTTCATACATTATCAACGAAGAGTGCACATTTGTAAAAAAAATTTAAAAGAGACTGTTTGCTGTTAAATGTATTATCTTATTGAAAATTATGAGACTTGCAATCTGATGTGTGATAATTTTAAATTTATTATTTTGATAAATTGTATACATTGTCCATTGCTTGGTTGTTGCTTTTGTGTGTTTGATTATTATGAATACCCAACACAGTGTGACCCGTTTGACGCAAAAAAACAAACTGTGAAAATACGAGGACTCAATATGCATATCAATGTTTAAACGTGACTGCTCTATACCTTACTATAGACCCAGAAAATCTAGCCTTTCAAAACGACTTATCCTCAATTCATTGTAAATTTGTTTAAATACGGCATCAGTCCTTCCAGAATTTTTGTCATTTGACCTTCCTGTGATAATTTGGTCACACAAAAAACTGGTCACACTGCTGAGAAAGTCTTGTGGTCAATGCAATGCAATACATTATATATTGACATATTTATATATATTTGATTTTTTTGCCAAAATTAAACCTAAAAAATTGTTTTGAGCATCTTTTTCTGTATTGTCAATTACCATTTTGCACCAAATTTTGTATTGTATATGAAATGTGTATCCAAAAGAAAGGGCACTATTTGGTTCTACCTTGAATATATCGTTACTACCGGACCTTACTATGTCCAAAAAAAAAGGAGTTCAACAAAAAGTAATCCAAAACAACCCAAAATGAGCCATTTCCTGTTACCAAAACCAATATTCTGTACTGGTTCAACAAAAAATAATCCAAAACGATCCATTTCCTGCTACATACCAAAAACCAATGTTCTGGTTTGTTAGATATCATGTGGCAAGTGTTCTAGAAAACAAAAATTTGTTCTGGGAAATAGTTCTTGAAAGATTTATTGATCAAAAATTCACATAAAATTTAGACCTCACCTGCCATTGTTCAAATCCTGGACCCAAGACTTGCATTGTTTATACATCTATTGAAATGATATACTTGTGTGTTTATGATTTTAATGACATGATATTAACGGGTTCCCATGCCCACTCTTCCCATAATGCCCTTCTCTCTTCTCCCTCATGCGTACGTCCAACGTCTGGCCCGGCCCGGCCCACCCACCAACGCCTTCATGATTGACGATTGATTGATTGATTGAATGACCCATCCACCCGGACCCGATCTGCTCTCCACACTACTCTCCACGTCCGTCCTGCCTCGCGATACTGATGATGCCACTATATATCCCACGACCCTGATTTGGGATATTCTCATCTACCACTTGTCTACGGCCCGATGGTCACTCCCGGATTGTCCTTGGCCTGCCCGTTGCCATTTCCCGATGTCCGAACTTGGCAACGCCTTCCTCCGATTCCAGTACAATGCCAATGTGACCGTGCCCGATTGCAGTGGGCCTGAGCGGTATGTCCCGTGTGTCAGACATTTTTTGACACACTATGCCCTATTTCACCATCCTAGGCATATTTTTTTTATAATTATCAAGCTTTGTAGGTCATTCCATTTTTAGTTGAATAGGGAGGCTAATTTCTTGGTATTTGGGACACTATTTAGTGGTTACTAAATCTAGGGATGCACAAGCAGGCTCCAAGCATCACTATCCACCTTAAAAACAAAATCACTCACAAATACATTTTCACGTTTTTGTTGCCTATCCTACGTTGCCTGCTGTGCATGATATTTTAAGATTGTTTAAAAAAAGTATTTATTTCCGTAAAACTTCTTTAAATATATAGCAATTATTTACTCTTGGTTTAAAGGTGTAAACAAAATAGCCAGGATTATTATATTACGATTAGGTTTCATGTTTTTTTTTAGTTTGCTGGATTTAAGCATGTAGAATTCATCTATTTCGCACCATTTTATATCTACACTTAAGTTTTTTTTCTTTGATTCTCGTGGCTTTATAATTATATCAACACGCACCTATATTTTAAGTATTTGCCACTATAGCAGCTTAATGTAAAGTTTTAATATTCAGTTACATCTCTATGATTAAAGAGTGTTTAAGTTTAAGAGCAGATAAAACCGTAAACGTATATAATCGATCCGTATTTGTGGTGTGATTGGCCGATGTTTCTTCTACCCTAGAACGCATACTGACTTTGATTCTGTGTGTTTTTTTCTCCGCCAAATCCCACCCAAAAAATAACAGCATACTAACAATAGCCGGGGACCAGGAAGATGCGATCAACTGCTTGATGGATATAGTCCCAACCTGGGAAGAGGTAGGTTGTCATTTGAAAAAATCGGACAATAATTTTTATTAATTCAATTTACTTACATGTCTCCAATTAACTTGCCAAGGTTTTACTTGTTCTGTGCTACTGTATTGAATTGTTAACCCCATGAGAACTACCTGCCAATTGGCCAAAAAGAAATTTTCATTATTAATTGGACCAATCAGCAACATTGTTAGAATAATTTCAACAAGCAAAAAAAATGGGGTGATTATTTGCAAAGCTCCATTCTGATTGGTGATTTAAGTGAAGATATCATGTAATGGACCAATCAGAGGCAATGTTAGCTCGGCTCAGGGGGTTAAAAATGTGATGAAAGAAAACATTCTTGCAAATCTGATCTGAAGATCTAACATATTTTCTGATCTACAGCTGCAACAAAATTTCTGTAATTTCCATAAATTTCTATTCAATTCCACCCTGTTTTAGCTGTGTAACCGTTTAAAATGAGGTTCAACTTAATAAAAAGCCTGATTTAAAGCATGTCAACTGGCACCCAAAATTGTGGAGCATATTGTGAGAATTTTGATATTACGTACACATCTAGCAATATAATGAAGACTTCGTGATATCTTGGGAATCTTAATACATGTAGCTTAATATTCAGATGAAGTAAACCTTGTCCAAGTTAATTGAAGACACAGTAGTAAACTGGAACTTGACTTTTGCATCATGCTATGTTGCATCTGATACCGTCACAACTTAATCAGGCAACTGACGCACTGGGATAAACAAACATAAAAAGCAAGTAAGTTCCAGCAATGGATGGATATAAAAAAAAGTGGGTTTCAAACTACAGTAAAAACTATTCAGACGTCGAGTTGACATGAAAAGATTGCCCATTTCGATAAGTTGCCGTATCAAATTGCTGTTTAGCCTAGAGATAACCTTCAACTTCAGCACAAGATTTGCGATTTTTTGCTTTCCTTGTAAATTCATGTAACTGTCAGCTAGTGCTGGTTCATTTAGATTAGCGTTGATAATGTACAAGAAAAAGAGTCTCGTTCATTCAGCCCCGATAGCGTTGTTTGTAGGATAAGTAGTTTACAGTGATAATGAGCGGTTTTTTGCAAAGTGTCAATAAATGGAAGCGAGCCAATTGTGTCAAAAAGATTTTTTGTGCGATGTGATTGCGACTTGATGCCTTCGCATAGATGTCATCGTCTTCTGAGCGGCCGTGGTTACATTACCATGGCTTGCAGCATCATGTTTGCCTGGTTTGGCGAAGGTTTCATGTTGCAGTCAGCCAAGTCATACTAGCCCCGCAGGCCTGAGGGGAGTAATCACAACATCGCCAGCTATCGTGTGTCTGTAGGGAGAGATGGGGGTTGGTATCATTATTGGGACATCATGACGAACGTAAGGGGTGGTGACACGGAAGCTGTGATTTGAATTGTGTTGCAATGTTGAGAATGGATGTTTAAACTAATGAGTAGCACAATTGCCAATATGTGTCTGTGTTAACACTGATTTTGAGCCCCATGGGTGACAATCCAATTAGCGTTTCATTTAATGAGTCAACTCACCATTCTGCTATTCCATTTATTGTCCACAGTGGGAGTATGAATTTCAAATGAAATTAGCACAATAACCAACTCTATTTGAAACTTGCCCTCCCTCTGTGGAAGATTCAGATTGAATATTTCTCAATGAAGTTCAAATAGAGCTGCCAAGTGTGTCTTCCATTTGAAATTTGTATTATTCCCCTGTGGAAGATATTTCCTAAATCTAACACAGGGGGCATGTGGATTTTAAATGGAATGGCCCATTGTTCATAAATGGCAGACTTGCGTAACAATGAGCTGTGACTTAACTTTCCCTTTAGAAATGAGGTGACTTGGAATTAAGTTGATTTGACTAGGAAGAATAACTTTGATCAAGAAATGACTTGCATTGTTATAAAAAGTAACATTGTTCACGTTTCATTTGGTTTTCACAGTATAAACAACAGAATCCAAATGATGACTTTGAAGTGGAAGTGCGTATGCTGGTACATCAGAGTCAAGCCGGAGCTGTCATCGGCAGAGCAGGCTTCAAAATTAAGGAATTCCGTGAGGTAAGTGTTGTAATCAAATTGTGTTGGCAAAAAATCGCCGGAAATTCAGGCTCAGAAATCTGACGCGAATCGATTCGCGCAAAGATTCTCGTAAAACATCAACTGGGCGAATCCATACGGATTCACGTAGTGCATTGGCAGTGTACAGAAAGAAAAAATATGTACCCATTTTGAGTCCCGGTTTGACTATTTATACTTCATTATTTAAGCAACTGAACCCCCAAAATGATGAATTATGGTATAATTTACTTAAATCATTAATAATTTGTACAATAATACTGATTTGAGAGGGAAAACAGCCATCGGTCGCATGCCGATGATTTGTTTCGCCAGAGCCGCCATCTTTGATGACTGAATTGGACTGTCATAACCGTATGAGGGCAGTATATTTTTCAATCATTGTGCAGCGGGGCGGATGTGTAGATTTATTGTGAATCGGGATTCTCATAAAATTCTCTTCGAGAATCCAAATGGATTAAGCCCGCACTACCACGGATTTCTAGGCCTGAAATTTTGTTACATTTTGGTAGATTGTATTTTTAGTTGGCATATCTGAACTAAAAATACCATAAAGAAGCAACAGTATTTCTACGCAGGGTCAGAATTTTGGTGAGTATCCTTGAATCGATTCTCGCAAACAGATTTGCGTGAATCAAAGTTGATTCTCGCAAACTTTTGTAGTTTACACAGAAGTTGATTTGCAAGAATCAAATGATTCCCTGCAAATTTATTCTGCAAGAATCAAGATTGATTCTCACACAGTGAAACGAAATTCTGACCCTGCTACGAGTACACAATGAGTTATACTGTTAAGCTGGTCCCTGTGCGAGTGATCCAAGCTTTCGTCAGATGTGTCCCGACTTCATCTGACGAAAGCGCAAAACCTATTGTCGAGAAAGTCTATATATCCACTTATCCGTAAAGGAGAAATAGTAGAAACCTGAAATACCACGAAACTTTGTCAATTTGGGCAGTTTGCAGTCTGCAAATTACATTATTCTTGATTTTTATGCCATTATAAATAGTAACTTGAGAACATCACATTTTCTCTCTCCTCTGGACAGAATTTCCATTAGGAAACATTTTGAAAACAAACGGCCTGTTCTGTACCGATATTCCATGTGTAGCATTAATTGGGAAACCAGAATTCCCTGAAGTAACGGTACACTTGATAGAATCTTAGTACTATAAATCATGTTGCTGTGTTTTTTTCCACCCACAACTTCTTTATGCCACCATTTGATAGCGTTACTTGTTCTAGAAACAGTAACCGACCTGTAACTTGATTTGAAACAAGTACGTACTTGGAACCATATACTGTATAAGTGGTAATTTTCGCGAGGGTTTTATTTTCGCAGATTTCGCGAATGGAGTTCCATCCGCGAAATTAACACCTCGCGAATATATGTAATAATGTATTGCAAGTATAGGGCAAGACTAGGCAATCGCGAAAATAACAATTGCAAAAATGTCTCTGTAACTCCAAATCGCGAAAATAACTGTACGCGAAAATTACCACTTATACAGTAGCTCAGCAATCTTGTTTTTCTTTTCTTTGGTTATGCAGACAACTGGGTGTAACATCAAGGTGTTCTCCGAGCAGTGCCCACACTCCACAGATAGAGTGGTGATGATGAAGGGTAAGACGTCGGTCGTCGCCAAGTGTATGAAGGCCATCAATGAGCTACTTCAAGTGGTAAGATCACATTTCATTTTGACCAACCAAGCATATTATGTACCCATGAGAAGACAAAAAAATCTGGAAATAATGGATGTTCCTTGTGGAGATTTAAACTTATAGTAGGGCTGCTAAGAATACGCGATTGCGTTATTTGCGCCGCAATTTGCGTATTTTGGCTCCAATTGCGTTTTTTGACATTTTTTCCAAATCCGCGGAAAAAAAATTAAAAATCGCAAAAAGAAGAAATCGGGGTGCATTTTTGGCCTCCAAAATCGCGTATTCTTAGCAGGCCTAACTTATAGTATCAAATGTGTATTGAAGATCCCCTCATGCCAATGAGGCCTCCCAATTTACTTATGTTCATTAGTTCTATTCTGATGAGTGCGATTCCAAACTGTCGCTGAAATTTGGGTTCAAAGCAGTCATTTTGTGATGATAAACCTTCAGTAATTTTGTGGGTGTTGTGAAAAAAATAGGTACTTGGCAGGTGGTTTTTATTTGTCACCTCGTACGATGCAAAGCGTAATTTAAGTTTGATTGCGCATATTGGCATGTAAAGCATCTTGCGGGAGGGAAGCGAAATTGTTTGCAGTCAAGTATTTGGCATGTAAGATTGCCTTATGACAGAGAAACTGGGGCAATTGCGACTGACTGTCATGTCTTGTGCATGATGTGTTGCCTGCAGTTGTACATTTCATGGTTTTTACTCACGAACGAGCCAAAAGCTTCCTTTTATGAATTGGTGGTTGAGTGGGTTTCTGAGTAATTATCCTATGAGTCAGAGGCCTACGCCTGGCAGATTGTCATTTTTGGAGATGTGACGCAGCTGGCAGCTATCATACTGGATTCGCTATACCTTAAGACTACACCCCTGCCCAATTTTGTGCCTATTTTTGCATTTTTCTCACAAATTATAGTGCATTGGGGACAAGTAAGATATGTATATTATAGGGGCAAGGACTACAACTACTGCACTGGAAATTTTATTTCAGCACAGACAACAGTTGTGTGGAGTTACAGTCAAAAATGAGGGAAAACCAATATTTGATCAATAAATCAATAACTACTTGCTTTGAGTTGCTGAATTTTCAGTACAGTAGTTGTAGTCCTTGCCCTATAATATACATATCTTACTTGTCACCAATGTGATATAATTTTTGAGAAAAATGCAAAAATAGGCACAACATTGGCCAGGGGTGTAGTACCCCCTTAATGGCGAAATTTCTCGTTTCTTGAAACATAAATATCATGCCCTGTCCATGGAGCTAATTGGCTAAATATACTTATTTTGTCAAAATATTTTGGTGACCCAGTATGATTTCAGTAGTCTTAAGGGGTACTACACCCTGTCAATTTTAACGCCTATTTTGCAATTTTCTCAAAATTATAGCACATTGGTGACAAGTAAGATATGTATATTATAGGGGCAAGGACTACAACTACTGTACTGAAAATACAGCAACACAAAGCAAGTAGTTATTGATTTATTGATCAAATATTGGTTTTCCCTCATTTTTGACTGTAACTCCACAACTGTTGGCTGTGCTGAAATAAAATTTCCAGTGCAGGAGTTGTAGTCCTTGCCCCTATAATACACATATCTTACTTGTCCCCAATGCGCCATAATTTTTGAGAAAAATGCAAAAATAGGCACAAAATTGGGCAGGGGTGTAGTACCCCCTTAATGGATTACAAGATATTTTAAAAACAAGTAGAATTGTACCAGTATGTTTTAACATTAATCATGTTTCTTTGTATGATCGCTATGTTTTAATGCATTTCTCCTAGTATCCCAGCTTTTTCGTAAATCAATGTAAATATTTTCTTTTGGACAGACACCGATCAAGGGTCCAAGCCAACTCTACGATCCATACAACTATGATGAGAATTTTTCCTTTGAGTATGGCGGCTACTCTTTCCCCGCCCCAGGTGTCGGTGGTGGATATGGCGGCGGAGGAGGCTTTGGTGGAGGACGTGGTGGTGGAGGACGTGGACGAGGAATGCGCGGAGGTGGCGGTGGATTCGGAGGAGGCCGTGGTGGGCGAGGTGGACGACCAGGAGGTGGATTTGGTGGTGGTGGTGGTGGTGGTGGTGGATCATATGGTGGCGGTGGAAGAATGGGAGGTATGGGAGGCGGTATGGGTGGACCACGTGGTGGACAAAGGAGAGGTGGCGGTGGAATGTTTGGCGGCAGTGGAGGTGGAGGTGGAATGTTTGGCGGCGGTGGCGGCAGACGAGACAGAGACAGGTAAGACAGATTTCTGTTTATCCTTCCTGCAAGATATTCATGAGTTGGATTAGTGTTAAAAAAAAAAAAAAAAAAAAAGAAGCTGTATTATCTTTGAATAGGCCAATTCTGTATCGTTTTACCCAAAGGATAAGCCCAGGTTTCAAGGTGACCCTTACAAAACACCATATCCAGAGAGTATATGACACAGTGACACTTTTAACAGATGAATTCCAACCTATATCCAAAATATTTATCCACAAAAGTATTTTAACATGTGAAGGGCTTGCAAGTATCCATTGCTGCAGATGTAATGTAACATGGGATCATTTAGCAATTTAGATGTAATGTAACACAGGTTCATTTTGAGGTAATGTAACATGGGTTCATTTAGCAATTTAGATTTACTTGTAATGTGCTTGTTTCAAAGAACAAAATCAAAAAATCAAAAATTGATAACTGCAATTCTGTAGTTGGGAGAAGGTTGTATAATATAATTTTTAGTTGATTTAGCCATGCCATGGACTTAAATGGGCAACCCAGGTTGGAGTGCGGCACCTTCCTGTGTACTGGCATTTCAGAAAGAGTCCATAGTGATATATCATCTCTTATTTGTATGTCTTATTTGGAAAGTTGATGACATAGTTTTGTACTTTTTGTCAATTGCAGAGATGATGGCTATGGTGGCTATGGAGATGATTTGGTAAGAATGATTTTTACTTTTTCATAATCTGTATTAGGGGAATGGACAGCTGGGTTATCAGAAAATATTTTGGGACAAAGGATGACAATTTTCATTAAGTCATTCATATTTTGAGATTCCCAATAACCATGCTCCCCCTGCTGCAAATGAACAAATCTGGCAAGTAAACTAGAATCTGAGGTGGAATTATAAGGTCTAGTTTGTGTCTGATGTCACTGTTAATCAAACTATAAAAGGAAGGTTTATTCATCTAGTGTCGATAGCAGCAAAAAGCGATAAGTTACAGTACTTCAAGAAGGTAAAGATCAACTTTTCTAGGCATTGTTGACATGGTGCCTTCAGGAAAGAAAGTTTTCTATTACCAAGACCTAATGTTTGAGATGGTTTGTATATTAGAAGGTGCAAAATTAACCATAAGGCATGCTGTTTTACCGCTGCCTTCAGGAACAAAATCACCATGTCACTCGTAATCAAGCTGTGCCCAAGTTTGATTGATTGGCAGATACCATCAGACACAAACTAGTCTTTGATTATAGCTGATGACAATATTCACATGTTTTGTTGTTGGTACAGACTCGGCCATGTTTACAAAGTTCAATTACTAGAGCGTACATGTTGGCGGGCTGTATACAGGTAATCAGTTGTGCCGACTGAGCTTGTCAAGCCCATGTATCAAACGCTATATAGTATTTGGTCTTTGCCAAAATATGCCTGTGTTCATACCAGTTCAGTCCCATGGTTAACAATCCAATATTTCACCTTATTAGCATCTTTGATCAGTGTCAAGTGGTTTTTTGAACCATTCCTAGTTACTTCATTTGCATTAACCGCTTTGTTGCGGACATTTTTTTTCTTCGTCAGATGGGTGGTGGCGGTAGAGGAGGCGGTGGTGGCGGATATGACGGTGGATATGGTGGTGGCGGTGGCATGGACAATTCTGGTCCAATCACATCTCAACAAGTAACCATACCAAAAGATGTAAGTGTTCTCTCATGCCTTTCAAAAAGGTCTTGATAATATTTTTGTAGAAGAGCTGTACATTATAAATTTTGAAACAAGGGGAACCAAATTGTGAGGCCATTTTCTACCGGATTAGAAATGATTCAATGATAGTATACAACACTGCATCGAAGCCTTGTCTAACATTTGCAAGCTGCACTGGTACAACTAACTCTCTCGAGCCTTAAACAGGAAGCCCCGCTTGGCCAGTTCGCCACAGAAGAACTGACTTACACCTGTTACTTTGATGACAGACAGAACAGAATTTTCATTGATAAATTTTAATCTTGACTAAATCCCTAAGGAACTTGACCAAAAGTGGAGCTTCAACTTTAAGTAGCGAAGATGTTGCTAGTGAAATCACTTTGTGGTTTAGACGTGTCAATTTTTTAGCAAACTGTTGATCTTTGAAAATGGTCATCTGCGATAGATAAAATCGCCCAATTTAAACTAGGTTGTTGCCCAAATCCTGGTAAATATTTTAAAAGGTCATCTGATGTATACGCCACATCCTGGCTCCGATTGACGTGTGTGTTGTACAACTCCGGTAGTGCAGGGTGATGAGTCATGTTCTGTAGGCTGCGGTTGCGATATTGCAGTACCCTATGCTTCAGAGCATAACCAATTTCAGGGATGATCAGTTTTCAGGCAATTGCCCGATTTCAGGCCTTTTGCTACTCCAAATTTCCGCACTTTTATTTATTTTCAGCCCGTTTTAAGGCTTTATAGCCCAAATTTACGCGCTTTTCCTGCCAAGTCACTTCAGGCCACTTTCATCTCTGCAATTTAAATTCAACAATGGGCTATCCCAGTTGGAATCCATGCACCCCCTAAAGAAGACATGACCTTAATCTATCACACAGGGAGTGTGAATTTCAAAAGGGGTTACTTGAATGGGTGAGGAGATAAAAGGGCATGTCTTCTATGGGGTTGTATGGATATAGCGACTTATTGTGATAAAGGCGTTTTGTATGGTATGGAGTATAGATTTGGAATGATTTAACCATTTAAATTGATTTTTTTCCCCAACAGTTGGCCGGATCAATCATTGGACAGGGTGGTCAGCGCATCAGGCAGATCCGACAAGATTCCAACGCCAAGATCAAGATTGATGAGCCCCAGCCCGGATCAAACGACCGAATTATCACCATCACAGGCACACAAGAACAGATCACAAATGCACAGTATCTCCTCCAACGCAGGTGAGTAGTCAGATGGTGTATTATACTAATTTACGGATAGCATCTCTTCCGGGGTAAAATGATTTTTCAGTTTAGGGGAAAAGGATTTGTGGAAATGATGTCGAAATACACACACACAATACAAAATGTGGATTCTGGGGTTTCATATTGAAATATTTCATATTTTATTGCCAATTTATTTGGCAAGTACGCTTGGAATAAATTGTTGGAAAAAGAACATACATGGATAACTAATAGATGATGCATTTTACTCTTCGCTCTCAACCCCTTCCTGAAAGAGATGACAATCATAATGGGTGGAAATGGTGTCTGTGGTGGTTACCAAGATATGTATTAAGCATCGGAGGAAAACACTATAACATTTTTTGGGTGCAATTGCATTATATATTATATTTTGTTTTTCAAAAATTGGAAAAAAAGAAAAGAAGTTAAAATGCATAATACTATAATCTTGTGCAGAATAATGTGCACTGAACGGTTGGCAGTACGTTTCATTTGTATAAGGAAATCTGCAAAACATAGCTGTTCAATAGAAACAATAGTAATTACAGGTTTCTCGAAAACCGAGGTGCATTTTTAGCCTTCCAAAATCATGTTTTTTTCTAGTGCTCAATATAAATTGACATTGGTTTTGTAAGAAATAGATCCAATGCCATGAAAAAGGTTTCCACCATAGACATATTCACTCACCTATCGATGTACATTATTATTTTGTCTCTCCATCTCTGCCTAACCTTCCTTATACTTATGCATGGGGTGGGGGAGGGGGAAGATTGCTAGATTTGGTCAAAATAGGGATCAAATTTATCCCTTTCATCTAAACTGATGTTGCAGGCATTGTGACCCCATTTTGTTAAAAATAAACAAAATACTGAATGTTTCACAGGCTGATTATACCAAAATTTGTGTGCACACCTTGCATGAGCACGGATTGGTGTTTCAAATTTGTTTTCCAAGTTTTAAAACCCTCTAGAGGAAAACTTATCTGTTTTGGGTTTGGCTTTTTTTTTAAAGAGCTTCATATTCACAAAATTAGTTTATGAATGTTTTCATTATTTTTGCAATTCTGGCTCCCAAATCTTGCTTTAAAAGAAATATTTTTCTGTGAACTTTTATTCTCCTTACAAATGTACATAACACACAAACATCCTGACACACCCCTACGAGGATACAGGAACCAACACCCCCCCCCCCCCCCATGAAGGATATATACATCACTGTTGCAGCAGTATATCAACAAGAGAAGGTGGACTGGGATATTCCATTTGAAATCCATAACCCTATGAAAGACATGATCTTGATCTCCCACACTGGCAGTGTGAATTTCAAATGGGGTTACCTGGATGGTTGACTCCATTTTGAAATCTATACCACCTGTGTGGGAGATAGAGGTCATGTCTTCCATAGGGGTGTATGGATTTCAACTGAATAGCCCTTTAATCCTGTACCAGTCAGCTATTAATCAGAACCACCAATCCATCCACAAATCTTTTAAATTCTACCATTCTATCAATCCATCTTTCTCACACAACAAAGCAACCACAACCCATATTTCATCCGATCACATGATATGATTTTTCCCGATGTTTTTGCCTCCACCCATTCTAGCAGACCCTCTTGCGTGTCCAATCACATGATATGATTTTTTTCCGATATGTTTTGCTTCCACCAATTCTAGGAATCCTCCAGTGCGTCCGATCCCATGATATGAATTTTTCCGATATGTTTTGCCTCCACCTATTCTAGAAATCCTCCGATCACATGATATGATTTTTCCGATGTTTTGCCTCCACCCATTCTAGCAAACCCTCTTGCGTGTCCGATCACATGATATGATTTTTCCGATATGTTTTTGACGTTGATGTGTTTTCTCCTCTATTCCACCAATTATCCTATAGTGTGAAGCAAGGATCAGGCTATGGCAAGCAGGGCGGTGGTGGTGGTGGTGGTGGCTCGGGTGGTTATAGGAACTAGGGATAAACTACTGCAGAACAGTCATGTATATGGCCTATATAAGTAAGCATAGCCCCTGTTAATTTAACTACTAACAAATCAATCACAGAAGAGTATCCCCAATATGAAGTTCTTCTCCGATATGCCACCAATGACCACATTCTAAGAGACCATACCCAACAATGAAGTTCTTGATTGCCAATGTCCCATAACCAAATCATTCTAAAACACACAATTTTTTACCCCCCTCCCCCATGCTTGTTTGTAACCAAAAACATGCTATTTTGAAAATATTTGTGTGCACAAATCACTTGTATTTAAAGAAAACCCACCCGCTTGATTGCCCTAAGTGCCTGTGATTACCCAGTATGCCTGAACAAAATGTTTGTCACATTTATTTTGAATAACGGAGACGATCCCTAAAAGTCCCAGTAATTTGAACACTTCAGTGCACTGCACTTTCAAAATGAGGTTATACTCGCCAAAAGTGGATACAAAATTTACGTTCTTGCACTTTCCGCAAGAAAAGAGTTTGTTGATTTTTTTTGTTGCGAATAAATAACCTAATTACCTAATTACTAGGACGAGTTATATCAATAGTGGCTGAGCTCGCTGCATTTTCCACTCCATGTGCTATTTATTCCCCGTGCTCATAAGTCTTGCTACCCTCGATTGGTAACAACTCAAATAAGTGATTAGTAAACACTGCCTAGCTGTAGATTTGCATGTATGAATAGCTGAGAAGTACCAAAGCTAAAAAAATCATGCTTTAAGCTAATTTATGTAAGGGGGAAACTGTAAATGTGGTTATTTTCGCGCTATTTTTGTTTTTCGTGGTGTATTAATTCCGAACATTGCTTGCATTGCTGATGTAATTTCAAGTTATTTATACACTGATTTAACATGACAAATAAACTCTTTCAGGGGGAGGGGGAATGCAAGCTTTTAGAAGAGCATGAAAAAGGCAAAAATAAATGCAGCACGAAAATAACCACTTTTACATTAATTGGAACAGCAACACTTTGCATGTGCATGGATTTTTAACCGCTAAACAAGAAACAGGGAAAATGTTGTTTCTTGAGGTGAAGTTTACAGTTTTAAGTGCACTGGCAAAATATGTTTGTGCCCTGAACCGATTTTTCCATCTCTAAGTAACCAATTACTATCAAAATGGAACAAACCAGGTTTTTGTTTTTTCCAACAAGCCACAAGTCGTTTCCAGATAATGTGTAATTATAACTGAGCCTTCTTATGCATGGGCTTTTGGCAACATGATAAGTGTTAAATTAATGGGATTTCGAAAAGTGTTAATGGGATTTTTACTGACTCTTGTCGGTTTTAATAAAACTCATATCTCGATCAAATACACATAGGGACTTTTGTTTTATATAAAATATTCCGCTTCAAATTGTGTGTATTATATTATTGAAAAGGTTTTAGCAGTTTAAATGCAAATATATAAATAGCAATTAGGAGAGAGCATGTCTTCATTAATCGTTTACACCCGGGAACGTTTTACTATTTATGAAAAATAAACATAGTTTCTTCTTATGCTCTGTGTGTGCTGCATATATTACAATCGACTAGAGACGGCTTTAATGTTGTCAGGTCGTAACTTCGTCACTGGAGGACACTATGTTTATTCATGTTGTTCATTTCCCAATGTTGTTTCTGCTAAGGATTTATAGTACGGTTGACATGTTCCTGCTTGTGCGGACGTGATGTTATATAGCATAGGTTTTCTTTTTTAGAAAATGGGTGCAACATTGCTCGAGGTTTCACAGTTCAAATATGCCATGCAATTTACACGTATAAGCCGTGTTTACTCGATCTCGTGATGATATTTTATTATTTTGAATTGGGATAGATGACACGCTCAACCAGAGCCCCAAAAGAGGTTCATGTTGTTGAGAATGTGCGTGGATAATCCAAGAGGTGGAAATTTGAAACGTTTCTCAAGTGGGGAGTTTGTTTTTGCTAGGGTGGCATCATGTCAACAAGCTTGAACATTGAGTGTGAGGTGATTGGGATTTATAGCAAAGCATGTATTGGCAATGCAATGTTAGGGAATCAATATGTATGTTCTCCAACTGATCCACACAGGTTCAGTGTTATAGTAGGGTGTTTACATTTAGAAGTTTATATTGTGGTTCCTTCAGGAATGAAGTTTAGAAATGAGAATTTTTGAGTTCTGTGACAATCGGCAGACAGTTCAATATACATTGGTGGATGTATTATCATTCCCAAGTTGACATTTGTTTATTCTAACTAGGAAAAACTTAATTAAATATGCTAATTTTGAAGGAAAAAAAGTGTGAAGGTAGGTAATTTGCTTCCCAAAACATTGCATTGCCTTTTAGTTTGAAAAAGTAGAAAACCAACAATTGAAGTTAATGCTAACATAGCTAATTCCATTTTCATGCACATAATTTTGAAATGCCAGCACTGTGGCTTGTCAGTTATTTGTCATCGAATAACGGACAAGCAGGTGCTTAAAGAAGTCTGCATGTAACAGCAGTAATGAGAGAATTGGTTTCATTTGACAGTAACTGGCTTTCATTCATACTGAGCAATTCCAGTTATGATCCAAACACCCCCTATGGAAGATGTGACCTTCATCTTCTACACAGGGGGTGTAGATTTCAAATGGAGTCGCCCATTCAGGTAACCCCATTTGAAATTCACAACCCTTGTTTGGAAGATGATGATTGCGATTTCCTTACGAGGGTGTATGGATTTCAACTGGAATTACCAGTGAAAATTCTATCCAACTTTTAATTGGTATGGGCAGACTTCTTGTAGTTGCTGTAGCATTCTCATTTGAATTGGCTTCAAATACGCATGTCAACTTGCAAAGTACATAGACGATGTATTAAAGCAAAATTCATCCCATCAAAGTAGATGGTTGAGATCGTGATTTCTTAACCTCAGCGCTAACTTCTACTTCATTGTATACCATTTAAGGTGGTACTACACCCTTAGTAAATTTGTGACTATTTTTGCATTTTCTCAAAAATAATAACACACTGGTAACAAAAGTTATGTATCTGATAGGGGCAAGGAATCCCATTACTACACTGGAATTTCAGTGACTCGAGACAAGCGGTACGTTATTTATGATAAGAAAAGAGGTACCGCTAGAATGTACCTCATTTCTTAACATATATAATGAACCACTTGTCTTGAATCACTGAAATTTCATTGAAGTACTTGGGATTTCTTGCCCCTATAATATACATAACTTTTGTTACCAGTGTGTAGTTATTTTTTGAAAAAAATGCAAAATTAGTCACAAAATTTTTTAGGGGATGTAGTACCACCTTAATTGACTGATTTTGAATTTAACCGACATTCATAGAAGTTAGTGATGGCATATAAGAAATTGTAAAAAGAAGCCAACATAATACTGCAGCACAGATGGCATACATTTTTGAAAATTTCAAATGAAAATGCTACCAAATGAATTGAATACTAACCTCAGCTTTGATTTCTTGTCTTGAACACTGCATAATAAAGAAATTCACAATGTTTCTGTTAATATCTTCAGCAATAGTTGCACCAAATTTACATCAAAATCAATTTCTGGGGAAAAAATAGTGATTTTGGGGTTGGGCAAGAATAAAATAAAGTTACATTACATCCAAAACAATTGTGAATATCTAAAATGCAGTGTTGAAGATAAACCACTAATGCCAGCAATAACCACGTTTGACCGCTACCAATTGGTTTTGGGATAACTCACTCCATTGGCTTTTGGGATAACTCGCCATAATATAACTCATCACTACTGACTACTCTAACCTCATCATCTTCATCTTACCATGCTAACACCTTTTTATCCCATCTCCCTGTGGAAGACTAGTGATTTTGTTGTTGTCAAAGCCAGAAAACATAAAATCACTGTCTGCCATCAGGGCGGTGCGGAGCTAACTCCACTTCACAAATGGTTGCCGTGGGAATGCACACACATTACATACCTAACCCTAGCTCTCATGGTTGGCTTTTGGGGACACGCATCTAACCCTTGGTTGCTGCGGGACGCATCTTTAAAATCTTAACTCATGGTGTTGGGTGACACATTCTACTATAGTATGTAGGTAAAATATCATTTAGCTGCTGCTACTACTCAATTGTAAATGGAACACAACCAGAGACTAACACTGGTATGTGCTATATGCTCCTTGAAGGATTTTGCCATAAGTGTGAAGAGCCTTAAACTGGTAACAGGGAGGAAAGATGGAAATTTAGGGCATTTTTTTCTTTTCAAAATAAAGCTGCGTTTTCCATTCTCCGCTGCTGTGATTTTGTAACTCAAAAATAAGTTTTTTGTGGGGGCTTTGATGTTCCCTTCAAAGTTTGTCCAATTTGGCTATTCCAGTTGAAATCCATACACCCCCTGTGGAAGACATGACCTTAATCCTTCCACACAGGGAATGTGAATTTCAAATAGGGTTATTCGAGTGGGTGACTTAATTTGAAATCTACACCTCCTGTGTGCAGGATTTCATGTCTTCAATAGGGAATGTCTGGATTTCAACTGGAATAACCCATTTGCTATTACTGGCCACTACTCTTGGAAGAACATAGTCAAGGCTCTCAAGCATATGGCAGAACCAAGCAAGGAGTACACATTACATTTAATGTTATGGCGACAAAAAAAAAACTTGTTTTACGAGCCCGACCGGCCCAGATTTTGCATTGGCAGTTTTTTTGGACAAAATTTCGATTCAAACTTCAGAACATTTGCAAGTTCTTGGTGATATTTTAGGGTTAAATTTTTTTTTTAATTCAGACTGACCAACCGTACTTAAAGTCTGTCCGCCCGTAAAAAACTTCCTTTTTTTTTGTCGCCTAAATCGTTTTAGTTTTACAGGCTGTATTAAAAAATGATTGCTACCAATCTGATTGGTGGTAGTTTGAAAACCATGCATTTTCCAATTGCAAAATCGGGTCTTTTGATGACCGGAATTAATTTTGAAATTTCCTCAAAATGTATGGATTTCTTTTGCATTTGTATGTGGTAGTGTTGACCCAGATAATATAACTTAATACTTCCCACAATGCATTTCTTCCCTGTACTGATTTGCTATTCAGTGCATCATAGGTCAATTCGCCATATGCATGGTTCCGCCATATGCAGGGAGAGCCTCGAACTGGCAATAGACATGAAAGGAAGTATTAGGTAACTTTACGCAATGTAATATGACTGGTTCAATTCCTATTCATGCTGACAGATCGAGGCTCTACTCGCATATGGCGGAACTGTGCAATGGGTGAATAGTGACAAAAATCTACTCAATTAACAGAGCTCATCCCGATCTTGCAATTGAGGTATTTATTGTCACCATTGACCCATGTTGCAAGTCAGTACAGGGAAGAAATGCATTGTGGGAAGTGTAAGTTATTGTCTCTGGCGTTGCCCTTAATCTGTGGATGAAGAGAATTTGGGAGACTGGTAGGTAGCAATCATTTTGATGCATGCAGCATGTTGATAGAATGTACAAATCATTTGATTTTATATCCTGCAATACCTTTATTGTAATCATAGCTTTTTGATGGGATACTATCATTGTGAAACCAAACATTTGTAAAAAAATAGTATGTCTCAGACCACCAGGAAAAATACCAAATGAAAATACCAAAATACGAATATGGATTTGGCTGTCTGCCGAACTCGTCAATATATAGGTGAAATATTTCATGTGTAAAAAATGCATGCTTATTTGGACTGAGTTTGTATCGGGGAAATAATGAAACAAAAATAATAATTGGAAAACCGCATTCTGATTGGATGGGATTTTAAAATTATATAGCAAGCTTTGAGACCTACTGTTTTCTTGGTTTTAACAGAGAAAGATACTTCATGCTGTATATTTTGAATCTTTTGATAGTAATATAAAGTAAAAAAATATTGTAATAATGTAAGAATTCTTGTTACATATTTTAATGATCGGCTTGTAATAGGTGAGAATTAGTCGGATTTGTTCATGCATTCACCAATGAGGTATCAATTTACGCAGGTGTAAATTCACAAAAGCATGATGCGGTAGTCACACATTACGCAGTTCGCGTAGGTGCTACGCTCAGCTGTTTGTACACCATTCTGTATCAATCCATGATGTTGCGAGTCATGACTATTACGAGCTGAGCATTAGTAGACCGATGTTACTTATTTTTTGTATAAAAAGTGACTGATTAAGAAAATTTCTAGCAGAGTCCTTGTAAAAACTATTAGATATGTTCCAAAAAAGTGCTTTGTATGTTATAAGATATGCTGTTACTACATCCCTTGATAAATTTTGTGACTAATTTTGCATTTTTCTCAAAAAATAATAACACACTGGTAACAAAAGTTATTTATATTATAGGGGCAAGGAATCCAGTTACTTCACTGGAATTTCAGTGAAACAAGACAAGCGGTACGTTATTTATGATAAGAAAAGAGGTACTGTCAGAATGTACATCATTTCTTAACATATATAATGAACCATTTATCTTGAATCACTGAAATTTCAGTGAAATAGTTGGATTCGCTGTACCTATAATATAAATAACTTTTGTTACCAGTGTATTGTTATTTTTTGAGGAAAATGCAAAATTAGTCACAAAATTTATCAGTGGGTGTAGTACCACCTTAATGTGTTAAATCTCAAAATTAAAACTTCACAATTGGCATCCTCATTATAATTGTTATGTTTGTAGAGATAGGCTAAATAAAGATGCTTCCATTGTTCAAAAGCAATATGATTGCAAAATGCAATCCATCGGGTATGTCACTGTCAGGTTGTTAAGCGTTTTGTCAGAAGTGGTCAGATGACAAAGGCTTCACAATTTTTCACGGATGTACCCAGTGTAACTTTCTATCTTGACAAGTTCTGTAAATGCAGTTACTATATAAACTGTTTGGATACTATATTTCTGTATGAAAATGTACTTTTACCAATGTATGTATGTACAGTTGATGGGAAATAGATTTCTTCTGTTGCCAGTTCAGAACAGTTCTATTCATGTCATACATAACAATGTAATTTGATGAAGCAAAGTGAGTCGGATGTTTATAATTATTTAATTTCTTGATATAAATTTTTGTTTAAAATAATAGAAGGGGGGAATTTCTTTTATAATGTATCCTGGAAGTTTTCATAAACCTTGTGACTGACTCAATTTACTTCATTGGATCTCAATGTAAACATCTTCGTACCTTGATCAAATATTTACTGAAAACTGTAATGAATTATGATTTGAAAACTACTTGAGGCTTGTGGATTGTGGAATACATGTGTAAAATGTATTAAGAGCTACCGGTATCAAAAGATTTTTGAACACATGTGGATTTGACCATAATTATTTCATCATGCAAGTGTTGCTGAACAACTAATTTGTTGTAATTTAATGATTTATGTTTTTCCTCTACCAAACTTGGTACTCTTTGAGTGCGAGTTCAAACATTTATAGTGCTATTTTGAATTGATAACCGCAAATGGATATTTCAGCTGAAATTCACCCCTATGGAAGACATAATCTTAATCTCCCACACAGGGGGTGTAGATTTCAAATGGTAACCCTATTTGAAATTCACACTCTGTGTGGAAGATTAATGGCATGTCTTCCATAGGGGTGTATGGATTTCAATTGGAATAGCTCAATGGGCCATTTGCACATTTCCCATAATACAGTGCCAGGACTGAAACTTTGTCTCTGCGGAGTCGTAAGAAACGCCTATAAACGTGCAGGGTTTTGCTCTCATTGCAGTGTATTGTGGGATGTGGACAAAACATCAATTGAATACCGTCTCACCAAATATATATAAATACCCCTTATTAACTCATTATTTCTTGTATTGTTTTCTTTAATTTTCTGCAGTGTTCGGGCACACTCGGGGAAACTGTTTTAAACTCTACCAATCAACTAGACGAGGGGGATGACAATCATCAGTTGTGTTTAGGGGGGGAACATATCTGCAACTATGAACTAGAACCGACTAGAATGATTATATAATACGCTAACCAAATAGTTGGGTTACTACACTTGCAATCTACGCCCCCTGTGTGGAATATTAAGTTAATGTCTTCCACTGGGAGTGTATGGATTTCAACTGGACTAACCCATAGTGATAACAGCACACTTCAAGTGTTCATGGCCTAGCCATATTGTAAGCTCGAGTATATTACCAAGTGTTAGTTTTCTTTTATTACTCAGATATGCGTCGATATGCTGCATTATTTCTATTCCCATAGTTGACTTACGACAATTAGACAATGTTGTAGGGAATACCTAAGCTTTGGATAAATGTGTTGGAATGTTCTTATATCGAACATGCTGTAAGTAGGCAGGGATTAAGGGTAGCTTACTTAACTGCAAGAGCATCAAACTTACTTCAAAAATGAGCTTTCTCTTTTCCATCAGTTTCCTCTGGATTGGGGTTTTACAGTTGAAATCTATACACACTCTATAGAAGACATAACCTTAAACTAATACACAGGGAGTGTGAATATCAAATGGGGTTTCCTGAATGTGCAACTTTGGTTGAAATCTACACCCCCTGTGTAGGAGATTAAGGTCATGTTTTCCATTTGTATATGGATTTCTACAACTGAAATAGCCAATTCAAAATGATTCCATTAAGGATGCCACCTTGGATTGAACAAAGTTTACAATATAGGCGTTCTTGCAATTAGACGACATTCTGTACAAACTAATTCCAGATGTTGAGTGTGTCGCACATAATTTACTGTAGCTAGTTTAACACGTTTGTCAAAGCATTATGAATTTAGGCGAAATGTATTGCGAATTTTATCCACGTAGTGTGGTGTCGAGAATTTGTTGCTCTGTTACAGTATTTCGACAAAATTGTGTAATTTTAATTCGAGGGATCAAAAAAATGTAGCCTAAGTTTGTACTCTACCTACCAATTGTTGTGTATTTGGTGAAATTGTTGCTTGTCTACATGTATTACGTATCGGGATGTTTTTAAGGATAAATTGGGAATGTTGTATTAAGGAGATGCCCAATGATTCTGTATCTGTGCACCCCTACTAACTCGTAGAATTTCCCTCATACAACCTCATCACCAAGGCATGGTTAATTGATTCTTTACACGAATGAACTTAGCACTTTGAATTGGGTACCAACTATCGCACCCCAATAAGCCAAGAGGATTTTGAAGTGCTGTGGAGATGAGAGTATATGGGAAAGCCTGCCATGTATATTATGATCGGCATCAAGAAGATGGGTATGATCTTAATGTTAAAAAACTGTAAAACTTGATCAGTTGATAAGCAGACAGAAAGAGTACCAGCTCGTAACATGTAAATAATACCAGTCTCAAGCTGATCATAGCTTTTATTAAAAACCCACCTTTTTGTTGTGTACTTCCAAAGAGGCTATATACAAACTATGGTAGAAATTTGGAATTTTATTTTGTAATTAATTAACAATGGAAATCCAAGCTTACCAATTGTGATATTTATAATCAAGCAAAATATTAATATTGACCAAGAAAGTCATACCAGGTGTCCACTAGTTACTTGCCTATTTCGATCAATCTTTTCTTTCCAAAAATGTTCAAAACATTTTTTCCCTTTTTATTTTATGAACCTGTAAAGTAGTTTTTACTAGGATAATTTTTTAAAAGTTACATAAGGAAAAGCACTTTAAAAAAGCTACAACAGTGGTGTTGAAATTGTTACAAGTATTTGGTTAGTTAAATTCCCCCTGAATTATGAAGTTTGAATTTGTAAACAGTCTTATACGGACACCAAAGAAGACTGGTAAGGTTGTAAATTGTAATATTTTTCTCATCGGGGGTAAGGGTTGGTTGGAGACCTTGTTATACTGGATATTTTTACATGGATGAAAGAAATAAAAAAAGAAGCTTGCTTTTCAGAAAGATAATTATGTATTGAATCGTCTTTATTTTGAGTCGAGTATTGTTGGTTAATTAAATTAATAATTAATAAAAAAAAATGCATTGGTAATAAAATGCAACATTTAAGGTAACAAGGAATTCCCCAAATTGTACATCAAAATCAACCGGGTCAATGATTTCAGGTATCAGTTCCTATGGAAACCTTTACTTTCTGCTGTCAAGCCAAGATTGTTTAAAATTGAAGATTGGCTTTCAGAAACTTTTACTTGGGTTCCTTTATTGAATTACCGTATTCAATCTAAAACCCACCTACTGAAGAATATTTGAGCGACGACTTTAAGCAGGCCCCTTTCAATGCACAAGTATTTGCTGTCGTAGTGCACGTTGGTAACCATTGGTTACTGCTCCAAGCCTGAGCGCATACACCTGTTCCGAATTCTGATATGTTGTGATCATTTCGATCAGTGGATCCAGTTGACCCATATTCTAACCTGCACTACGACAGCAAATTGCATAAAATGTCCGAATGAAATTTCTGTAACCTTCCAGTTTAGGATTTATACAATGATTTTGCCTGGGGTGCTAATTAGGTCAAATACGTTAATTGTTTATAATGAAAGGAAAATTTTTTTTCCTCCCTAAGACCTGTGAAAGTTGTTGAACAACCTGAACTTGACCGAAATGGAATAGATTGTGATGTGTAATTAAATTTGGAATTCCATTATTAGATCCAGTGATACATACCTTGGAAAGAAGATACAACATATTTCAAGTTTGTTAGGTTTAAATAGGCGCATATTATTTGTTTTTTGTTGCTGCGTGCGTCAATAAAGTCACAACTTACGTTTGTCTAAATTCATACAAGTGTGTGCCTGTAAATCATTACGGAACACACAACTAGCGTAGGTGCTGCGCCCAACTAATTTTTGCCTATTAAGCGAACAAACTTAAGGTGTTTAGTTACGAAAATCTTAAAGACTAGTTATTTTGATTAGAAAAATCTTGAGGCTACATGATTTTGATTAGGACATCTTTAGACTAGGTGTTTTGATTTCAAAAATCTTGAGACTAGTTATTTTGATTTGGAAAATCTTGAGACTAGCTATTTTGATTAACAAAATCTTGAGATTAGTTGTTTTGATTTGGAAAATCTTGAGACTAGGTGTTTTGATAAACAAAATCTTAAGACTAGTTTATTTTGATTTGGAAAACCTTGAGACTAGGTGTTTTGATTAACAAAATCTTGAGACTAGCTATTTTGATTTGGAAAACCTTGAGACTAGGTGTTTTGATAAACAAAATCTTGAGACTACTTATTTTGATTTGGAAAATCTTGAGACTAGCTATTTTTGATTAACAAAATCTTGAGATTAGTTGTTTTGATTTGGAAAATCTTGAGACTAGGTGTTTTGATAAACAAAATCTTAAGACTAGTTTATTTTGATTTGGAAAACCTTGAGACTAGGTGTTTTGATTAACAAAATCTTGAGACTAGCTATTTTGATTTGGAAAACCTTGAGACTAGGTGTTTTGATAAACAAAATCTTGAGACTACTTATTTTGATTTGGAAAATCTTGAGACTAGCTATTTTGATTTGGAAAATCTTAAGACTAGTTATTTTGATTTGGAAAATCTTGAGACTAGGTGTTTTGATTAACAAAATCTTGAGACTAGCTATTTTGATTTGGAAAACCTTGAGACTGTGTTTTGATAAACAAAATCTTGAGATTAGTTGTTTTGATTTGGAAAATCTTGAGACTAGGTGTTTTGATTAACAAAATCTTGAGACTAGCTATTTTGATTTGGAAAACCTTGAGACTGTGTTTTGATAAACAAAATCTTGAGATTAGTTGTTTTGATTTGGAAAATCTTGAGACTAGGTGTTTTGATAAACAAAATCTTGAGACTAGTTTATTTTGATTTGGAAAACCTTGAGACTAGGTGTTTTGATTAACAAAATCTTGAGACTAGCTATTTTGATTTGGAAAACCTTGAGACTAGGTGTTTTGATAAACAAAATCTTGAGACTACTTATTTTGATTTGGAAAATCTTGAGACTAGGTGTTTTGATAAACAAAATCTTGAGACTAGTTATTTTGATTTTGGAAAATCTTGAGACTAGGTGTTTTGATTAACAAAATCTTGAGACTAGCTATTTTGATTTGGAAAACCTTGAGACTAGGTGTTTTGATAAACAAAATCTTGAGACTAGTTATTTTGATAAACAAATCTTGAGACTACTTATTTTGATTTGGAAAATCTTGAGACTAGGTGTTTTGATTTGGAAAATCTTAAGACTAGTTATTTTGATTTGGAAAATCTTGAGACAGGTGTTTTGATTAACAAAATCTTGAGACTACTTATTTTGATTTGGAAAATCTTGAGACTAGCTATTTTGATTTGGAAAATCTTAAGACTAGTTATTTTGATTTGGAAAATCTTGAGACTAACTGTTTTGATTTGGGAAATCTTCAGTCCAGGTGTTTTGATTTGGGAAATCTTGAGACTAGTTATTTTTATTTGGAAAATCTTGAGACTAGCCATTTTGATTAACAAAATCTTGAGATTTAGTTGTTTTGATTTGGAAAATCTTGAGACTAGGTGTTTTGATAAACAAAATCTCGAGACTACATGTAGTTATTTTGATTTGGAAAATCTTGAGACTAGGTGTTTTGATTAACAAAATCTTGAGACTAGCTATTTTGATTTGGAAAATCTTGAGACTAGTTATTTTTATTTGGAAAATCTTGAGACTAGCTATTTTGATTAACAAAATCTTGAGATTAGTTGTTTTGATTTGGAAAATCTTGAGACTAGGTGTTTTGATAAACAAAATCTTGAGACTAGTTATTTTGATTTGGAAAATCTTGAGACTAGGTGTTTTGATTAACAAAATCTTGAGACTAGCTATTTTGATTTGGAAAATCTTGAGACTAGTTATTTTGATTTGGAAAATCTTGAGAGTTAGTGTTTTGATTAGGAAAATCTTGAGACTAGTTATTTTGATTTGGAAAACCTTGAGACTAGTAATAAATTTTAATGTGGAAAATCTTGAGACTAGGTGTTTTGATTAGAAAAATCTTGAGGTGTTTTAATGAAGAAAATCTTGAGAGGGGTGAGGTGTTTTGATTACGAAAATCTTGGTTTTTTATCAGTAAATATTGAAACTTGGTGTTTTGATCAGGTAATCTAAAAATTTCGGATTTTGATGATAGAAAACTCAAGACTTGTTTTGAAGAATTCAGTCAACTTTTCGAAGATGTTACGGGAGTTTTTGTAAAACTTGAATGTGCATTTTTAAATTGCTTGATATTGACATCACTTAGTAACTCTGAATTTGAGGATTTTTTTGGAACTTATTCAAAAATCAATCATGAAATAATTCACTTTGGGCACAAAGGCTAATGAAGACACCACATACACACACAAAGAATTTTGAACACAACATTCAAGTATATTAAATTTTCTTGATTTCTTTATTCTTCTTTGTTTCTTTTCACTTGTGATTCTTCACAATATTGGGCTTTTTCATTTAAAATTCACACTACCCCTGTAGAAGGTTTTGAAAATGTCTTCTGCAGGGAGGAGTATGAATTTCAAATGGAATGAACACATTAGGCAGCTCTTTGAAATTCACCCTCAGTGAGATTCAGGTTGAATCTTTCTCTGAGTGTGTATGAAATTCAAATTGAGCTGCTAATGTGTTCATTCCATCTCAAATTCATACTCCCCATGTGGATGATATTTCCAAAATCTTCCACAGGGGGAGTGTGGATTTTAAATGGAATAGCCCAATTTTATACAGTACCTATCATTATATTGTATTTAGTCCCTGTGATATGAACAGTTACAATGCACAATACTATTTATCTGTTCCAGCTTCCATGACACCTCTTGTCTCTTTTGAACAGGTATTGGCGGGGTTTGATGAGACAGTGCCCAGTTCAATTAAGAGCAAATCAAGGCTGTATACACTGGCAAAGTTACGTAATTAATCGGATTAATTACCATAGCAATAGGTAAAAACAATTTGAACATATCGCTGCACTACAAGCAGGTTACACTCATCACCTGTGTATGTCTGCAATTGAATACAATACTGGTCTTTTCAAAGATACTAATCTTACAGCGAAGTATATTCAAAAATTGTTTTCACCTATTGCTATGGTAGTTAATCCGATTATTACGTAACTTCGCCAGCGTATACACCGTAGAAGTGAGTCAAGTGATGTCATAATCGGATTAACTACCATAGCAATGGATGAATACAATTGAATACCTGAGTGGAAGAAGGGCCCAACTCCATCAAAACTGTTTTTGAGATATTAAGAAAAAACTTAATATTTGGAAAAGTTTTATAGACAGAACGTTTTCATCTTCAGGGGACCTTTAATACATGAACATACAATAGTACATACATTCCAAATTATATTTGATGTTTCCATGGCAGCGGTACAGGTCTTAATACGAGTTGGAGTTGGGCCCTTCTTCCACTAATATACTGCAAGTGCCAGTTCTGTGTTATAAATAGCTACAGAAATTAGGTAATCACCATTAATTGCACAAGTAGAACTCATGTAATATGTTAGCAAGAAAATTTATTGCAGTGGAAAGCAGATTTCATGGATGAACAAAATTCCTCTTTAACCCTATATTTGTGGAAGAAGGGCCCAACTCCATGGAGTTGGGCCTTTCTTCCATGAAAACTCATGATTAAGTGTATGTGAAAGACTATTTAGAGAGTGGATTTTGGCTCATCTTTCACACACAAGGAAGATCAGTCTGCTGGCAATTAAATGCTGGGTCTAACTCATTTTTGTAAAAAATTGGAGTTGGGCCCTTCTTCCACTCAGGTATTCAATTATTTAATGTACTGCGCTGCACTACAGACAGGTTGCACTCATCACCTGTGTATGCCTGCAATCATAGATTGAATACAATACCGCTCTTTTCAATGATACTAATCTGACAGGTGTGAGTGATTAGCATTTCTTTGACATCTATGGTTCAATGCATCAGTACCGTGTGAACGTTGTAATGCAGGGCGATATAGTCAGAATTTATTCATCCATTAGGCTGAGTTCACATAGAAGTATACGGTATATGGTATTAAGCTATATGAATACGCTCATTCGATCAGGCTGAGTTCATATAGGAGTATACTATGTGAACTCAGCCTGATCGAATGAGCGTATTTCATATAGCGAGTATGTCAGTTTACCCATTTTCTTCGTCTTATCAAATGCTTGTAACTTTACTTCTTGAGGTCACATTGCATTCAATGAGGTGTCATAATGTGCAGAATTAGATAGTGCATCTATTAAAAATGAATTTGCCCACATATGGTTTAGGTTTTTAAAATTTGGACGGTATACGCTGCACTAAAATCGAACACCCGCGATTCCCACTATACTATACTATACGCAGGTATACAGCCTTTTCGAATAGCTCTTATGTGACCCGGTACTATGAAATTACCTTGCTCGATTTAATCTATACGCGTGCACCTGCAAAACGTGCATCGTATACCCGAATAGTATACTTCTATGCGATAGTAGCCTTATGTGACCCGGTACTATGAAATTGCCTTGCTCGATTGAACTATATACGCGTGCACCTGTAAAACGTGCACCGTATACCCGAATAGTATACTTCTATGTGAACGCAGCCTTATGGTAGTTAATCCGAATAACTACGTCACTTCTATGGCATATTGATTGGAGATTTATTTGCTCTGTTGAATTCACACACACATACCTCCTCTGACAGTGAATGGAATTTTATCCTTTGAAAAAGGGTTCCCAGGGTTTCACAGGTTCCCAGGGAAGACACAGGTCAAATTGTATATAAAACTTTTTGAAAATGTATGTTAGCTTTAGTGAATGCCAGGGGCGGATCCAGGAATTTTCAATAGAGGGGGCGCCGAGCCACCGCCGCCGTGGTTCGGCGCCCACACAAAGTCAGGCGCCGATCTGCAAAAATAGGCGCCGATCTGCAAAAAATAGAGGGGGCGCGCGCCGGATGCGCCCCCCTCTAAATCCACCCCTGAATGCTGACACGAACATGTCCTTTCCTGAAATAAAATGATAGATATTTAAGTGAAAAAGTGTCATCTTATACTGAATAGACTTTAAATTCCGCGGAGTGTATCCATACACATGGCATTTTGTCAGCATGCTTGTGATTCAAGCATGCGTAAAGGCACTGACGTCACTACCAAACTCGAGGTGAAGCGAAGTACAGGTACACAGTGGCAGCACCAGTAATTTCTGGGGGGAAGTGCATTTGGGGTCAAAATCAACAAATTTTGTGCAAAATTGCCAATTCAATTCAGAGCAAATCAAGAGCACACCTTCAACAGTTCGAATACATGTACAGCATATACTTTATGAATACAGATCACAGGAGGTATCAAAAGCCTCATCATTAATTGTACCTTTTATGTAATGATCACAAATTTACATTCCATACTACTGCTTTTTGCCACAGAGGCAAAACAGTTTGCATCACATGTTTTTGCAATGTCATCATCATGGATTGAATACTGTGGAAGCTACAATAGACAGGCTGTCTTTGCTAAAAACAAATCAGCTGTGAGCAAAGAACAAATCAACTGCTCAGTGCCAAAAGTGGGTAAGTGCAACCAAAAGTTGCAAAGACTGAGTCTGAGTCTCTCCATGGTGCTGTAGAGGGAAGAATGACTCTACAGCACCATGGAGAGACTGCCATGTGTAGCTGCCATGTATAGATGAGTACAATATACTGTGTGTAATTTGCCAAATGTTCACAGGGCAGCTATTGCAGTTACACACTTCTGGCACTGAGCAGTAGAAATATGGAATGTTTAGAAATATCAAATTATTGACCATTCCTAAAATTGGCACCTTAATTCCTACCGTAGATGGGATGAATATTGACATCGCATCGATATCATGTGTTATATAGGGTAGCGAAAGTGAGGTCAAGAAGGGTATCACACGATAATTTTGTTCTTTCAGTAACACATAATACTCTTCTTTACCGCACTTTCATTTTTTTATAGTATGTAATATCAATGTTCACCCCATCAACGGTGGGGTATGGTTTTCCTGGTATTTCAAATGGAATGGTAGGAATGGTCTATAAAAGATGATGCTTCTCTGACAAAGTTTGATATACAAGTTTGATACCTTATTTTTAAATTTTATAAATTAAATTTTATATCTGAAATCTGGATGCCTGTAGAAATCCAGAGGTTTTGGTATCAAATATATAAGACACATTCTTTTTTGCTGCATGATTAGCCTCAGCATCTTTTCATTTTATAGGGCGAGTTAAAAATGATCTTTACCCAACATTTACACCAACTGTTCTGTCGAATTCTACAATCTAGTATTACATATTTTCAATTCAATTGCATGTTAAAGGGGTATTTCGTGATCCACAGACTCCTCCCCCCCCCCCACTCTTCTCAAAGTACCACTGGAAATCTCTGGCTACATAATCTTCATGTACAAAACAATTCTTTCAGATTAAATCGTTTAGCAATAATATTGTCAAATTTGTATTACGTTCTGGTTAACAGAATGAAATTATAATACAGTGGCCTATGGAGTAGTGTAATCCACATAATCATGCATAACTCACAAACGCAAAATCGGAATCAACTGAAATATTTGGGATAAGCTTATTTGATGGATATCTACTGGAAAATGTCATAAAAAGAGGATGCTAACATCACAAAATTCTCCTTTAATTTCAATATAATACAGTTATTGGCAAGTTGCTTGGTTGGGTAGCGCGGTTAATTACAAATTTATAAGTTTGCACAGATAGCATTTAATTATAAATTCTTCTGCTTGGGCAATTTATTGCATAATTCCTACAAGATGACGGGATTGGTTATAGCTTATTTCCTTAGATTTGTGTCTAAGACAAGATTTCACATTGTTAATTCGGGCAGCTTATTCATCAATGGACTTGGTGATCAGATATATCATCTGATATATATCGAGTCTCCGAGTATTTCTACTTTATAGAACTGGGGCCCGAGCACTGATGAAGACCTCAGCATCGCTGGATGCAGATGATTTGGAACTTTTACTGTGTTTAAGGATTATGTCCGGCACAGCATTATATTTCAAGGCCATTTTGCGACATGTCTCCAAATCAGTGGAAGAAACTCTACTTAGAATCTACTAATCATAACTTTTCATGCCAACGAAGCCACCTCTAATTAATCATCTGAGTTGTATCTTCTGCATCTTCCATGTCCTCCCGTATTTTGTCTATAGTCTACTGTTCACACAAGGGCCAGTTCTGTAGAGCTGTCTTATTCAGTAGAAAAGCGCAAAACGTAGTCTACCATTCACACAATGGCGGCCGGGCTCTGTCGATGACAAGTTCAGTAAAAAGCTGCCACCAAGTTGGGAAGTTGGTTGGTTGTGTAGCGTGGTTAGTTACACATTTAACACATCCAAACTTCATACATTTTGTATTTTTACATCTACTGTGTTATTAGTAGTTTTCTAGTGTCAATACAAAAGATACATCGCTATCTAGAAGCGGAGTGAGATATGATAAAAATATCTGATGCAAGGTATTAGCTATTTACCTGATTTCCAACA
The DNA here is from genome assembly GCF_039555335.1 of Amphiura filiformis. Classification (NCBI taxonomy): domain Eukaryota; kingdom Metazoa; phylum Echinodermata; class Ophiuroidea; order Amphilepidida; family Amphiuridae; genus Amphiura; species Amphiura filiformis. Next base: position 48,624,432 of record NC_092635.1, read on the forward strand.
TCACATTATTCCAGTTGGGTAAAAATAATTTTAACTCGCCCTCTATTTTATCTACAATAGACATTTCAAACATACAATATTGCAAGACATACTATTTGATCAATTCAAAAATCTTGATTTCAAATTATAATGAGGGTGACAAATTATGATGTCACAATTTTGATGAGTCTCCAATTTCAATTGCACCTATAGCATTCAGTTCTGTTATTTCAGTTTCAGTATAGCCAGCTTCCTTCAACACCTCTACCGAATCTTGACCTATACCAGGTTGAGCTGTGGACGATGGTAGCGCAGGTGTCCTGGTTAGCCGGGGTGCAGGACCTGGTTCTATTACGCCCCTCTCTGTCTCCAGGAAATACTGACGCTCCTTGTTGTGAGGGTGATCCGGTGCCTCCCAGAGCGTCAGGACTGGTGTGACGCAGGCATCTTTGCCGTCAAAGATTTCCGTCCATTCGGCGCGAGTCTTGGTCGCAAATAATTGAGTGAATTTTTCTCTCATAACTGGCCACTCATCTCTGCTCATTTGTGAGGGGAAATCTGCATCATCTGCTAGTCCTAGCCCTGTATAAACAAATTTGTAACTGTGTGAAAATTTACAATTAACTTTCTCCATGCTGGTGTCAACTCCAGACAACAAATTTTTTATTTAAATTTACAAATTTCAGAATGGTAAATTTGTTGCTAAAGGAAAATACAAACATAAGTAATCATCAAAATTGAGGCAAGCCATCAAGTGAAGAAGGTTGGTGGTCGGAATGGGATTGTTCTCGGTTTGTGTCCTGCACCCTATTCTCAGTTTGTCAAGCTGCCATTTTAGAATTTCAACTTATAGTTGAAATTTGGGTCCAAAATTGACCAACTGCACCAAAAATAGTTGAAAGTAGGGTCAAAATCAAGCTAGTTTTGTGATTTTTTGTTCAAAAATAAGCATTTGTCAACCATATTTGGTGCATATTTCTAAAATTGTGGTAAAAATTAAAAGAAAATAAAAAAATGAATTCCTGGATATTTATATCTAGATTTTAAAAATTAATTTAAAAACAGAACAGTACTAAAGAATTTTTTGTTAAATCGGCCGCAAAATGTACCTTTCAAAAACTGTTGAACCAGGTCATCATCTTACCTTGAATCAGTTCTTGGTAAAACTGTGGTTCTAATGCACCAACTGCCATGTATTTACCATCAGATGTTTCGTACGTATCGTAGAATGGAGCGGCCCCATCCAGCAGATTGGTACCTCGTGGTTGAGAGAGCAAACCGACATCTTTGGTTGCCCACAGAAAGGAACCTACATACGCTGATCCTTCAAGCTGTTGATGACATGAAATTACATAATGATGTCAAAACAGATGTTTTCATTTTTTTTTATCAAAAAGATCCAATTGATTTCTTACAACACAGAGCATTGCATAAATGATGTCTGTACAAAGGGGTATAATACCTCTATGCCTGCCAAAAGAAACCGTTTGAAAACTTTTCCCCCTAGTTGCTGTAGAAGTGACGTAAGGCTACCATAGCAATGGTTGAATACAATTTTTGACTATCGCCCCGCACTACAATGTTCACACAGTACCTATGCATTGAACCATATCATGCTGATAGCGGTATTGTATTCAATCTTTGATTGCAGACATGCACAGGTGATGAGTGCAACCTGTTGTAGTGCAGGGCGATAAAGTCAAAAATTGTATTCATCTATTGCTATGGTAGTTAATCCGATTATGACGTCACTTCTATAGTGAATACACAGGGCATTGTTTTCAAGCTTCTATGGGATGCATAAAATGAGAATTTTGCCAGCAGAAACACCTCTGCATCATGCGATGTATGTAGGACACATAGAAGGGGCAGTCAAAAAGTTCATAGAACAAGGTATGCTACTTTGTCGCACAGTAATGAATTTGGTCTCATTTGAAAGCTTGTTCCTTCACAAAATTACTGCTAAAATACCTGATTTTTGTATCACTGTATATGGGCAGGAATTCACAGGTTCACAGGTACTACCAGAAGTGAACACAGGATCATCATGGAATTTTGTCCCAACGGAGGTGAAAACTTAAGTGAAATTTAACAATGTACAGTTGCTGTCAATTGTGACACAGCAACTTAATGGCCCTTTGAGTTTAAAAAAGGATGGAATGAGCATCCTTGAAGATCATCCAAGGTCCAAAAGACTTGCTGATGTCACTACTAATGATATATGTGCTGGTACAGTGGCATTGATAATGAATTAAGATGGGGTCCCAGAATCTCCATGCACAAAATTGACACTCAGTTGACGTAATCAGATCCACACCTTCTGTACACTTAGAATGAGGACTGAGACAAGTTTCATCTATATTTTGCTAAAGATGATAAGAATTATGAGTCCATTCAGTGGAAGCACCTGGATCTCCCACCCCTAAGATGATCATCACCCGGTCACCATAGTGCAAGCACTTCATTGCTGTTTTCTGAGATTCAGGGAGAGTCTTGATGACAGATCATTTGCTAAAGGAAAGTACAAACATAAATATTAGAGTCACGCGGTAGCCGTGACCAGCAAGTTTTAAAAAAAAAGACTGATAAAGAAGACTAATAACAGATGCTCCGAGACTATATTTACACCTAACATTAAAACACTTGACTTCTATTGTTCGATGTTATTTTTTCGCTGGGTACAAAATGTGGCTAAAACCATGCTAAATGTTATTTACAGTCCCAGGTGTAATAACTTGACAACTCATTAATTCAAAAAGGGCCACCAATCCTACAGTCAATCATTGTTCGTAATTTCACGCGGTATTTCATAGCGAAAATTAGTGGCAAATCATACTGATCCAGAATTTTTAGACACTGCTACAGGTCTACCTGGTTATCACCTTCACACTACTTTTTCAGATTCACTTCCAATTATACCCTAGCAATTTCTGAAATATCGTACATACAAATTCCGAACCCCATTCGCCAAAAAATCAAGTTTTTCACAATTCTTTTGTTCTTTTCGGACGACACATCAATTCATATAATAAATATTGTACATCGACACGCTATTTCACAGCCGAGTCCCGTGGTCTAATGGTAAAGGCATTGGACTCCTATTCCGGGGACTGGAGTTAGAAATCCGATGACCAACATATTTTTTTTTACAATCTTTTATTAAACAATTAATTTTCGTTCATCAAGGATAACATAATTTTAAACATCTGGTGCTATTGTGATATATATTTTTTTATCAAAGCAAGATGTTTTATTCTCAGGGAAATTGTTTGTTATATGAAGAACCTATTAAAAAAAACACCATACAACATCATCAATGATAGAGACCAGTTCTATGTATCCATGTACTGTAGCCGTTAGCGAACAAATAATAAAACAAATCTGAATAACACAAGAAACTACATCAGGATAACAATTACATCAGGGAAATTAAAACCACAAACCGCGAAAGACCGCCAACAACCGCCGCTCATTAGGGATGTCAAACTAGATTGCCCCACATGGTTACAAAGAACCACAAACCGCGAATTTTGAATATCCACCTAAATTGTCCCGCGGGGCTACAAAGAAGTATGGTTATCCAACAAGCTTAAGCTATAAATTACCCCCCCCCCCTAGAGACTGCAGGGCTTGAAGAATGAGGGAAATTAAAAACCACAAATCGCGAAAGACCGCCAACATCCGCCGCTCAATAGGGATGTCAAACTAGATTGCCCCCCAGGGCTACAAAGAACCACAAACCGCGAAATATGGATATCCAACCAGTTTAAAAGACAAATTAGCTACCGATAGAGGCCAGGGCCTGAACAAGTAGAGAAATTAAAACCACAAACCGCGAAAAGAACGCCAAAATCCGCCGCTCACTAGGGATATTCAACTAGATTGACCAAGAGGGCTACAAAGAACCACAAACCGCGAAATTTGGATATCCAACAAATTAAAACCACAAACTACGAAAGACAACCAACAACCGCCACTCAATAGAGACCTCCAGCTATATTGCCCCGCAGGGCTTCAAAAACCACACACTATGAAGTATAGTTATCCAACAAGCTTAAACTATAAATTAACCCCGATAGAGGTAGGGCATAAAGAATGAGGGAAATCAAAAGCACAAACCGCGAAAGACCGCCAACAACCGCCGCTTAATAGGAAATCCAATCGAAATTTGGATATCCAACTAGATTGCCCCGCAGGGCTACAAAGAACCACACACCGCGAAGTATAGTTATCCAACAAGCTTAAACTATAAATTAACCCCGATAGAGGGTAGGGCATGAAGAATGAGAGAAATTAAAACTACAAACCGCGAAAGACCGCCAACAACCGACGCTTAATAGGAAATCCAACTAGATTGCCCAGAGGGCTACAAAGAACTATCAACGCTTGAAATTTGGATATCCAATTTGGATATCCAACTAGCCCGCAGGGCTACAGAGAACCACACACCGCGAAGTATAGTTATCCAACGAGCTTATACTATTAATTAACCCCCGACAGAGGGTAGGGCATGAAGAATGAGGGAAATTAAAACTACAAACCGCGAAAGACCGCCAACAACCGCCGCTTAATAGGCTTAATGGCTTGTTGGATAACTATACTTTCGCCTTATCCGCAGGGCTACAAAGAACTATCAACCGCGAAAATTCACCATAGTGCAAGCACTTCATTGCTGTTTTCTGAGATTCAGGGAGAGTCTTGATGACAGATCATTTGCTAAAGGAAAGTACAAACATAAATATTAGAGTCACGCGGTAGCCGTGACCAGCAAGTTTTAAAAAAAAAAGACTGATAAAGAAGACTAATAACAGATGCTCCCGCGAGACTATATTTACACCTAACATTAAAACACTTGACTTCTATTGTTCGATGTTATTTTTCGCTGGGTACAAAATGTGGCTAAAACCATGCTAAATGTTATTTACAGTCCCAGGTGTAATAACTTGACAACTCATTAATTCAAAAAGGGCCACCAATCCTACAGTCAATCATTGTTCGTAATTTCACGCGGTATTTCATAGCGAAAATTAGTGGCAAATCATACTGATCCAGAATTTTTAGACACTGCTACAGGTCTACCTGGTTATCACCTTCACACTACTTTTTCAGATTCACTTCCAATTATACCCTAGCAATTTCTGAAATACCGTATATACAAATTCCGAACCCCATTCGCCCCAAAATCAAGTTTTTCACAATTCTTTTGTTCTTTTCGGACGACACATCAATTCATATAATAAATATTGTACATCGACACGCTATTTCACAGCCGAGTCCCGTGGTCTAATGGTAAAGGCATTGGACTCCTATTCCGGGACTGGAGTTAGAAATCCGATGACCAACATATTTTTTTTTTACAATCTTTTATTAAACAATTAATTTTCGTTCATCAAGGATAACATAATTTTAAACATCTGGTGCTATTGTGATATATATTTTTTTTTATCAAAGCAAGATGTTTTATTCTCAGGGAAATTGTTTGTTATATGAAGAACCTATTAAAAAAAACACCATACAACATCATCAATGATAGAGACCAGTTCTATGTATCCATGTACTGTAGCCAAGTTAGCGAACAAATAATAAAACAAATCTGAATAACACAAGAAACTACATCAGGATAACAATTACATCAGGAAATTAAAACCACAAACCGCGAAAGACCGCCAACAACCGCCGCTCATTAGGGATGTCAAACTAGATTGCCCCACATGGTTACAAAGAACCACAAACCGCTAATTTTGAATATCCACCTAAATTGCCCCGGGGCTACAAAGAAGTATGGTTATCCAACAAGCTTAAGCTATAAATTACCCCCCCCCCCCCTAGAGACTGCAGGGCTTGAAGAATGAGGGAAATTAAAACCACAAATCGCGAAAGACCGCCAACAACCGCCGCTTAATAGGGATGTCAAACTAGATTGCCCCGCAGGGCTACAAAGAACCACAAACCGCGAAATATGGATATCCAACCAGTTTAAAAGACAAATTAGCCACCGATAGAGGCCAGGGCCTGAACAAGTAGAGAAATTAAAACCACAAACCGCGAAAGAACGCCAAAATCCGCCGCTCACTAGGGATATTCAACTAGATTGACCCGCAGGGCTACAAAGAACCACAAACCGCGAAATTTGGATATCCAACAAATTAAAACCACAAACTGCGAAAGACAACCAACAACCGCCGCTCAATAGAGACATCCAGCTAGATTGCCCGCAGGGCTTCAAAAACCACACACCGCGAAGTATAGTTATCCAACAAGCTTAAACTATAAATTAACCCCCGATAGAGGGTAGGGCATAAAGAATGAGGGAAATCAAAAGCACAAACCGCGAAAGACCGCCAACAACCGCCGCTTAATAGGGAAATCCAATCGAAATTTGGATATCCAACTAGATTGCCCCGCAGGGCTACAAAGAACCACACACCGCGAAGTATAGTTATCCAACAAGCTTAAACTATAAATTAACCCACGATAGATGGTAGGGCATAAAGAATAAGGGAAATCGAATCCACAAACGGCAAAACACCGCCAACAACCGGCGCTTAATAGGAAATCCAACTAGATTGCCCATTGAAGGGCTACAAAGAACTATCAACGCGAAATTTGGATATCCAATTTGGATATCCAACTAGCCCGCAGGGCTACAAAGAACCACACACCGCGAAGTATAGTTATCCAACGAGCTTAAACTATAAATTAACCCCGATAGAGGGTAGGGCATGAAGAATGAGGGAAATTAAAACTACAAACCGCGAAAGACCGCCAACAACCGCCGCTTAATAGGCTTAATGGCTTGTTGGATAACTATACTTCGCCTTATCCGCAGGGCTACAAAGAACTATCAACCGCGAAAATTCACCATAGTGCAAGCACTTCATTGCTGTTTTCTGAGATTCAGGGAGAGTCTTGATGACAGATCATTTGCTAAAGGAAAGTACAAACATAAATATTAGAGTCACGCGGTAGCCGTGACCAGCAAGTTTTAAAAAAAAAGACTGATAAAGAAGACTAATAACAGATGCTCCTTGAGACTATATTTACACCTAACATTAAAACACTTGACTTCTATTGTTCGATGTTATTTTTTCGCTGGGTACAAAATGTGGCTAAAACCATGCTAAATGTTATTTACAGTCCCAGGTGTAATAACTTGACAACTCATTAATTCAAAAAGGGCCACCAATCCTACAGTCAATCATTGTTCATAATTTCACGCGGTATTTCATAGCGAAAATTAGTGGCAAATCATACTGATCCAGAATTTTTAGACACTGCTACAGGTCTACCTGGTTATCACCTTCACACTACTTTTTCAGATTCACTTCCAATTATACCCTAGCAATTTCTGAAATATCGTACATACAAATTCCGAACCCCATTCGCCAAAAAATCAAGTTTTTCACAATTCTTTTGTTCTTTTCGGACGACACATCAATTCATATAATAAATATTGTACATCGACACGCTATTTCACAGCCGAGTCCCGTGGTCTAATGGTAAAGGCATTGGACTCCTATTCCGGGGACTGGAGTTAGAAATCCGATGACCAACATATTTTTTTTTTACAATCTTTTATTAAACAATTAATTTTCGTTCATCAAGGACAGGGGCGGATCCAGGAATTTTCAATAGAGGGGCGCCGAGCCACCACCGCCGCTACTATGGCTTGGCGCCCACAAAAGTCAGGCGCTGCTCTGCAAAAATACACAGAGTCAGGCGCCGATCTGCAAAAAATAGAGGGGGCGCGCGCCGGGTGCGCCCCCCTCTAAATCCGCCACTGAAGGATAACATAATTTTAAACATCTGGTGCTATTGTGATATATATTTTTTTTTATCAAAGCAAGATGTTTTATTCTCAGGGAAATTGTTTGTTATATGAAGAACCTATTAAAAAAAACACCATACAACATCATCAATGATAGAGACCAGTTCTATGTATCCATGTACTGTAGCCGTTAGCGAACAAATAATAAAACAAATCTGAATAACACAAGAAACTACATCAGGATAACAATTACATCAGGGAAATTAAAACCACAAACCGCGAAAGACCGCCAACAACCGCCGCTCAATAGGGATGTCAAACTAGATTGCCCCACATGGTTACAAAGAACCACAAACCGCGAATTTTGAATATCCACCTAAATTGTCCCGCGGGGCTACAAAGAAGTATGGTTATCCAACAAGCTTAAGCTATAAATTACCCCCCTAGAGACTGCAGGGCTTGAAGAATGAGGGAAATTAAAAACCACAAATCGCGAAAGACCGCCAACAACCGCCGCTTAATAGGGATGTCAAACTAGATTGCCCCGCAGGGCTACAAAGAACCACAAACCGCGAAATATGGATATCCAACCAGTTTAAAAGACAAATTAGCCACCGATAGAGGCCAGGGCCTGAACAAGTAGAGAAATTAAAACCACAAACCGCGAAAGAACGCCAAAATCCGCCGCTCACTAGGGATATTCAACTAGATTGACCCGCAGGGCTACAAAGAACCACAACCCGCGAAATTTGGATATCCAACAAATTAAAACCACAAACTGCGAAAGACAACCAACAACCACCGCTCAATAGAGACATCCAGCTAGATTGCCCAAGCAGGGCTTCAAAAACCACACACCGCCAAGTATAGTTATCCAACAAGCTTAAACTATAAATTAACCCCGATAGAGGGTAGGGCATAAAGAATGAGGGAAATCAAAAGCACAAACCGCGAAAGACCGCCAACAACCGCCGCTTAATAGGGAAATCCAATCGAAATTTGGATATCCAACTAGATTGCCCATAGATTACAAAGAACCACACACCATGAAGTATAGTTATCCAACAAGCTTAAACTATAAATTAACCCCGATAGAGGGTAGGGCATGAAGAATGAGAGAAATTAAAACTACAAACCGCGAAAGACCGCCAACAACCGACGCTTAACAGGAAAATCCCACTAGAAATTTGGATATCCAACTAGATTGCCCCGCAGGGCTACAAAGAACCACACACCGCGAAGTATAGTTATCCAACGAGCTTAAACTATAAATTAACAACCCGTAGAGGGTAGGGCATGAAGAATGAGGGAAATTAAAACTACAAACCGCGAAAGACCGCCAACAACCGCCGCTTAATAGGCTTAATGGCTTGTTGGATAACTATACTTCGCCTTATCCGCAGGGCTACAAAGAACTATCAACCGCGAAATTTGGATATCCAACTAGGGCAGGGCTACAAAAACCACAATCATTAAAACATAATTATCTTGCTAAGTCGTGGCACTTAGACGCTTCCGTAGTACAAGCCTTGCTACATAGTTTAAATTTGAAGTAAATCGGACTGACTCTGTGTCTCGCTTACGTCGTCAACATTGGGTATGTGTTGTTCATAATTATTTACATTTTCTTAGTTGCCTTGAATAATTAAAGTATATTAAAATGTATATGTATCCCTATTAACATTACAGTCACGCAGTAGCTATGACCAGCAAGTTTTAAAAATAAACGGCTGATAAAGTTTTATTAAATTATTTACTGTAATAAATCAAGGATAACATAATTTCAAACATCTATTTTTCGTTTTATGGAGTACTTCGTAACCCGATGACTTTTCAAGCTTAGAGCTGTTTGGCTACATTCATAAAAAAAAAGAAAATCCACCAAAAAAGCGTTGACAACGTAAAAAAGCAGCAAGTTTAAAAGCCCCCACCTCGGCTCACTTTTTGAAACTTGGTCCCATTTTGAATATCAACAGCAAATCGGTGTTTTTAACGTTTAAACAATAGCATCATTGCCATTAACATGCATGCCTACTTGTTATTCGTTTAATTCAATCATTGGTCATGAACATAATAATTATTATAAAACAAAACATATATAGGATATTGGCCAAGAACAACATAATAACCTTTCTGATCGTTCCAGAATGCTAACAACTTAATATCGCATCGGCACATTTAAGATACATAACACTTCTGGAAATGTTTTAAGTTGATAATTATGACAAAGATTAAATCAGTATCTTTTACAAATGGGACCAAGTTTCAAAAAGTGAGCCGAGGTGGGGGCTTTTTAAACTTGCTGCTTTCTTTACGTTGTCAACGTTTTTTGGTGGATTCATCATACAAATGTGATATCAAAATTGAGGCAAGCCATCAAGTGAAGAAGGTTAGTGGTCAGAATGGGATTGTTCTCGGATTGTGTCCTGCACCCTATTCTCAGTTTGTTAAGCTGCCATTCACGACAGATGGGTCAGATAACTAAAGCAACCATATTGTGGTCCAGGCATGACCTCCAGTCAGTGAAACCTATCTTAGAATTTCAAGTCCTACCTTCATAATATCAGGTTTGCTGATTTTCAATGCTGGTGAGCCTTCACTGAAGAGAGGTTTATGGGGCAATCAGAAGACTTCCAGTGTGGCAGTGATGCGTTGAGGCAGCTGTTTTGTTGGTGCATCTATGCAGCGTCTTTAAGCTTGTGCGTGTCTACACCAGTGCTTTTAGCGAACTCTAGCGATTTCAGGCTGCGCCCAATAAAATGCACACTGACATCACTGCTACATTAGGGTGAAAATGGTTAAGGTCTGTGTCATATAATCAGCTCTATTATATAGTAATAAAACAATTTACTGCAAAATTCATACTCACCATATTTGCATCGATGACCTGACCTTTGCCTGATCTTGTTCGCTCCAGTAATGCAGCAACAATGCCAAAGGCACAGGTGAGTCCACCACCAGCAAAGTCCGCTAATAGATTATGTGGTGCATGAGGCTTCTCTCCTGGTCTCCCCAACATGCCAAGCACACCTAGAGAAAAATAAAAATGGATGCATTGCAGCATAGTCATTTATTTTGACACCTATTTTGAAACAATATGTTAAGTTGTAATTTTAAAAAAATTGACCCTGCTACTGAATTTGATTCAAAACTGTTCTCTTCAAACATTCCCTTGACCACCTCATGTACATGTAACACTTTAACATCTGATTGCCCCCCCAGACAAACGAGAACCTAGACCAATAACTTTGACTCGCGTAGTGAAGCCGACACTGCTTAGCAAACGAATTTGACAAGGACGCATACCGGACGCAAACAAGCAGACATGTTCGCGTCTATGGAACATGTTGCATTTGACGCGGCGATAACGGCGCAGTAATCACGCATAAGCGAGCGCGTCAAACATGTATGCGAATATCTCCGCACCTAGTAACCCCGTCAATCCGTCAATATCACCTTGGATACGGGGCTTCACCTCCCGCTGTGGTAAAGGATGGGCAGTAATAGGTCTAGGTGGTATGTCTATGATTGCCCCCACCCCCTCGGGCTCATACCTTAATGTTAAAATATACGATTGGCTACTGACAACTTGTAAAACAAAATGATGACATAAGTATCACATCTTACATCTTTGGGTGATGATTAGCGTAAACTTACAAATTTTGTTGGCACTAACTATTGCTAATATCAACAGCAGGGGGCACTCAAATTCATGGTATACACAGAGATATGCAAAACATACCCTTAACAGGATTTGCCCTTTTGAGCAAAAAAACAACAAGAAACCTCACCCTTTAACAGGAATTTATTAAAGTTTCACAACAAATTTTACCACCTACACAAAATTGTACCTGAAATTTACCCCTAAGCAGGATTTTATCTGAAAGGTAGGCCTACAACCTTTACAGGATTTTGAAAATACACCCCTTATTATTTCTTATCATTTTCTAATATTTATAATGTTTATGTGATGGTCCTGATGCAAATCAGGGAACACAAACTTTAAAAACACACCATAGGTACACTAAAATGACCCCTAAACACACAGGAAGTTTAATAACAACCCTTTTTCTAGAAAACAGGTGTTTTTGACCCACTAAATGCAATTCACATTCATTCTCTGAAGAGGACCCTTTTCACATTTTTCTGGTCATGCATGTGTACACTATGAAACTTTAGTGGCACCCTGGGAGATAAATATATTTTATTTCAGTGATATGTTGTGCCTCTACATGTATAACCAGCGGATCCATCACATAAAATTAATAAATGTTGACAAATTAAGACAATTGGGGTTTAAGATAAATGCAGTGTTGGCGGAAGCATTAAAATTGATGGGGATTGGGGACAAGCATGTTTTATTCCCGTTTTACTGGGACTTTTTTGTGAGCATGAAGCCCCAAATGAAGGTGCGATTTGCTATTTGATGTGCCAGTGAGCATGAAGCACAAACTTTTTAAACCTATTTGGGCCCAAAACACTGTTAAAAAGGAAGATGCATCTAGGAGAATTATTGCTTTAATTTTTTCTTCTATTCAGTGCTGGTGCCACAGTAAGAACTCTTTCCCCCCTCCCTGGTGCCCACCAGTTAAACCCCAAAATTACAAAAAATTTGTTGATTTTCTCCCTCCCACCCCAAAAAAAAAAATTAACTTCCCCCCATGCCCCCCCCCCCCCGAAAAAAATTCCTGGCTCCGCCACATCTCCCCTTGTAAAAGATTAGGGGGGAACATGGAAAGGCATACAGTGTATGCAATAAACCCGCAATAAACCAATCGGAACGGTATAACAAATGGCAGCCCTGTTGGAGGACAGTTCTAAGATAACTTAAGATGACAGAGGGACATGTCTCTAGATCGATTCCACAACCATTCATACGTATCACCTGTTTTATTGCATTATCATGCGAATTGCCTCGGTGGTACCTTATGGAGGACAGAATTTTTGATTTAAATGAGGATGACTCTGTCATGAGTGACGTAGTATTGAATACACTCTATAGTTTTCTGGTGCACCTTACCTGATGTAGCTATGTAATTGATATCATGTCCAGCCATATTCATGTATTTCCCAGACTGACCAAATCCTGTCAGTCTTGCAATAACTAGACGTGGGTTGTCTTCTAGTAAGAGTTTAGGACCAAGGCCCATCTTTTCCAAAACACCTGAAATAATGAAGCCCAAACAACTGAATTAATTCAATAATTACTTGTTATCTAAACAAAATATGCTGGTTATCATGGTTATAAAGTAAATTTTGTAATTCCAAGGTCTGTGATGAGAGTCAAGTGTACACAAGCATGAACGCCAAAGTGATATTAAACAATCATGCTGATTGGCTGAGCAACTGTCATGACAACAAGGCAGTTGACCCATTGGTCATCAGCATGTAGAAGGGGAGAAGACCTTGGCTATTTTACATGATCACCAATCACCAGCACATAGCCGGACCACAGAAGTATTAGAAAAGTTACTGTAATATTGTATATTATCTAATTTCTAAACTCAATATACTGGTGGATTTCAATGCAAGTTATTGTAACAAGCTAATCTACAAGGAGAGGAACATGACTACATAGTGTGCATCTCAAGTTGAGAGTAACGGCAAGTTGGATTTCACAGAGGCAGATTCGAATTGTGCAAGCTAAAGTAATCCCGCCTGGTGTATAAACACGCTATCCGTAAGCTGGCAACGTAACCACCTATTTATTATGCACCAACTCGAATCTGCCACTGCCAAATCCACCATGGCATTACTCTATAAATTTGTGATGAAGCACACTATAGACTCCCCAACACAAACAACTGAATGGGCAACTCCATTTGAAATTTACACCCCCTGTGTGGGAGATTAAGGTCATGTCTTCACAAGAGGTGTATGGATTTCAACTGGAACAGCCCACTGGTTACTTACCTGGACGAAATGGTTCAATAAGAACATCTGCTTGCTTGCACAACTTTCTCAGTACAGAAATCCCTTCTTGCTTCTTCAAATTGACAGCCACTGACATCTTGCCTCTTGCAAGTCTATCCATAGACGCTGCCTGCCTTACACGGTCAATACGCACTACATTAGCACCAAAGTCTGCTAGGATGAGACCTGCGTGAGGTACTGGGGCTAACCCAGCTAACTCAATCACTTGTATCCCTTTCAATGCCATTTTGTCACATTAGGAATTTATTACACCTGTAATACAAAATAACAGTAAAGAAATCTTGAAATAACCACAATTTAGAATATAAAAGATAGGATATTGTTTTTTTACTATCCTTTTCCTGTTATAGACAGTAGGCAGGTTCATGATACTGGCACATCCAGTATGCCGGTCAAGCAATATTTTATTCTCATTCTTGTTAATTGGTCTAATAGGGATTCAATTGTGCCCTAGCTCCCAAACAGTGATGAACAACAGTTCATACATACTCGCTATATAACGGCGCGCGTGATTGGTCGAGAGCCGGGCATAAACAGCGTTTATGCCCGGTGGCCCGGATGTGAGATCGCCGGGTAGGGAAAATGACGGAAAATCATGTTTTTTAATGATCTTACTTGTAATTTTTTGTTATTATTTTGATGAAATAAGAATCACAAAATGTTCTAGTATGTATGAACGGGGTTCATTCATATATATTCATGACTAAACGGTTGTTTATGCCCTCGGGCCGCAACCGTTTAGTCATGAAAATATATGAATGAACAACTAATGAAACTACAATTCTGGCACTTCCCTTTCAACTAGGGATTCAATTGTCAGGCCAGAGAAGCACTGAATCTACCATTTCATCTGGTGTGCCACAGGGCAACATTCTTGGGCCCCTAAATTAATGATCTGCCTGACTGTGTCTCCTCTTCAACCATCAGACTCTTTGCTGACAACAGTGTTGTTTATCGGTGCATCTCTAAATACAGATGACTATCTGCTAGCCTTCAGCAAGATCTAGATGCCCTTCAGGAATGGGAGCATTAAGTGGCTAATGAGTTTCAATGCCTCCAAGTGTCAGGTAAGTACTACAAATCACCAACAAGTGTAGACCAATTCCAGCCAATAAAACCATCCATGGCCAGAATCTTGAAGTTGTCAACTCTGCCAAGTACCTTATAGTCAGTCTTGATTCTCGATACCCACATTGATACCATCACACAAAAAGTCAACAGCACTGCAGAGCCGCCTCCTCCAGAAACCTGAGTCACGTACGGCAGTCACAAGGTCAAAGAAGCTGTGTATATACTACCTTTATCCGTCAAACAGTCGAATATATGCTGCTGCATCATGGGACTCCCACACACAGAGAAATACAAGCAAACTGGAGCAAGTCCAACGTAGCCCCGGGAATGTAGCTCAGCTCGGTATGTCATGGATGATTGTACAGCAAGTACAGTAGTGTCTCTGCCATGCTGAAACATCTTAGCAATACTTCACTCCAAGAATGCCGCCGCAATAGGAGGCTGCACATGTTGCATAAAATCAGATAACCCCTGGAACCACTATACATGTCTCAGCTGGCATCATCCACCAGAGGCCACATCTCAAGTCTAGATTCTTTATTCCAAGCACCCACTCTTCAACGTATGCCAGCTCGAATGCCTTCGCAACGTTCTTCCCTCGCACCATCCGGGAGCGGAATCGTCTGCCAGTAGACCCTGTTGCAATCCGCATGTCATCCTTAACTGCTTCAAGACTGCTGAGGGATGTCCATTTTACTTGCACATGTTTATGTTTGCACCTGCTTTTCAACTTTCCTGTTGTCTTACGTGACGCATGCCCACACTTTGCACGTTTATTCTCAACCAAATGAGAGCTGCACACATACACAGTATTGGAAGGAAGGATAGATCAAATTACATTTAGATATTTTGCCTACAGCAACTTCACTTGTGAATGCAGTTATCAATTTTTCATGCATCAAGAACTCCTGTGGCAGTGTATACTCCCATTAACTAGAGACCTGATGATATTATAACATTGGGTATTATTTGCGAATTGTCTATTGTTGCACATGTTGCATTTCATCGAGAAATCTATCTACGTGTGGATAGAAGATCAAGTGTGGAATTATAACTGCTTCACTCAGTCATGCAAGCGCGCCAATTTTTAAACATATTAAAACAATTCTTTAATGTTACCGAAATTTATTTAGATGACTTATCTGTATCTTCAGAGCAAAGTCTGCTATTAATTATTAAGGGCTTAACGTTAACCATGCTAACAATTCACAAACGTGTCATTTCAGCCACTTGTTTGGGCGCTATATAAGCGTTGTGATCGACGTTGTTTACTTGCGAATTTCCATTGCTGCACGTTGTCATGCTTCACTTATTCTGACGCGTTTTAACATAGCTCCACGTTCTATCCTCATATTCATTGTCGTTTATCAGTGACCTGGATTTGAGGATAGACTTTTCAATCAATGCAACGTTGCACATTTCCATTGGTATATTTTATCATTCCACTGCACTGGATTATATAATACAATTAATAATTTACATGATTTAGTCATATCTATCATAAAATTGATTGGCAATATACAGTTCTGGTTCTGGTACAATACTGCTAAACACTCCTTCAATTAAAATTACTCTTAAATTGCATAAAACAATACAAACATGTACCAATGTACTTACACACACTTCTTGTTTACAAAATGACAACTCCCCCAGGATAAAAAAAATGATGTGTAAATTATTATCATCTTTAGGGATCACATGTCCAATCCAGCTTGGCTGTGGGCTAGGTTTGAACTTTGCAGTCTGATATTGCGATTAATCAGCTGATTTATTTACAGCCTGTAGTCCGTTTGAGCTGCCGATAATTTTGGAGCAAAATTCTGCTACCTTGGCTGGGTCTACTAATTTGATGTTTGGGTATTTATTGATCTGTAAGTTATGTTTTGTAGTGTCCGTAGAAGTTGAAGATAAGTTCTTTGAATCTTCGACAGTAGTAAGTTTTGTCCAGTCGATGACTTATTTCCTAGTTTCTTGAAATCTGTACAGTACAATGTAGTAAGCTTATTCAATTCATTGACTAGTTATGAAATGATTACAAAGTGTTAAAGCCATGATAATGTGTGATTTGCTCCACAACAACGCCCTTCTACTTTTTGCACCATTGTAATGGCCATTGGTGTACATAAATGCTCTGTGAAAGACTAAGCCTGAAATGCTAACATTTAATAAAACCGCGGGTATGATATCCCCAGTTTTATTCTGAGCTCACAGTACCGATCGATCAAGTGCTCAATAAAAATCAATCACCTACAGCAAGTTGGTGTGATGTATCTCCGAGATATTTTTGCCAGCAGCGACTTCAGATACGTGTGTATTAGCTCAAGATACTCTAGCTAAAATACAGGTTTACATATTTACTATCTTACATTATCTTGCTGTACCGGTATTTCAGCTAGAGCGCCAGCCGCCAGACAACAAGCTTCCGGGTTTTTTTTGAGAACAATACTGTTACGTAAGACGAAGAAGAAACCCGCCCCGGAGCCCGTCCTACTCATTATTTCATTGTACTTATTGCAATTTGCCTCCACACATTACGTAATCAACACAAAGCTTTTGTGAGGACTATAGTGAGTGGATAACAAATTGACAGCGGAGGATACGAATGACACGCCGATTTTTAGTTGTCAATCATGAATTGCCGCAACGTTTTAGTATTTTACTGCAGGGCATTCCGCAAGCACCATGACAAATAATGCCGTATTTTTCCAAAGATCATCTCATATGAAGTAAGCTGAATTCGATCTGTACTTTTGTAACATTCCGATCGCTTTTGATCACCTATTATCGGGCAATATGCTTGAAAACACATGAGTTCATGTTGTGTAAACATAATTAGCATGGACACAAATGAAATTACGTTGCAATACAATGCAATTTGAATTGGCAGCAGATCTATAGAAATAAGGCTGTCCGCTTTTAGGTAGAATTAGACAACAACTGGTGTGTATGTTGAATCACTGAATCAGTGACGTACCATATAAACTGTATCATCTGTATGCATATTGCTATTCGTAGTACGTCTTGTTTGTACATCCCATCAGCCATGTCAGCTTCGTGTAGCTTGCCAATCATGCCAATATTCATGCTAAACTTCTCAGTGCTAAATAATACAATCAGCGAGATAATACATGCACACGCATTGTAGGTGTTGTACATCAACTTGACACATAAACTGTGTGTATATTGCTATTCTTCTTATTCTTCTTATACGTCTTGTTTGAATCCCATCAGCTGCGTGAAGCTCCCAATAATCATGATAATAATAATCGGCGAGCTAAATACACGCATTGTAGGCGTTCAGAGGATGTTTAAAGACATTCCCACAACCCAATAGGGTTTCTGACCTTGTATGTCTGGCTTTTGTACACATGTGGTACAGTTGATCATGCCTTGCATTGGAATTGTGTGCAAATATCTGGTGTTTTCATCCTATTATTTAACATTCAAAACATCGAGACTTAGGAATAAAATTAATGCAGTGGGACAATATGAATGTTTCCTGTAAGAAAATCAAATATCAGTCCTAAGTCTCAACTATTAGCTCGTTGGCTGCAGTTTTAAAATTACCATAAATGTGTGTGTGGCAATGGGGACTTTGCCTTTAAAATTAGGTTATATTGATCAAATTTCCCAATCATAGTGCATTGTAGGAATGCCTTTAAGCCTCCTCTGGTAGGCGCTGGAATGAAATACCAATTTTCTTCATTTTACTTCATTTGTTTGGCTCGTTTAAAAGGGGACAATGCGATCTGTAGCTATCAGTGAAACTAACATTTAAATAGGAATCTATTTTTTATGCAAATCACACAAATTCACACATTATTGCTTTAAAAGCCATAGGCCTATATTGTAACATTTCAATAAAAAGTATTTCTTTTACTGTCAGATCATATGTCCCTTTTTTCGGTCATATGCTACAACACAGGCCTTTGATGTGTGTAGATCAATCGATCAATCAATCTATCTTTATTTCATTAACAAAAACAATACATTAACAGCAGTATACACATTTGTGTGAGGAAATGCGCAGAAGGCCTAAACAAACACCCCCTTAACATAATGGCCTAAGTTTCATAATTTATCGGATAAAAACAATTACATACATACAAACACCCCACCCCGACACACCCACCCTCTTACATACATTCATAAAGAACTAAGCAGGAAAGATTTGATGGATAAAGAACATGCAGAACATAAGTGTAAGTCAGAATACCATGTACATACATGTACTGCACTGTGTTATGAACATTGGTACGTGTTCCACTAATATTGCCATCGTAATATTAAATACATTGGTGCTTGTACTTTATTCAAAATCATTGATTTTGACAAAACTACTAAAGTCTTGATTTTTGCAGGGTACATTGTATGCTACTATTGCTAATTTAATAAAGCACAAAAGTGACTCTTTTTGATATGACACATCAAATTTGTTTCCTGCTTCTGATCGCAGCACTGGAACACACTGGAAACTCCAAATGTCTTAAATTGGAAAAATCGTCCTTCTTTTAATACCCTGGTTGAATGGGGAATTAGGTGTGGCTGACAATAGAACACACTCAAAAGAAGGACCAAAACAAGCTCAAATTAAGACCAAAATAAGCTCAAAGTTGGATGAATGCACTTGAATGTTGGATCATTCAATACAGTCACAATAGGAAGAAGTACTTCACTCAAGAGGGCACTCAAGTGAAGTGGATTCAGTAAATTTGGCTTGAATTGGTCTTACTTTGAGCTAGTTTTTGAGTGGTTCAGCTTATTTTGGTCTTACTTTTGAGTGTTTTGGTCCAACTTTTGAGTGTTTTTTATTGTCAGCCAATGCTAATTCCCCATTCAAGCTGGAAGATTAAAAGAAGGACGATTTTTCCAATTTAAGACACTGTGTGTTAGCAGTGACAATCTTCATGAATGGTCTAACACAGCACTCATCGGCAAGAAGGATGACACATGGGGCAAGATGTTATAGGAGGAAACTAAATTTTTCCTATTGGTTTTTTTTTCAGAAATATTGGCAATAAGTGTGTTTGGGAGACCAAAAAAGGGAGAAAAGTTGAGAAACCACATTCTCCCTTAAATCTTTGTAAGCTTTGAGACACTATTTTTGTTGACTCTATCATATTGTACGACAGCTTCAATGATGACTTCAACAGCTGACAAAATTAAATTTATGCTTTTATGAAATTGACCTGAATGGAGGTTGTCAATCGGTCCATGAGTGACCAAACGGTTCCTGGTAAGCCGTATACTTCTATTACAGTATTTGGGTGATTCTCTGAAAAGGGGAACTTTTAAGTCCCGCGACTTTCGGCGCTCATAAAAGTTTTAAAAGCGGAGTTTGTTTTTCTTTTTTGGCTTAGTCATGGACTTTTGTATGTATAAAAATAGTTAAGAACATCCAAGTGGGGAAAAATTAATTTCTTGGAGTCAAAAATTCTTCAATATCTGATGACCCCCTGAAAACCCCATGTCCCGATGTCACGCACCTAATTTTAGTGATTTTGTAGTATTTTTTGCGAGCAAGTGTGGGAAGTGAAAATTACCACTGACTGGGGTAAATATCATGTCTAAGAAGGTTTAAATGCTTAAAACCACTTCTAAAGTCAATTTTATGGAATAATTCAAATATTTGTGTTGCTGTCCCTTGGTTTTGCATCATTGCCGTCACATTGGCATCAAAACGGCTGGAGGTGAAGACCAAATATCAGAGGTCAATAATTTGACCCTGTACGCTGCCTTTTACAGACGACGAAAAACATCAACCCGGAATAGGTGCACATTGCCACTCTTTTCCTGCCAATTTTGAGGGTATCTTCAAGTATACACGCTTGCGTACCTTTATTCAACATCATCTCCAAACGTTTCTGATCAATTTGATA
Source organism: Amphiura filiformis (assembly GCF_039555335.1). Classification (NCBI taxonomy): domain Eukaryota; kingdom Metazoa; phylum Echinodermata; class Ophiuroidea; order Amphilepidida; family Amphiuridae; genus Amphiura; species Amphiura filiformis. Next base: position 48,645,063 of record NC_092635.1, read on the forward strand.
TAAGTCTTATTGTTGATTTTTCCGGAAAATAATGATGGTTGAATATGTCCCACAAGCTGTTGTGGTGATATGTACCACGTGGGTAAGCTTAACTCTGCTATTAATCGTAAGCAATGTCTGAACCATCATCTCCGCTACATCAGTTGGCATCACAATTTGCCGTGGCGGAGATGATTCTCTATAGGAATTCGTGTAGAAATATCATCTCCGTCACATCACCATCATCTCCATCACATCACCGGATCTTGAGATACAGCGAATGTCCAGTTTAGTTTACCAGAAAATGCTTACCAATTCTAAACCTTCTCATCTGTATGAATTTCAATTTCAAGTAGTGTGAAACATTACTGAAATCAAATGTCTGTGACGGAGATGATTCTCTATAGGAATAGAAATATCATCTCCGTCACATCACTATCATCTCCATCACAGCATTGTCATCTCCATCACAATTGTTGTTGACCTTTATTTGACCTTTGACCGAGACAACATGGAATTTACTATTTGGAAATGTAATTGATATTGTATGTGTTTACTATGTGAATAGAAATTTATTTAGTTATTTCAAGCAAAATTATGAATATACTTAAGTTTGTATAAAAAAATACTAACAGACATGACATTTTCCGTACAGCCTGCCTCCCATTGTCCCAACTAAATGACGAAAGTACAAAATCATATTTTTTTTGAATGAAAAAAGCAAACATGAATCAAGCAACTTACAAGTTATACATAAAACTCATAATTAAGAGTTTTAACAATTTTGTTGTCCTTTTTTCCTTTTTGGCCTAAATGTGACGGAGATGATGCTCACCTGGCACAACCTGCAGATTACGCCCTCTATAATATAGAGGTCGCCCCTAAAGATTGCGCCAAATATTGTTTTCATGCACTAGAGACTTACATCCTTACAGATATGTAAAGGAAACATTTTTATAATCATTTTCAAATTCATATTTGCCTATCTTCCAATAGTACACCTTTTCAGAGAAATACCCATATGCAGTCTAAATGTTCTCTGTTGACAAGGGGCAGTCTTCATTGAACAGCTCTTCCTCAGAGCGAACAAACCTTTAATTTAGCAGATAGGCGAGGTCTGCTTGTTTTCTGTTGACAAGGGCAGTCTTCAGTGAACGGCTCTTTTCAGAGCCACCAAAACTTACAAAATCAGCAGATAGGCGAGATCTGCTTGTTTCTGTTGACAAGGGCAGTCTTCAGCAAACGGCTCTTTTCAGAGCCACCAAAACTTACAAATTCAGCAGATAGGCGAGATCTGCTTGTTTCTGTAGACAAGGGCAGTCTTCAGCAAACGGCTCTTTTCAGAGCCACCAAAACCTTTATATTAGCAGATAGGCGAGATCTGCTAGTTCTCTGTAGACAAGGGGCAGTCTTCATTGAACGGCTCTTTTCAAAGCCACCAAAACTTACAAAATCAGCAGATAGGCGAGATCTGCTAGTTTCTGTTGACAAGGGGCAGTCTTCAGCAAACGGCTCTTTTCAGAGTCATCAGTAGACAAGGGGCGGTCTACATGTCTCATTCTTAGGTACTTTGTCCTGAAGAAGTCAGAGCTACTCCTGACGAAAGCTTGACAGTTCTAAACTTGTCCGACGGCGAACCCGCTAAAACCCACTAATTGGAGGTTGTTACATTGTAATCCAAGATGCATCTATAAGATCCTGAGTTGTAACATTTGTATTCCATCTTCCTCTTTTCCAGATTTCATGCAAGCATCATGAATATCATTATAGGTCAGCAGAATTGTGGACCAACGTGCATACCTAGAGTCAGCCTGGAAGAAGCGTCGCAGTTGTTCACCAAATTGTACGATCGCAAAGTTGATAAAATCAAAACACTTGTTGGGTATGTGACCCAGAACTTCTACATTAAAACATCATCAAGCGGAGATACTAAAACAGCCAAGGAGTATGTCTTTAAGATATGCCCATTCCAATATCAGAACATGAAAGGACTAACTGATGTTTCTATCAAGACTATATTGTACTTAAATGATTGTGGCATAGTTTGTCCTGCTCCTTTGAAAACGATTAAGGGCAAATATGTAACAACGGAAGAAGTGAATTGTTGTCGGGCGTCGCCATCATCAACTTCCAAGAAAGAAGAGGAATGCATAACTCAAAGTAAGGGTTTGATTCTTGCTTGGTTTGGTTTTTAAATAATTTCATATCACCTGTTTCTTCATAATTAAAAATGTTTTTGAAGTTGTTGGGGTTTTTTTTTTTTTTGGGGGGCGACACATCATGTTATTTTTACCAAGGTAAATGAGTAACATTTGCATATGAAATGGATTTTCAGCAAATAGTGTAGAGAAAATCTATGAATGTTACAAACAATCATTGGAACAGAATGGATACAAAAAGAAAAGAATGACTCATTCACAGGTTCATAAAGAACCTTACTAGTAAATGGAAAAACAAAAAAAAAGAACCTTACTAGTACCATCATCAACTTCTGCATCACAATTTTTGATCATTATATGAGTTTGACAGACTGCCAAATCCAGATTTGTCCTTTAGTTAAATTTATGTTACACTTGAATTATTTTGAATTAGTAAACAAGGGTTCAGCACTTTATTTCCAGAGGGCATCATATCAATTTTTTAACAGTGTGATCAGTGCGATAAATAAGCACAAAGAGGGCGGCATACAAGATTAGCTTACGGTACAGCATGGCACAGTGGATACTGATCACCATTAAAAAAAATTATGTCTTCCAGTGCTAAAGTGCTGATCCACTGTTCACTAATTCAAAATAATTCATGAATTAAACATTAACTTAACCAAAAGGCTAATCCATATTGGGGATCTTCCACAGGGGGAATGTTGATTTCAAATAGAATAGCCCATTATACCAGTTTGTGTATATTTTCTCTGTACAGGTGCCTGCTTGGTCTACACACTCACCTATCTACCAGGGAACACATTGGAAGCTGCATGCCCTAAATCTGTCCCATTACCATGGTTTAAAGATCTTGGCCAATATTTGGCTAGAATTGACAAAGCTCTGATGGTAAGTCAAAATACAAATATCAAGGGCCTGGGTTTGGTTTGATATAAAATTGATCGATTGAGCCCATATTTATTGAGTCGAGCTATGAGTTTTAAAATATTGGACGAGACGTGAGTCGAGTCCAATATTTTAAAACTCATAGCGAGACCAATAAATATTGGGCGTAAGAATCAATTTTATCATTATTATGTTTTGGATCCAATATTTTCACACACTTGGATCCATCAAAACATAATAATGACTTTAATAGGGGTGTGCTGCTAAAAATTGTGGATCTATCCATATATACCAATTTTCGGTAGATCCTTCATGTAATTATTTCATGTAAGCTAATCCTAACCCTAACCCCCCAATCCTAACCCTAAACTAACCTTAACCCTAACCCTAATTTCGTGTAAAATTACATGAAGGAATAACCCAATTTTCCAAGAATTTTGGACCCGTCGCTTACAAAAACATTCGACCAAACTTAATGCAAATTGCCAAAGTTTTTCCAATTTTCCCACCAGTTTTGGCAAATTTGGAACATTTTGGCCACATTTAGGCACAATTGGGTTATTTTTCGGGGAGAATTTGAAAAAATGAGCCAAACATAAACATTATTTATTGACTTTGATATCAGACTGTACCTTTGTCTTTCAAAACAAATGTTGAATCCTTGATTAGGCACCTTGGTCTGAGGCGGACATTTTAAAAATGAATTTAGAAGAGCAGCAACGACATCACTTGCATTACATTCCACTTCCAGATGTTAAATCTACATCATATGCAAAATTTGAGGAAATTCGCGAGTCCGTTTTATTTTAGGGCCATTTGTCTATAACTGGTCTTTACATGTAGCCCTATGGAGAGAGTGCCCATTGAGGGCGCTATAACCCCATTTTAGGAACAAAAATGTGATTTAAAAAAAACGGACTTGTGCGAATTTTCTAAAATTTTCAGAGTATGTAGTATGAACATGTAGAAATATAATCAAGTAGTGGCCCTACCTGCTCTTCTCCGAAAAAATAAAAAGTCCTTTACCTCAATGATAATGAAACCTACAATCCCGGAAAAAATGTGTTCGAACACCCACTGTAATTCCCATGTTCTTCTTAGCATAGTGCGCACGCTATATGAGTCACTTGAAAATAAGAATTATAATAGTGTTGTCTCAATGTTCATCTTAAGCATGCCCCCTCCCCTTTCCCCACCAAACATTGTTGGGAGGAGATATGGTGAAGATGAACATTTTAGGCATGCCAACATTGTACGGGGGTAGAAGGGGGATCATTTCCAATAAGGCCTTAAAAGTGTTCGAACAAATATTTCTAAGATTGTCTGAGGAATTCCTAAATCAGTGTTTGCTACTTCACATTTGGGTTCACAACTTTAGATTCAGTTGAGCGATTGAAATGAAACTTACACATGTTAGTTTATATATACTAGGGAACATAGGGAATAAAAATTTTTACATTACATTCATAAATATTTCAGGGATCGGTCACTTTAAACATATATTTTCATCAAATTTTGACTAAGTTAAGTCGAATAAGACGTAGAATACCTTATACATAGCCCCAAACATTTTAGAACATAGCAATTTGGATAGTTAAAAAGTTGACAATCTTTTTGGAAAATCATTCACCATCTTTAATATTTGCTATAACACTAAGGGCACCGTCAAGCAAACATCACACAGATGTGGGATGCAAATTTATCAATGTTATTTGCAGTAGATAGCAAAATAATACAACGACATCTACCAGCCTATGTCCATTGCTTTGCCAAACTTCTCCTTCCAAACCAGTAATTTCCGACCCCACGAAAGTATACCTCAAAGAATTCAAGCAAAGACAAAGAAACAGAATTCATTAAAGACCCCCCCCCCCAAAATGAAAGAAACAAAGAAAGGAAACCAAAAACAAACAAAAACGCAAAGACAATACTAAAAAGAAATAAAAGAAGATAAAACGAATAATTAAACTAAAAAGAAAACCATGAATTAAAAAAGAAGGAAGAATAAAAAGCAATAAACAGTGCACATGTCAGTTGCTGGTCAATATGTTTCAAGTTCAAGACCAATAGCACATTAAAAGACACACATGCTCAATGTACACATATATAAATCAATTTTAACTGACATATTCAATGATTGGTATGCAAGTTCAGGATTATTTCATGATTGTCATTATATTTGATTGGAATAAAAGAAAATATAAACGCTTCAAAAATGCTGTTTCCGATTAAATAAACACCGATCATTATGAGCATGATAGATAATGACCTTTATTATTAGGCCTGTATGCAATCTCACATGGGCAAAGTTCATTAAAACATGATTTACGTTGTCTCTTCTGTGGGAATAACTATGTACACTGAAAGTGTGAAACCCTATTCATGGTAAAGGTAAATCGTTGCTCATCTCCCCATTGAAAACACATAGTATGCACGGTTGACCACAAAACATAAAGAATAATAGGATTTACTTTTCTATTATATGGTAAATCGATGGATATGCGTGCTTGTCTATGTGTGTAAATCATTACGTTTTACCATTTGACCATCCTAACCATGGTGTATTTAAAATGTTTAATGAACACAATTTCACACACTAGGCTGATTTCTTTAAATGTTGGTCAAGTAATGTTTTTATTATAAACTTATTTTAAAACAACAAATGTGTGTATCCGGTGCGTATCTCTCCCTTCCTATCACTCTCTCCCTCTCGTTCTCGATGCCCCCCTCCCGATTTGTCATACCGTGGTATTGTGTGGCATTTAAATAAATAACATTGAATTTACGAGTAATGTTTATTTTTAGCTGATAAAAATTTTTAATCCCTCCTCTTAATTTATTATACCATAATGTACATATGCGCAATTAACATAGCACATTAACCATTAAGGCCTAATATTTGTGTGTACAAAACGCTATATTAAATCTATGGTAACTGACCGCTATCCAAATATTCATTGATTTCCTCCATATTTTGTGAGATGATAGCAAGTCATGTTTCTGACATGTGTGCCAAATTGCATTAAGATCGATGGCGTTACTGCAGAGTTATTGTCCAAAAACTAAAATCAGATGATTTTGCTAAGCAATTTTGTAGACAATCCCGGAAAAAATGTGTTCGAACACCCACTGTAATTCCCATGTTCTTCTTAGCATAGTGCGCACGCTATATGAGTCACTTGAAAATAAGAATTATAATAGTGTTGTCTCAATGTTCATCTTAAGCATGCCCCCTCCCCTTTCCCCACCAAACATTGTTGGGAGGAGATATGGTGAAGATGAACATATTAGGCATGCCAACATTGTACGGGGGTAGAAGGGGGATCATTTCCAATAAGGCCTTAAAAGTGTTCGAACAAATATTTCTAAGATTGTAGGTGTAGGTCCAAAAAAAAATTGTTGTGTTGCCCTCAATCGCCCGACCCTAAATCCTGAAAAATCAGGGTCGGTATTTTTCTTTTCTTTTAATGATGATTTTTACAGATTTGTTCAAAAAATCAATGTTTTTCACTTAAAATTAACATTTTATTGAAAGACTAGTCTTTAATTGATGTCTAACAGGTATTCAGAAGTCAAAATTGACAAATTTCCCTAATTGAAGAAGCATTATTTAATATTTGAGGGATTTTTAAAAAATGAAGGTTTGAAAAAAAAAAAAAAATCCGACCGTCCGACCGAACTTTCCCATTTTCCCACTTGAGGGCAACACAACAATATTTTTTTTTTGCCTTATGTAATGACATTAGCATAAACACAATAGCATATGGACACTGCCTGATTTATGGTGAAAAAAATGGGGAAAATAACGAACCAAATTGTTACATAATTCCAAATATCTTGAGAATAAAAGCATGGAATCTAATGTGGTTTTGCAGTTTGGTAGTGTTGATGCTATACTCTTTTTAGACCTATACCATTTTTACTAGGGATAAGAGATCATGTTGATTATCTCCAATTTTGAGTAGGCTTTATCACCCATTGTTCTTTACATAATTTCTTCCTTTGTTTTAAAAAAAAAAAAGGTTATTTATTTAACCAAAGTAGCACACCATAGAGAGGCTCTGAATTGAAAAAGAACTTTGAATTTCAAAAGGTTTGTTTAATTTTAACATGAGACTAATTAGTATAGCAATTCACTCACACGGTTATTATTTAGCAACATTGTATTTAGTCATATTTATAGCACTTTTTTGGCTAAATTTTCCTTTTTTTTCATACATTTTTGGTACTTTTAAGTTTTAATCATGCATACCATACAAGCATACTCATATTTATATTTTTATGTCCAGACTGTGATCTTTCATTCCATACCAATAATCACATTTGTTTTTGTTTCATTTTGGAGATAATTTTGATTCTTGTTTCTACCTTCTGTTCTTGTCTCTCATGATTTTCACACCATTTTTGTTTGTCATTAAGGCCTATTTTTTGATGGATTTCAAAGACGGTCCCTTACCTCATCTGTTAATGGATACATTTCTTCTCTCACAATTATCAAGTGAATATACTCAGATTACCTCATACCAAAAACAGGACTTGCAAACTGTTTCAATTTGGTACTTTACTTCCGCTTCTTTTTATTACATGTTCCATAACTGCAATTCAAATTTCCCGCCAATGATGACTGTTGTCAGTGTACACATAGAAATAACTGTATGCAAATGAGATTACGTAATGCAAAGTACTCTAATGATAACTGTTGTGTGTTTTGAAAGACAAAGGTACAAACTTGTAGTTATCACAAGTAACAGTTATCAAAGTCATGATTGAGCGGAGATAAATATTACCGTAACCACTTCGGTATAAGCCCACCCCCCTAGATGGCAGATTTCACTTCAAAATGGGGATGGGCTTATACCCGGGGAGGGGCTAGTACTTGAATTTAGAAATAAGAAAAATCATCCCCATTTGTATATGCCCAATGTACCAGTAATTTCTATCATCTATGTCAATTTCTGAACATTCTAAGTGTGGAATGTTAATTATCAGCTGATTTTTTTTTTATTTGTTCTTAAATGTGAGAGAAAAGCATTGATTTGATTTAAGAACTTGGCCATAATTTAGTACTGGGCTTATAGCCGAGTGTACCCTTGTTCCCAGAATGTTTTGAAAAATAGGGGGTGGGCTTATACCTGAAGGTGGGCTTATACCCAGGTGGTTACGGTAGTTGCAGGAATATATTGACTCATCCTCGTATAACAAAATTGGCCTTGAAAAGGGGGTCATTAATTTACCATGTGTCACATCCCTGTATAGTGTATACATATGGTCATTTGTACTGAGTACCCACCCCCTCATTTGTGTGTTCATTTTGTCATTCATTTCATTCCTCCAGGATTACCCTCATATAGAAGACATTCCAATGATGACTAAACAAGGGCAGAATTCGGAATGGTCGTTGAATACGATACCTAGATACAGAGCATTGCTACATGTTGTCCAAGATGATACAATGAGAAATCTGATTGAGTCTGTCATTGATGAGTTTGACAAAGAAGTAGTTCCAAAAATACCACAACTCAGAACAGGTAACAATTATTTTGTGCATGCTGTTATGTTATATAATTGCAGAATCATGTGTAGTGGTAATAAAATTAATGTACCAGTAATTTAAAGTTAGACTTCAACATTACTTGTTTATTTTGCTTACCGGAGTGCTTTCAAAGATTTTCTTGTCATCAGCCAATGTTGTTAGCCCTGATGATTTCTTGGAAACGGCTGGAGGCCATATTAAAGTATGTAGGAACATGCACCAAATAGACTGGAATAATGTAAAAGTACTGGTTAAGGAAACAAAAGACTTCCCCAGGAGGGTTCTGGAAACCATCCAGATCAAGAAACAAGGACCTTCATTGAACCAAGACACATGATTGGAACTACATGTAGATCATGTGTGGGACTTACTTTACTTTACTTTAATCCACCACTTTTGCCTTTCATAGCGTCGTGGGGAAATGTAACTTTCTTTCCTGGGCGAGTCGGGTAGCCTCACTCATGGGAATCCCATAACGTGCGAGTACTTCCTTTAGTCCATCTGCCCACCTCTTCCTTGGTCTTCCTCTAGCCCTAGTTCCTGTTGTTTTGCTGTTATATGTTCTTGATGCAGGTTGGCTAGGGGCCATTCGCATAAGGTGACCGAACCATCTAACTTGTTGTTTTGCAACATATTCTGTGATTGGTGTGGTGCCCACCATCTTCCTGATATCCTCATTCCTGATTTTATCCTTCTTTGACTTATTAGCTGCTTTTCTTAGGCATTTCATTTCACAGGTGATGAGCTTTTGGGTTGTTCTTTTGTTGAGAGTCCATGTTTGGCACTGGTAGCAGAGAGTTGGGAAAAATATGGCATTGATGAGTTTTGCTTTTGTATCCATCGGTATTGCAGGATGTGTGAGAAGCGGGCCTAGTTGGTAGATAATATTATTGGCCTTTTGACATCGTGTCTCTATTTCTCTGGTGATACTTCCATCTTCAGAAAAGATACTTCCCAAGTACTTAAACTCCTTTGTCTGTTTAAGCTTGCTGTGGTTGATGGTGATGTCAGTATCCTTGGGTAATTGACTAACCACCATAGTCTCTGTTTTGGCTATGCTGACTTTCATGCCATATTTCTCACAAGCTGCATTTAGTTTGTTGGTATGGTCTTGAAGTCCTGCTGAATCCTTGTGGATGAGACTCTGGTCATCTGTAAAGAGAAGCTCATTTATTTCTCCACTAGTTGAATTTGCTTCCTTGGCGATCTTGTCCATATAAATCAAGAAGAGCAGTGGCGACAGCACACAGCCTTGACGTACCCCTGATGTTACTGGGAACCACTTTGACTGCCCACTTCTGGTTCTCACCATGCATTTGCTGTCTTTATATAGAGCTCTGACATTATCTAGCAGTTGACCTCTTATACCATAGCCCTCCATTACAGCCCACAACTGTTCTCTATCCACCCGATCAAAAGCCTTTTCTTGGTCTACAAACACCATGTGCAGCTCCTGGTTGAACTCGATACACTTTTCACACAACTGTCGTAGCGCAAAAATGGCATCTGTACATCCCCTGTTTTTCTGAAGCCAAATTGTGTTTCACTTAGTTGCAGCTCCACAAGGGGTCTAATTCTTCTCTCTATGATCTTTGCAAACATCTTGCAGGCGTGACTCAGCAAGGAGATGCCCCTGTATTTTTCACAATCTCTCTTGCTTCCTTTCTTTTTCCAGATAGAAATCACTATCGCCTTTTGCCAGTCATCAGGTGCTGCTCTCTCCTCCCATGCTGCATTGAAGACTCTAGTAAGCCACTTGATTCCAACATCCCCACATGCTTGGATGGCTTCTGTTGTTATATCGTCAGTACCGGCTGCTTTATTTTTGGCACTTTCTTTCACAACAGCTCGAACTTCATCTTCCAAGATAGAGGGTTCCTCTTCATCAGGAAAACCTGGATTGAAGGGTTCCTGGGAGCGTTGACTATCCCTGAAGTTGAGGAGACCATCAAAATATTCCTCCCATCTGTTGTTTATGTCTTCTTGGTCAGTGAGTGGATTTCCTGGATTTTTACCATCCTGTCTTATCTGCAGTTTCATGATTCTCTCTGAAATATATTCTGTCTCTGTGATGTTCTTTGCAACTTCTGGGTGCAGAACAAAACCAACTCCATGCTTGGCTCTTTTGTTCTTTTCAACTCCTGACCATATGAGGACATAATTGTTGTGGATTTCTTTCATCCCATATTCCTTTCGTCGGGTGTCTGATATTCCCATGATGTTGATTCTGTATCTTTCCATTGTTTCAACAAGTTCTGGTTCTTTGTCACCTAAGCCACTGACATTCCAAGTAAGCCACTTGATTCCAACATCCCCACATGCTTGGATGGCTTCTGTTGTTATATCGTCAGTACCGGCTGCTTTATTTTTGGCACTTTCTTTCACAACAGCTCGAACTTCATCTTCCAAGATAGAGGTTCCTCTTCATCAGGAAAACCTGGATTGAAGGGTTCCTGGGAGCGTTGACTATCCCTGAAGTTGAGGAGACCATCAAAATATTCCTCCCATCTGTTGTTTATGTCTTCTTGGTCAGTGAGTGGATTTCCAGCTTCATCATTTATCAGTGATGTGGGGTCAAAAGGTTCATCCCTTTGTCTGACAGCTTTCACAGCCTTGTAGAATTCTCTGGGTGATTTCTCACATTTCTCTGCTAGGTTTTCTCCATATTCCTGCCAAGATGCATTCTTAGCTGTTTTAACTACTTTCTTACATTCTTTTCTTGCTTCTTTATACTTGTCATAATCACTCTGAGACTTCGTTCTGGACCACTGCTTAAAGAGTTTCTTCTTTACTTTGATGGCTTCCTTCACTGTGTCATTCCACCATGCAGTTCCTTTCTTATCACCTTTTCCTGCCTTCTTTATCCCACACTTTGCTTTCAGCGTATCTGTTAGTGAGGTTTTGAACAAGTTCCACTCCTCCTCTGCTGTACCTTTCCGGTCTGAAAGATTGTCACACATTTTCTGTGCCATCTCCAATTCTATTTCTTGACAGGTGTCTTCCTCTCTGAGTTTCTTCCAGTTGATAGTGGTTGTCACTGGTTTCAGCTTCCTGTTTCTTATTTGGTGTGGTGCCCTGGTTTCCAACATCACTGGACGATGGTCAGTGTCCACCTGTATGTTGGGCATGGCTTTGGAGTCTATTACATGTCTTTGGTGTGATTTCCTAGCAAGAATAAAGTCTATCTGTGATGCCTGCTCTAGGTCGTTCCACTTATACCAGGTGTAAATTTGACTTTTTCTGTGTTGGAAGAATGTATTTGTGATGAACAGTCCATGCTGAGCACATAGCTCCAGTGTTAGTTGACCGTTGTAATTTCTGTTGGTATTGTGGTCACTGTGTGGGCCGAGGTGTGCTTCCCATGGTGTCCTCTGGTTTCCAACTCTTCCGTTGAAATCTCCCATAACCAATAGGTTGTCATCCAAATTTACCCCTTGGATTATGTCTGATAACTGATCATAAAAGTCATCCTTTTCCTCATCAGTGTATGAATCATTGCAGGGTGCATAGATTTGGATATATGTTGTATTTTTTTACCATCCTGTCTTATCTGCAGTTTCATGATTCTCTCTGAAATATATTCTGTCTCTGTGATGTTCTTTGCAACTTCTGGGTGCAGAACAAAACCAACTCCATGCTTGGCTCTTTTGTTCTTTTCAACTCCTGACCATATGATGAGGACATAATTGTTGTGGATTTCTTTCATCCCATATTCCTTTCGTCGGGTGTCTGATATTCCCATGATGTTGATTCTGTATCTTTCCATTGTTTCAACAAGTTCTGGTTCTTTGTCACCTAAGCCACTGACATTCCAAGTGGCTATTCTTTCCATTGTTCTAGTCCGAGGTCGTTTTCCGTTTCCAGGTCGTTGTCCGTTTGCATCTGTCCGTTTACATTTCCTTGAGTTACTTTGAGCGAGATTTAAATCCACTGCCGGCTTGCTGGGCCAGTCGCAGCTTCACCGCAGTCCTCGGGACTCCGATATTATTTCTGCTTGTTAGGCAGTTTGGTCAGCAGCCACTTCTTGTCACTATATTACAAAGGCGCCTCTGTCCACGGCGTGAAAGCCATTGTACCATGTGTTGTATCCACAGGTTTCATCTGCCATGTCGTTGGCACGCTTTAACCAACGTCTATTTAACCCATAGCTGGGACTCCGGTACTGCTTGTTAGGCAGTTTGGTCAGCAGCCGCTTCTTGTCACTATATTACAAGGCGCCTCTGTCCACGAAAACATGAAAGCCATTGTACCATGTGTTGTATCCACATGTTTCATCTGCCATGTCGTTGACACGCTTTAAACAACGTCTATTTTACCCATAGCTGGGGAGAAGTGGTATAATAGGATAAATAAATATATATACAAAAAAGAGAGGAGAGATAGTCACAATACCAGTTTGCGCCCACACTAGCTTTGACCTGACAACACAAAGAAGTAGGGTGTCGTGCATGTGGGGATGCGCCGTCACCTTCAGACTGGGGATCTGTATCCTGTACCCCAGAATGAAATCAATAATTGAGTCATGATTATCCCAAGGATCAGGCGCCTCTAACCCTAGCAGTAGGATAAAGCCTGGTATCTCAGACAAACCGAGGAATGAATGATGGAACAACTAACAAAGCCAACTAAATTGGCTTACCTATCCTGGCAAACTGGCTTGCGAAAAAGAAGAACAAATAAAATTAGTCAGAAGAAAGTTGCAGAAAGAGTGACAGAGAGGAATGAGCTAGGGAGGCAGAGGAAGCTCGCATCCTCACTCTGGTAAAGAACCAGCCCTCTCCACATGGCAATACAGATGGAAAAAGTGAAAGGTGGTGGTTTGCCATTGCCTTCCACCCTTAAATGGAGCACCCATTGGGATAGATAGAAACACCCATGGGAAACCCAGCACCAAAAGGTACTGGTAAGGGTAACTTTAAGCTCCTCGGCAGTGCTAACACTGCCTCCCCTTTATGTGTGGGACAACCTAATGAAACCCAACAAGGCCAGTGGCAGGACTTCGGTGACATCACCTGATCAGGTTGGTCTCTAGCCATTTCCAAGAAAACATCAGAGCTAACAACATCGGCTGATGATGACAAAGTTCCTTGAAAGCACTCCCTCCCTGTATGAGGTCTAATTTTAAATTATTCTCTACATGTAGGTTATAGTTTTTGAATTTTATGTATCTGAAACAATGTTACTATTTATTTTTGTATTTTTTTTGGTCAAGAATATTTATATCACAAATATTTTTTGCTGGTGGTGTACATGTAGCTTTTGTATGACAAAATTCACTTGGGCAATTTAATAGATAATATAGATTACACTATACAGCAAGTATAAGGAAAAATTAACTAAATTGGATTTTTCCGACTAAAAGGGACAATTTGTAGAGGGATTTAGGTCCACCTGCATACGAGTCTGCTTTAATGAGTGTAATTTGTTGGCACTTCTAGCCCCTCAAAGGCTAAAATTACCATTCCTGTTCATAACATACACACACAATCTATTGGTGTGCTGGTCAATGCACTTTAGTTTCATTAGGATCCACAACATATATACTCATATGTGACACGATCTGGTCCATGGGGGCCAAAGGCGGCAAATTTGAAACTGAGATAACAGTAAAAATATGGATTAAAAAACCATAGAATACATAAGAAAATAGACATCAAAAAACTTCGTTACTTTAGAACCAAGTAAGTTAGACCTTTGGTGTTTTCAGTAAATGATAACCTATTGTATGTATAATGTAATAATGACAGTAACTCAATTTTCCAAATGCCGCCTTTGGCCCCCATGGATCAGATTGTGTCACATATATCAGTGCACAATTCTTAAATCCCAATACATTTGCACATTCATGAATGACCGTTGAAAATTTGGGTACAAAATCTCATACTCTGCAACTTGAGGTCAAACGTTATTGGGTTGAGGCCATTGTGGTCCATAGTGTTTCAACCCAATGTCATTAGCCTAAGAGAAACAAAAGTTTGTCTCAGAAATTCTTAGTGCATATCTATGCAAGATTGAATTTGTCATCAGATTGCTCTATTTTTGACTTTTTTAGCAAAAGAAAACAACAAAAGCTGGCCAAAAATATAATAGAAATTTATGAATTCTTTAGCAGGAAGGCAACTATGCACGTAATACTCTTTTGCTATACATCGGTATAATAAATTTTTTTCATTGCAGCCATGATATACAATGACTTCAATCAAAATAACATCATTGCCAAAGTTTCCACCACAAAGGACAGCAAAGACGTAGACCAACACACACTTGACATCATCGGTATCATAGACTTCAATGACATTTGCTGTTCATGCATACTCTTTGAGATCGGCATAGCCTCGACATATATGATGTACATCCAGAAAGAAGGTGACCGTCTCGCTGCATGTCGTCAATTTCTACAAGGTTACGAGTCTCTCATATCTCTGACAGAAGATGAGTGGCAACTACTTCCGCTGTGTATTGCAGCACGGTGTGTGCAGGGTGTGTTGGCAGGGTTGTATTCTTTTGAACTAGACCCAACTAATGAGTATGTTAGAAGGGATATAGAAAATGGATATGAGGTCCTCATGTATATTAGAGGTATACCATCAGAGAAGATAGTGAAATACTGGCGTGGACAGGCCTCAGATTAAGCTGTATCATAGTGCATGCTGTAGCAGGCCTTCTCAACTGGCGGCGTGCGCGCCACTTGTAGTCAGTCGTAGTGGTGCACGAAGTGGCGCATGATAATTTGAATAAGTTTTTGTACAAATCTTGAACAAAAAATGGGTAAAAATACCCAATCTGAGCCGTTAAAAGCCCTGAAATCTGTAAGTAGCTGGGGGCGCTGCCCACTGGAACCCGGGTCTCGCCCACTGGACCCCGGGTCTCGCCACTGGACCCCACCCGCTATGCGTTCGGTCGCGCACATGCTTCCTCGCAAAGTCCTCCCTTAAACATATTGGCACTTCCTGATCACTAACATTTTCCAGCTGGCACTTCAAATAAACTAGTTGAGAAGGCCTGCTGTAGGGGTACTTAATTATAATACAATGTAGTTCAAAAACAAATATAGTCAGAAGGTCATTTTGGACACAACTGAGCAGTCTCCATTCCCCAGATTCTGGGAGAAAGTTCAACACTTTCTTAACAAATATGTTTTTCAGTCATCAACCCAGAAAGTTGACGAATGAGGCTGGCAGTTTAACTGGAACTATCTTATAATAAAGTAGCCATTTGCCAAGAATTTTGCTCTTCCTTTGTCGTCAGTTGCAGATGTTACACTGCTCATGAACAGGTCAAATTCAAAACTTTCATCTATGTTTTCAAATGTTTCTCTGAAAGTGTTCCACCATATCGAGGGTTGAGAGCCAGAAAGTCGCAACTTACAATAACCTGCTGCCACAAAATGAGCATAAAGTTGCTATAGAAGATACAGTCCATTAATCATGACAAAATTCAATAGAAAACAAAAGACATTGGAAATATTGATTTTTGAAGACCAAAGCAAGGAGCCAACTTTAATGCTCATTTTGTGAGGGCGGGTCATAGCGAGTTACGGCTTTCTGGTTCTGAACCCTTGTTATCTTAGGTGAAAGAAAAAGGTTTTTCTCTCAAATATTTTGCAAACTATCTACATGCTATGCTATTTTAGTAAAATAAGATATGCAGAACGCAAGATTTTTTTAATTTTGCCTTTAGTCTACCTTTTCCAAAAGCTTGTAAAAAAAGGCCAGGGTGTTGGGCTACACGCTAGAATGGCTTTCACATTATGCATGCAGGTTTGAGAGACATGATATTGCTACTACTTAATAGGCGTAAGATGAAACATGTAAAAGTTGCAAATATGCCAAATAATCAGGATTTTTGTAAACAAAGTTGCAAAATTAATTTATAATATTGTATATGACATTAAGCACTGTGGTATCATTATATAGGTGCTAAAGTTACAGTATTTCTACTAATACACTGTCAGTCCATGTATGAGTGGTCAAGCTTTCACCAGATGTCCATCTGACTTAATAAGGACTGCTGAAGTCAAGACTGTGCAGGGCATGTCAAGCATATGGAAAAGCAGAGGCCTATCCATTGACCTCAAGTTACGCCTACTTCGTGCAACTGTGTTTTCCATTGCCACTTATGGATGCGAGTCTTGGGCTATGACCAAGAATGATAGGAAAAGAGTAGATGCTTTTGAGATGTGGTGTTACAGGAGGCTTCTACGAGTGACATGGAAAGTCAGGAGAACAAATTCCTGGATCCTCGACAAGATTGGTACAAATCTAACCATCAGAAGCAGCATAATGGAGAGAAAGCTGAAGTACTTTGGCCATATTGTCAGGAAACATGGAGGTGTAGAAAACGAGGAAGAGGACGTCCACCAACATCTTGGACGAATGACGTGAAGCTGGTTTCTAACCAAGGAATGCAAGGTGCAACGCACTTGGCATCAGATCGAGTGAGATGGCGTACTCTTGTGAAGACCACAGCAGCGCTACACAGCGCCACCTGACACAGAGAGAGAGAGAGAAGTCAAGAGACACACCTGACAAAAGCTTGGCCACTCACACAGGGACCGGCCGCACAGGTATTGTGATAACCGATGGTGTACTTGTAGAAATACTGTAACTTATGAATTCCTGTCGAAAAAGCCTATCTACTTATTAACTATATATAGATCAGATTCACATACTTATGTATGCAGGTTTGAGAGACATTATATTACAAAATAGGCCTACTACTTAATAGGCGTATTAAACATGTAAATGTTGCAAATATGCCAAATAATCAGGATTTTTACAAACAAAGTTACAAAATATATTTTAAAATATAGGTGCTAAAGTTACGGTATTTCTACAAATACACTGTCGGTTATCACAGCACTGGAGCAACCGGTCCCTGTGTGCGTGGTCAAGCTTTCGTCAGATGTGCAGTGATGTACATTTCCCGGAAATTTCCTGATTTCAGGAAATTTTGCTTGGATCTTCCCTGTACAAAGTATAGGGAAATACACATTTTCAGAAAATGTTAAAGCATAAGGACTGCTGAAGTCAAGAGACACATGTGACAAAAGCTAAACCACTCACACAGGGACCAGCTGCCCAGGGCTGTCAACTCTCACGCATTGGCCGTGAGTCTCACGCATTGGGTCACTTTCTCACGGTCTCACGCCAAGGTAGTATAATCTCACGCCTAGGTAGTAAATCTCACGCAAAAAGCTGGAAAATGAGTAAAATCTCACGCATCTTCATTAATAACATGTTGCTCCTACCCCCCCCCCTCCGTTTTACACATTCCCGGGCGCCGTGGCTCAAATAATCATGGTACAAATAAACATTGGAGTCGGCAAATCCCGGTACGCCCCTGTCTCACGCCAAGCAATTCCAAAAAGTTGACAGCCCTGCAGCTGCCACGGTACTGTGATAACCAACGGCGTACTTGTAGAAATGCTATAACTTATTATGAATTCCCGTAGAGAAAGCCTATCTACTTATTTACTATATAGATCAGATTCACATACTTATGTATGCAGGTTTAAGAGACATTATATTAATATTACTATATACTACTTAATAGTCGTAAGATGAAAAATGTAAATGTTGCAAATATGCCAAATAATCAGGATTTTTGAAAACAAAGTTACAAAATTTATTTTAAAATATTGTATATGACTTTAAGCACTGTGGTATTATTATATTGGTGCTAAAGTTACAGTATTTCTACTAATACACTGTTGGGTATCACAGTTCTGGAGCAGCCGCTGACCCTGTGTGAGTGTTCAAGCTTTCGTCAGATGTGCATCTGACTTTATAAGGACTGCTGAAGTCAAGGGAAGCATCTGACAAAAGCTCGTCCACTCACACAGAGACTGGCTGCGCCGGTACTGTGATAACCGGCAGTGTCCTCGTAGAAATACTATAACTTCTTATGAATTGCCATCGAGAAATCATATCTACTTATTGACTATAATATAGATTATACTAGATTAGGTTAGTATAGAATAGTTTAGATAAGATTAGACTATTAGTTTACAATTACATTATACAAGCAAAATGTAGTCTTGGCATTGCAAACTAAGATGGCTAAAGCAGATTGTAAATCTATGCATTATAATTTTAGATTTCTCTCAAAATAATATTTTGTATGTTTCTTTTAAAATGCATTATATTTTTCGATTTCTCATAAAAATAATATTCTGTATGTATGTTTTAAAAACATTAGATTATAAATCTATGCATTATATTTTTCGATTTCTAATAAAAATGATATTTTGTATGTGTTTTAAAACATTAGATTGTAAATCTATGCATTATATTTTTTGATTTCTAATAAAATGATATTTTGTATGTGTGTTTTAAAGAAAAACATTAATAAATTCTAAAAGAATACCCATATATCAAAAAGATGGATTTACTTCACAGATAACGAAATTGCATAATTCGAGGGGTCATTGACACAAAGTGTAACATTGACTTATGTTTCACTGGCCATTGATTTCAATGGGGTGCTAAATAAAGTTACTTCCAGTAGCGTAGCCAGCGGGGGGGCAGAAAATGAAAGAAAAAGTGCCCTCTGACAAAAAAAAATGAAAGAGAAAATCAGGAGGGCAAAGTAAAAGAAAAGGGCAAGGAGCCCGCTTTTCTAGCAAAAATTCAGGGCCAAAATAGTGTAAAATTAAAAATCATGCTACGCCAAGACATTGTAACAATAAAAAGCCCTTTTTAGCCGGATAATGGGCGAGAATAGTGTAAAATACCATTTTTTTTTAGCACTACATGCGCACATCATCCCAATAAGGCCCTTTTCGGGAAGCTTGAAGACATACAGTCTCTATGTATTGTATGATGCAACTGCAATTTTTTTCGTCTGTGCCCCAAAAATTTTATTTTGCCCCCCCTGACCAAGAAAGCTGGCTACGCCCCTGGTTACTTCTATGTGTTTATTGGAAAGTGCTCATGTTTTTGAACATTTTGATATCAAAATCTCATTTTTGCAAAAAATGGAGTTACGTCTTTGTGTCACTGACCCCTTGAATTATCATTCCCAAACATCCCTAAAACCACCCACTCTGCTACACCCAATGATTCATAGCACCAAACCCTCTCAATGATGTTACACACACAAAGCCGACACCCCCCCACCCCTCGGTTCTTCTGCCAGACAGAGTCTCAAGCTAGCAGTCTTGAAGTGCATTTTATGTTATGGAAAATTGTGATATCAATTGCATGCTATCTACGGTAGATAGCACAAAATATCACCAATTATTGAAACTGACTTGCTTTCTACAGTAGATAGCAATAGATACCACGTATGACTCTTATCTACGGTAGTTAGCACAAAATATTGCCAATTATAGAACATCATATGACTTGCTTTCTACAGTAGATAGCAATAGATACCACATATGACATGCTATCTACTGTAGATGGCACAAAATAGTGACAATTAGGTCTAAAAGAATTGTTTGATTGGCGTAACAAAAAAATTAGGGTAGGTAGGTCGGGATTCTTTTAAAGCTGTAAATTGTGTTTGATAAAGGCCTTGAAACTTTTTTTCTTCTTTATTTTTTATTTATTTATTTATTTTTTGCAAAAAACAAAAAACAAAATCTAGGGTATAGGGCCTTATTTTAGGGTCGGTCAGGTTATGCCAATCAAACAATTTTTTAGGCCTTTTTGAACCTTATATGACTTGCTTTCTACAGTAGATAGCAATAGATACCCTGTATGACATGATATCTATGGTAGATAGCACATAATGTTGTCGGTTATTGAATCTTATATGACTTGCTTTCTACAATAGATTGCAATAGATATCCCTTGTGACATGCTATCTAGCACAAAACATTGGCAATTATTGAATCTTAAATGACTTGCTTTCTACAGTAGATAACAATAGATGCCACATATGACATGCTATCTATGGTAGATAGCACACAATATTGCCAACTATTGAATCTTATATGACTTGTTTTCTACAGTAGATAGCAATAGATACCCCGTATGACATGCTATCTACTGTAGATAGCACAAAATATCGCCAAAAGAACTTTATAAGACTTGCTTTCTACAGTAGATAGCAATAGATACCACGTATGGTATGCTATCTATGGTAGATAGCACATAATATCGCCAAAAGAGCTTTATATGACTTGCTTTCTACAGTAGATAGCAATAAATACCACGTATGACATGCTGTCTACGGTAGATAGCAGATAATATGGCAAATTATTGAATCTTATATAACTTGCTTTCTACAGTATAGATAGGAATAGATGCCATCTACGAAATGCTATCTACAGTAGATAGCACATAATATCGCCAATTATTCAATCTTATATGACTTGCTTTCTACAGTAGATAGCAATAGATGCCACATACGACATGGTATCTACTTGAAGATAGCGCATAGTATAGCCAAGTGAACTTGCTTTCTATAGCAGATAGCAATATCACATATGACATGCTATCTACGGTAGATAGCACAAAATATTGCCAATTATTGAACCTTATATGACTTGCTTTCTGTAGTAGATAGCATTAGATGCCACATATGACATGCTATCTACTGTAGATAGCACATAATATTGGCAATTATTGAACCTTATATGACTTGCTTTCTACAGTAGATAGCAAAAGATGCCACGTATGACATGCAATCTACGGTAGATAGCACATAATATTACCAATTATTGAATCTTATATGACTTGCATTCTGCAGTAGATAGCAATAGATGCCACGCATGACATCCTATCTACTGTAGATAGCACATAATATTGCCAATTATTGAATCTTATATGACTTGCTTTCTGCAGTAGATAGCAATAGATGCCACGTATGACATGCTATCTACTGTAGCTAGCACAAAATATCGCCAAGTGAACTTTAAATTACTTGCTTTCTACAGTAGATAGCAATATAGATACCACGCATGACATGCTATCTACTTTAGATGACACAAAACATCCCCAAGTGAACTTTAAATGGCTTGCTCTCTACAGTTAATAGCAATAGATACCACGACATGCTATCTACGGTAGATAATGGTATAACACATATTGCCAATCTTATATGACTTGCTTTCTACAGTAGATAGCAATAGGCCAATATGCTACGTATAACATGCTATCTACCGTAGATAGCACAAAATATCTACTGTAGATAGCACATATATGACTTGCTTTCTACAGTGGATAGCTAGCAATAGATGCCACACATGGCTGGCTATCTACGGTAGATAGCACAAAATATCGCCAATTATTGAATCTTTTTTGAATAACGACTTGCTTTCTGCAGTAGATAGCAATAGATGCCACGTTTGACATGCTATATACTGTAGCTAGCACAAAATATCGCCAAGTGAACTTTAAATTACTTGCTTTCTACAGTAGATAGCAATATAGATACCACGCATGACATGCTATCTACTTTAGATGACACAAAACATCGCCAAGTGAACTTTAAATGGCTTGCTCTCTACAGTTAATAGCAATAGATACCACGACATGCTATCTACGGTAGATAATGGTATAACACATTGCCAATATTTGAATCTTATATGACTTGCTTTCTACAGTAGATAGCAATATATGCTACGTATAACATGCTATCTACCGTAGATAGCACAAAATATCTACTGTAGATAGCACATATATGACTTGCTTTCTACAGTGGATAGCTAGCAATAGATGCCACACATGGCTGGCTATCTACGGTAGATAGCACAAAATATCGCCAATTATTGAATCTTTTTTGAATAACGACTTGCTTTCTGCAGTAGATAGCAATAGATGCCACGTTTGACATGCTATCTACTGTAGATAGCACAAAATATCACCAAGTGAACTTTATATGACTTACTTTCTACAGTAGATATCAATAGATGTCACGCATGACATGCTACAAAACATCGCCAAGTGAACTTTTTAAATGACTTGCTCTCTACAGTTGATAGCAATAGATACTACGACATACTATCTACGGTAGATAACAGTATAACACATAATATTGCCAATTTTTGAATCTTATATGACTTTCTACAGTAGATAGCAATATATGCCACGTATAACATGTTATCTACCGTAGATAGCACAAAATATCGCCAAGTGAACTATATATGACTTGTTTTCTACAGTACGGTATAATAGCAATAGATATTACGACATGACATGCTATCTACGGTAGATGAAATATCACAAATTATTGAACCTCACATGATTTTCAAGAGATAGAGAAAGATAAAAACATATGACATGTTATCTACTGTAGATAACACTAACATTTACATAATATTGAGACTCGTATGACTTGCTTTTTATAGTAGATAGCATTAGATGCCACGTATCACTTGCTGTCTACTATAGATAGCACTAAAATGTTCACAAATTATTAAGATGTATGTATTTATTGTATTAATCTACTGTAGATAGTACAAAATATCACATATTGAACCTCAAAAGACCGACTTTCTACAGTAGATAGCAATAAATACCACTTTACATGCTATCTACGGTAGTTTGAACCTATGACTTGCTTTCAAAAAGGGATGGATACCACGTATGACTTACTATCCACTGTATAGAGCAACATATACCACGTACGTATTCATTTCATTTCACCACATATGCCATGCTATCTACCGTAGATAGCAGAAAATATTGCTAATTTATATTTAACCTTGTGTGTGCTGTGTGACTTGCTTTCTACCGTAGTTAGCAAAAGAGATACCAATTGTGACTTGCGATCTACTGTAGATAGCAACATGTATACCTGTAGATTTCACAATTGAGCCTCATATTAACTTACTCGTTATTACGAAATGTAGTAATAGTATTCTTCTCTGGAGTTACGAGTGGAGAGTGTGACTAGTGTACTGCGTTCAACTGTGATAGCGCCATCATGACCAAAAGTGTAAAAAGTTACTAAACCACAGATGCGATGCCTGACAAGTTTTAATTGATCAGAGATATCTTTAAATGTATAATTACACGAACCCATGTCACATTGAAGGTGTACGTTTTATACAACTTTTATAATCGGATTAAATATTTAATAGCATTGATTATGTAGCTTTGATGTATAAATATTGGTCTTGGTCATACTCACAAAATTACATTTACAGTTAGAATTGATATTGAGATTACTTATTACAATCCAACTGCATCGACATCAATGTTATCTATCATGACATGCTATCTATGGTAGGTAGCACTCAAATTTCACAAATTATTGCTTTCTAAAGTTAATAACAATATATTTGTCCTGTCATCAAATGTAGAAAGCACGAAATGTTTCAAATTATTGACACTCGTGACTTTCTTTCTACAGTAGAAAGCAGTGAATACCACATTACATGCTATCTACTATATAGCACTATTTGACTAAAATGTCAAATGCATACCCGGTACGCAAACCGATGTCACATCCACTATATCATAGGAGAAATATTTTAAAACCACAGTGCAAAGTTTAAGAACTAACTTGGGTTAAGAGCTCAGTCCTCTCTCATGCCCGCTCTCATGCAACATATTGGATTAGAATATGCCCAATTTAACCGAATTGATTGAGATATATCCCTTGTATTTTATTGGTCTTGGTCAATAAACTGAGCGATATAGAATTGAGTTAAGTTTCCTTCATCGATGTATGGAAGACTATTATTATTGAGCCATAAGATAATTGAGGTAGATATAACACGAAATCATCTCAAATTATTGACACTCGTGACTTGCTTTCTGCAGTAGCCAATGCCATGTGTGACATGCTATATACAGTAGCACGAAATATCGCTAATTGTTGAACCTCATAGGCCCTACATGACTTGCTTTCTACAGTAGGCCCTAGATAGCAATATAGTCCTATACCGCATATGATAGGCCCTGTGCAATCTACTGTAGACAGCACTAAAATTTGAATTATTTAGACTCGTGACTTGCTTTCCAGAAATAGATATACAACGGAATGCTATCTACGGTAGATAGCACGAAATATCACTAAATTATCGATATGCTATCTAGAAAAGATATCAAAAGATATCATATTATACATTGAATCCCATGACTTGCTCAATATATCACCATAAACGTTGCAAATTTGTTGGCTTTCTGAAAAACTTGAATAATTTCAATCTTACCACAAATGTTCAGCTCTATGTACGAGCAGATGCTGAGCTGTGCACAGTCACAGTATTCAAATGTCATAGCGCCACCATGGCAAAAAGGGTATAATTTGCTAAACCAAAGATAGCTAAGTTAATAAGTTATTAATTGTTTAGCCGGTCGGTTCGTGCGGACACACTCATGGGTCCTGGTACTGATGAACTCAGACTCAAACAAAATGCTTAAGCTATAGGTTGAACCGATAAAAGAACAAGGCAGTGAATTCCCAACAAATAATGTGAACGTCTTTACTGTCCGCATTTGGGTCAAACAAAACTGAGCAGACTTAAGTGTGGCAAACGCGAGTGCTGCACCCTTAGCGTGGGCTGTAACTGTAATAGTCCTTATAATTTATTAGCAACAGTTATTTAGTTTTCAATCATCAGTAAAAACAAATTGTGCGGATGACAATTACGTTCCAAAAGTGACAACTTGAACTGCGTATATTATTATGAAGGGCAAGAGGTTGACTTATTGCATACACACAGTGTCATACAGAGGTGAACGCATCAGGTCCTGTGTCACAACCTGGGGGTACCTTGGTGTTACATAGTAAAAAAATGAAATGTTTCAAACATTTTACCTACACGTCTCATTTGAAGTGGTTCATCCTCCTGAGCATTTTGACACCTTTTTTTTTTTTTTTTGGAAATCGGATAAAAAATGAGAGAGTGCGGGCAAAAACAATCACAAAGTAAGTGGGATTTAACCCCACCTCTTTTTTCCACATTTACAATCATTCTGAGCAAGTATTGGTCTTTAAAATTACCTTTTGTATTTATTTACTTGGTTTAAATGTCTGGGAGTTCATTTAGACATTTTTTTACTAGATTCAAAATTTTAATGGGGTTTTAGATCAAATTTACGATACGAATCCCTCCTCCTAATCATCCTCCCCCTAATCCTCAACCACCCTTGGCACATTTCATGCCAAACGTCATAAGAAAATAATTAAAAATTATTTTAAAACAGGTTAAAAACATGAGTAATATAGAATAAATTAGCCTCAATTTAAGACCTAATTGAATCTTCTAAGTGAAGGAATACTCAAGAGACAGTGTTTTGAAATCCCAACTGCACATCAAAATGTAACAAAACCACCTTTTTGGGTACCCCAGTATATGACACAGGATCATCAGGACATAATAATCGACAATGCGACATAGACTATATGGTCAGAATTGGTATTTCCAATGTTGATATGACTAGACTTATAATCTTTTAAGTTGTTGTAAGATATTTTTCTTAACACCATCCTTATCGGGAAGGTATGTTAACTGGTCCTGATCACTTCATAGAGCAAATACAAGATGGTGGCTCAATCTTCCGTCAATACAAGAAATATCAATAGTGATGTTTACAAAACGACAAAACTACATACCAAAGTGTTGCATGCCGATTTTGGCCTTTTGGCCGCCGCACCCGTCTATCAGTAGTTTGATGATCTCAATATTAGATCGGAAACGGAGGTATTTAAAGAACCCTAAAGATAACCGAAATATGTAATCTTACGCTAGAAGTATATCACTACTATTTGCAAGGTAACTGTGACAAATTATTGTCCAAACAGAAGCATATGGTTACACTTTGAACCTCGATAAACATTATCGAACTTTTCCGATTGTGTTGCTATAAAATGTGGAATTTAGAGACTTTTGGAAAAAATGTTCCAAATTCTTAGGAACCATGTTCAAATGCATACCCATTATATACGCAAACCCATGTCGCATCCACTATAGAGTAGAGAAACCATATAGTGCAAAATTTAAAAAAAAATAACTTGCATTAAGGGGCGCAACACTAAATCACTACGCATTTTATGTAAGAACGAAATTCGGCTAATATAGTCCATAGTGAGTATGAGATTGTAGCGACCATATCTACCGACATGTTCACTTTAAATCACTCAATATCAGCTCATATGAATTCGACAAGTGTCTTCAATGATAACATGCAGAAAAAACCGGACATTTTATCTCAAAAGCGATTCTCTGTGGCGGATGAAGACAACTTCCGATTTTGAAATGTGAGTGGTGAATTTAGTATATTTTTAGACCATATTTTTTGCATTTTTTTTTAGCGAAAAAAGTCAACGGTCATCGATATATGCCGACAAATGTTTTGGAATCTACAGAAACAGAGCTTTAATTTGATACCAAATTTATTTTTCCAAGTATTGCAGGGACCCCAGGAATGGCGCTCGAAGTAGGCCAAAATCACACGTTATCCTATGGGACGCTTATTTAGTGTTGCGCCCCCTTAGGGCTCAGTCCTCTCTCACCCGGCTCTCTCATGCAACATATTGGATTAAAATATGCCCGATTTAACCGAATTGATGTCCCTTTTATTTTATTGGTCTTGGTCAATAAACTGATATACTGAGACGAATATTCGTCTCAGCTGATATAGAATTGAGTTAAGTTTCCTGCATCGATGTTTAAAAGACTATTATTGAGCAGTAAGATAATTGAGGAACTTTGCTCAACTTTGAGCTAGTTGAGCGCTACTACTGGGTTACTGCGCGTGCGCCACCAATACCAACACCATCCAATGAGCATCGCCAGTTTCCCGATTGGTGTCATCGCTTAGTCAGTCACCGCTTTTCATCAATAACATTCAATACGGGTACGGAACCTTTACCATTGACTGTCAAACCAAAAGGCTTATTATTTATCCACTCGCTGCACAGATAATTCAGTCACGGTTAAATGCCAAGTTACTTACATGTGCGCAACAGCGGCAACCGTCACGGTATTGTCAATGTCCCGATCATGAGGATAAATCATAAATACAACAAGTATACCAAACTATGGTTATTTCAACACGAGGTCTTACTGCACGATGACAGTATTTGCTAAGGCATTTGATGCGATTGGAACTTATCTTTTCCTGATTTACAGTACTTCGCAACATTCGGCATTCAACCAGTAATTTTAGTTACCAAAAAGTGAGCGCATTTTATTAACTTCATAGAGACATGATATCATCATTTGAAGATAAATAGCTTCATTGGTTTGGCTCTTCTCTTGATAGTGCGTATCACGGATTCAGCATCAAGATGTGGCTTTGCGGACGATTCAACCTGGATGGGACATCTTTGTATTCATTCTTTACAGTGATACAATGTATTGTTTTACTATTATCAACAACAGTGAAAGCAAGTTGCAATGACCATGTAAAGAAATACTGCAGCACAATGGTGTGCCAGCAATTATTTTTATCAAAGAAACTCGATATGCATAATTTGTGTAGGGATCTACTCAATGGGAACACGGAAGAGTGTGGTGTCCAATGTGAGAATGCGATCATAGACTTCTTGAGTATATATAATGGATCGGAAGGCTTGTTTACGTGTAATTGTAGCGATACACAAATGTTTTACAGTCAGTATGAGTGCGAGTTAGATCGCAGACGTTTAGTAACATGCAAGCCTTTAGTTGCCTTATTAACTCCCGTCATACCCTGCATTGCACAAAGTCAAGATTGCGATGCAGATCCCGAGTGCAAATCTCGTCTGGATGCGTACTTACAGAGTTGTAACCCAGAACAGACAAATCCCGAAGTCGAACCTTGTAGCCAGGAATGCATGGGTACATTGGAAGCACTTCATGCAGAACCATTAGCGACGAATTTCTGGGAATGCAGTTGCGACGATGAGGCACCAAAGAAATGGTGTAGAACTTCCCCGAAGACATACTATGAATTATGTCAGGGTCAGATGCCAGTGTCCACGTCCACATCGTCGCAAGTGACCTATATACCATTGACCACTAAGACACCAACAACGCCTCCTGCAAGCAAAAATGAGCTTCAGAATCAGAGTTCCGCAAAAAATGACCCGGGCAATGCGGCACCAAGAATAAACAGGCAGACCATTTATCAAATTGCTTTTATTCTGTCACTTTTCAAACTGCTTTGCTATATATATTAATACCGCGACAATGATGTACATTGGAGAGAATTAAAGGAGGAATTGATTCACCCAGAAGTACTATACCCTTAATTAATAATACTGTACCATTAATTGATATGTTGCTTCGTGCATGGCAATGATCGCAGTTTTATCTATTTGCTAACATGCAATAGGGTTCAAATATATATTTTAACTTAAGGTATTTTTGTTTGTATGGAAGTTCATTAGATTTTCATTGCATCCAACATTTCATGATGCAGCTACTGCACAACACAATATATTTTGCATCGACCGTGCTCATCAAATGGCAGAACGCGCTATAGGTCAAAGTTGCATTTAGTCAAATGCATAATAGTCGGACGGGTAGATATATAGATAGTTGGTAAGCTAAGTCACCATGCATTTAATTTACTTGAACATTTGCATCGTTTGAGCATGGCGCTCCATGATCTCTCGATATATCTATAGCTATATATCCCGAGTCACGATAGGTAAAACGCTATCTACCCCTGATAGCACAGATAGCAAGCGTTCGTATAATGGCATCGACCTCTCTTATGTCACCGTAATATTTACCCCGCACTGGTGTAAATTTTTAATGGCACGAACATCTGACTTCTGTAGTACTCATTTTTGTTAACAAAATCTGAGATAAAAAAAGTTTCGAAACACAATATGCAGCTGTTGTGAAGACAGTTATTATATAATGCAAGTAGTACTCCAAAACATGCATCGATAGCGTTACCTTGGTTACCGCATACTTGCCGAATACTATAAAATGTAACTTTTCATTTGTTCGGAGTTTAAAAAAAAGATGGAGCAATCACAATATTACCAGTGTATCTTCTGTTTCGTTTTCTAAATCACCCACCCCAAATATATTTTTCATATTTTGAGCATTTAAGAAAATCGTAATGATCTACATAAATATACAAAATAAAAAACAATAAAAAAACACCCAATCAAAATTAATGCTCTATTATGCATTATGTACGACCTCCTTAATTCCAAAATGCAAAAACAAACACAAAAAGTATTCAAGATAAAGCCAAATCTTAAAGTGTATATTATTACTAAGGGTTATTTTTAGTGTTAAATATTGTGCTTTTATATTAAAATATAAACAGCAGGACTGTGTTAATAATGTTAATAAAAGCAGGAGGGCGAATTTTTACAGCGTGTGCACCCTTACTACATTTTATGTGAATTAATCAATGTGTTAGCTATGATGGTGTGTGGCTGTTTGTAATATTTAGCATCTTTAATCTGCAGGTCAGATATATCGATGTTGTTGTAATAATGTAAGATTAATTAACTTTTGTTGTAGGTACACTAATTGAAAAACATCAATTGATGAATTGCATGAGATTATATTGATTTATTCCATTTAAGATCCACATCCACTGTGGCAAATTTTACTTGGTCAACCCAGCTGCTGGAATAATTTGAACTGTTGAATTTGGTAGAATCTTTACCCAGTGGGGATGTGTTTTTCAAATGGAACAGCTCATTGCTTGAACAGAGGGAGTGTAGATATGAGTGAGATCAACTCTATCAACCCTCCCAAATAACAAAACACGGTGTAGATCTGCTTTGTTTGAAATTACTAACAAATGATATGCGTTTTACAGACTGATTAAAAAACTACCTTCCAAGTATCCGCCGTTCTATCAACAAAAACGCGTTTTGACAGTAAATAACAATTTTAAATCTTCGCAATTCAACGAGTGTGACATGGTAGAGAGAAGCATAAACCCAAATAACATAATGAATTAACAGTAAAAATTCCGATATTACATGTATTGTAAAAAGTACCAAATATACCGGCTGTACTGTACGCATGTCATAATAACTGGGTCTTGTTTAAAACAGGATTTCCAACTTAACAGTGTATGTATTCCGTCCTTTAAAAAATTATAATCGTTCTACATTTCAATTAATTGATTATGACATACACCCCGTGATAAATTTGTGGCTATTTTTTGCATTTTTCTCAAAAAGACAATAACACACTGATAACCAAAGTTATGTATATTATACGCTGGCGAAGTTACGAAATAATCGGATTAACTACCATAGCAATAGGTGAAAACAATTTTGAATATACCGCGCTGCACTGATACGTTCACGCGGTACCTCTGCATTGAACCATATCATGCTAATCACTTGCACCTGTAAGATTAGTATCATTGAAAAGACCAGTATTGTATTCAATCTATGATTGCACACATACAAAGGTGATGGGTTTAACCTGATTGTAGTGCAGCGCGATATGTTCAAAATTGTTTTCACCTATTGCTATGGTAGTTAATCCGATTAATTACGTAACTTCGCCAGCGTATAGGGGCAAGGAATCCAGTTACTGAAGACGAGTGGTACGTTAAATTTATGATAAGAAAAGAGGTACCGCTACATTTCTGAACCACTTGTCTTGAATCACTGAAACTTCAGTGAAGTAATTGGATTCCTTGCCCCTATAATATACATAACTTTTATTACCAGTGTTTAGTTATATTTTTGAGAAAAATGCAAAATTGGTCACAAAATGTATCAGTGGTGTAGTACCACCTTAAGAGTGATCCATGATCTTGAATGAAAAGGGGTAAAAAAATTAAATTGCTCTTCCGTGACCATCGTTTGGCTTGTTTCAGGGAGATGGAAAATATCACATAAGAATAGGAGGCAACTCAGTAAATCTATTTATTTATTTTTAATTTATCTAATTTTATGACAATTGGAATAATTATTATTATTGATCTCATGTTGATGCAATAAGAGACGACTTCCTGTGCGACTTGTAAAAACTAATTTAAGGTGGTACTACACCCACTAATAAATTTTGTGACCAATTTTGTATTTTTCTCAAAAATAACTACACACTGGTAACAAAAGTTATGTATATTATCATGATTATAAGGCAAGGAATCCAATTACGTCACTGGAATTTCAGTGATTCAAGACAAGTGGTTCATTATATATGTTTAGAAATGAGGTACACTCTATACCTCTTTTCTTATCATAAATAACGTACCGCTTGTCTTGGGTCACTGAAATTCCAGTGTAGTAACTCGATTCCTTGCCCTATAATATACATAACTTTTGTTACCAGTGTGTTATTATTTTTGAGAAAAATGCAAAAATAGTCACAATTTATCAAGGTGTAGTACCCCTTAAAGTATAGCTTATAAAAGTCAAGGAAAGAAGAAATTTCACCGTTTTAAAACAAAAAAAATTAAATGTAAAGAAGGAGTAAATAGCTCTATAGCTTTGCATTGACGTATGTACCTGTCGCTCAGTTAAGCTTCAGGTATAGGAGAACTATTATTAGCTAAAATTATTCCAACAAAGATCATTGATCTAAACGGCGTATTCCGTTTGTAATCCATACACCCCCTATGGAAGACATGACCTTAGTTTTCCACACAGGGAGTGTACATTTTAAATGGGGTTGCCTGAATGGATGACTCTATTTGAAATATACTGTATATACACCCCTGTATGGGATATTAAGGTCATGTCTTCCATAGGGGGGAGTGGATTATAACTGGAATGGCACATGATGTTGTCGACCTATTATGCCGGCGCGGCTGTTTTTGTCGCCAATGTTAAGGCATTTATGCAAACCATTATATTTATTTATATTATATGTTTCTAAATATATCGTTAGACTCCGTGTACATCCAGAAACAAATATATGTTTAACAAATAGGTAAATGCATAACCACAATTGCAAATTATACTTCTATTTGCTGATAGAATTCAGTACCGGATAAGCCTATGTAATCAACATTATGACAAGTGGCTTTTCATTCATAGCAAATTATTATATTCTATGTTGACATTTGGGACGTATTTATAGGTCTGGAGTCCGGATCAATAAGTTAGCAAATAGCTTTGGCTATGGACCACAATCGTCTCATCCCAATGACATAGTTCAATAACCTCAATTAAACAATCATTGGGCAAAATTTGACCTCAAGTTGCAGAGTATGAGTTTTTGTACACAAATTTTCAAAGGTCATTCAATGAATGTACAAATGTATTGGGGTTAACGAACTGTGCTCTGATAGATGAGCATGTTGTGGATCCTAGTATTTGGCAGACGACATAATTATAGAATGTATAAAACTTGCCCCTCAAAATACTATTGATAATTTCCAACGTGAACTAACAACTAAAATTGGTTGACATTTTTCAGGCACCAGTCATGACACACACGTGGCGTAAACTCTACCACAAAATTGATTTTACTGTATAAATATGAACATTGAAAATGTACAATTGTATAAAACTACCGACATGTCTGACTTGAGTTGAAATATCTTAACGATGTACATGCAGGTTTTTATTTTAGGCCGTGTAAAATGAATTTGTTGGTTCTCGTCCCCTTCTGCCTCAATTTCAGATTGATTTCTATATGTTTTCAGATTTTTCAGAAGAAATAAGACTTTGGAATGCTTAGGAAAACTTCATACATATAAATAAGTTTGATTAAGCACAAGGATCACTTTCAAGTATTTTTGTGGTATTATGACTATTATCCCTCAGAATCTACCATTTGACAACAATAGAAAAAGCCGCCTCGTTTTCCTCAAGCACTCATTTTGGAAAAGGGCGAAAACTATTAAGTTAGCTTAAGTTTTACATTGAAAAAAAGAATAAAAACACCTCCTCTCGTAGTTCGTAAACGTTTTTCGGACAAGAACCAACAGATTTATTTTATGTGGCCTTAACGATTGTTTCCACATTTTCTCTGCATGTTTTCAATATCAAGAGAGGTTGAAAATTACTTTATTTAATAAGAACAAGAGTAAGGTATGATCAGAGAAGATGTAATGACAAATACTATTTTTATGCATAAATTTGTAAAGAGGAAATGTACGGTCACATCTCCGTCACCTTGGTATGGTATGTACCTAAAATTCAATTGTCTTGTAAATAAAATATAAATGAATGAAATAAGTCTCCCGCCATTTTCACAGTTGTGCCGTCTGCTCACCGTCACTTTGAAAATTCTTTAGCCAAACCACCATGCAGCGGGTAGGCGAGCAAATGAAATAACCAATAATTTTCATGAATTTTCATAGAACTCAGCTCCGGTCGGTTTGGTCAGTCGTAGTTATTTTTCTCCTTGTGTTGGTTGTCCTACACGTATGCAAAATCGATTTTGTTCACCATTCCGTTTATTTGCTTAACACTTTTAGTTCACTTTAAACGCCCTGATGGTGGTATAGCTCTTCCCAAGAACTTTGAAATGATGAAGCGTTGTAAATGACAGGTTTACCTGCAAATGAGATCGAAGTCCATGGCACCTCTTTAGTATTTTGAAAATGCATGGTATTTTTATTGTGTGTAAGGGACCATCATCACCATGTTTCCACTTTTTTAATGTTCATTTCAAATTGTAACACCAAGCAGCAGCCCCAATGCTCTTGGGGCCGGGGGTGGGGGAGGACCTAGAATATGTTATAAATTGTGTATTCCGAAGTGTCTGATAGCGTGTCCATTGTCGGTCCATTGTCGCCCTCCTTTAACCATGTGCATGATCAGTGATGGAACATAAAGAGCACCATAATCTTCTATGCAGGGGCTCCACTATATTATCCTTCATGTGCAATTTTGTACCAGGTTTGAGCATTGTGGTATAGAACCAATCCAGATCGATTCGAATTAAAAAGTTCCGTTTACAACCTCCTTCGATTGAGATAGGCCTAGTAGGAGTATGGCATGTTTTCGCTCGATAGTGTCGATGAACTACGTATAAAACGGCTTTTATGTTAAAAGTCATCTAACTAAACATGGCTTGAATTTCGAACATACACATAATGGGCTATTCCATTTAAAATCCACACTACCCCTGTGGAAGATTTCAGAAGTATCTTCCACAGAGGGAGTATGAATTTCAAATGGAATGAACACATAGTACTACAGCTCCGTTTGAATTTCATACACCTCCTGAGAAAGTTTCAATCGGAATATTCCACAGAGTTGGTCAAAATGTGCTAATTCCATTTTAAATTCATACTCCCCGGTGGAAAATATTTCCAAAATCTTCCACAGATGGAGTGTGAGCTTTAAATGGATTAGCCCATCGTTTTCACGACAAATTATTATATTCAAACAAAAGGAATGTGAAAAAAGTAAAAAATACCCTATAGTTAAACCTCCGAAACGTTTTTTCATTAACGTCTCTGGTGTGAGCGTTTGGAGGGCATTTTGTGTGGGACATGAGAGCACATCAGACATATCGAATTACATTCTGATATCAAATAATTCTGATTTTTTGAAATTCGCGATATAATACACATTTTATGGCAAAATGTGTATTATATTCCCTTCCTAAGCCAATGGTATGTAGTCGATCCCAAAGAAAAAATTCATTTAGGAGGTGTTGTTATTTCAACAGTCCGACCATGCAGATGGGCACACATGAAACAATCGTATTGAACTTGAGAACAACCCATTAATTGGCTATTGTGGAGAATTATCATGATAATTACAATTATCAAAATATTATTGAAATAATTGCGATCAAAGCTGGCAAAATAAACAGACCAAAATGAATTTTGCATGCTTCGCTGGTTGTAATAATTACAAGGCATTTTGTTATTTCGAGCAGTCAAACGCACAATAAGTACAAGTCGTTTTGTTATTTTTAACAGTTAAATGTACAATAAGTACTATTTATCCAAAAATACTGAGTATAAAAAGTTCAAAAGATATACAATTACAATGAAGTAATATTTTGAGTGGTCTTTCGGGTGGGCGTTTGGTTACATGGTCACACTGATGGTCAGTTGTACTGGCTTTGGTCAGTTTCTATTATTATTTGTCATGTAAGACGCATCATCTTCTGGTTCAGCGGGGTTCAATAGCCTTTTTCTTATTGAAGTCTTGTCGGAGTTAATTAAATTACACGGATTGAGACAGAACTACGTATGTATACGTATGATGATGTGAAGATTTCAATTTGAGAAGCAAGGACCACAAGCAACCTTCAGAGTATGACTGTGATTACATAAAAACAGTCATCCAATAGCTGTCCAATAGTATACGATTGTCCGATTATTAAGTTGTTTTATACCTGGGAATAGAGATTTAAAAGTTGAATATAGCTATGACTGCATTTCATATCAAAACGTACTTCAGCACTAGTTGAATTTATGCAAGTAATTGCTCTCATTAAGCGGCTTTGAAAGTGATAGCATATACCATGTATACATAATATTCTACGTGTTGTACAAAATAATTTACTTAAAAGGGGAACCGTTCCAACTTTAAAGGACTGTCATTTATGGTTAACCAGATTCTGGTAAAACGACATTGGTGTGACTGTTGAAATACACCATGGTTTGTTTTTTCTTGACCTATGACATTTTTGAGCATTTTCATAGAAGTTTTCTTCGTTTTACACACACCACACACCCCATCCCACACCACTCATAGACCTACATTTACACTCCTACATCACATCCCCCATACCATACACACACCCCACGCAATCAAGCGAAACTTGACATAAGAAATCGACGTATCGTCTGTGAGTATATGTTTCTATTTGTGCATGAAACAAGTCCCGTATTAGCGTGCGCTTTCCGGTACCAGGATCTCAGCTCAAAAATATTTCGGCAGTTAGATTCGAAGCATACGGTATTCATTCATCTGCTCCTTGAGTCGCATGCACGTACATCCTCCAAACACACCCCTGTTTGTAAATACGTTCAAACGAGGACCTCGACTTTAGACGGATCTAACCGAGGACTTACACACCCGTTTTTAATCGACACACCGTGGACCTCACGCAAACACACCAGGCAACTTACTATCCAACTGAGACCCGTCCTATACCCGCTATGGGGGACCTATCTTATATGCTATCTTATATGCATATTTGCATCATTTACGTCATCCTGGGCATAGTTTCAAACCGAGGACGTCCTCGTTTGGAGGTATGTCCTCGTTTTACGGTGTGTATCCATATGTAGGTCCTCGTTTGACGGCATTTACAAACGCACACCCCACCTTCACACACACACACCCCTCACACACCCCACACAAAGTAAGTTTTAGTTCTGCTTAAAAAATAAGACTGCAATAATATTAATCATTCCACCGTAGTACAGACTCATGATTGATGATGATTGATTATGCTTAATAATTGTGAGTCCCACACGACGGTCAAATTATTTTATGATGATAGAACAAAAGAGGGACGCACAGCCTTAGGGCTGATGAACTGACCTCATGGCCCATCGTCAGCTCATCCTATTGAAAAATCCATCAGAATTTCCTGTCAAATGAATGAAATGATCATCATGATAACTCTTTATTAAAGTTGAGAAAACCACTAAAATTACCATTTTGAAAAAGGCGAAAAACATAATTTGCATTGACGCATCGCAAGATAATAGAGATATCTGATTATTGATGGGGTTTTCTACACGGGTAATAATGCGTGTAAATGGCCAACCCATATAAGTTTTACCTCTATTATAGTTATTATAGCTTGAAGTTCAACTGCGTTCATTAGTTTCAACGCAACGCTGATTTCGATTTCATACGTCTTAATTTCTTCTACTTGTATAGCCAAAACCTGACCACATTTGGCGGGTTTTTGAATGGACTTTCACACAATGAAATATAAACATCTCAAAAAAGTAACTGACCCCCCTTAAATAATGACTATTATCCAAAAACGGGTGATTGTATTACAAATCTGTAAAATGCGTTGGAAGCAGAATTAATTTTTGCACATTTTGACACCTCATTTGCAGCAATAGACTAAATATTGACGTCACAGCGTACATTTAAATCAATGTAGCCCAAGATTTGAAAGTTGCAGTAAATTTTATTGATGTGGCATTCAGTATAGGCTAATGGAAGGAAATCTGTGTAATGATATCTAAGTGTTTTTGTATTGTACAAAAATTGTATGTAAGTGCAACTTTCAAATCTGGACCTCACCACATTAAATTGACCGGTGTTTTATTGTTTCTGGGCTATCGTATCAAATGAGGCACACCGACACCGCCTGGCTAATAATTATTTGGTGGAGCAGGGACACTAAAATGAATACACGGGATCGATACACGTGAATTGCTATGCACGATTTTGATATCAGACGAAAATCTTCGAATACTGGGTTAGAAATTGATGAATATCTCCCGCAAATGAATTTTTCTCAAGAAACCAGATGTGGTCTCATACACACGAAAATACGTGTTGAACAGATATGATAGTCGCTAGAATGCGCTTTGAAAATTGGCCGTGCGCTTTGAAGTCAAAATCTGACCATTTTATATTGCGTTGGTCCTGTAATACCCTGTGTGGACTACAGCGTGTAGTACAGCTGCACTCACTGTAGGCAGTATAAAAGTCGATGACCATTTACCTCAATGGGGGATACAAGCTTATTCACGCACAACCAAGATCAATTACCCGGCTATTGTGAGTAGCCTTAGTTATGTCCCTCGACTAATTATTAGTTCTAAAGAGCTTTAAAGGTTTGAACCAAATGGCTAATCGTGGCTGTGGATTCAACCTACCATGGCGATTCCTGCCATGAAGATATAGGGTCGATGACACTGTGTGAGGTGTCAAAATGCGCAGAAATAAATTCTGCTTCCAACGCATTTTACAGATTTGTAATACAATAGCCCCTTTTTGAAAAATGGCCATTATTTAAGGGGGGTTAGTTACTTTTTTTTAATACCTGCATTTTCCAAACGCACTATTGGATCAACTTGGAATGACCCAGACTTTCAAATAAAGTCTGCTCATTTCATGTGGATCCATGGTTTGGAAGAGGCGGGCTTTTCAAAAACACACACACACAAAAAACCGGATGAAGAATTACAATTTATTTTGAAACAGCCTGTATAGCAATTAGTATTTTTGGTTCAATATTATGCCTTTAAAATAATGAAACTTTGCCCAATATTCCGGTGATTTTATGGGACTGTGTTTCTTTGTTTTTGTTTTTGCTTTGTTTTCGTGTGAAACGAGTGTCTGTTTTGTCTGTACATGAAAGGGGCGGGATAGCTCTGATGGTGTAGAACTAGACTCGCAATCCAAAAGTCGCTAGTTAGAATCACGCTTCAGTCAGATATTCTCTTCCACTTCTTTTTTTGATGATTGAACAGCCACAAACTTTAGTTGTGCTCCACTTTGTTCTAGTCCGTCAAGAGAGGACACACGAGTGTGTTAGCACGTGGGTTCTTTCTGACGGACTACTTTGTTCTGATATATAACTTTCGTTGACTGTTCAAAAGTCACATCGTTGCTGGGCAGGAAAACCCTTCTGTGTCATTGGCCCCTGAACATGTTTAAAGCAAAATCTCCTATTTAACCTTTTTGTAGTTTTCTTTTTTAAACATGTTTAAGGGCCACAAGTACGATATATCATGTTTTTCCTGCCCAATAACGATATAGCTCCAGGTTTATACACGCATATCCCATATCCAAAAGCGATCAACCGAGTATCACTCCAACGAAACATGTTCCGAATGCATATACTTTTATGGTCTCTATATTAGCTTCAGCTTTGATCAAATACCAAACTGAGCTTATATACTGCGCCAATAAAGTATCCTTACACTTGGAAAAATAATCATAATTCCATACCTGAACAATATTGGGGTAAATTTGTTTTTTTAATAGATGCACTATCTCATCCTGCACATTATGACACCACATTGAATCCAATGTGACCTCTAGAAGTAAAGTTACAAGCAATTGAATAGACGAGGGTCCAGTTTTAAAAGTGACAAACTGGCCTATACATGGCGCAAAAAGATTCCAACAAGCGAAACAAAGAGACAACACAATTTCTTTATTTAAAGAAGTTTTTATTTCAGTTTTTACTTCTCTATATTTTTCATAACTTTCATTTTATTTGTCAGTTCTTTTGTTTCAGTGTTCTTTTGTTCCTTTTGTTTAAAATTAAAGCCAAACGCATAAATTAGCCATTCACCACTCTCAAACCAGATGTCTAGTCTGTGGAGTTTTGAATAGGCCAGTTTGTCACTTTTAAAACTGGACCTTCGTCTAATCAAATGCTTGTAACTTTGCTTCTTGAAGTCACATTGATTCAATGTGGTGTCATAATGTGCAGGATTATGTAGTGCATCTATTAAAAAAACAAATTTACCCCAATATTGTTCAGTTTGGAAATTGTGATTATTTTTCCAAGTGTAAGGATACTTTATTGGCGCAGTATAGTATTATATTATACTGCTAACGTAGAAATCACGGGTTATAGAACTCGTGATGAAACACGGGTTTGGAGTTGTCTTTATGCTGTCACCCTTAATTTGTCTTGGCATTTTAAGAGCATCAAACACACAAGTTACCGTAGTGATAGCTCGGTAGTAGTATATAGTTTACATGTAGTCATATATTTTCTATCAG
The DNA here is from genome assembly GCF_039555335.1 of Amphiura filiformis. Lineage (NCBI taxonomy): Eukaryota > Metazoa > Echinodermata > Ophiuroidea > Amphilepidida > Amphiuridae > Amphiura > Amphiura filiformis. The sequence continues at coordinate 48,685,080 of NC_092635.1, forward strand.
AGAAGAAAGGTCATCTCTAGTACACGGAGATATGAGTTTAATACATGACACCGTCAATGATCTGTACTACGCACTGGGTTGTACCGTCAATGAATCGGGGACGATCTTGGAACTAGAAAATTATGTTGTATTTATATTATGCTATATTATTCGATAAAATGTTTGCCTTCCCAGGTACAAAGTAATACAGTTTTCGTTTTGTTTATTATTACCAGATACTGTCTCTTACTTCCACAGGGGGGGCATGAGGGACAAATACCCCAGTCAGAATTCTTTCCCCTGTTGCCCCCCCAGTAAAAAAAACCAAATTACAAAAATTTCACCTTTTTGCGGTAATTTTATCCAAAATTTGTTGATTTTGCCCCCCCCCCTGAAATTCACTTTGCCCCCTCAAAGCCCCCCGGTAAAAAAATTCCTGGCGCCGCCACTGCTTACTTCGGGGAAAACTGATCTTAAAACAATTTTAAAACATCTACCTCTCATACAAAAACGAATTCTCTGTTATTATGATCACTTGGAGATCATACTTCATAAATCTGTTTCTTTCTCTTCACATACAATAAGCTATAAGCTTGGCTTGAACATTTTGCTGTGGACATTAGGACCGAAACGAGTGTCCGCCAGAATCAACTGCTTAAGGGGGTACAACACCCCTCGATAAATTTATGTCTATTTTTGCGTTTTTCTCAAAAACTGATATTACAGTGGTAACAAAAGTTATGTATATTATAGGGGCAAGGAATCCAAATACTACACTGGAATTTCAGTGATTCAAGACAAGCGGTTCGTTATTTATGATAAGAAATAAGGTACCGCTAGGATGTACCTCAATTCCTGTCATATATACTGACCCGCTTGTCTTGAGTAACTGGAATTTCAGTGTAGTAATTGCATTCCTTGCCCCAATAATATATATAACTTTTGTTACCAGTGTGTTATTATTTTTTAGAAAATGCAAAAATAGTCACAATTTACCACAGGGGTGTAGTACCCCTTAAACACTTGACAAATAAACAAAAGCACTCTTTTCGCAATAAGGTATTTCTGATTATACTGTGTTTTTTACGTCATGCACTACACACCATTTGAACGACTAAAACCAAATTATAGCAGAACATACGGTATATTGAAAATGGATTTTCGGAACTTTCTCGCATCGTGGAATGATAAAATATAATGTCAAATTACAGTGTTCGCTATATGAGATAAGCCGATGGTTTAAATCATGATAGTCCTACTTGACAGTTTTGAGACACTCGAAGTTTTAAAGGTTGTCCCTATATATATTACACACAACATACACCATCCCCGCATGCATGCTATCTTCAGTAGACAGCAATAAAATCAATGTGGCTTCCCAACATTTCATTAGGTCCCTATTTTCTTACATTTCACAATATTGTTATGAAAAAGTAGCACATATCCCAACATTATCACATATAGGAAATTATGTGATTTCAAAAGATTTATTTTAAGTTCCGTAGGTGTAGGGGTCTTAAGTTAGGTACCTCAAATAATGAAACACTAAATCGAAAAGTACGCATAACGAATTTAATTATGCATCTTTTGCGTTTCTCGGATAAAAATTGAGACAATCGCAGTTTTAACCCACTCCACGCGGGTGTTGACTGCAGACGACAAGTTTCAAAATTTCTTTCAAAATTCAAACATTTCAGAATTGTCCATTTTCATGACCATATTTAGCATCAGCATGAAAAATGCACTAAAATGAATACAAACAGTGTTTCTTGGTATAGCTCTTGATATTTTGAAAAAATCTAAAAACTTTTTTACATTCTATATACATTCGCATTCTATAGCCTACATTCGAAATCTACATTCGCAAAAAGGGGGCCAAAGCAATCAACCGCGACGAAAGTATCGTTTCTCTCGATCCACTGCTCTAAACCAAAACATCATCACTTCCTGAAAATGCCAACAAGCCGTTTCGCGGGAAAAGCAGTGGACCAAATCAATTGTGATCAAGCCATCAGCCCTGGTGGCGAAAGCTATTCGTGAGTACTCATTTTATGGATTTGTCAAGCAAAAATGTTTTAATTATGTATCTACAATCATAAAAATGCATCTATTTATTGGACTTTTTATGTTGAAGCCCATGGCCAGTATACACTGCAGGGCATTAAAGATCATCCTTGCCTGCACATATTGCACACAACATAGGCCTACATAATTCCCGCATGCTATCTTCAGTAGATAGCAATAAAATCAACGTGGTCTGACAACAAGATTAAGTGTTTGATTATTGTTTGTTTTGTTAGTTGGTGTCGAGATTTTTGCACGTTCCATGAATCCTTCCTTTACTGAACGTTCCGATTTGAATAAAATCAACTTTGTCTTACTTCAAATAAAAAATAAAAATCGCAAAACAAACTATACGTAAGACCTCATCACCGCTCTCATGCACTGACATTTTCAAGTACAAAGTCTAACTTCACGGTGTTGTAAATTGTTCCAATTAAGCCAGCTGAAGCGCCGTGCTCTCTTATTTACCTCCGTATACTGCCCATAGCCCAAACGAACCACGAACTTTAGCCAAGCAACTATACCTCTCAACAGTGTAATTTACCAAATGCCTTAGAGCCCTACTTAACCCGGACAAGACGTGATGATGACACACACCGTATTATATCGTCTGATGCAGATAAAGCTCTGCCTAGCCCGGTAGATCTGATGCTTGAACATGTTTAAATGCTAAGCGTTTGATGATCAACTTGTCCTGGATGTTTTCTGTATACGTGTTATCATGTACAGCCCCTACTTATATAAAGAGAATGACTTTTCAAACCAAGCATAATCATGACAAAAGGCTTTATATTTGATTTGTTCGGGTTGTGACAACCTTGGATAACCCAAGAAAGCCTCTATTGAAGCTTATTTCCATTGGGGTCCATTTGAACACCGGGACGGGTTGGGAACAGTCAGGGGTTAACACCCTACTCTTTTCGAAACTGACTGCGAGATACATGTACAGGTATGGCTCTCTGCACACGGGACCGACGGCTTAACGTCCCCTCCGAAGGACGGAGTACTTTCATGATTCATTTACCCAATTCTAAATGAACCATGGGGGAGAGCTGAAGTCTAAACTTAATCTACAGATGTTGCCAATTAATTTCAGACTTTTTTTTTTCCAAGTCAATATCCCAGCAAATCGCCACCGCCGGGAATCGAACCCGGGACCTCATGCACCAAAGGCAAGTAGACCATATAAAGTAGACCATACGATCTAACTTGACATTAGCCTTGACGTTTATTTTACAGCTATGTTTGCGGCTCGATAGGGAAATGTAAGTGATCAAATAATTTGTCGAAAATGAAGAGAACTCTTTCCTAACTGATTAAAGAGTTTAACTTCAACACTACACTATTTTTCGCTCACCTGGAACGTTTTCACTAGTTCGACTAGCGTCTTCAGCAGATGGTGATGCTGTGATGATATCTTTCCTAACTGTTTTAAAAGTCATCTTGCTTAAAATTGACGCTATATCTTATATTAACCATTAAAACGTATGTGGATAAGTTCAGTTATTAAAATAGTCTTTAATTAAATGAAATGATTCCCTCAAAAATTATTACGCATCTTTTTATAACTCTTTTATGCAACAGCATCATTGTTTTAGGTAAATGCCCCGTCATGAACTTTATTACATTGTTCAATAAACATGATGATAAAATGAAGAAGATTGACTTGGTAGCCATCAGCCCTATGGCTTGTATACAATATCACTAACCATTGACGTAAGTATATGGTAAGGCAGAAAAATAGCTTTTAATTGGTCTGTTATAAATGCCAACTGTTATTTGATGCCAGAAGCAATACTCGCTATATCATCGGCCATGACATCTATAGGCCTTAAGTTAGCTTTCCTCCTTACTAACTCCGATGATGGCTGCTCCAAGGACTAAATAATTGCGGGACGAAGGGCAATTTTACACATGGCTTCGAAGAGTATGAGTATATCAACACAAGATGATTCTTTAAAACTGTCCCATGATTGGATATAGGGAACACTTGAGGTTTCGACAAAAAACAATCACAGAGGCCTGCTTTCCAGCTAGAAGCATATGGAAAGGTTTCTATACAAAAACTATTCTCTTCTTATAAACCATCATTCGCACAGTTTCCACCTCGATACACCTGAGCACACATTTTCGCCCAAGAGCTCTCAAGCAGTGAAGTTGTCGCCGCACAGTCTTTGATTACACTACACGGTTGAGTGCATAGCAATGTAAGAGCTGTGGAGCTTCTAGCTGAAAATGGGCCTCTTTGATTGTTTTTTGTGTTCCCTTCATCCAATCAGAATTTTTTTTAAATATCAAACGAAACCTAACACTTCCCCCTAAAAACACTTTTCGTCACTAGATTCTTAGGATCGTTTTTATAGTAAAAGGGTTTCGTGAACTTACGGAAAAAGTGCTTTGTCATTCATTGGACTATACATCTCAGCTATCATAATATAGAAATAAGTGAAAGGCCCGCAACCGGCTTTCTTCTCAGAATCAATCTTTTAAAAAGCTGTAAGCAAATAAAAGTTTAATAACACATGGAAAGATACATTACAATAAACTGCAAATATTTTGGTAATAGGCCTAGTGGTCTTTAACTTAGTGTCAGCAAAAGTACTGTACGTAAATTCTAATTTCTTTGCACTTTCAAAAATTCACACGCGTACGATTGTTAAAGATTCACCAGTTTTGAGTATTGTGGTGACCCGGGTGTGGTGACCCATCGAAACACCGAGTTACGTCGACATAATTATTATTAGGTGATAACATAAATGTTACTATATGAGTTTTGATTGACTTCGTTCATACAAACATAATTTTATAGAGTCTGTTTGACTGACAGAAAATGTTATAGAACTCAATGTCAAATCACGTGCACTTTCTTGAATGTTTGCATCAAGTTCTTTCCTCAAAGCAACAAAATTCCTACACTGCAAATGTTCTCGAACACATGACGCTTCTCAGACGCGTCCGAGGTGTTCATAATTGTCTCTTTAGAACACTAGTGTATTTGAAAATATGATAAGCCTTGCACAGTAGTGTTCTTTTAGTATAATGTAGAACACACAGTATTGATCAGACGTGTCACAAGTGTTCTGAATGATTATATTGAATACTGGTGTTCAAAAATGGAACGCATGAGCAGATAGAGGCGTTGCAGAGCTGCGACGTGTCAGCGAGAAATACACGGTGCTCCTTTGAAGGAGGGATATAAGTAACAACAACAACAACAATGGTGATGCAACGTGGAAACGCTCCCGGGAAACGCTATTCCAAACTGTCTTTTTCAAGACAAATGGGATGATAGTGAGAGTAAATTCGAAGGATTTAGGGAAGAATGAAATTCAGGGCAACTTTGGGAGCGACTCGTAGTCCGTATATCTGTTGACAGCGATGAACAAGCATCGGAGAGACACAAGAGGGTGAGATGGCCGAGCGATTAATGCGTTGCGCTGTCGGCCGGGAGAAAACTCTCTGATTTCACCGGAATTCTTCGGAACACCGCCATTATCTTGTTTATACTTCCATGCATTTGTTTATTGTCGAGTAATGCGATTATGAAAATGTATAAATAAAGGTTGAACACCAGCATTCTGAAAATCAATGTTTGAACACGTGTCATGTGTTAAAAAACCGTTACATTTCTTTCATGTGTCCGAGGTGTTCATAGATAGTAATTTTGAACACCAGAGTTTAAAGGATTAGAACATGTTACACTAGTGTTCTGAGGTAATAACACCTGTGTTCTCTACATTAACACTAGTGTTCTCTAAATAAGTTGAACACGTGTCATGTGTTAAAAAACCGTTACATTAATGAACGTGTTCCATGTGTTCTGGCCAATTTACAGTGTACTGTGCAGTAGCCTATTTCTGTGAGGAATTTGCATGCTCATTACCTTTAACCCCTATGTGCTTAGTCGGTTATACCATGGAGGTATTTATATACCTCCATGGTTATACCAAATAGAATACTTTATGCGTGCCTAAATCTTGAGACTATCTCCAAACATTGTTATTGGTGCAAAAATACACGGTGTTTTGAATACATCTCGACAGTGTTACACCATGCACATTTTCATGCCAATACTGTCAAGAAATTGGCCATCGTGTGAACACGGTTCAGGAATGCAAATAAAGTTTTGGCATTTGTATGCAAATTATATGACGTATGTTGTTGTTTACTTGAATCCCACCTGTCATGCTCTGAAGATGAAACAAACTTCTATTTGGATTAACCCTCTCCACACGGGTGTCAACTGCAGACGATAAGTTTCAAATTTTCTTTAAAAATACAAAAATTCCAGAATTGTACATTTTCATGACCATATTTGGAATCATCATGAAAAATGCATTTAAATGAGTACAAACAAGCCTAGTATTGGTTCAGTGGTTCTTGAGATAGCTTTTAATATTGTGAAAAATGTTTTGAAACTTTGGCTTTTTATGTTGAAGCCATATGGCCAGCAAGCGAAGGTGTTAATAAATCAATTGCGATACGAATCACATGTAGAAAGTCTATAACATGATAAAGTCAAAGTGTCTCGTGATTCAATATTTTCCTTTCTCAATTCTCAACAACAGTGATTTGTTATGGAAGCTTCTAACACCAGTAAACTATCATTATTGTCATGTTTTATCATTAGATTTATAATAACACCATGCTCTGCAGTTAACTTGCACCTTAACCCCCTGAGCACTACTTGCCGATCTAACGTTGCCTCTGATTGGTCAATTACATGATATCTTCACTTTAATCACCAATCAGAATGGAGCTTTGCAAATAATTCACCCCAATTTTTTGCGTGGTGAAATTATTCTAACAATGTTGCTGATTGGTCCAATTGATAATGAAAACTTCTTTTTGGCCAATCGGCAGGTATAGTTCTCATGGGGTTAAAGTCAAGAAAGACCAACGACGATACATTTTTATTTTAGTGCTATCTTCGGTAGAAAGCACTAATGAATATTGTGTCTCTTTACAGTAAAAAGGACCCCGTAATCATGATAATGCATTACAGAGTTACATGATATTACCTGTGTTTCGACTACAGCATAATAATACGATTTTGATGTCGACAGCGGAAATTTATAAATTATAGATTTGCTGTTTTGTAACCGAATCTAATTTTTTTGAACATGTAACAAGCAAGCAAGCGACAATTCAAACACATATCGCAAGACACATAAACATGGTAAAGATAAGATAACCCAGGATATTCAAAAAGATCACATCTTTCATCTGTGACAGAAAGCTAATCTTTAAATCTAATTATTTCATCATAACAAATTTTCTGTCTTCTATAAAAATTATTATGGTAGATACCGTATTGCAAGTGCACCATTCCTATATCTGTGGCTGTAAGCCATTCAACTGTAATACTGCTTATATCTAGATTTCACTAACTTAAACAAAATAGATCTTTAAAGCTTCTGAACAGTTCAGATCAACAACCCAAGTTGTTACAAAGAATGACATTGGATATTGTGATGACACGAGTATTCTGTCTGGTATGGGCAGTAATGATATGACTTGGCGCTGCCTATTACTTAACATGCCATCAATAGTGATCATGATGATGATCGCTGTCCATTGGAATAATCCTCGATGCTCGGGAAAAAGTCAGGGGTGTGATTCAAAACTTATGAAATATCATGAAAGTAGTAGAAAATAATGAAAAACAGCGTGAAATTGGGCTAAAATGTCCCCAAACGGACTGAAAATCAATAAAATTGCGTAAATTTTGCCCCCCCCCCCATTCAGGAAAGCAGGAAAACACTGAAGAATCACATCCCTGAAAAGTAGACGTAGATTTCAGTATAAAATTATATCGTCTTGTTTTTGTTTTCTTTATTATTTTAATTTTTTAAGTAGAAGGACAACGATGTGGATGTTGAACACCAAGATTATTTCGGGGTTCACACTATTACTACAGCATTTGACAAAGTGTATAAGCCTAAGCCTAATCCATGCAATTGCAATACCACGAATGCGGATATTGAGACATTCCATAGAACTCTATAGTCCATCGCCATCTGGACACATATGGAATAACTTGTCTTACAGTTTAGATATGGATTCTGTTCCATTAAAATAGTTCTATACGAGGCCTCATGTTTATATATACCGTGTCTATTAGTTGTAACGTCCACAACAAACATATACATGTTCTTAACGTTATATACGTGTTATAAACATATTTTGGTTTTATTCAAAACGTACAAAAATAAAATAACATTTAAATGTTGGGTTATGCAAAGGTCATGAAAACATTTTTTAAACGTTTTATATGAAAATAAACCCCACTACAACAACATTTTCAAAGTCAAATAAGGTCATCATGGTCATGTCTTCCATAGGGGGTGTATGGATTTCAACTGGAACACTTTTGTGAAATCCAAAGATTTTTGAACCATGTAATAAGTAACTTGTCCCTTGCAGGCTTTGAAACACTCGATGTCTATAACGCCAGGTCTTTGCTTATATTCGTCAACATTTAGTCACGTTGCTGTCCATCGATGTCGTCTCATGAGATTTACATTGCTGACCATGCTGACATCGAGGGGCATTGAAGGGCATCTGTACAGACCATCCTCTCCAAGTGATACTGCAACCATTGACATGAGGCCAAACCATTCATTCATCTCAGGACAAACGTTGGACAAACAACGTATCCAATTTTAAAATTAAGACAACTTTTATAACACGCTCACAAACATCGCTGATGTTGAGAGTGGCTTTTATGTGCCCACGGGTTGATGGGATGACAAGATCTAAACAAATGGCCGTTTTCAGGTCGATGACCAAGAAGACGCTTAAACAATCAAAGTCAAGAAATGTGAAACTTTCACTTGATGCATAATGTCCGTTCTTTATTTATTCTACTACCTTTTCCTGCTCCTCCTTTTCCGCCTCATCTCTTCTTCTTTTTCGTCGACGTAGTCATCGTTACGAGCATAATTATCAAGTTCATCATCATCTTCATCATCAATCGTTGCCACCACTATATCCACCACCGCCATCACCCACACCCGCACCACCACCACTTGGCACCACCACCACTACCGTTACCACCATCGCCACTATACATCCACCACTACCACCACCATCACCATCACCACCACCACCAACCACTTTTCGTCGTGGTGGTCATCGTTATGAACATCAAGATCATCATCATCTTCGTCATCGTTGCCACCACTATATCCATTATCGCCATCACCCACACCGCACCACCACTACATCCAACACTACCACCACTACCATCATCACCACCACCAACCACATTTTCGTTGTCATGGTCATGATTATGAGCATCATTATCAAGATCATCATCATCAGCAGCAGCAGCATCGTTGCCACCACTATATCCACCACCGCCATCACCCATTCCACTACCACTACCACTACCACCACCACCACTACCACCACTACCACCACCCAACCACCACCACCCCACCACCACCACCACTACTACCACCATTACCATCATCACCGCCACCACCACACCACCACTATACCCAGGCCCCGGGACCCAGGCCTGACCCTACCACTACCACCACCAACACCACCACCACCCAACCACCACTATCACCACCACCAACAGCAATAACAACAACAACACAGCAACAACTACAGCAACAACGTCAAAAACGACGACAGCAAAGCAACAATTGGCGTAAGTTGTATTCTAGATATAGGATATAGGCACAGTTTGAGTTGACGTGACATTCATGACAAATCACAGCTGAGTAAATGGTTTGGAACTCAAGTCTTCCGGCAGTAAGTTTTAAAGTATCATGTAAAGCCTTTATGATCTTTTGAGGAGATCTCAGGCTCTTCTACATGTGTCTTTTCATGTCGCTTTTGGCGAAAAGAGAGTATGTGACAGCGTGTTCAAAATAGATCTCCGATCATCTCCGAGTTCATAACTTTTGTGCAGCTTTTGTTTTGTAAGAAAAATAATGTGCTATAGTCCAATTCAATCGTTTAAGCACAGTTTATAGAACAATTTTTAAATCAATTCTTAACTTCAGAAATGATTCCTAGATTCAACATTATTCAACAATTTAAATCATGTCAGTCATATAGCTTTAGACATGGCAGGTGATGGAGCAATGGACTATTCCAGAAAATAGATGCACACCCCCTATAGAGGAGTTCGGATTTCCGGACTTTTTGTCCAGTCGTGATTGTTGGAAATCCAGACTTTTAAATTGTCCAAAGGCGAAAAAAATCCAGCATAAATATAGTTCAAAACCAGAAATCTTCACTTTGAGAGCTCATTTTGGACATTTCCGTGATTTTTTCTTCATTTAATTGGATTTCCAGGCTTTTTCAAATGACATTTGCAACTGGAATTCCAGTCGTTTTCAGAGAGCAGACCTGGAAATCCAGACATTTCTTAGATTGAAAAGTTACTCCTAGGGGGTATGCACTTATTTTCTGGAATTGCCCAATATCAGAACAAAAGCACAGGCGAGATCTTAAATAAATCGGGACGTCTTCCGCCATAATCACATGAGTTAACTTCAAGAGTACATGGTATGAGGACATCTAAATCATGATGACAATGACTCTATTTCCGAATTCTGAGCTCCATCACGTATTTCATCTAAGAAGCGTACTATTGAAGATCTTTTGTGAGATATGCAACAAGTTAAACGAAGTACAAAGAATCACGCTTTATTCAGTCAATCAAAACAGATTTTTTTCCCCAAAAAAGCTATGTTGGAACTTGCACCTGCACGTGGAATCGGTGTAAATATAAATAATCATTATTGCCCATCTGTAAAACTTAATATTATAAATATAGAAGAATTCATATTGAGAATCTAACCCAATTTTCTTCGCCTATTTCTCCCATTCAGTAACATAACAAAGCATACGCGTGGGTCGCAATGGCTCCACGCGACAGTGAGCCGATAGTCCTTTTGAATATCTTTGCCCCGGGCATGATTTTGACAGAAAAATGATAAATATACTGGTGACAAAACTGGCCAGGTTTAGGTCAGAAAAGTATATTGGTAGCATTTGTTTGGTGTTGATTTGTGGATATTTGCTGATGGACCTAGTAAGAATTAATGGCAATATAAATTATTATAAATAACACATACAAATTGTTGAAATTCTTTAAAAGTTATAGGGTCATACGGGTTAAAAGCAGATTTTTGTAAAATTTAGTTTCAAATTAGCGGTTTTATTCACAACAAGTGTATTTGTTTGTTTACGAGATCAGTCTCAAGTACATGTATGAAGTAATGAATATTATTGCCCCATCTTCATAAAATATGTTAAAAAATTATTTATAAACATGATATTACATGAAGCCTGCCAATAGGAGTGGTGTTACATATTGCAAAGGATTCTGGGAAGGGTAAGATGTCTTTTCTCACTACTTGCTATCTACAGTAGACAGTAGACACAAGCATTACGCATACATATGATGATAATGCATGTGTTATCTTCAGCAGATAATACAAACTTGCAAATTAGTTACATCATGTGATTTGCTATCTACAGTAGATAGCATTAAATGATGAATATACAGTGCGCAAAAGAATTAAGTTACCACTGTACCAGTTATGTTCACCCAGACCCAGATATGTCAACATTTCAATATTTGGAACAAGCCAATAGCTGCATCATTTATAGCTCGAATTAAAGGCCTCATTCAATGAAATCGTTCAAGAAATAGAGGCACGACAATCCAAAAACCCAAGGAAGATGCAAATTCAAAAGTTGCAGTTTGCTGCATTACATGCCCTATTAATTTGTTCTCGAACAAGAGAACTAGCGCTGTACTGTGCTAATCGCGGATTAACACGTTAAAACTAGTGTCGTGATTTCATTGATTAGAACACAAAAGTGCAGTTTTGATTTCGTTTCTTAGGTTTTAGATCACACTTTCTTTAATCATGTTCATTCTCAACCAATTTCAACAAATAAGGTCTAAATTCTAAAGTACAGGTTTTAATTTGACACACTTGTCTTTGTTTAGGATATACAGGGGTGAACACAACTGTAACCTTAATTATTTTGCTTACTGTACATGTCTCGTATGCTTTATTTTCTACATTATTATGTTCTTAACACGACTTGTTTTCTGCAATAGACATCACTAGATATTGAAAATTGTTTTTATGAGGTGCTATCTACATTAGACTTTTGTGTGTATTTTCCCTGTATTTCTTGCTATCTACAGTAGAAAGCATGAAAAGTTGCCAATTATTTTCAACTGTTTGCGAAAAAATCACCGAAGGAAAATATTCACCAGTGGGTAGAAAATACAGCCAACAATGTGTGTATTTCTTTCCTTTACACAATAACCTCTCATTTTTATGATTTTAGGTTTAACATGTTTAAAATGGTTGAGTTTGTATACGAAGAGAAAAGACACCCGACAGCCCAACACTATCCAAAATTTTCATTTAAGGGCAACACAACAAATTCTATTTTTAACCTATTATTTTCGAGCCCGCAGCACAGACAGACACAGCAAAAAAATAATAAGTATGATTTACTTTGCAGCTCATTATTTCACTAAATTACCAATAATTGGTGAATTTGATCCATTGTTAAAATCATGGTTGAGGATATCAGATTAATAGAATGGAAGATAACGAGGACTATAAGTAACACATCAGGTCGTTCCGATCATCAGGTCCAGTTTTTATGTCTGTGAAGTTCAAGTCAAGCTTGAAGCTTTAATTGGACACGATTAACACCCTTGTCAATCAAAGTTAATGTGACACATATGACAATCAACTTTGGCCTAATATGGTGAAAGGGTGTATCTGTTAGGTGTGTCACTAGCATGTTACTTCTATTTGCCTTGGCTGAAGTTAACTTTTCTATTTGAGTCATTCCCATTGGAAAAGGTTGTATTGTAACATACGAAGAGTTAAAACTGTCGTTTGCCATAGGTTGGTTAACCCCCTGAGCACTACCTGCCGATATAACATTGCATCTGATTGGTCAATTACATGATATTTTCACTTTAATCACCAATCAGAATGGAGCTTTGCAAATAACTCATCCCAGTTTTTTTTGTGTGGTGAAATTATTCAAACAATGTTGCTGATTGGTCCAATTGATGATGACAACTTCTTTTTGGCCAATCGGCAGGTAGTTCTCATGGGTTTAACCGCACAACACCTCTACTTGTTTTTTATAATTACATTCTTTTCCCATGCGAGGGTCATTGAAAATGTTGACTAAAACTATGGACGAATCTGCAATTTCTCTACATAAAATGAGGCTTCAACTTTGTCACTGTTGTTTTCCTCGTTTTTTGCCAAATGTTTAATTTGAAAAAGTACATATAAGGACACGATATCCCGTACTTGTTTGCCTTTTAAAATTCGGTCGTGTGTTGGGATATTTTGCAATTTGGTTCAAAATCGTTTCAACGGATGTTTGGGACTTTCTTGTTTTAGTTTCATAAATGAAGACGATTCTTGTGTAATTTCTCTACACTGCCAACAAATATTTTACTCAACATTGAGTAAAAAGGTCACAACTCAACAATTGAGTAAAAAATTACTCAACATTGAGCTCATATAGGTCACAACTCAACAAATGAGTAAAAAATTACTCAACATTGAGCTCATGTTGAGTAATTTTTTACTCATTTGTTGAGTTGTGATCTATATGAGCTCAATATTGAGTAATATTTACTCAAATTTTTTACTAAACTGTTGAGTTGTGACCTTTTTACTCAATATTATTTGCAGTGTATAATGGCTATAAATTTGGCATATTCACCGTTCAGGTTGTTTACCTATCCCGTTTGCTTTTGTTGTTATTTGTCATGTTTATTGTGGCGATGAGTCAGTGATTTGGTTGAGCTGGGTCATCTATTAACTTTTTAATTAATCTTTTGATATTGGCAGGTGAATCTTCTTCTATTCACGTGTCACCAAGTGGAACAGGTCACGATAACGTAACGCAGTGGCTTACATAATTTTTCTTCCACTTTAAGGGCTCAGATAGCGTATTAATTTTTTTTTTAATTCACAATTAATATAATACAAATTTGATGGCAAATTATCACAAATTGATGTGTTTTACATTTAACAGTCCTCGTAGTAAACGTTCTAAATCTATAATGATATGTACTCTTCTTCTTCTTAGCGTGTCCAAGCGCAGGGTCAAATACGCCCGAGCCAATAGCTGACGCAGTGACGAGCAGAATCGTTGAATTCAGCTAGGTCCTCATGTGTGCAGTGTTGCCCCATCTGTGGACACATCAACAGGTGTTCCATAGTCTGTGGAACCGTTCCACACTCACAGGTAGTGTTTTGCCCTTCTGGTAGGTAGCCCCATTTCTGCAAAGCGACCTTGCACCTTCCGACCCCTGATCTTAGTCTGTTGAGACACCGCCACTCAGGCCATGTGGAATCAGCTCCAGGTGGTATAGCTGCTCACTGGGTTGCAGTCCCATAGCTGGTGAATTGGGAAATCTCTCTTTCCACAGGGTGAGTCTTTCCGCTTCCTTGGAGACTGTCCCAAGAGGATGAACTTTGCTTAGGAAGCTTCCCTGGATGTAAGGCGTTTGGGTGCAGCAGTCTGGTTGAACATGGGGTGCTTCATATCAGTGGTCTGACGCTCACGCTCTCGCATGCTGGTCACTTGTCGACGTACATCTGGAGGGGCTATAGCAGCTAAGGTGTAGAGACTCTCCGTTGGTGTCGATCGGAGGCATCCAGTGATAAGTCGGCAGCATGAGTTGAGTGCTGGGTCCACCTTCTTGGCATGAGTTGATCTTCCCCACACTGGGCAGGCATATTCAGCACTATAGTAGCATAAGGCCAAGGCTGTTGATCTGAGAGTGTCTGGTCGAGCTCCCCATCTGGATCCAGTGAGCTTGTTCAAAATGCTGTTTCGTGAACAAACTTTGCTCCTTGTCTTCTCAATGTGGGTCTTGTATGAGAGTGTGCGGTCGAGAGTAGCTCCCAGGGTGTTTCACAGTGCTCTAGTGTGGTTCCAGACCAGGTCACCTTCAGTTGACGTTTAGCTTCACGGTTGCGGAGGTGGAAAGCACACACCTGTGTCTTGGATGGATTGGCACGGAGGTAGTTTTCCTCATAGTATGGCGTGAGCTCATCCAGGGCTTTGGAGAGTCTCTGTTCCACAACAGTGACGTCGGTGTGTTGTGCACTGATGCCAAGATCGTCTGCATATATGAAGCGTTGGGTGTCTTCACTTCTCGGTTGATCATTGGTGTATATATTGAACAGGAGAGGTGCGAGAACACTGCCTTGGGGTAGCCCGTTCCTGAGTCTTCGCCACCGGCTCTTCTTGTCTCCAAGCTGAACAAAGAACATCCTGTTGTCAAGCATACATTCGATGAGCTCCGTCAGGTGGATATATTTGGTTAGCTCCAGGATTTTGCTGAGGAGGCATCTATGGTTGACGGTATCGTAGGCTGCTGACAGGTCAACGAAAACAACTCCGGTTACCAATCCTTCCTCAATGTGCTGGGTAAGGTTGAGAACTTGGCTTGTTGTTGACTTGCCAGGGCGGAAACCTGCTTGTTCTGGAATGAGTTGTTCGTCTACCACGGGTGCCAGTCTGTTGAGCAGGAGGCGTTCGAATAGCTTGTAGGTATGGCTGAGAAGCGATATTGGTCGATAACTCTTTGGGATGGATGGATCTTTCCCTGGCTTCAGCAGACCGATGATATGAGACTTCTTCCAGATCTTGGGGAGTCTGTGGCTGGTACGACAGGAGTTGTAGAGCTGTAAGAGCCATTTCTTTGCCTCTGGACCAAAGTTCTTCAGCTGCTCAGTTGCGATGTTGTCAAGGCCAATTGCTTTCCCTGGTTGGAGTTTCCTGCTTCCAGCTCCTGCATAGTAAAGGGCTTGGTGAAGCCGGGATCTCCGCTGTATTTCTTGCGGTCTAATTTGGTCTTCTTATGTTTCTTGCCACTTCTTCCATTCAGGAGTAGTTGGTGGGCAACCTGGTTGGGTGTGACTTTGGGCTGCTGTGGGGCTGTTGTAGGGTCGGGTCACCTTGGAGTTTGCGGATGGTGGACCATGCCTTCTTCCTGTTGCGGGTCATGTCTGTTGACTCTATGAGAGTATGCCAGGTCTTACTACGCTCATGGGAGATGGATTCCATAACTGCCTCACCCTTTGCTCTTGTTTCCTCGGCAAAAGGGTCAGCTTCAAACATGGTTACATACTCTTGGTATTCTTCTGCACATTCCTTGGAAAGGCCTGGTATGTATTCCTCCCTGCAGCCTCTTGGTATATGTCTACGAGCAGTCTTAGAAACTAGTTGGGCGAAGGTGTCATAGTTGTCTGGAGTTGGAGTAATTCTCTTCACCTTCTGATCTAGCTCTTTTGAGAATCCGTTCCAGTCTGCTTTCTTGTAATTGAAGCGTCGCTGAAAAGGCACTTTGTTTGGTGAGATTATGGTGTTAACATGGATCCCAATTGGCCGGTGTTGTGTTTGGGGAACTGGATCCAGTACAATCTTCTTGCACATGTCAAGGATGTTGTTGGTGACAATAGCTATACGGGTTGTATCCTCTCTTCCAACGGGCACTGTGGAACGAAGGAGGAAGTTTGGAATCATGAATAAGGCTCAGCTGGTGTTTGTCTATCCATTCCTCAACTGCGGCTCCATCGTTGTTGGTTTCTTTGTAACCCCATTGAGTGCTGTGGCTGTTGAAATCGCCGATGAAGATACATGGCTTGGTGTCAGTGTTAGAAGTGAAGAGAGGGAGCTTGAAGTCTTCTGCTGGTGGCTTGTAGACTGATGTTATTGTTACGTTACTGAGCTCAACGGTGAGGACTTCAATGTTGTTGTCGTCAGACATCATAGTGGCTTCAATCACAGTACCTTCTTTCACAAATATCGCACTCCCGTATTGACGATGCGGTCTTTCAACGACAAGGACCATACCTGGTATGGTTGGGCGGTGGTTAGTCGCTCCTCTATGGGTTTCCTGTAGGCACAGGACATCACAGTGGAGATTGTTGCACAATCCGCTGATGATATTTTGCTTGGCGGTAGAGAATCCTTCAACATTCAGTGATATAACTGTCAAAGCAGGCCTTAGAAAAGGTCTGCTTGGACTTCCTTTGGCGATTCTGGGCATGATGGAAAGCTTCTTGATGGTAAGTTGCGATATGATATGTGCTGAAAGTGTCTGAGATATGACCTTTTGTATTGAAGATGTGCATTTTTTCCCCAAAGACCTAAAATTTTAGATGTTTTGGGAATAAATGCATACTGTGCAAATGTTGCTATCCGATTTCTTAAACCAATTTTTGGGACCGTCAAGCAATGACTTAGTCGATGCCTAGTCTTTAACATTTTAAGAGATCATAACCCCCAAACCTGATTTTGTTTAATGCAAACATCACAATCAACTATGATTGAATTTTTATCTGATACATTTTTGTAAACGTAAATTATGGTGTCAAAATAACCTTTTGTGGTACAAATTTGACCAAGTCATAGAGCAAAATTTCCTCCCAAATATCGCATTGTGATATGTTGTTTATAACAGACAGTGAATAAAGATATTCTCCACAGCATAATTCATAATCAAATCTTATATATAGTCTGAACTCAATTTACTGTCAATAGCCTTTCTTAAAAAATAATTTAGAAACCGTGGTTTACCCAGAATTTGGTTAACCACGTGATCCATTCAATGTGCTTATCCAATTAAAGTCCGCGCTCCCCCCTGTGGAAGATTTTGGAAATATTTTCCACAGGGAGTATGAATTTTGGGTCGATCCTTCATGTAATTATTTCGTGTAAGCTAATCCTAACCCTAATCCTAACCCTAACCTAACCCTAATCCTAACCCTAAACTAACCCTAATCCTAACCTAGCCCTAACCCTAAACTAACCCTAATCCTAACCATAACCCTAACCCTAATCCTAAACTAACCCTAATTTCGTGTATAATTATACATGAAGGAGTAACCAAATTTTGAATGGAATGGACACATTTGGCAGCTCCATTTGAATGGATTTCATACACCCTTTGAGAAAGATTCAATCTGAATATTCCATAAAGGAAATGTGAGTTTCAAATATAGAGTTGGTTAATGTGCATTTTCCATTTGAAATTCATACTCACCCTGTCAATCTTCCACATGGGATATTGTCAAGGGAAGTAAAATAGTGATACTTATCTTCATATAAAATCAACTCCTAGATGCTATATCCATGACAGATACTAAATCGTTTCAACCGTATTTTGCAAAATCCTGGAATGTTTTCCCGGCATTTCAGTAATTCTAACAAATTTCCAACCATTCAACTTGAATGTTATAATTTTTATTGTCTTTTATCAACCTTTATATTTGTATACCTTTATATTTGCATTGGTAGGCATTTACGTAAGTTGAGTGTGTGAAAGAGGACACAGTTTGTGGGCCTTGTGCCTTTTCGCAGTTTTGCACCACACATTGTATTTATATGTTTTTGTGCAATAAAGGTATAAACTAATGCAAACTATACCATACATAATTCAAATCCCATAAATTTCCATTAAAATGTCGTGACTAAATATCTTTTAAAAACAATTCTTGTATACAATTAAATAAAAACTTTTTTCAATGACATACGTATTAAAGTAGTTGATTCCCTCGGATTATAGCTTTCGTCTATATACCAAATGTATCATCATTATAACTTTTCCAAGTCATGAAATATTATGTGTTTGAAAACAAGCAAAACACAAAATAAACCAAATTTCGCGACTTTTGTTTGAAAACAAATTTTCTGGCCTACAACCATTTTGTGTTCCCATCCAAACAATTTCAATAGCGAAACACAAGTCATCAAACGCCTCATTTGATTAAGAATTATCACCATCATTTATCAGATGTTCAAACCCCGCAAAATGTACATCCGTTGTCTGCCGATTCCTAACAATTAATTTAATATTGACATGGAAACACGGTCAGTTGGGTATTTTATTCCACTGTCTCATCCCGCGTTGGAGAATCTTTATTGACGCCTTTGTCATTGACGACAAGGGAGACTCCAATCTCCCATACGAGTAATTAAACAGAAACAAAAGACTACAAAAACAAAAAATACTTGTAATCTTCGATTCACACGGAAATGAACAACATTGTACGCGTGTAAATCAAGCGTGTCGCCCCAACCGACAAATGGTGGTGTGTTTAATTGATTGTTAAATAATTAAACAAAAGATGAATAAATATCGGCATGATATGAGAAGATAATGTTATTTGAAATGAGAAATAAAACTTGTTATGTTATTTTATGCTATAGAAGTAAAGCATGTTAAGATATGAAGTGACAAAAGGTCGAGACATTGAACCAAATAAAATAGATCTTGTTACATTACGCGTGTTGCGTGGTCGAGACCATGACTGCTGTCTACTGAAGATAGCACATGCAACATTGCACGTAGTGTCAATCTCAGATCTTTAACGATATGCTGTTATATTAATTTTGTAATGTTTAAAATGGTTGTTCTCTTCATATTGACGTAATAGGTACGTTAGATTTCAATTGGTATAATCATACCCTATATTTAAGAATTGTTAGTGTGAAATGTTTGTTTTCAATCATGTATCTAACTAATTTAAACTAACCGATTGCTTTTTCGTTGACGCAAGTTCGTGTATATTTTTTTTCTTGATACGCTTATACGTTTATTAAGTGAAGTAAATGGAACAAGAAATAGAAAAGGAGAAGGATATACAAAAATGAATTCTGCGAAATAACTTTGTATAATGTTTTTGACGTGAAAATCTTTGTTTAACTATAAATACTATTTCTTGTTTGTATGTATTTGCCTTGACGTAGTAAAATCAGTTGTTCCCGGTTCCCGCAAAGACCATAAATAACCGGACCAAACTTGGCTCAGCATGTTGAGAAATAATAATTAGTCCAGAAGGGTGGGAGAAAAACAAAGAAAGTAATACCCATATAGGCTTTTAAATATGTCAAAATCCTGGGTACACTTAAAAAACGAAATAACCGGTACAAATTTTAATGGAAATTACTCATAATACTATAGTATTCGCCCTTTTAACTGATATTTCGCAACTTAAATCCTTGTTCCAACTCCCAGAGGCGTATTTAACATGCCCAATTGATCTTCGATTATTGCCTATATTATTTTTGTCATACTCAATTGCGTGACCATACATAAAAGTCTATAGATGACCATTGGCGGTGGATTTGCTTTAGCATGGCTAAACATGATTGACTTTGGCGTTACTGATATTTAATGGTAGTGGTTCTTATACACTTTGTTGCATCAATGAAACGCTGATATGTATTTCACATATATATTTTGATGAGTGATTGTTCTACCAAAGCAGGTAAAGAGTGCAGGTACACTAACTCAACCAAATGATCTTTAAATTTTATTTTTTGACTTTTTGCTCAACTCTTAGCTTATTTTTCAAAAAACATTCACTCAGCTTTAAGGTATACCGGTAGCTTAGAGTAAGGTTATAACGTTAGGGTCAGTGGTGGCACCAGATGTTTTTTTTGGAGGAGGGGGGGCATCGGGAGCAAAAGTGAATTGAACAAATTTTGCCCAAACTTGCCGCAAGAGGTGGAAATGCTTTGCAATTTTGGGTACGGGGGCAAGGGTTATGACGAGGGAATTTGACGGGGCTTATAAACATATAATTTTACGCACAGATTCTTTACTCCTTGATGAAACAAATGCATGCCATTATCCAGTCAGTCATCTTGTAAATTGTAACAAAATGTCAAGACTGGTGTTACAAAAAAAAAAGCAAATAATTGTTTGTTTTTATATAAAAAGAATAACAGCGATGAAGATAAAATATCGAGCTTGTTTGTGATTGTAAAATAGAACGTACATAACGTATATATATAAAACAATATAGTCCTATGAGAGTGAGATTAAAAAAACAACAAGGAAAATACTTGTCCAAGAAAAGAAACGAATGAACATCACTTTTGTCTATACCTCTTGTTCATCTTCAATTACAAATCTTGGATAAATAGCTGCGTCTGTCTTACAGAGTGCACGTGTACTTTTCCCCCAGTGATAATGGTCCGATCAAACAAAATAAGGGTAATGTCGTGAAAAAATCATGTTTCTAATTTTTACATCAAGATAAAATGCGCAGCTTTTTGTTTACGCAAATAACATCAAAATGTGACTTTAGAATGTCAATTTATAGTTGAAAAAATACTGGGTGCTTAAACAATAAATAACAGACTGGTTTGAACTTCAAATCAGCTCATAACTCGAAAATAACTTTGCCGACATTGCTCTCGTTTTGCTTGAATGGGTCACATCTATTATAAGCAGCTATATATTGGAGACTAATCGTGCAATAGATGTATAAGATGTATGTAGAAAGCATCTGCAATATTAAAACTTATATTATGAACATTGCTTGAACCAGTAAAATAGCATCGGACCCGGAGCCAAATAGCAAATCGTCAATTCATGCGGAATATGATAGTACTTGGTCTCTGATGCCAGCCAGACGGTGTTGTCAATTTTAAAATAAATTTGGTCGGCGCGGCGCGTCAATTGCGATGATAAGACGCCCAATTTATAACCATTGGTAGCATATACCCAGCAAACACAAAAACGTTTTAAAAACGTTTAAAAAAAGTTATATTTTGGCTTTTGGTTTCGGTAAAAACGTTTTAAAAACATTAAAATGTCGGGTTATATAAAGGTCATGAAAACGTTTTAAAACGTTTGGTATGAAAACACACTACAACAATATTTTTATAATGTTTTCAAAATGTTATTCTAAACTATTTTTGCAAACATTTTTTCCAAATGTTCTTAAAATGTATTTTTCAAAACGTTTTAATAACATTTAAATGTCGGGTTATATAAAGGTCATGAAAACGTTTTTAAAACATTATTGCAAATATTTTGGGCAAACATTTTTCGCAAAATATGTTGTCAACCCCATAATAACATTCTGTTTAGAATATTTTGTATCAAGTTTTCAAAAATGTTTTTGGAACGTTATAAAAACGTTTTTATACCCTTTATATAACCCGACATTTAAACGTTTTCTATAAAACATTTTGTGTTTGCTGAGCAGTTGATTATCAAGAAATGTTTTTAAGGTTATGAAAACGTTTTATACTCTTAATATACCCTTTATATAACCCGACATTTAAACGTTTTCTGACAACCTTTTATAACCTTTTGCGAATGATGTCGAAAACGTTTTGTGTTTGATGGGTAGGCTACATCAGTGTGAGACAAATATTATCTTATATGTCCTGTATATAAGAGTCGTGTCTTGGCAAGATTTTTGCAATGTCTTGCAATTCCAGTCACTGTGTGAGATTAAGGCCATGTCTTCCACATAGGGTGTATGGATTTCAATTGAAGCTAGTATTATCATGATATGGCCCAATAGAAAACTTACAAATAGAAATATTCCGTTATGTCTTGACTGAAGACACATACGATCCATTGAGACATGTCTTCCTTCAAGTATTGTCTAAACCATGAGAAGACGCGAAATTAAGATATGTATCAACACTTGTCTTGCAAGGAGACACGTCTTTGTGTCTTCGTTTAGGAGATATCTTGTATTATGAGAGACATGACTATATCTTCCCGAGGAAGCATCTCAACCCAGACATATCTAGTTGCAAGTCACTTTAAGGGCTCTGGTATGAACGTGGACACTATTTTTTGTTGGACATGAGAGCACATCAGACATATCGAATTGCATTCTGAATACGAAGAATGTCCTATACTGATTTCAAATAATTTGTATTTTTTGAAATTCGCGATATAATACAAATTTTATGACAAATGATTAAAATTTGATATTCTTAAATTGTTGATATTAAACAGTCCTCGAAGTAAACTTTATAGATCTAATGATATGTACATAAAGTGTACCGTATGTATCTGGGATGAAAAGCCGACGATCAATTGAAAATTTGACATTTCCTATTGAAGATATACATTTTCCCCCAAAAGACCTTCGGCTTTTCATCCCAGCTACATACACTTTAAGTACATATCATTAGATTTATAAAGTTTACTTTGAGGACTATTAAATATCAAAAATATCCATTTTTAATCATTTGCCATAAAATGTGTATAATAGCCTATAACGAGAATTTAAAAAAAAAATATCAAAAAAAAAAAATTTGATATCAGAAAGACATTTTTTGTATTCAGAATGCAATTCGATAAGTCGATATGTCTGATGTACCTTGTTATTTTGGCTCTATAAAATGGACGTGATTGGACGATACCTTATACAGTTATTACTAATATTATTTCAGCATTTTGAGTAAAGAATAACAAAATTAAAGTTTGATGAAGATCGTTCATTTATGGCTTTAATAAACGTGACCAGCAATTTTATAACTTGATAAATATTCCTTTTTTAAACGTTAGCACCGATGAAATTTTAAAAGCAGCCCAATCCAGTGCTAAATAGCGAAGTTGGCAATACTCGAACCATTACACATTTCATCGCAGAAAAGGCGATATTCAGAGCTGATTGAGATTAAAATCTACGCGCTCAGTAGATATGATTACGTGCAAAAAGTCAGGACGGACAGCTGGAATTGGGCAGAAAACATAAAAACAGCACAAAATCAGTGCAATCAATAATAATCAAGAATGCAGAAGGGCTTATTCAGGCAATTTAGTTGACTAGAACGTATGGTGCGATGTTGATGCATTAAAGGGCAGGGAGGGGTGGGTGGTGAAGAAACGCTTTTGGAAATTTGATTAACACCGTGGGCACTGTACCGTACCAAATTCGACATTTAATAAGTGAAAGGGAAAGGGAAAGGTAGCCATGGTAATACAAGAAATTTGAATGGTTTAATTGTTTCGACATTTAAGTCTGTAAATTTAGATAAACTTTTAATACAGCAAGCTATTCAACGCAAAATGTTACAACCTACGCAAACGTGCCTACTCTATACGCAAAAATGCATCGTATACACGCATGGTTTGCAAATGCATGGCAGTGGAAGTCCTCAACAGATCGAATACCGGATTTGAAGAAAGAAAGCAAGAATTATATAGCAAGTACGAGTTTGAATGGTTTTATTTTTTCGACATTTAAGTCTGCAAATTTAGATACACTTTTAATACAACAACTTACATGCAATTCAATAAAAAAAAATTACAACCTACGCAAACGCGTCTGTTCAATGCGCAAAATGCATCCTTATACACGCATGGTTTGCAAATGCATGGCAGTGGAAGTCCTCAACAGATCAAATACCGGTATAAAGAAAGAAAGTAATTTACAATTACGAAAGCATGCAAGATTATAGCAGCGAAAAAGCAAACAGTTGAACAACCGAAATAACCATGCATCATTAGCAAGAACATGAAGAAAGAAAAGAAAAACTATAGAATAAGCGAATGATAGAAATAAATAAATAAATAAATAAATAAATAAATAAATAAATAAATAAATAAATAAATAAATAAATAAATAAATAAATAAATAAATAAATAAATAAATAAATAAATAAATAAATAAATAAATAAATAAAGAAAGAAAGAAAGAAAGAAAGAAAGAAAGAAAGAAAAAGAAAGAAAGAAAGAAAGAAAGAAAGAAAGAAAGAAAGAAAGAAAGAAAGAAAGAAAGAAAGAAATAAATAAATAAATAAATAAATAAATAAATAAAGAAATAAAGAAAGAAAGAAAGAAGAAAGAAAAAAGAAAGAAAAAAAGCAAGCAAGCAAGCAAGAAAGAAAGGAAGGAAGAAAGACAAAAGAAAACGAAAGAAAGAAAAGAAAAAGGAAGAAAGAACAAACGAAAGGAAGAAAAAAAGAAGGAAAAAAAACAAGGAGGAAAAAAGGAAAGAAGAAAATCTATATCTTTTGTTTCATATCAAACAACCCTATGCTAACAGAAAAATATATACCCACTGGTATTTTCACACACAAATCATCAAATAAAAGTATCATGAAATAGTAATAACACCACTATTTGACGTATATAAACTGATTAAACTTGACAAACATGATCTGAAAATAATATGAAAAGCGAACAACACGTATACCAACAAAGACATAAATATTGCATAGAGCATTATGAGAGAGATATAACGCGGGAATACCAGGCCACCAATAATCATGTGATCATCCGCAAACAGCTGGGGTTGAAAAGCTTTGATAAATGAAACTTGAAAGAAAGCATGAGAATAAGGGATATATCTCCCGAAATATCTATATTTTTAATGTCAGGCACACTGGTAAGCGGATCAAAGATTTGTTGACAAATTACAAATGACAAGAAATAGAATGAGAATTAAAAGCTATTGAATAATATTTTAATATTATAGCTTTGTTATAAGAGACTTCTGATATTAGACTATGCCATAGTCGAATTTTATTAAAAATATGTTATTATTAGTCATGATGAACCCATTTCGTTGAACTCAAAATTATACTGATGTTTATTAAAATTAAAGTATTCAATAGTAAAATGGTCATAAAGAGTTAAAAATATCAGACGATTAGTGACAATAAAAGTAATTGAATGCAACATTATCTTGCATAATTATAACGGCTCACTTTAATACTGAACAATTCTGATTTTGGAATCTACCAGTTTATTGATAGCGAACCCCGAAATTTTGGGAAGCTAACAAACAGAGGGAGTAGGGTGACTGATCAGATGTGAAAATCTATCAATTGTGCACACATTAATTAAATCAGAGTTTTAAGCTTAAATACAATATCCAGAGTACATGCACAATGGGCAAGTGGACTACGGGGTAGTCTATTCTGATAATGCCTCGAAATTCCCGATAAAGCTGAAATACATGCTAACTGATCAAATAAAAACACACGCCAGATGCCGTTTTCAAGACAAACGTGTTTTTAAAACGTTATAAAAGTGTTATAAACACGTTTTGGTTAAAACATTTTTAATAACATTCAAATGTTCAGTGGGTTATATTAAGCCCATAAAAACGTTTTTAATACGTTTTATGTGGAAAAACACTACAACAACATTCTAAACATGTTGTCAAAATGTTAATGTAAAATATTTTGTGGCGAACATTTTTGCAAAATATTTTGTCAACATTTGAATAACATTATGTTGGAATATTTTGCAAAATGTTTTTGAATGTGTTTAAAACGTTTAATACCATTTACCCACCCTTTATAACGCGACCCTTTCTGTAAAACGTTTTGTGTTTGCATAATTTGTTATGATT
Source organism: Amphiura filiformis (assembly GCF_039555335.1). Taxonomy (NCBI): domain Eukaryota; kingdom Metazoa; phylum Echinodermata; class Ophiuroidea; order Amphilepidida; family Amphiuridae; genus Amphiura; species Amphiura filiformis. Next base: position 48,711,293 of record NC_092635.1, read on the forward strand.
ATTTTTTGTCGACAATTGATCCATGCTTGTCGACAATCGGGAAAATTGCTTTGTCGCCAATATTGTCGACAACTTGATACGCGATAACAGCCTTGTTGATACAAATTCAATTCCTATAACTCGAAATGTTGTGTCACAGTGATTGTCAACTTTATACTCGCGTTTTATATTATTTCTAAAAATAGCTGAACATTATATGAAAAATGATTTTAAAGGTGCTTCTGAAAGGGTGCGGCTCCTGGAGCCTCGTAAAACCCCTTTTCATATTATACGTCTTAACTTAATCTCGAATATGAAAATTTATTGTGATTCCATGTTTGTTAAGGGATCTGGAATGAGCGTTTTAAGCGTTTCGACAGTATATTTTGTGGGATATGAGAGCACATCATACATATCGAATTGCATTCTGAATACGAAGAATGTCTTTCTGATATCAAATAATTTTCATTTTTGAAATTCACGATATAATACAAATTTTATGACAAATTATTAAAATTTGATATTTTTCACATTTTGATAGGCCTATATAACAGTCCTCGAAGTAAATTTTATAAATCTAATGATATATTCTTAAAGTGTATGTAGCTGGGAGGAAAAGCCGACGACCAATTGAAAATTTTGACCTTTCATATTGAAGATATGGATTTTTCCCCCAAAGACCTTTTTTTTTTTGGTGTTTTGGGAAAAAATCCAAAAACTTTAAACTCGTTTGAAGGAATAATACACGTTTTGTGTAAAACTTCTTGGTAAAAGACGGGGAATGACGCTGAAAATAAAACAGTGTTCTTCCGGAATCACGTTGTGTTGTAGCGTGAGTCAATTCATGATTAAATTTAAACGGATTGACAAAAAAAGAAGAACCTAATAAGAAATCTGCAACCGCAGTAGGCCATGCCAGTTGAAATCCATACACCCCCTATAGAAGACATAACCTTAATCTCATGCAGTGGTAGTGTCAATTTCGAATGAGGCGACCCATTCAGTGTCGTCTGCTCCAAAATGGGTTATTCCAGTTGAAGTCTATACACCCCCTATGGAAGACATAACCTTAATCTCATACAGTGGTAGTGTCAATTTCGAATGGGGCGACCCATTCAGTGTCGTCTGCTCCAAAATGGGTTATTCCCCGGGATTCCAGTTGAAATCCATACACCCCTATGGAAGACATAACACAGGGAGTGTGAATTTCAAAGATGTCAAAACGGGGTTACCTGAACGAGCGACTCCATTTGAAATCTACACCCCACTGTCGGGATATTAAGGTCATATCTTCCAAAGGGGGTGTATGAATTTCAAACAGAATATCCCAATGTCCCTGCAGATATTGTCGCCGAATTTTGTCATAATTTGGTTTCTAGGTTTCTAGTGAATAACGTGATCAAGTGATAAATAAACAACTTCTCTTTCAGAGGGCACTTAGGGTGTGCGGAGCCCGTCAATACACATCACAGATTCCGTGGCTAGACGAGTATTATTCTTCCGTCTTTGGGCGATATATCTCCGCAGCATCAGCGGGAGTTGATGTATTTGATCCAATAATCATGCCCGATCATCCCAAGCCCCCAGAAGCATGCAAAGCTAAAAAATACGAGGGTCGTTCAAAATGTTCTGCAACAAACGTAAAAACTCCCAAATAATATCCTTGTCCTCTGATCCGTAATCCGTAAAAACTCGATAGTTAGCATATGTGCTTACTATCGAGCGCTTTTAAAACATGCAAACATGAAGTACCCCATCCACAAAAGTGTAAAGGGTTTTGAGCAAACCATCCAGTTATATACAAACAAGTAAACCTGCAAATTGTGTCTCAACCTAGCCCAGGCTTCTGGGCTGTATATGTACTCTGATACATGTATAATGATCTAAAGATCTACACTCACTTCCCGCTTTGCTCCCTGTTTGAGAGGCGTCGCGGTTTGTAAACGGGGCTAGTTCTAGCAGGCCTATATCAGTCCCATCTCAGTTGGTATTTACGCCAGACTTTGGTACAATTTCGTTTTTTCAAAAGCGCTCGATAGTAAGCACATATGGTAACTATCGAGTTTTTACGGTAGACCATTTTATTTAAAGGGACGTTCAGTAATCCGTCAAATTATTCCATACAACAAGTTCCCCCACATCATTTTCCATGATGTCATTTTGTACATTCTTCTCTTGGTTTTGTCTTCACAAATTCATTAACTTAAACTACAAAATAGAAAGGATATCAAACTCGAATTATGCCCCGTTTGAAATTCACACTCCCTGTGTGGAAGATCAATAGCATGTCTTCCATAGGGGATGTATGGATTTCAACTGGAATGGCCCATTGCATCACAAGGCAAATAGGCCCCCAAGACACAATTTCATTGTTAAAAATATCATTACCTTTCGCGACAATAGAGAGGTAAAAGCAGAACTTTTGAATGACCCTCGTTCGCGTCAGTTTGTTTTTACACACTCGTGCCTTACCACCCAGTATATAAATTCGGTGCGGCCGTGTGGCGGGTATTTAATATAGCCCCAGATCGTGAATATAGATATGTAATGATATGGAACCACACCTGATGCGTATAACGGTTATCATAACTTGAACTCACACACCTAGTGTCATCAAGAGTTCATCATCCTAGGGCATAGATGCAGCTATAGTATTGCAACTGTTTATCATCCATAGGGCATAATATAGCTTATAGTATTGCAACTGTTTCAATATCATCCATAGGGCAAAAATACTGAAACTGTTACAAAGTTAAGTTGAATATCTGAGACGTGAAGAAAAACACCTGAAATAATTCATGTCATTCGGTTTATAAGATAGAGATGTAGAGATGTTCATTGTCGTGCAATGCAATACAGTGCAGTACAATACTACGATACAATACAATACAATACAATACAATACAATACAATACAATACAATACAATATCATACAATACAATGTCGTGAAATACAATGTAATGCAATACAATACAATACAATACAATACAATACAATATAATACAATGCAATACAATGCAATATAATACAATACAATATAATACAATACAATGTCGTGAAATACAATGTAATCCAATACAATACAATATAATTCAATACAGTACAATGTAATGCAATACAATGCAATACAATACAGTACAATACAATACAATACAATGCAATACAATACAATACAATATAATACAATACAATATAATACAATACAATGTCGTGAAATACAATGTAATGCAATGCAATACAATACAATACAATATAATACAATATAATACAATACAATATAATACAATACAATGTCGTGAAATACAATGCAATGCAATACAATACAATACAATATAATACAATACAATATAATACAATATAATACAATATAATACAATACAATGTCGTGAAATACAATGTAATGCAATACAATACAATACAATACAATACAATATAATACAATACAATATAATACAATATAATACAATACAATATAATACAATATAATACAATACAATATAATACAATACAATGTCGTGAAATACAATGCAATGCAATACAATACAATACAATATAATACAATACAATACAATATAATACAATATAATACAATATAATATAATACAATACAATGTCGTGAAATACAATGCAATGCAATACAATACAATACAATACAATACAATACAATACAATATAATACAATATAATACAATACAATATAATACAATACAATGTCGTGAAATACAATGTAATGCAATACAATATAATTTAATGCAATGTGATGCAATAAATGAATCCCCATGTACAATATAATTCATTATTATGTTTTCAGGGTTATTAGGAGTTAAGAAAGCCTAATAATGATAATATTGGATGGCTTATTTCGCATGATACCATAACATATCGAATTCGTCATACAAATATCAAACTCGCCGTTGGCTCGTCCGATATTTGTATGACTCATCCGATATGTTATGGTATCATGCTCAGCCATCCAATATTATATCAATACAATGTCATGCAACATACAATGTAATATAGCTTAATATATTACAATGCAATACAAAATAATTTAATATAAGGCCTAATATAATAATACCAATACAAAACAATACAATGCAATAGGCCTGCGACTTGGTAACGTCAATGCAAGAGCTATGAAGAGCTATGAGTTTAAAGATATTGGACGAGACGTAAACTCATAGCTCGACCAATTATAAATATGGGCTCAATCGATCCAATTTTATATCAATATACGATTCAATACATTGATCATGCATGATCGTTTTAACGCTGGTGCGGATAATATGACCCTTCACATTGCTCTTAAAGCGGCATTTCGTGATCCACAGCCTCATCCCCACTTTTCTCAAAAAAAGCTAAGATTTTTATACTTTGGCTACATTATGTTTATGTACACAAAAGTTCTTGCCGATTAATTCGTTTGGCGAAAATAACTCGCAAACGCAAAATCGGAATCCTACACTGCAAAAATTGTGTCTTAGCTGAGGACACTATTTTAAGACGCGACTTTGAAGCCACTTTTTAGCCATGTCCTTATGCATGACTTGCATGGAGACATGTCTTGTGGAAAGACATGACTTTGAGCTATGTCATTATCCAAGACATGACTAGCTACAAGACATCAACAAAGTATGTAGCTAGCCTTAAGTCATGTCTTAATTATAGGATCAGAATGGGACATGTCTTACTTCACGTCCTAATTAAAGACACATTATTGAATAAGTGACTTCTAACAAGTCACCAATGCTTCGAGTCGTGTCTTATCGCAATTTCCTATGTCTCTAAACTAGACATGACTCATATGCATAAAGTCATGACTAACTACAAGATATGTGGTTATGATATGTGACTTGCACAAAGACACTAAATTATGTCTCCATGCTAGACACAATTTTTGCAGTGTATGAAATTGTTGAATAAAAATTGTGGATATCTACTGAAAATCTACCACTAAAGAGGATATGCTACTATCACGAAATACTCCTTTTTTTTTGTTTTATACTCAAATGTCATGTGTATTTTTGTCTTAAAACGCCACAATAATAGTATTGATATCACCAAAATAAGATGCATCGATATCAGCTACTCTCCAACAAACATGTTCAAACTGTCATCATTCAGTGTGCTGCAATAATGGCAGACGTAGACTTGATGATCTCGGATTGACGATAATACATAAAAGATACAAAATACACGACCCATATACTCAAAGGAATTGCATTGAAAACAAACATTTCAAAAAGTTTTTTAATCGGCAACTTTTCTCCAACCCCGTGGCTGTTATTTGTAAACGTGAGAACTGAATACGATGTCAGAAAGTCGTCTCAATGTTGTGCCAAGTGTTTGATGTTTCTACAAAACTATAACCCTTTTGGCATATTTGGCAAAAAATGGGACATTTAAAAAACACGGTCTGTGTTTAAAAGGTGGCAATGTTTGATGTTTCCAACTGCGACGCGAGACATTAATCCTAGAATAGGTTAATATAAAGAAATATTCTTTGGGAAATTAAATGGTGTGAACGTTGAAGATGAGAAATCTCAGGCATCTTCACAAAGGAGTATTTTATTATAATATAATTACGGTCGGTTGTTATTTAAAATTGGCACAATTTGACATCAAATAATAAACATATTTATAAATGGGTAAGTGGAAATCAGGTCACATAACTGAACATGTCGTTGCAGACATGCACAGTTTGGAGTCCACATACAGTTCATATAGTTGTAAGATAGGCCTTTACGACTGTAAAGCTTTCGTCAGGAGTAGCTCTGACTTCTTCAGGACCTAAGCCGCCTTTGCCTACTGATGGCTCTGCCAACCGTTCACTGAAGACTGCTCCTTGTCAACAGAGAACAAGCAGATCTCGTCTATCTGCTAAATGTGAAGGTTTGGTGGCTCTGAAAAGAACCGTTCACTGAAGACTGCCCGTTGTCTACAGAAAACAAGCAGATCTTGCCTATCTGCTAAATTTGAAGGTTTGGTGGATCTGAAAAGAGCCGTTCACTGAAGACTGCCCCATGTCAAATATGGTGTTAATATGTTGTTTGCTGATGATTTGTTGCTGCTTTTAGATGTCTTTCAAATATCTTTGAACAGTTTCAATTAACTTGTTAGATGTTATTTGTAGATCTTTTTTGATATTTGAACAATTTCCATGGATGTCCAGTTATTTTCATGGATGTCAAAACATTTGGATATTTTCATAGATCTTTGAAAAGCTTCAAAAACCCTTTAGATCTTCAAACTGTTTCAAGCCCGGTTTCAAGTTAGTTATAAAGACTATATGGTGTATAAACAACGACAACTTAATATCTATAGCAATGAAGATTTTTAAAGCGCAAAACAAAATGGTTTTAAAACCTAAGACAACCAACATGCTAACATACAAGAGCATTTGATGTTTCATATCGCACAAAGCTATAACCCTTTTGGCATATTTGGCAAAAATGGGACATTTAAAAACACAATCTGTGTTTAAAAGTGGGCAATGTTTGATGTTTCCAACTGCGACGCGAGACATTAATCCTAGAATAGGATAATATTGAAGCAGTGAATATTAAACGGTGTGAATGTTGAAGATGAGAAATCTCAGGCATCTTCACAAAGGAGTATTTTATTATAATATAATTACGGTCGGTTGTTATTTAAAATTGGCACAATTTGACATCAAATAATAAACATATTTATAAATGGGTAAGTGGAAATCAGGTCACATAACTGAACATGTCGTTGCAGACACAGTTTGGAGTCCACATACAGTTCATATATAGTTGTAAGATAAGCCTTTACGACTGTAAAGCTTTTGTCAGGAGTAGCTCTGACTTCTTCAAGACCTAAGCCACCCCTTGTCTACTGATGGCTCTGAAAAGAGCCGTTCACTGAAGACTGCCCCTTGTCAACAGAGAACAAGTAGATCTCGCCTATCTGCTGAATTTGAAGGTTTGGTGGCTCTAAAAAGAGCCGTTCACTGAATTGGTCTGCCACTTGTCTACAGAAAACAAGCAGACCTCGCCTATCTGCTAAATTTGATGGTTTGGTGGTTCTGAAAAGAGCCGTTCACTGAAGAGTGCCCCATGTCAAATATGGTGTTCATATGTTGTTTGCTGATGATTTGTTGCTGCTTTTAGATGTCTTTCAAATATCTTTGAACAGTTTCAATTAACTTGTTAGATGTTATTTGTAGATCTTTTTTGATATTTGAACAATTTCAACAGTTATTTTCATGGATGTCAAACATTTGGATATTTTCATAGATCCTTGAAAAGCTTCAAATAACCCTTTAGATCTTTAAACTGTTTCAAAGCCCGGTTACAAGTTGAAGACCATGGTGTATAAACAACGACGACAACAAGTCGATAAAAACAATATCTATAGATTTTTGAAGCGCATAATAAATGGGTTTTAAAAGCTAAGACAACCAACATGCTAACATACAAGAGCCAATTTATATATATTGATATATAGTGGAGGCCAACAAGGTTATACATTCTAACATTACATGGTACAAGTCAATTAATACTACTCAGTAGTAGGAACATCACCAATTTTAGTCGGGTCGTCGACCAATTTTCGTCACAACGTTCCTGCAGAGAGAGACCTGTCCTCCCACTTGTTTTTAGACGATCAGGCTATTCCAGTTAAAATCCATCCACCCAATATGGCAGACATGACATTAATTAATCTCTCACACAGGGGGTGAATTTTCCAAATGGAGTCATCCATTCAGGTAACCCCATTTGAAATACACACTCCCTGTGTAGAAGATTAAGGTCATGTCTTCCATAGGGGTATATTGCTTTAAACTGGAATAGCCCATTTCATGACATCATGCATGTAGTCAACCAATAACTGATTGGTGTACTCAGGTAACATGGCCTGGGTGACGATGTACTTAAATAAGGACATAAACATTATCTTTAAAAATACGATGTGTTTTTCTACCACCGTTGACGTCATCATGTCATGGTTAAATTTGGTACCAACCAGAAGAGTAAAGATCGATCATTAACCCATTGAATGTTCAGTTGTAGATTTAAAATTTTAAATGTAAATAAAAATGGATGAAAAATGAGCATACAAAAGTTAATAATCACAAGAAAATTACAGATATTACAGCCAGGACAAAAATGACAAATGGTTGACAATTGATAGAACACTTTATATAGAAACAATAATTGATTAGGATAAAAAAAAAGATTTTGTGGGACTTGCATGAGTCTAGCCTGGTCACATCAGGACTCGTGTGTGTCTTCACATGGAGCAACCATACCGTTTAAACAAACGAACAAGTGACTTTCAGGGCACTCACACTAGAATCCACAATATGCTCATCCACCAGGGGCACAGTTCTCTAACCCCAATACATTTGTACATTCATTGAATGACCTTTGAAAATTTGAGTACAAAAACTCATACTCTGCAACTTGAGGTCAAATTATGCACTATATGATTGTTGAATTGAGGTTATTGAACTATGTCATTGGGATGAGGCCATTGTGCTCCCTAGTGTCTTGATGAGCAATAATCCTGCAATTCCGCTTCGAAGCCATCGTATAAATGGCCTCGATACAAGTTCCTTAACCCTTTTCTGCGAAAGCAATGACATTTACTCGCCTCATTTGTCGCATACTCGCGTAACCATCTTAATATTTTTATCATTACCTGATCACAATCTACAGATGATTTCAAGTTCATCATCATATAGCAATCGTGATTTAAACGTCTGTAAGTCACATGTGAAATATCTCATGTTGAAATGCAATAGTCCGCGGCAAGTTTCTCCTGGGACACCAAACACACAGAAAAGATCTTGTAGCCTGCAGATACGCATGCATGCTGCATCGTTCTTTTTGACATGCAATCAGTTTGGTGAATGTCTCAATCCTAATATAGGATTGGCGAGAGCATGTTTTAGGCGAGTTACAATATGGGCGAGTTAGGTAAAGGCGAGTTAAAAAGGCGAGGTACCCCCCCCAGAGTCAGGCTATTTTTAGATATTCCCATGGGTAACACTATGAAGTCCTGGTGGCGAGTTACAGTAACACTATGAAGTCCCGGTGGCGAGTTACAGTAACACTATGAAGTCCCAGTGGCGAGTTACAGTAACACTATGAAGTCCCGGTGGCGAGTTACAGTAACACTATGAAGTCCCGGTGGCGAGTTACAGTAACACTATGAAGTCCCGGTGGCGAGTTACAGTAACACTATGATGAAGTCCCATTAGTGAGTTGATGGAATATTCATCGAGACTTTTATGTTTTGAATTGATAATTTGGTACGGCTAATGTTTGTGGATACATTGCCACCAAGAAAGTTAAAAAGTTGTGTGTTTTTAAAACAATTTTAGATATTTTAAATGCTTGGGAAAAGAAGATGAAACCAGCAAAGTTTTCTTGCACATGCATGCATGCAGACACATAGCTTATCTGGTTGTATAACAACCTTGACCATGCACAGCAGGAGCCCAGTGTGATATTTTCTGAAAATAACCATGTGTTTCTCAAACCCATGCAGACACATAGCTTATCTGGTTGTATAACAACCTTGACCATGCACAGCAGGAGCCCAGTGTGATATTTTCTGAAAATAACCATGTGTTTCTCAAACCACATGCCATCAGTGGCTGCAATGTATTCTGGGGTTACATTTAAACAACCTCTGAAGTATAATTATGGAACTGACATGAGTCAAAGAATACAAGTATCAATTTTTTTAAATAATCAGTTTTTGAATTTTGACCAAAACTGCATTTTTGGTTCAAAATCTTGGACTTTCCGGAAATTCACAACTCGCCACATGGACTTTCCGGAAATTCACAACTCGCCGCGTGGACTTTCCGGAAATTCACAACTCGCCATGTGGACCTTCTGGAAATTCACAACTCGCCGCGTAGACTTTCCGGAAATTCACAACTCGCCGCATGGACTTTCCGGAAATTCACAACTCGCCGCATGGACTTTCCGGAAATTCACAACTCGCCACATGGACTTTCCGGAAAACACTGCAGGGGGTAACTCGCCATTTTAACTCGCCTTTTTCTAACTCGCCTATTTTATAACTCGCCAATAACCTGTTCTCAGGATTGGCAGAGGTTTATACAAACATTCTTCTTTCTCTACAAAGATGTCCTGCCGTTCTAGATAAAGCTCATGTATTCAGCAGTGTGGGCAATTCCCAATAATGGTGTTTGTGATATTGTTGGGCAGGCAGAGGTAGATGAACCCGATATAAGACTAGATGAAATCAATTAAGTTGAACCAAAGAAACATAAATGTTGGTGACATTTGTATATTTGAAGTTGTTGCTGCTGCTAAGTAAATTTGTGTCAAATATTTCAGGAATAAAATAATATCTTGCCGGCGGTGAAAGAGAATACTAAATGAAAATGATTACATAACATGATGAACATCGGAAAAGTTATGAAGCAAAAATAAAACAAGAGGCGAAATGGAATGAAAAACAAAATTAGCGAGTGATTGGTTTCTAGCCAATGAGGCAGTGCGCTCAAGTTTTTGCGCGTTTGAAAAAAAAAATCCTCATTGGTAAAATACCAATCGCTTGTTGCTCAGCGATGGAGTATAAATCCAGCTTTATATTAAACTTAAGTGACCTTTTCGGTAAATCCCATAAGCCTCTGTGAGTACACCTGAAATGTCGTCACGCCGACTGCGCAGTACGATGTTTGCTTAACGATATTCGCATCGGCGCAGATCGGCGTGACGTCAAATGACGACATCTCAGGTGTATACGCAAAGGCTTATGGGATTTACCAAAAAGGTCACTGTCAAGAAAGAACTGAAAGAAAGACATCTTCGAATAACCTACAAACCTACTTAAATAAAAGTTTCGGTTCTATGAGATGACAATTGAAAAGTTTAATGTTGTAGTTCATGATCAAATATGAATTAATGACAAATTATGATGATGAGTGGAAGGACGATAACATGACGTACATGTAGTAAATGATGGTTGATGACGGAGTTAGTTTGCAGGAGTTCATTAGTTATCATAACAACGGCGACTAATATTGAAATTGGTAGAATGACAGAAAGATCAAGGCTATCATACAAAACGCCTTTGAACATGCTGCCTCATTTACTTCCATCGTCGGCATCATCATCGTATAAAGTCGATTTTAGTAGTCGTCATCACATGCCATAGTCCTCCACCTCTATAGAGGTTATCCGTGTTCTATAAGCTGCATATACTATCAGCGACTGCTATACCTTGTTTAGGACTTTCAAAAGAAGTACCTGCATGTGCAACCATAAATGTTTCAAAATAGCCCGCCAAAGTCATACAGGTAACTCCGAGGTCGTGCATTGAATTAGTTTGAATGAGGAATACTACGGGAACCAACGCCTTTTGTTAGAAGTCACGAATGAGTAAAGTGGATAACCTCTATTCGATAATTGGAATGGATCATCGTCGTTACCGTCCTCCCCGCATTGTCTTCCTCCTCTGCTTGATGTACCAACATCCTCATTATCTCTCTCTCTCTTTTGCCTTTGTGACTACTCATCGTCCATCTCCTCATCTTGAACAGGCAATAGAACCAAATTAGTTCGGTCTTTCGATCGACCTCCGATGTTTGGTCGATCATTATTTATAAAAATCAATTTGACTATTGTTAATTGTGATTACATATACAAATACAAACTTATCAGTAATTCCGATCGAAGCAGTATCGATGGTCGATCCAAAGATCGAACAAATTTGGTTCTGGTGCCTTACCAACATCATCATCATCATCTCTCTCCCCTTTTGCCTCTGTAAGGAACTTGCCCTCCTCTTCCACATCGTTACCTTGGTTTCCATCCTCCTCTCATTGTCATTACCGACATCATCATCATCTCTCTCTTTAATCCTTTAAGGAACTCAACGCCCTCTTTCTCCTCATCGTTACCGTCTTTCAGACTTAGTCCTCCTCATTGTTACCGCCCTCAGACTGCCCTCCGCTTCTTCTTCATCGTCTTGCTCCTTTGAATCAATACCAAATTTTTGTTTCAGGTATAGTTGTACAGTTCTTGTTTCAAAATCCACATTTCAAGGACAAATAAATGAAAAAAGAACGATTTAAAAAGAGGTCATCTAACGTTTATCATTCTATAAACTTCCGTTTCCATGGTTATTAAAATCTCATCAAAAGTCTAAAACGGTTTTCCCAATTCAAGTATTGTCAATGATGCGCATCGTTAGTCTTCTGCAGCTGTTTTCTGTGGTTCCCAAAGCTCATCGTTCCTAACAAGCCTGTATGTTCGTGATAACCACATGCAGTCTGGGCCCGAGTCTAGCGCATTGTATGCCATGCATGGGAACAATCACATAGTCCCACACAGTGTCCTGGGGGCACCTGCATACGAACCCCACTAGAGCTGGGACCCTCTGGTATCACTTGACGGGAATTCAACCGTGTATAAATGTGGATCTGGGTGGGCTCCTGTGTTCCTAACATTGAAACATGTCAACATCATGAAAAGAAGAAACATAGCTGATAGCTATGTGTTCAACTTCATGAACTTGAAGTTTAGGGGTACCTGTGAAGAGTGATGAGTTACCGCCTCCTATACATGGACATAATAATCATGTGGACGACCGAACTTGAGATGGAAGCCAGGATGAAGGAGACACGAATATTAAACACAGCACGTTGGCAACTAAAGGGGTACACAGACATGCTATGCAGAAATACCGTTCATTTTTTTAAAAAAGAAAGTGTAAAGCATCACATTCGACATCTTTGAAGGGGGAGGAGAGGGAGAGGGAGGAGGAGGAGAGGAAGAGAGGAAGAGCAGGATGAGAAAAAGTAGCAGGGAGGAGATGAGGAGGAGAGGAGAAGGAGCGAAGTGGAGCAGGGATGAGAAGAGGAGGAGGAGGGAGGAGGAGGAGGAGGAAGGTAACGATTCATCTTTGAGATTCAGTAAAATCAGTTATTATAAAAGCATTCAGGTTTTATCCCTTTTTGGCAGCATATTTTGTCTTGTTCAATCTTTCAAAGTACTGAAGTTGGACTTGTTTTCTGGGAAACTTTACCTGGTGTAAATGTTGTGTTTAAAAAAATTATGACAATTACAGATTATGATACACTGATCGGTTAGCTCGGGCAACTCCCAACTATGACGGTTTTTATTGGGACTGAAGAAAGGTCCTGAATCCAATCTCATAATTGTATTTCTTTCCTTTGTTCGTTCTTCGTGCTTTGTTTTGCTTAGTTTTGATCATGGATTTATTTGAGTTGAAATTAAAATAGATAAAGACAATTCAAACCACATGCGTGGTATCTTTGAATGTCACCGCTTTGAATCCTATAGATAAATGACCAAGTGGTGGTATAAAGGCATCTCCTACAGTGATCACTGCATGTCTGAAATTATTCACGCTTATTTCATTTATTCTGAGAACAACTCCGACAAGGGACATGTCCATAGCCCTTGTGGTTTGGACTAGCACTGGCTTCTGTGCTGTACTCTGATACCTGTATGATGATTTTCCAATTGTAGGATTTTCGCTACGCTCGGTGCTCCCTTCGGTCGCTATTCGAGAGGCGTCGCGGTTTGTGGAACGGGGCTAGTTCTAGTTTGGACATGTTGAATGATATACAAACGTTTAGAACCCAGGAGGTTTCCATCAAATTTTATGTAGCTCTCACCAAACGAAATTTTAAGTTTTGATCCATGTTGCACAACTCGAAATCTGGAGGAAAATTTGTTTACACTATGAGCCCAAATACCCTCATTCCCTATTGCAAGTTTCATTAACCTCAATTTAACACTCATAGCTCAAAATTTGACCTCAAGTTATTGAGTATGAGGTTTTGTATACCCAATATATCAAAGGTCATTCTTTGAATGTACGATGATTTTGGGGTCATAGAAGTTATAGAACTGTGCAACGGACAGATGAGAATATTGGCTGACTGACTGTTGCTGGTTGTCAAATTCCTCCTGTTTTGAACATAGAATTTTTAATTACATTACAGTATTGGCAAATTAAAGACAATTCTGTTAAGTTTTGATGTTTTGAAAAACAGATATTACATGTCAATAACTGTGAGATATGATTTCCATTACCATGGTAACAAGATAAAAACTTGAGCAGATGGTGTTATGGTGTAACCATAGTAATGTGTCTTCCACCGCCTCCTGGTTCTGGTTTTAGTTCAGGTTGACTTACGGCTCCTCACAATGTACTTTAAAATGCAAAACCGTTTAATGTCAAACGCACATTGCAGGCTTTGTTGCAATTCATTCTAAAACCTGGACATATGTGACGTGTCATATCAAATATATATATTGTCGCCGAATTTTGTCATAATTTGGTTTCTAGGTTTCTAGTGAATAACGTGATCAAGTGATAAATAAACAACTTCTCTTTCAGAGGGCACTTAGGGTGTGCGGAGCCCGTCAATACACATCACAGATTCCGTGGCTAGACGAGTATTATTCTTCCGTCTTTGGGCGATATATCTCCGCAGCATCAGCGGGAGTTGATGTATTTGATCCAATAATCATGCCCGATCATCCCAAGCCCCCAGAAGCATGCAAAGCTAAAAAATACGAGGGTCGTTCAAAATGTTCTGCAACAAACGTAAAAACTCCCAAATAATATCCTTGTCCTCTGATCCGTAATCCGTAAAAACTCGATAGTTAGCATATGTACTTACTATCGAGCGCTTTTAAAACATGCAAACATGAAGTACCCCATCCACAAAAGTGTAAAGGGTTTTGAGCAAACCATCCAGTTATATACAAACAAGTAAACCTGCAAATTGTGTCTCAACCTAGCCCAGGCTTCTGGGCTGTATATGTACTCTGATACATGTATAATGATCTAAAGATCTACGCTCACTGCCCGCTTTGCTCCCTGTTTGAGAGGCGTCGCGGTTTGTAAACGGGGCTAGTTCTAGCAGGCCTATATCAGTCCCATCTCAGTTGGTATTTACGCCAGACTTTGGTACAATTTCGTTTTTTCAAAAGCGCTCGATAGTAAGCACATATGGTAACTATCGAGTTTTTACGGTAGACCATTTTATTTAAAGGGACGTTCAGTAATCCGTCAAATTATTCCATACAACAAGTTCCCCCACATCATTTTCCATGATGTCATTTTGTACATTCTTCTCTTGGTTTTGTCTTCACAAATTCATTAACTTAAACTACAAAATAGAAAGGATATCAAACTCGAATTATGCCCCGTTTGAAATTCACACTCCTGTGTGGAAGATCAATGGCATGTCTTCCATAGGGGATGTATGGTTTTCAACTGGAATGGCCCATTGCATCACAAGGCAAATAGGCCCCCAAGACACAATTTCATTGTTACAAATATCATTACCTTTCGCGACAATAGAGAGGGTAAAAGCAGAACTTTTTGAATGACCCTCGTTCGCGTCAGTTTGTTTTTACACACTCGTGCCTTACCACCCAGTATATAAATTCGGTGCGGCCGTGTGGCGGGTATTTAATATAGCCCCAGATCGTGAATATAGATATGTAATGATATGGAACCACACCTGATGCGTATAACGGTTATCATAACTTGAACTCACACCCCTAGTGTCATCAAGAGTTCATCATCCTAGAACATAGATGCAGCTATAGTATTGCAACTGTTTATCATCCATAGGGCATAATATAGCTTATAGTATTGCAACTGTTTCAATATCATCCATAGGGCAAAAATACTGAAACTGTTACAAAGTTAAGTTGAATATCTGAGACGTGAAGAAAAACACCTGAAATAATTCATGTCATTCGGTTTATAAGATAGAGATGTAGAGATGTTCATTGTCGTGCAATGCAATACAGTGCAGTACAATACTACGATACAATACAATACAATACAATACAATACAATACAATATCATACAATACAATGTCGTGAAATACAATGTAATGCAATAAAATACAATACAATACAATATAATACAATACAATGCAATACAATACAATACAATATAATACAATACAATGTCGTGAAATACAATGTAATCCAATACAATACAATACAATATAATTCAATACAGTACACTGTAATGCAATACAATGCAATACAATACAGTACAATACAATACAATACAATATAATACAATACAATATAATACAATACAATGTCGTGAAATACAATGTAATGCAATACAATACAATACAATACAATATAATACAATATAATACAATACAATATAATACAATACAATGTCGTGAAATACAATGCAATGCAATACAATACAATATAATTCAATACAATATAATACAATATAATACAATACAATGTCGTGAAATACAATGTAATGCAATACAATACAATACAATACAATATAATACAATATAATACAATACAATATAATACAATACAATGTCGTGAAATACAATACAATGCAATACAATACAATATAATACAATACAATATAATACAATATAATACAATACAATGTCGTGAAATACAATGTAATGCAATACAATACAATACAATACAATACAATACAATATAATACAATATAATACAATATAATATAATACAATACAATGTCGTGAAATACAATGTAATGCAATACAATACAATACAATACAATACAATATAATACAATATAATACAATACAATATAATACAATACAATGTCGTGAAATACAATGCAATGCAATACAATACAATACAATACAATATAATACAATACAATACAATACAATACAATGTCGTGAAATACAATGTAATGCAATACAATATAATTTAATGCAATGTGATGCAATAAATGAATCCCCATGTACAATATAATTCATTATTATGTTTTCAGGGTTATTAGGAGTTAAGAAAGCCTAATAATGATAATATTGGATGGCTTATTTGAGGACACGGTGGCTCAGTGGTTACGGCCTTGGAATCATAATCTTAGAGCTTGCTCGACGTGCGTGGGTTCGAGGCCCCGTCCCACCACCGTGTTGCGCCCTTGGGCAAGGCGCTTTGCCTCGCTTGCCTCACCCCACCCAGGTGCAATGGGAAGCTGTTAGGGGTAGTCACAGTCGTCGTACTGATGAACCCTGCGCCATTTGTAGGCTGCAAACGTGGTTCCGACATATTCTAATGACGGCGGAATAAATGTAAAGCGCTTTGAGGCTGTTTACGGCATAAAGCGCTATGATAAATATCTACATTTTTTTATTTATTTTTTTTATTTCGCATGATACCATAACATATCGAATTCGTCATACAAATATCAAACTCGCCGTTGGCTCGTCCGATATTTTTATGACTCATCCGATATGTTATGGTATCATGCTCAACCATCCAATATTATATCAATACAATGTCATGCAACATACAATGTAATATAGCTTAATATATTACAATGCAATACAAAATAATTTAATATAAGGCCTAATATAATAATACCAATACAAAACAATACAATGCAATAGGCCTGCGACTTGGTAACGTCAATGCAAGAGCTATGAAGAGCTATGAGTTTAAAGATATTGGACTCGACTACGTCTCGTCCAATATTTTAAAACTCATAGCTCGACCAATTATAAATATGGGCTCAATCGATCCAATTTTATATCAATATACGATTCAATACATTGATCATGCATGATCGTTTTAACGCTGGTGCGGTTAATATGACCCTTCACATTGCTCTTAAAGGGGCATTTCGTGATCCACAGCCTCATCCCCACTTTTCTCAAAAAAAGCTAAGATTTTTATACTTTGGCTACATTATGTTTATGTACACAAAAGTTCTTGCCGATTAATTCGTTTGGCGAAAATAACTCGCAAACGCAAAATCGGAATCCTACACTGCAAAAATTGTGTCTTAGCTGAGGACACTATTTTAAGACGCGACTTTGAAGCCACTTTTTAGCCATGTCCTTATGCATGACTTGCATGGAGACATGTCTTGTGGAAAGACATGACTTTGAGCTATGTCCTTATCCAAGACATGACTAGCTACAAGACATCAACAAAGTATGTAGCTAGCCTTAAGTCATGTCTTAATTATAGGATCAGAATGGGACATGTCTTACTTCACGTCCTAATTAAAGACACATTATTGAATAAGTGACTTCTAACAAGTCACCAATGCTTCGAGTCGTGTCTTATCGCAATTTCCTATGTCTCTAAACTAGACATGACTCATATGCATAAAGTCATGACTAACTACAAGATATGTGGTTATGATATGTGACTTGCACAAAGACACTAAATTATGTCTCCATGCTAGACACAATTTTTGCAGTGTATGAAATTGTTGAATAAAAATTGTGGATATCTACTGAAAATCTACCACTAAAGAGGATATGCTACTATCACGAAATACTCCTTTTTTTGTTTGTTTTATACTCAAATGTCATGTGTATTTTTGTCTTAAAACGCCACAATAATAGTATTGATATCACCAAAATAAGATGCATCGATATCAGCTACTCTCCAACAAACATGTTCAAACTGTCATCATTCAGTGTGCTGCAATAATGGCAGACGTAGACTTGATGATCTCGGATTGACGATAATACATAAAAGATACAAAATACACGACCCATATACTCAAAGGAATTGCATTGAAAACAAACATTTCAAAAAGTTTTTAAATCGGCAACTTTTCTCCAACCCCGTGGCTGTTATTTGTAAACGTGAGAACTGAATACGATGTCAGAAAGTCGTCTCAATGTTGTGCCAAGTATTTGATGTTTCTACAAAACTATAACCCTTTTGGCATATTTGGCAAAAATGGGACATTTAAAAACACGGTCTGTGTTTAAAAGGTGGCAATGTTTGATGTTTCCAACTGCGACGCGAGACATTAATCCTAGAATAGGTTAATATAAAGAAATATTCTTTGGGAAATTAAATGGTGTGAACGTTGAAGATGAGAAATCTCAGGCATCTTCACAAAGGAGTATTTTATTATAATATAATTACGGTCGGTTGTTATTTAAAATTGGCACAATTTGACATCAAATAATAAACATATTTATAAATGGGTAAGTGGAAATCAGGTCACATAACTGAACATGTCGTTGCAGACATGCACAGTTTGGAGTCCACATACAGTTCATATAGTTGTAAGATAGGCCTTTACGACTGTAAAGCTTTCGTCAGGAGTAGCTCTGACTTCTTCAGGACCTAAGCCGCCTTTGCCTACTGATGGCTCTGCCAACCGTTCACTGAAGACTGCTCCTTGTCAACAGAGAACAAGCAGATCTCGTCTATCTGCTAAATGTGAAGGTTTGGTGGCTCTGAAAAGAACCGTTCACTGAAGACTGCCCGTTGTCTACAGAAAACAAGCAGATCTTGCCTATCTGCTAAATTTGAAGGTTTGGTGGATCTGAAAAGAGCCGTTCACTGAAGACTGCCCCATGTCAAATATGGTGTTAATATGTTGTTTGCTGATGATTTGTTGCTGCTTTTAGATGTCTTTCAAATATCTTTGAACAGTTTCAATTAACTTGTTAGATGTTATTTGTAGATCTTTTTTGATATTTGAACAATTTCCATTGATGTCCAGTTATTTTCATGGATGTCAAAACATTTGGATATTTTCATAGATCTTTGAAAAGCTTCAAAAAACCCTTTAGATCTTCAAACTGTTTCAAGCCCGGTTTCAAGTTAGTTATAAAGACTATGGTGTATAAACAACGACAACTTAATATCTATATAGCAATGAAGATTTTTAAAGCGCAAAACAAAATGGTTTTAAAACCTAAGACAACCAACATGCTAACATACAAGAGCATTTGATGTTTCATATCGCACAAAGCTATAACCCTTTTGGCATATTTGGCAAAAATGGGACATTTAAAACACAATCTGTGTTTAAAAGTGGGCAATGTTTGATGTTTCCAACTGCGACGCGAGACATTAATCCTAGAATAGGATAATATTGAAGCAGTGAATATTAAACGGTGTGAATGTTGAAGATGAGAAATCTCAGGCATCTTCACAAAGGAGTATTTTATTATTATATAATTACGGTCGGTTGTTATTTAAAATTGGCACAATTTGACATCAAATAATAAACATATTTATAAATGGGTAAGTGGAAATCAGGTCACATAACTGAACATGTCGTTGCAGACACAGTTTGGAGTCCACATACAGTTCATATAGTTGTAAGATAGGCCTTTACGACTGTAAAGCTTTTGTCAGGAGTAGCTCTGACTTCTTCAAGACCTAAGCCACCCCTTGTCTACTGATGGCTCTGAAAAGAGCCGTTCACTGAAGACTGCCCCTTGTCAACAGAGAACAAGTAGATCTCGCCTATCTGCTGAATTTGAAGGTTTGGTGTCTCTAAAAAGAGCCGTTCACTGAATTGGTCTGCCACTTGTCTACAGAAAACAAGCAGACCTCGCCTATCTGCTAAATTTGATGGTTTGGTGGTTCTGAAAAGAGCCGTTCACTGAAGACTGTCAAATATGGTGTTCATATGTTGTTTGCTGATGATTTGTTGCTGCTTTTAGATGTCTTTCAAATATCTTTGAACAGTTTCAATTAACTTGTTAGATGTTATTTGTAGATCTTTTTTGATATTTGAACAATTTCAACAGTTATTTTCATGGATGTCAAACATTTGGATATTTTCATAGATCCTTGAAAAGCTTCAAATAACCCTTTAGATCTTTAAACTGTTTCAAAGCCCGGTTACAAGTTGAAGACCATGGTGTATAAACAACGACGACAACAAGTCGATAAAAACAATATCTATAGATTTTTGAAGCGCATAATAAATGGGTTTTAAAAGCTAAGACAACCAACATGCTAAACATACAAGAGCCAATTTATATATATTGATATATAGTGGAGGCCAACAAGGTTATATATTCTAACATTACATGGTACAAGTCAATTAATACTACTCAGTAGTAGGCCTAGTAGGAACATCACCAATTTTAGTCGGGTCGTCGACCAATTTTCGTCACAACGTTCCTGCAGAGAGAGACCTGTCCTCCCACTTGTTTTTAGACGATCAGGCTATTCCAGTTGAAATCCATCCACCCAATATGGCAGACGTGACATTAATCTCTCACACAGGGGGTGAATTTTCCAAATGGAGTCATCCATTCAGGTAACCCCATTTGAAATACACACTCCCTGTGTAGAAGATTAAGGTCATGTCTTCCATAGGGGGTATTGCTTTAAACTGGAATAGCCCATTTCATGACATCATGCATGTAGTCAACCAATAACTGATTGGTGTACTCAGGTAACATGGCCTGCATGGGTGACGATGTACTTAAATAAGGACATAAACATTATCTTTAAAAATACGATGTGTTTTTCTACCACCGTTGACGTCATCATGTCATGGTTAAATTTGGTACCATCCAGAAGAGTAAAGATCGATCATTAACCCATTGAATGTTCAGTTGTAGATTTAAAATTTTAAATGTAAATAAAAATGGATGAAAAATGAGCATACAAAAGTTAATAATCACAAGAAAATTACAGATATTACAGCCAGGACAAAAATGACAAATGGTTGACAATTGATAGAACACTTTATATAGAAACAATAATTGATTAGGAAAAAAAAAAAAAAAGATTTTGTGGGACTTGCATGAGTCTAGCCTGGTCACATCAGGACTCGTGTGTGTCTTCACATGGAGCAACCATACCGTTTAAACAAACGAACAAGTGACTTTCAGGGCACTCACACTAGAATCCACAATATGCTCATCCACCAGGGGCACAGTTCTCTAACCCCAATACATTTGTACATTCATTGAATGACCTTTGAAAATTTGAGTACAAAAACTCATAC
Source organism: Amphiura filiformis (assembly GCF_039555335.1). Classification (NCBI taxonomy): domain Eukaryota; kingdom Metazoa; phylum Echinodermata; class Ophiuroidea; order Amphilepidida; family Amphiuridae; genus Amphiura; species Amphiura filiformis. Next base: position 48,733,030 of record NC_092635.1, read on the forward strand.
TCTGCAACTTGAGGTCAAATTATGCACTATATGATTGTTGAATTGAGGTTATTGAACTATGTCATTGGGATGAGGCCATTGTGCTCCCTAGTGTCTTGATGAGCAATAATCCTGCAATTCCGCTTCGAAGCCATCGTATAAATGGCCTCGATACAAGTTCCTTAACCCTTTTCTGCGAAAGCAATGACATTTACTCGCCTCATTTGTCGCATACTCGCGTAACCATCTTAATATTTTTATCATTACCTGATCACAATCTACAGATGATTTCAAGTTCATCATCATATAGCAATCGTGATTTAAACGTCTGTAAGTCACATGTGAAATATCTCATGTTGAAATGCAATAGTCCGCGGCAAGTTTCTCCTGGGACACCAAACACACAGAAAAGATCTTGTAGCCTGCAGATACGCATGCATGCTGCATCGTTCTTTTTGACATGCAATCAGTTTGGTGAATGTCTCAATCCTAATATAGGATTGGCAGAGGTTTATACAAACATTCTTCTTTCTCTACAAAGATGTCCTGCCGTTCTAGATAAAGCTCATGTATTGAGCAGTGTGGGCAATTCCCAATAATGGTGTTTGTGATATTGTTGGGCAGGCAGAGGTAGATGAACCCGATATAAGACTAGATGAAATCAATTAAGTTGAACCAAAGAAACATAAATGTTGGTGACATTTGTATATTTGAAGTTGTTGCTGCTGCTAAGTAAATTTGTGTCAAATATTTCAGGAATAAAATAATATCTTGCCGGCGGTGAAAGAGAATACTAAATGAAAATGATTACATAACATGATGAACATCGGAAAAGTTATGAAGCAAAAATAAAACAAGAGGCGAAATGGAATGAAAAACAAAATTAGCGAGTGATTGGTTTCTAGCCAATGAGGCAGTGCGCTCAAGTTTTTGCGCGTTTGAGAAAAAAAATCCTCATTGGTAAAATACCAATCGCTTGTTGCTCAGCGATGGAGTATAAATCCAGCTTTATATTAAACTTAAGTGACCTTTTCGGTAAATCCCATAAGCCTCTGTGAGTACACCTGAAATGTCGTCACGCCGACTGCGCAGTACGATGTTTGCTTAACGATATTCGCATCGGCGCAGATCGGCGTGACGTCAAATGACGACATCTCAGGTGTATACGCAAAGGCTTATGGGATTTACCAAAAAGGTCACTGTCAAGAAAGAACTGAAAGAAAGACATCTTCGAATAACCTACAAACCTACTTAAATAAAAGTTTCGGTTCTATGAGATGACAATTGAAAAGTTTAATGTTGTAGTTCATGATCAAATATGAATTAATGACAAATTATGATGATGAGTGGAAGGACGATAACATGACGTACATGTAGTAAATGATGGTTGATGACGGAGTTAGTTTGCAGGAGTTCATTAGTTATCATAACAACGGCGACTAATATTGAAATTGGTAGAATGACAGAAAGATCAAGGCTATCATACAAAAACGCCTTTGAACATGCTGCCTCATTTACTTCCATCGTCGGCATCATCATCGTATAAAGTCGATTTTAGTAGTCGTCATCACATGCCATAGTCCTCCACCTCTATAGAGGTTATCCGTGTTCTATAAGCTGCATATACTATCAGCGACTGCTATACCTTGTTTAGGACTTTCAAAAGAAGTACCTGCATGTGCAACCATAAATGTTTCAAAATAGCCCGCCAAAGTCATACAGGTAACTCCGAGGTCGTGCATTGAATTAGTTTGAATGAGGAATACTACGGGAACCAACGCCTTTTGTTAGAAGTCACGAATGAGTAAAGTGGATAACCTCTATTCGATAATTGGAATGGATCATCGTCGTTACCGTCCTCCCCGCATTGTCTTCCTCCTCTGCTTGATGTACCAACATCCTCATTATCTCTCTCTCTCCTTTTGCCTTTGTGACTACTCATCGTCCATCTCCTCATCTTGAACAGGCAATAGAACCAAATTAGTTCGGTCTTTCGATCGACCTCCGATGTTTGGTCGATCATTATTTATAAAAATCAATTTGACTATTGTTAATTGTGATTACATATACAAATACAAACTTATCAGTAATTCCGATCGAAGCAGTATCGATGGTCGATCCAAAGATCGAACAAATTTGGTTCTGGTGCCTTACCAACATCATCATCATCATCTCTCTCCCTTTTGCCTCTGTAAGGAACTTGCCTCCTCTTCCACATCGTTACCTTGGTTTCCATCCTCCTCTCATTGTCATTACCGACATCATCATCATCTCTCTCTTTAATCCTTTAAGGAACTCAACGCCCTCTTTCTCCTCATCGTTACCGTCTTTCAGACTTAGTCCTCCTCATTGTTACCGCCCTCAGACTGCCCTCCGCTTCTTCTTCATCGTCTTGCTCCTTTGAATCAATACCAAATTTTTGTTTCAGGTATAGTTGTACAGTTCTTGTTTCAAAATCCACATTTCAAGGACAAATAAATGAAAAAAAGAACGATTTAAAAAAGAGGTCATCTAACGTTTATCATTCTATAAACTTCCGTTTCCATGGTTATTAAAATCTCATCAAAAGTCTAAAACGGTTTTCCCAATTCAAGTATTGTCAATGATGCGCATCGTTAGTCTTCTGCAGCTGTTTTCTGTGGTTCCCAAAGCTCATCGTTCCTAACAAGCCTGTATGTTCGTGATAACCACATGCAGTCTGGGCCCGAGTCTAGCGCATTGTATGCCATGCATGGGAACAATCACATAGTCCCACACAGTGTCCTGGGGGCACCTGCATACGAACCCCACTAGAGCTGGGACCCTCTGGTATCACTTGACGGGAATTCAACCGTGTATAAATGTGGATCTGGGTGGGCTCCTGTGTTCCTAACATTGAAACATGTCAACATCATGAAAAGAAGAAACATAGCTGATAGCTATGTGTTCAACTTCATGAACTTGAAGTTTAGGGGTACCTGTGAAGAGTGATGAGTTACCGCCTCCTATACATGGACATAATAATCATGTGGACGACCGAACTTGAGATGGAAGCCAGGATGAAGGAGACACGAATATTAAACACAGCACGTTGGCAACTAAAGGGGTACACAGACATGCTATGCAGAAATACCGTTCATTTTTTTAAAAAAGAAAGTGTAAAGCATCACATTCGACATCTTTGAAGGGGGAGGAGAGGGAGAGGGAGGAGGAGGAGAGGAAGAGAGGAAGAGCAGGATGAGAAAAAGTAGCAGGGAGGAGATGAGGAGGAGAGGAGAAGGAGCGAAGTGGAGCAGGGATGAGAAGAGGAGGAGGAGGGGAGGAGGAGGAGGAGGAAGGTAACGATTCATCTTTGAGATTCAGTAAAATCAGTTATTATAAAAGCATTCAGGTTTTATCCCCTTTTTTGGCAGCATATTTTGTCTTGTTCAATCTTTCAAAGTACTGAAGTTGGACTTGTTTTCTGGGAAACTTTACCTGGTGTAAATGTTGTGTTTAAAAAAATTATGACAATTACAGATTATGATACACTGATCGGTTAGCTCAGGCAACTCCCAACTATGACGGTTTTATTGGGACTGAAGAAAGGTCCTGAATCCAATCTCATAATTGTATTTCTTTCCTTTGTTCGTTCTTCGTGCTTTGTTTTGCTTAGTTTTGATCATGGATTTATTTGAGTTGAAATTAAAATAGATAAAGACAATTCAAACCACATGCGTGGTATCTTTGAATGTCACCGCTTTGAATCCCTATAGATAAATGACCAAGTGGTGGTATAAAGGCATCTCCTACAGTGATCACTGCATGTCTGAAATTATTCACGCTTATTTCATTTATTCTGAGAACAACTCCGACAAGGGACATGTCCATAGCCCTTGTGGTTTGGACTAGCACTGGCTTCTGTGCTGTACTCTGATACCTGTATGATGATTTTCCAATTGTAGGATTATCGCGACGCTCGGTGCTCCCTTCGGTCGCTATTCGAGAGGCGTCGCGGTTTGTGGAACGGGGCTAGTTCTAGTTTGGACATGTTGAATGATATACAAACGTTTAGAACCCAGGAGGTTTCCATCAAATTTTATGTAGCTCTCACCAAACGAAATTTTAAGTTTTGATCCATGTTGCACAACTCGAAATCTGGAGGAAAATTTGTTTACACTATGAGCCCAAATACCCTCATTCCCTATTGCAAGTTTCATTAACCTCAATTTAACACTCATAGCTCAAAATTTGACCTCAAGTTATTGAGTATGAGGTTTTGTATACCCAATATATCAAAGGTCATTCTTTGAATGTACGATGATTTTGGGGTCATAGAAGTTATAGAACTGTGCAACGGACAGATGAGAATATTGGCTGACTGACTGTTGCTGGTTGTCAAATTCCCTCCTGTTTTGAACATAGAATTTTTAATTACATTACAGTATTGGCAAATTAAAGACAATTCTGTTAAGTTTTGATGTTTTGAAAAACAGATATTACATGTCAATAACTGTGAGATATGATTTCCATTACCATGGTAACAAGATAAAAACTTGAGCAGATGGTGTTATGGTGTAACCATAGTAATGTGTCTTCCACCGCCTCCTGGTTCTGGTTTTAGTTCGGGTTGACTTACGGCTCCTCACAATGTACTTTAAAATGCAAAACCGTTTAATGTCAAACGCACATTGCAGGCTTTGTTGCAATTCATTCTAAAACCTGGACATATGTGACGTGTCATATCAAATATATATATTGTCGCCGAATTTTGTCATAATTTGGTTTCTAGGTTTCTAGTGAATAACGTGATCAAGTGATAAATAAACAACTTCTCTTTCAGAGGGCACTTAGGGTGTGCGGAGCCCGTCAATACACATCACAGATTCCGTGGCTAGACGAGTATTATTCTTCCGTCTTTGGGCGATATATCTCCGCAGCATCAGCGGGAGTTGATGTATTTGATCCAATAATCATGCCCGATCATCCCAAGCCCCCAGAAGCATGCAAAGCTAAAAATACGAGGGTCGTTCAAAATGTTCTGCAACAAACGTAAAACTCCCAAATAATATCCTTGTCCTCTGATCCGTAATCCGTAAAAACTCGATAGTTAGCATATGTACTTACTATCGAGCGCTTTTAAAACATGCAAACATGAAGTACCCCATCCACAAAAGTGTAAAGGGTTTTGAGCAAACCATCCAGTTATATACAAACAAGTAAACCTGCAAATTGTGTCTCAACCTAGCCCAGGCTTCTGGGCTGTATATGTACTCTGATACATGTATAATGATCTAAAGATCTACGCTCACTGCCCGCTTTGCTCCCTGTTTGAGAGGCGTCGCGGTTTGTAAACGGGGCTAGTTCTAGCAGGCCTATATCAGTCCCATCTCAGTTGGTATTTACGCCAGACTTTGGTACAATTTCGTTTTTTCAAAAGCGCTCGATAGTAAGCACATATGGTAACTATCGAGTTTTTACGGTAGACCATTTTATTTAAAGGGACGTTCAGTAATCCGTCAAATTATTCCATACAACAAGTTCCCCCACATCATTTTCCATGATGTCATTTTGTACATTCTTCTCTTGGTTTTGTCTTCACAAATTCATTAACTTAAACTACAAAATAGAAAGGATATCAAACTCGAATTATGCCCCGTTTGAAATTCACACTCCCTGTGTGGAAGATCAATGGCATGTCTTCCATAGGGGATGTATGGTTTTCAACTGGAATGGCCCATTGCATCACAAGGCAAATAGGCCCCCAAGACACAATTTCATTGTTACAAATATCATTACCTTTCGCGACAATAGAGAGGGTAAAAGCAGAACTTTTTGAATGACCCTCGTTCGCGTCAGTTTGTTTTTTACACACTCGTGCCTTACCACCCAGTATATAAATTCGGTGCGGCCGTGTGGCGGGTATTTAATATAGCCCCAGATCGTGAATATAGATATGTAATGATATGGAACCACACCTGATGCGTATAACGGTTATCATAACTTGAACTCACACACCTAGTGTCATCAAGAGTTCATCATCCTAGGGCATAGATGCAGCTATAGTATTGCAACTGTTTATCATCCATAGGGCATAATATAGCTTATAGTATTGCAACTGTTTCAATATCATCCATAGGGCAAAAATACTGAAACTGTTACAAAGTTAAGTTGAATATCTGAGACGTGAAGAAAAACACCTGAAATAATTCATGTCATTCGGTTTATAAGATAGAGATGTAGAGATGTTCATTGTCGTGCAATGCAATACAGTGCAGTACAATACTACGATACAATACAATACAATACAATACAATACAATACAATATCATACAATACAATGTCGTGAAATACAATGTAATGCAATAAAATACAATACAATACAATATAATACAATACAATGCAATACAATACAATACAATACAATATAATACAATACAATGTCGTGAAATACAATGTAATCCAATACAATACAATACAATATAATTCAATACAGTACACTGTAATGCAATACAATGCAATACAATACAGTACAATACAATACAATACAATATAATACAATACAATATAATACAATACAATGTCGTGAAATACAATGTAATGCAATACAATACAATACAATACAATATAATACAATATAATACAATACAATATAATACAATACAATGTCGTGAAATACAATGCAATGCAATACAATACAATATAATTCAATACAATATAATACAATATAATACAATACAATGTCGTGAAATACAATGTAATGCAATACAATACAATACAATACAATATAATACAATATAATACAATACAATATAATACAATACAATGTCGTGAAATACAATACAATGCAATACAATACAATATAATACAATACAATATAATACAATATAATACAATACAATGTCGTGAAATACAATGTAATGCAATACAATACAATACAATACAATACAATACAATATAATACAATATAATACAATATAATATAATACAATACAATGTCGTGAAATACAATGTAATGCAATACAATACAATACAATACAATACAATATAATACAATATAATACAATACAATATAATACAATACAATGTCGTGAAATACAATGCAATGCAATACAATACAATACAATACAATACAATATAATACAATACAATACAATACAATACAATGTCGTGAAATACAATGTAATGCAATACAATATAATTTAATGCAATGTGATGCAATAAATGAATCCCCATGTACAATATAATTCATTATTATGTTTTCAGGGTTATTAGGAGTTAAGAAAGCCTAATAATGATAATATTGGATGGCTTATTTGAGGACACGGTGGCTCAGTGGTTACGGCCTTGGAATCATAATCTTAGAGCTTGCTCGACGTGCGTGGGTTCGAGGCCCCGTCCCACCACCGTGTTGCGCCCTTGGGCAAGGCGCTTTGCTTCGCTTGCCTCACCCCACCCAGGTGCAATGGGAAGCTGTTAGGGGTAGTCACAGTCGTCGTACTGATGAACCCTGCGCCATTTGTAGGCTGCAAACGTGGTTCCGACATATTCTAATGACGGCGGAATAAATGTAAAGCGCTTTGAGGCTGTTTACGGCATAAAGCGCTATGATAAATATCTACATTTTTTTTATTTATTTTTTTTCATTTCGCATGATACCATAACATATCGAATTCGTCATACAAATATCAAACTCGCCGTTGGCTCGTCCGATATTTTTATGACTCATCCGATATGTTATGGTATCATGCTCAGCCATCCAATATTATATCAATACAATGTCATGCAACATACAATGTAATATAGCTTAATATATTACAATGCAATACAAAATAATTTAATATAAGGCCTAATATAATAATACCAATACAAAACAATACAATGCAATAGGCCTGCGACTTGGTAACGTCAATGCAAGAGCTATGAAGAGCTATGAGTTTAAAGATATTGGACTCGACTACGTCTCGTCCAATATTTTAAAACTCATAGCTCGACCAATTATAAATATGGGCTCAATCGATCCAATTTTATATCAATATACGATTCAATACATTGATCATGCATGATCGTTTTAACGCTGGTGCGGTTAATATGACCCTTCACATTGCTCTTAAAGGGCATTTCGTGATCCACAGCCTCATCCCCACTTTTCTCAAAAAAAGCTAAGATTTTTATACTTTGGCTACATTATGTTTATGTACACAAAAGTTCTTGCCGATTAATTCGTTTGGCGAAAATAACTCGCAAACGCAAAATCGGAATCCTACACTGCAAAAATTGTGTCTTAGCTGAGGACACTATTTTAAGACGCGACTTTGAAGCCACTTTTTAGCCATGTCCTTATGCATGACTTGCATGGAGACATGTCTTGTGGAAAGACATGACTTTGAGCTATGTCCTTATCCAAGACATGACTAGCTACAAGACATCAACAAAGTATGTAGCTAGCCTTAAGTCATGTCTTAATTATAGGATCAGAATGGGACATGTCTTACTTCACGTCCTAATTAAAGACACATTATTGAATAAGTGACTTCTAACAAGTCACCAATGCTTCGAGTCGTGTCTTATCGCAATTTCCTATGTCTCTAAACTAGACATGACTCATATGCATAAAGTCATGACTAACTACAAGATATGTGGTTATGATATGTGACTTGCACAAAGACACTAAATTATGTCTCCATGCTAGACACAATTTTTGCAGTGTATGAAATTGTTGAATAAAAATTGTGGATATCTACTGAAAATCTACCACTAAAGAGGATATGCTACTATCACGAAATACTCCTTTTTTTGTTTGTTTTATACTCAAATGTCATGTGTATTTTTGTCTTAAAACGCCACAATAATAGTATTGATATCACCAAAATAAGATGCATCGATATCAGCTACTCTCCAACAAACATGTTCAAACTGTCATCATTCAGTGTGCTGCAATAATGGCAGACGTAGACTTGATGATCTCGGATTGACGATAATACATAAAAGATACAAAATACACGACCCATATACTCAAAGGAATTGCATTGAAAACAAACATTTCAAAAAGTTTTTAAATCGGCAACTTTTCTCCAACCCCGTGGCTGTTATTTGTAAACGTGAGAACTGAATACGATGTCAGAAAGTCGTCTCAATGTTGTGCCAAGTATTTGATGTTTCTACAAAACTATAACCCTTTTGGCATATTTGGCAAAAATGGGACATTTAAAAACACGGTCTGTGTTTAAAAGGTGGCAATGTTTGATGTTTCCAACTGCGACGCGAGACATTAATCCTAGAATAGGTTAATATAAAGAAATATTCTTTGGGAAATTAAATGGTGTGAACGTTGAAGATGAGAAATCTCAGGCATCTTCACAAACATGACAAAGGAGTATTTTATTATAATATAATTACGGTCGGTTGTTATTTAAAATTGGCACAATTTGACATCAAATAATAAACATATTTATAAATGGGTAAGTGGAAATCAGGTCACATAACTGAACATGTCGTTGCAGACATGCACAGTTTGGAGTCCACATACAGTTCATATAGTTGTAAGATAGGCCTTTACGACTGTAAAGCTTTCGTCAGGAGTAGCTCTGACTTCTTCAGGACCTAAGCCGCCTTTGCCTACTGATGGCTCTGCCAACCGTTCACTGAAGACTGCTCCTTGTCAACAGAGAACAAGCAGATCTCGTCTATCTGCTAAATGTGAAGGTTTGGTGGCTCTGAAAAGAACCGTTCACTGAAGACTGCCCGTTGTCTACAGAAAACAAGCAGATCTTGCCTATCTGCTAAATTTGAAGGTTTGGTGGATCTGAAAAGAGCCGTTCACTGAAGACTGCCCCATGTCAAATATGGTGTTAATATGTTGTTTGCTGATGATTTGTTGCTGCTTTTAGATGTCTTTCAAATATCTTTGAACAGTTTCAATTAACTTGTTAGATGTTATTTGTAGATCTTTTTGATATTTGAAAAATTTCCATTGATGTCCAGTTATTTTCATGGATGTCAAAACATTTGGATATTTTCATAGATCTTTGAAAAGCTTCAAAAAACCCTTTAGATCTTCAAACTGTTTCAAGCCCGGTTTCAAGTTAGTTATAAAGACTATGGTGTATAAACAACGACAACTTAATATCTATATAGCAATGAAGATTTTTAAAGCGCAAAACAAAATGGTTTTAAAACCTAAGACAACCAACATGCTAACATACAAGAGCATTTGATGTTTCATATCGCACAAAGCTATAACCCTTTTGGCATATTTGGCAAAAAATGGGACATTTAAAAACACAATCTGTGTTTAAAAGTGGGCAATGTTTGATGTTTCCAACTGCGACGCGAGACATTAATCCTAGAATAGGATAATATTGAAGCAGTGAATATTAAACGGTGTGAATGTTGAAGATGAGAAATCTCAGGCATCTTCACAAAGGAGTATTTTATTATTATATAATTACGGTCGGTTGTTATTTAAAATTGGCACAATTTGACATCAAATAATAAACATATTTATAAATGGGTAAGTGGAAATCAGGTCACATAACTGAACATGTCGTTGCAGACACAGTTTGGAGTCCACATACAGTTCATATAGTTGTAAGATAGGCCTTTACGACTGTAAAGCTTTTGTCAGGAGTAGCTCTGACTTCTTCAAGACCTAAGCCACCCCTTGTCTACTGATGGCTCTGAAAAGAGCCGTTCACTGAAGACTGCCCCTTGTCAACAGAGAACAAGTAGATCTCGCCTATCTGCTGAATTTGAAGGTTTGGTGTCTCTCAAAAGAGCCGTTCACTGAATTGGTCTGCCACTTGTCTACAGAAAACAAGCAGACCTCGCCTATCTGCTAAATTTGATGGTTTGGTGGTTCTGAAAAGAGCCGTTCACTGAAGACTGTCAAATATGGTGTTCATATGTTGTTTGCTGATGATTTGTTGCTGCTTTTAGATGTCTTTCAAATATCTTTGAACAGTTTCAATTAACTTGTTAGATGTTATTTGTAGATCTTTTTTGATATTTGAACAATTTCAACAGTTATTTTCATGGATGTCAAACATTTGGATATTTTCATAGATCCTTGAAAAGCTTCAAATAACCCTTTAGATCTTTAAACTGTTTCAAAGCCCGGTTACAAGTTGAAGACCATGGTGTATAAACAACGACGACAACAAGTCGATAAAAACAATATCTATAGATTTTTGAAGCGCATAATAAATGGGTTTTAAAAGCTAAGACAACCAACATGCTAAACATACAAGAGCCAATTTATATATATTGATATATAGTGGAGGCCAACAAGGTTATATATTCTAACATTACATGGTACAAGTCAATTAATACTACTCAGTAGTAGGCCTAGTAGGAACATCACCAATTTTAGTCGGGTCGTCGACCAATTTTCGTCACAACGTTCCTGCAGAGAGAGACCTGTCCTCCCACTTGTTTTTAGACGATCAGGCTATTCCAGTTGAAATCCATCCACCCAATATGGCAGACGTGACATTAATCTCTCACACAGGGGGTGAATTTTCCAAATGGAGTCATCCATTCAGGTAACCCCATTTGAAATACACACTCCCTGTGTAGAAGATTAAGGTCATGTCTTCCATAGGGGGTATTGCTTTAAACTGGAATAGCCCATTTCATGACATCATGCATGTAGTCAACCAATAACTGATTGGTGTACTCAGGTAACATGGCCTGCATGGGTGACGATGTACTTAAATAAGGACATAAACATTATCTTTAAAAATACGATGTGTTTTTCTACCACCGTTGACGTCATCATGTCATGGTTAAATTTGGTACCATCCAGAAGAGTAAAGATCGATCATTAACCCATTGAATGTTCAGTTGTAGATTTAAAATTTTAAATGTAAATAAAAATGGATGAAAAATGAGCATACAAAAGTTAATAATCACAAGAAAATTACAGATATTACAGCCAGGACAAAAATGACAAATGGTTGACAATTGATAGAACACTTTATATAGAAACAATAATTGATTTAGGATTAAAAAAAAAAGATTTTGTGGGACTTGCATGAGTCTAGCCTGGTCACATTAGGACTCGTGTGTGTCTTCACATGGAGCAACCATACCGTTTAAACAAACGAACAAGTGACTTTCAGGGCACTCACACTAGAATCCACAATATGCTCATCCACCAGGGGCACAGTTCTCTAACCCCAATACATTTGTACATTCATTGAATGACCGTTGAAAATTTGAGTACAAAAACTCATACTCTGCAACTTGAGGTCAAATTATGCACTATGATTGTTGAATTGAGGTTATTGAACTATGTCATTGGGATGAGGCCATTGTGCTCCCTAGTGTCTTGATGAGCAATAATCCTGCAATTCCGCTTCGAAGCCATCGTATAAATGGCCTCGATACAAGTTCCCTAACCCTTTTCTGCGAAAGCAATGACATTTACTCACCTCATTTGTCGCATACTCGCGTAACCATCTTAATATTTTTATCATTATCTGATCACAATCTACAGATGATTTCAAGTTCATCATCATATAGCAATCGTGATTTAAACGTCTGTAAGTCACATGTGAAATATCTCATGTTGAAATGCAATAGTCCGCGGCAAGTTTCTCCTGGGACACCAAACACACAGAAAAGATCTTGTAGCCTGCAGATACGCATGCATGCTGCATCGTTCTTTTTGACATGCAATCAGTTTGGTGAATGTCTCAATCCTAATATAGGATTGGCAGAGGTTTATACAAACATTCTTCTTTCTCTACAAAGATGTCCTGCCGTTCTAGATAAAGCTCATGTATTGAGCAGTGTGGGCAATTCCCAAGAATGGTGTTTGTGATATTGTTGGGCAGGCAGAGGTAGATGAACCCGATATACGACTAGATGAAATCAATTAAGTTGAACCAAAGAAACATAAATGTTGGTGACATTTGTGCATTTGAAGTAAATTTGTGTCAAATATTTCAGGAATAAAATAATATCTTGCCGGCGGTGAAAGAGAATACTAAATGAAAATGATTACATAACATGATGAACATCGGAAAAGTTATGAAGCAAAAATAAAACAAGAGGCGAAATGGAATGAAAAACAAAATTAGCGAGTGATTGGTTTCTAGCCAATGAGGCAGTGCGCTCAAGTTTTTGCGCGTTTGAAAAAAAAAAATCCTTATTGGTAAAATACCAATCGCTTGTTGCTCAGCGATGGAGTATAAATCCAGCTTTATATTAAACTTAATTGACCTTTTCGGTAAACCCCATAAGCCTCTGTGAGTACACCTGAATACTAAATGAAAATGATTACATAACATGATGAACATCGGAAAAGTTATGAAGCAAAAATAAAACAAGAGGCGAAATGGAATGAAAAACAAAATTAGCGAGTGATTGGTTTCTAGCCAATGAGGCAGTGCGCTCAAGTTTATGCGCGTTTGAAAAAAAAAATCCTCATTGCTAAAATACCAATCGCTTGTTGCTCAGCGATGGAGTATAAATCCAGCTTTATATTAAACTTAATTGACCTTTTCGGTAAATCCCATAAGCCTCTGTGAGTACACCTGAAATGTCGTCATTTGACGTCACGCCGACTGCGCAGTACGATGTTTGCTTAACGATATTCGCATCGGCGCAGATCGGCGTGACGTCAAATGACGACATCTCATGTGTATACGCAAAGGCTTATGGGATTTACCAAAAAGGTCACTGTCAAGAAAGAACTGAAAGAAAGACATCTTCGAATAACCTACAAACCTACTTAAATAAAAGTTTCGGTTCTATGAGATGACAATTGAATAGTATAATGTTGTAGTTCATGAACAGAGATGAATTAATAATGACAATTATGATGATGAGTGGAAGGACGAAAACATGACGTACATGTAGTAAATGATGGTTGATGACGGAGTTAACTTGCAGGAGTTCATTAGTTATCATAACAACGGCGACTAATATTGCAATTGGTAGAATGACAGAAAGATCAAGGCTAGCATACAAAAACGCCTTTGAACATGCTGCCTCATTTACTTCCATCGTCGGCATCATCATCGTATGAAGTCGATTTTAGTAGTCGTCATCACACGCCATAGTCCTCCACCTCTATAGAGGTTATCCGTGTTCTATAAGCTGCATATACTATCAGCGACTGCTATACCTTGTTTAGGACTTTCAAAAGAAGTACCTGCATGTGCAACCATAACTGTTTCAAAATAGCCCGCCAAAGTCATACAGGTAACTCCGAGGTCGTGCATTGAATTAGTTTGAATGAGGAATACTACGGGAACCAACGCCTTTTGTTAGAAGTCACGCATCAGTTAAGTGGATAACCTCTATTCGATAATTGGAATGGATCATCGTCGTTACCGTCCTCCCCTCATCGTCTTCCTCCTCTGCTTGATGTACCAACATCCTCATTATCTCTCTCTCCTTTTGCCTTTGTGAGGAACTCATCGTCCACCTCCTCATCTTGAACAGGCAATAGAACCAAATTAGTTCGGTCTTTCGATCGACCACCGATGCTTGGTCGATCCTAATTATTTATAAAATCAATTAATTGACTATTGTTAATTGTGATTACATATACAAATACAAACTTATCAGTAATTCCGATCGAAGCAGCATCGATGGTCGATCCAAAGATCGAACAAATTTGGTTCTGGTGCCTTACCAACATCATCATCATCATCTCTCTCCCCTTTTGCCTCTGTAAGGACTTCCTCCTCTTCCACATCGTTACCTTGGTTTTCATCCTCCTCTCATTGTCATTACCGACATCATCATCATCTCTCTCTTTAATCCTTTAAGGAACTCAACGTCCTCTTTCTCCTTATCATTACCGTCCTCCAGACTTAGTCCTCCTCATTGTTACCGCCCTCCGCTTCTTCATCGTCTTGCTCCTTTGAATCATACCAAATTTTTGTTTCAGGTATAGTTGCACAGTTCTTGTTTCAAAATCCACATTTCAAGGACAAATAAATGAAAATAAGAACGATTTAAAAAAGAGGTCATCGAACGTTTATCATTCTATAAACTTCCGTTTCCATGGTTATTAAAATCTCATCAAAAGTCTAAAACGGTTTTCCCAATTCAAGTATTGTCAATGATGCGCATCGTTAGTCTTCTGCAGCTGGTTTCTGTGGTTCCCAAATCTCATCGTTCCTAACAAGCCTGTATGTTCATGATAACCACATGCAGTCTGGGCCCGAGTCTAGCGCATTGTATGCCATGCATGGGAACAATCACATAGTCCCACACAGTGTCCTGGGGGCACCTGCATACGAACCCCACTAGAGCTGGGACCCTCTGGTATCACTTGACGGGAATTCAACCGTGTATAAATGTGGATCTGGGTGGGCTCCTGTGTTCTTAACATTGAAACATGTCAACATCATGAAAAGAAGAAACATAGCTGATAGCTATGTGTTCAACTTCATGAACTTGAAGTTTAGGGGTACCTGTGAAGAGTGATGAGTTACCGCCTCCTATACATGGACATAATAATCATGTGGACGACCGAACTTGAGATGGAAGCCAGGATGAAGGAGACACGAATATTATTAAAACACAGCACGTTGGCAACTAAAGGGGCACATAGACATAGAAATACAGACATGACATGCAGAAATAGGCTTCATTTTTGAAAGAGAGTGTAAAGATAGCATCACATTCATCTTTGATGCGGGAGTGGAGGAGGAGGAGAAGAGGAGGAGGAGGAGGAGGAGGGGGAGGAGGAGGGGCAGAGTAGGAGTAGCAGGGAGGAGAAGAGGAGGGGATGAGATGGAAGGGAAGAGGAGCAGGGATGAGAAGAGGAGGATGAGGGGAGGATGAGGAGGAAGAGGAGGCTGGACACGTTTTCTAAGAAACTTAATCTGGTGTAAATGTGGTGTTAAAAATGATGACAATTAGAGAATGATACACTGATCGGTTACATTTGCTACTCCAAGAATGGCGGTTTTCATTGCGACTGAAGAAAGGTCCTGGATCCAATCTCATATTTCTTTCCTTTGTTCGTTCTTCGTGCTTTGTTTTGCTTAGTTTTGATCATGGATTTATTACCTAGCTGGGGGGTTTACACCCCCCAGCTAGGTATTGTAATCGTTCGGGTTCTTCCGCTGGCAACAAACCACTGTAATCTTCCCGTTTTCTTCCGCTGGCAACAAAGTGAAAATGCACATGTTTTTTTTTGTTACCCTTTGAGTATGAAACCGTGACTTGATGCTATGTAAGAATTATTTGACTAGTGAAGATATGGTTTGGTCTTTTTGAATCATTGTTTTATTAAAGGAATGAATGTGTTTGTTAGTTTGTTACTGTAATTTGTTATTTAACCTAAGGCACTTAATTAGTTGAAAAGGTAATTAATGACCTGTTGTTTCTGCAAGCCCAGGGAATGTATGTGTGGGAGGATTGATGGCTAATATGATTTTGGATGCAGTTAGTTGGAATTGAAAGGTTGTTGCAGAAAACTTGGATAATAGTGACAGTAGTTTGTGTAGGAAGCAATAGTTGAAATAATGGCATATGGGCACATGAACAAAGTGAATAACTTTAGGTGATTGCAAAGCCAAAGGTTTTCTTTAAGGTTGAATGTCAATGCAGTGGAAATAAGCAGTAATGGCATATTTATATAGGTTTTTTTTAATAGAAATGTGATTTTTGATATGAACCATGCAGGTGTGTTAAAGGCACTCCTTAACAGTAATTGTAGTATAAATTTATAGGTTTAATATTATGTTTACTATTAAAAGTACTAGTATTAGGCTCTGGCTTATCTTTTGATTTTGATTTTGCACCCGTATTTTACAGACTTTGGTGGTATGTTTGGAAACAGGGGATTAATGAGCCAGGCTTTAAAATGTTTAGCATTTATTTCTGTATGGTTATGTCCGACCTCTTTCTTTGTATTAATGAAAGTGTTCTCTGGCCTCTTTCTTTGTATTAATGAAAGTGTTCTCTGGCCTCTTTCTTTGTAATGAATGTGTTTTTGGCTTGATTAGTAATTCCAATGTTAGTACCGGTATATGAAACTATCAGATGTGTTTCCTTTGCAGTAGGAACTTTAATTCTTTCAGTGCCATTATCATGGCAGTTAATATCAAACTCTAGCTAGCATTTGTTTACAGGCTCTATGTTTTGCTTAAGTAAATGATTGTTGGGGATTTTCTTGTCTTCTGATGTTAGGGTTTTTGTTTTATACTTATATCTTAGAGTATGTATCTTATTTTGTTTGATTAAAAACATCTTGCATTAATATATATTTGAATTCCAGTTCCTAATTTGTGTGGTTTAAAACATTAACAATTGGTGTTCTTGTATTTTACAGGGAAATTAAACATGGTTTAAGATTATGCGCAACACAAAAATAGCTTGCAAATGGAATAGACCTACATGAATGCGGACATGAATTCATTTGTTTTCCTACCTTTTTTGTTTGTTTATGAAGTTGGGGAAAATAGTATAAAAGCCTTTAAAAGTCTAGTAATTGGTAACTGTAAAAGAAGGGCAGGAACCCTTCATGATACCTCCCGAGTCCACTGGGTATTATACTGTGTGCGTGGCAGCAGCACTATTGTGGTGCCACATTACATTTGATGTAGTATATATGTCATGGACTGTAACATTTGAGCTGTTTAAGGGGTCAATAGGTCAGGGTATACAAGTAATATTGTAAATAATTTTTATTGCACAACCTTATGCCCTACAACAAGTTAAAACTGCATTTCTAAAAGGTTTCAGTGTTAGATGAAAATTGGTCAGTGCATCGTGGTATGATAAAATTCCTTCTATAATCTGTGGATAAATGTTTATAATCTGTGAGTTAATGGTACCAGTACATTTTATTGTTATCATGGTTATCACCCATTTGCTGTTTTCTGTAATCATGGTGATCTTGAATGAGAAATACTAGCTAGTACTAACAAGGTAAGACTGATCATAGTTTAATTAATTTAATTCTATTTAGTGATAGTTACAGGACTATTCATGGGTATTGGAATAATTCTGGTAGACCCTGCGCACAAGTATATCCCTAACCCTAAGCAACCCCAATTATAACCCTAACCCTAATCCTCACCGTTTATAAACCTAACCCTAATCCTAACCCTAATTTAAATTTAAATTATAAGGGGCTGTCATTTTCTTTGGAAGGGGGGTCATGAATATACTGGGGAGTGGGGGTCATAGAATTTTAGACCAATTATAGGGGGTTATAATTTTTCAACACCCAAAATAGGGGGTATAGAATTATTAAGGGCTGGTGACTCAAACTTTTCGCGCGCTGTGCATGTATTCTTGCACACAATCTTTCATTATATAATGCAGATATTTTGCGCATATAGACGAATCCAAATACACGCATTCCTACACCTGACTAGCAGCCTTTAGTTGGGTAGCCGTCGGCTACAATGCACTCAAAATGTGAAATGATTCAGCCTTGGCGGAAATTTTAAACTGCATTCCATCACCCGTTTTACACCTTCCGCGAAAACACAGGCAGACAAAAGAATAACACAATACAGTTCCCTTCGACAAAACACACAGCATGGTCTATTCGCTGTTGAAGTGACATAATAATCGGATTAATACACGCGGTATCTATGCATTGATGTACTTGCGAACAAAAGGGCTATATGTATGAATAGATGCGACGGGATTACCTGCGGAATTATCTCCATTATATATATTATTAGCTATTATTCTATTAACCCTCCTCGTCCTTGCATCTTCTATAGGTGTTAGGCGGCTTTTATTTGCACAATTGGACGCTCAAAGCACCAGGTTGGTGCTAGCGGCTACCCAAAGATGTCCGACCAAATCCTGACCATGACTTGGCTACTTGGATTCGTCTATAGCGCGCCTTCTTTACACACACAATTAAATTTTAACGCACTCCACACACTTTCTTTGCTCTAAAAGTTTTGATGCGCTCCTCGCCTTTGTTCCGGCAATGAATAATTTGTCTTGAGTCTGTGTAGGTGGAAGGGGGGGTCATAAAATTTTCGACCCAACATAGGGGGGTCTAAAAAAATTGTGCCCGCAATAGGAGGGTCATAAAAATTTTTACTCCGGTCACCGACCCCCCCGACGAAGAAAATGACATCCCCCTAACCAAACCCTAAAACACAGGGTGCACAGGGTAAACCAGAATTATACCTGGGTAATAATAATAATTTCTATTCATGTTTTAGTCCAAGACACAATATGTTTATCAGCACCGTTCAACATCTTTATTAACCACTCCCGTTTACTAACTGCTCCTGTTTACTCTACTAGTGCACCTGCAGCTGTGAGAGCCCTGATGCTGTGAGAGCACTGGCATGATAGCGATACTGTTTGATGACCTAAGACCTCGGTGTAATTTTTTTTTTTTTTCCCCTCATACGAAGGATTCCACCTATCAAGTTTAAGCCCAATAGGGCAAAGTTTAAATTTAGCCCCTACATGACCTTTGACCTCAATTTTGTTTTGCGCATATATTCCCTCGTATCAAGGATTCCACCCACCAAGTTTGAGGCCGATAGGACAAAGTTTGAAATCCATGACCTTTGACCTTTGACCTCGGATGACCTCCATATAATGTTTTTCATGCTCCCCTCATACGAAGGTTTCGACCCACCAAGTTTGAGCCCGATCTGACCAAGTTTGAAATTTGACCCCTCCGTAATGACCTTTGACCTCAGTCGACCTCGATTTTATTTTGGGCATATATTCCCTCATATCAAGGATCCCACCCACCAAGTTTGGGCCCGATTGGACAAAGTTTGAAATTTTGACCTTTGACCTTGACCTCCGATGACCTTCGAAACTACCTGGTAAACAGCGCCCGCCCGGTACCCATCTATGTGTGCAATATCGGGACGATGCGTCGAAGTGCGGCGGAACGCATAGCTGGACAGACACACACACAGACAGACACACACACAGACAGACAACGGCTATTAGTGCACCTGCAGCTGTAATGGCCATGTAGCTATTAGGGCACCATCTGCATGAGAGACACACTTTTTGACCCCAGCTGACCTTTGAACTGGGATGACCTCGATGTAATTTTTCATGCTCGATCATATCAAGTCTAAGCACAATAGGGCAAAATTTAAATTTAGCCCCTAGATGACCTTTGACCTCGGCTGACCTCAATTTTGTTTCGCACATATATTCCCCTTATATCAAGGATTCCACCCACCAAGTTTGAGCCCGATAGGACAAAGTTTGAAATCCATGACCTTTGACCTCGGATGACCTCCATATAATGTTTTCATGCTTCTCTCATACGAAGGATTCCATCCACCAAGTTTGAGCCAGATCGGACAAAGTTTGCAATTTGACCCCTCCGTAATGACCTTTGACCTCGGTTGACCTCTATTTTATTTTGGGCATATATTCCCCTCGTATCAAGGATCCCACCCACCAAGTTTGGGCCCGATCGGACAATGTTTGAAATTTTGACCTTTGACCTTGACCTCCGATGACCTTCGAAACTACCCGGTAAACAGCGCCCGCCCGGTACCCATCTATGTCTGCAATATCGGAACGATGCGTCGAAGCGCGGCGAAATGCATAGCATTTTGAATAAAATAAACACACTATCTGTGGTCATCTTGTGACTCCCTACATTTTGGTCATCAAAAGTATTATGCCCCCCCCCCGTATTTTTCTTTCCTAAAATTTATGACCCCTGTATATTTGGGATCCTCCTTCCAAAGAAAATAATAGCCCCCTAAGGGGTATTTATGGGGCTCAAACTCAGTGACAACAAACCTCACAACCAGGGGGACATTTTGCAGGGGTCATGTCAAATCTTAGAATTGCTGCATTTTCTGGCAATATGTAGGGGTACGGAGCTCAAACTCAGTGACAATAAACTTGATGAGAAGAGTAACATTTTGGAATATTTTGCATGGATCAGGTCAAAGGTCAGCTGGGGTCAAATCTTCGAATTTCAATATCTGGACATCTGTGAGGGGTACTGGGCTCAATCTCGGTGACAACCTCATGACCTGGGGAACATATTGGAACATTTTGCACGAGTCAGCTCAAAAGACATCATTCTGGGGCCAAATCTTAGAATTGCGTTATCTGGACATCTGTAAGAGGTACAGGGCTCAAACTCAGTGACAACTCATGACCAGGGGTGAATTATGGAACATCTTGCAGGTGTCTGGTCAAAGGTCATCTGGGTCAAATCTTAGAATTGCATTTTCTGGACATCTGTGAGGAGTACAGGACTCAAAACTCGGTGACAACAAACCTCATCACAGGGGAACATTTTTGGAACATTTTGCAGGGGTCAGATACCTCCACAACACCAACATGCCCCAGCTAGGTTTGTGGTCTATGACCACCATTTGCCTCTAGTTTGAGTTGAAATTAAAATAGATAAAGACAATTCAAACCATATGCGTTGTATCTTTGAATTTCAGCGCTTTGAATCCCTATAGATAAATGCAGTGATCACTGCATGTTTGAAATCATTCACGCTTATTTCATTTCTTCTGAGAACAACTCCGACAAGGGACATGTCCATAGCCCGTGTGGTTTGGATATGTTGAATGATATACAACGTTTAGAACCCAGAGGTTTCCATCAAAATTTATTTAAGTTTTGATCCATGTTGCACAACACGAAAACTGGAGAAAGTTAAACTATGTGGGATAGAGGGCGGGTATTGAACTAAAGGATATTAACATCACTGCTCTTCTCCATCTGACTCATTGGCTCATTTGGTTGAGCATTGGTCCGGTGATCCGAAGGTCCCAGGTTCAAATCCTGGATGGTCAGTGAAATTTTTTCACTGGCTGTAATTTATGTATGTGTAGACTTGTGTTAAAAAAACCTTTCTCACATGGAGAAAACTTTGTTTAGTTTTAATCAACAGACTGACTGTTGCTTTTTGATGTCAAAGTACCTTATCACATATAATTTTAATTACATTACAGTATTGGCAAATTAAAGAGGATTCTGCAAGTTTTGATGTTTGAAAAACAGATATTACATGTCAATAACTGTGAGATATGATTTCCATTTCCATGGTAACAAGATAAAAACTTGAGCAGATGGTGTTATGGTGTAACTATGGTAACTTGTCTTCCACCGCCTCCTGGTTCTGGTAGTTCGGGTTGACTTACGGTTCCTCACAATGTACTTTTAAATGCAAAACCGTTTAATGTCAAACGCACATTGCAGGCTTTGTTGCAATTCATTTGAAAAACTGATCATATATATTTGAAGGAGTAAATGAGAGACTATATGGAGAGGTAGAGAAAGATATGGAGAAAGAAAGAGAGATACAGATAGAGAGGGAAGGGAGAGAGGGTAAGAGAAAGGGGGGAGAGGGAGAGGAGAAAATAATACATAAAGAGTTAACTAGAGAGAGAGACGGGAGAGGAAGAAAGGGAGAAGAGAAAAGAATACATAAACAAGAGCACCAATGGCGCTGTGGCTCTACGCTTTTTTGTGGGAAAGCAATTGTTCTTGGAGTCGAATGCGCAACAAGTTGGTAGTTTTATGGAAAGGTTGGGTAGGTCGATCAATTTTTAAACCTTCAGTTTGAAAAAATCCCCACAAATATTCAATACGGTCCTTGAAACTCGATGCGGGGTCAATCTTCCTCCGCCGCATTATTATTTTTTGCCGCATTAGAGTTGCAAAATCTGAAAATTTCATTATTGTGGAAATTACTACTGAACCAGCAAGAATAATTTGTTCTGCAAAATTTTAAAATCCCTTTTTTTAGTATTTGAAGCTTTCAACAACTATAGGAAGCCTTGACAACTATTAGAATTCATCTAAATTGACCTCAGACGACCCCGAAATGACCTCCCAAAATTTGGCTCTAAATGGTGACCTCAGATGACCCCGAAATGACCTTCCAAGATGACCCCCTGAGTGACCCTGGATAACTCCAGAATGCCTTTCCAACAAAAATTTGGCTCCAAATGTTGACTGTTCCGACCTTGTTTCATGCCCATACAACAGTTTGAATTTATTTGACCTCAGATGACCCCTGGGTGACCCCGGATGAGCCCAAAATGCCTTTCCAAAAATTTGGCTCCAAATGTTGACTGTACCCACCAAGTTTCATGCACATATGAAAGTTTATAGTAATTTGACCTCAGATGACCCCTGCATGACCCCAAAATGACCTTCCAAAAATTTGGTTCTAAATGTTGACTGTACCCACCAAGTTTCATGCCCATACGACAGTTTTTGCTAATTTGCCTTCAGATGACCCCTGGATGACCTCTGGTGACCGTGACCCACTAACCAATACAAACTTGTTCTGTGCGACCCCACAAAATTAGGCTCCAAATGTTGGCCGTACCCACCAATGCCCATACAACATTTTTAGCAATTTTACCTCAGATGACCCCTGGGTGACACCAGTTGACCCTGAAATGACCTTCCAAAATTTGACTCAGATGTTGACTGTACCCACCAAGTTTCAGGCCCATATGACAGTTTTTGCTAATTTGACCTCAGATGACCCTGGATGACCTCAGGTGACCTTGACCCACTAACCAATACAAACCTGGTCTGCCTGGGGTCAAGATGCACCCACCAAGTTCGAGGAACATGCAACCCCACAAAATTTGGTTCCAAATGTTGACTGTATCCAGTTTCATGTCCATACAACAGTTTTTAGTAATCTGACCTCAGATGACCCCTGGGTGACCTAAAATGACCTTCCCAAAATTTGATTCCAAATGTTGACTGTACCCACCAAGTTTCATGTCCATACGACAGTTTTAAGTAATTTGACCTCAGATGACCCCAAAATGACCTTCCCAAAATTTGACTCCAAATGTTGACTGTACCCACCAAGTTTCATGCCCATACGACAGTTTTAGTAATTTGACCTCAGATGACCTCTAGGTGACCCTGGATGACCTCAAAATGACCTTCCCAAAATTTGACTCCAAAGGTTGACTGTACCCACCAAGTTTCATGCCCATACGACAATTTTTAGTACCTTCCCAAAATTTGACTTTAAATGTTGACTGTACCCACCAAGTTTCATGCTCATACGAGTTTTTAGTAATTTGACCTCAGATGACCCCTGGGTGACCCCGGATGACCTTCCTAAAATTTGACTCCAAATCTTGACTGTACCCACCAAGTTTCATGCCCCTACAACAGTTTTTGCAAATTTGACCTCAGATGACCCCTGGATGACCTCAGGTGACCTTGACCCACTAACCAATACAAACTTATGCTGGGGTCAAGATGCACCTAGTACAGGGATTTTGGGTGGATCACCGCATCAGAAGGCATTTTACACATAAAATACACGTAACCCACACACAATGCAATTGAATAACAGGCCGGTACTGTACAGTGCCGCTGGTTACCAGTTGTTCTCATTTATGTAATCAGCAATTGGAGCCTACAAAATGTGGTACATTTATAGTGTACGGTACTAATATGTGATATCGGGAATTGACACAAATTTTACGGTAACAAAATCAGTCATACCCAGAAAGGATAAAATTCGAATTGAGAAAATAATGTACGTGTGACTTGTTGTACTAAAGATGCATCCACCCACCAAGTTTGAGGAACATGCTTCCCCTACTATGCTAGTCTGAGGTGCTCTGACGATAACACTCCGATCGCCATGCAATCTACGTTTAGCTTTAGTAGGCCAGTGGGACAACGGAATCACTACGTGAACGAGCTACTACTACACTAGTCTGAGAAAAGAGGCAGACACAGACAAACAGATTCTAGTGAATAAAATAGTATGATGATCAGTTGTAGCAACTACAAATTTCGAACGTTTGTCAGGGGGTCAAACCCCCACCATTTATTACTACACTAGTCTGAGAAAAGAGGCAGACACAGACAAACAGATTCTAGTGAATAAAATAGTATGATGATCAGTTGTAGCAACTACAAATTTCGAACGTTTGTCAGGGGTCAAACCCCACCATTTATATTCCCCCGCACTTTTTAGACAGACACCCTTTTGATCAAAAATTGAACCCCCATACTTATGCAGTGTTTGTGAGTGACCAAAGCTTTATACAGGGGAATACAGCATTACTTTATCAAATTCGGAAGACTGAACATCGGCGCTACCGCCGTGTCATACAGTCACTTTCTGCGCCATCAATCCATTTCAGAATCCGAATTGATGCAGAATTTATCCTCATCTATGAAACACTCATGATTTTCTTATTCATCTGAAACATTTGCGACATAATATTGGCAAAACTGCATCACTGCAATCATCTTTCGAAAAGATACGACTTTAGATTGTTTACAGCATTACTTTATCAAATTCGGAAGACTGAACATCGGCGCTACCGCCATTTCATACAGTCACTTCCGGGTCTATTTTATCACTATCTGCGCCATCAATCCATTTCAGAATCCGAATTGATGCAGAATTTATCCCCATCTATCAAACACTCATGATTTTCTTATTCATCTGAAACATTTGCGACATAATATTGGCAAAACTGCATCACTGCAATCATCTTTCGAAAAGATCCGACTTTAGATTTTTTATCATAAACACATGGGCATATGGCAAAGGGCTGAGATCCTGATCTCTACTCTCTACACAGCCGCTGTGGTTCAGATCGCTCCACTTCTAGTGTGAGCGAGCGGCCAAAGCGGCTGGTGTAGAACTGAAAATTGTATTCATTCATAAAACTCACGGCGCGTCGATTCTACTACGGGTGACGTCGTACGAATTGAAAACATCAGCAAATTAATTTTTGACATTTTCTTTCCAGATTTATAAAGAAAATATGAATGTTTTTCAACAGATCATCAAATTACTTTATTATATTTTTTTTTTTTGGTAGCGTTACACACACGCTTTATATATTGCTCCCACGCTTTTTAGAAACCCACCCTTTATTCCGCAAAATTTATTTCCCACCTTTTTACAGATTTTCAGAATTCCCAACCCACACTGTAGAAAGCGTGCCAGACAAACAATGATAATGAATAGCCATGTGACCTTCGCTGCCGAGACGTTGTTTTCAGGGTTGTCAAACCCGCGATTTGGTAACCCAATTAGGCGACTTTTGAAGATTTTCCCCGAGACAATTTCCTGCCCTATAGAATACAAAGGGCAAAGAAAAAAATTGGGCGACTTTTCGATTATTTGACCTGCGATTCGGGCTGAATGTTTTTGGCAACCCTGGTTATTTAGCGTTAATTTAACTAAATTACTACGCCGCTGGTCTCTAAATATTTTGAAGTGTTGTCCCATGGTAACAAAACTCCCGAGAACTCAATAAACAATCTGGACAAAGGAATCATCCAATCACGTTTCTATCCATGTGAGATCACCGCAAAAATTCATGATAAAAGGTCACTTTCCCAAAGAAAAATAGTGCAATCCGGCAATTCCCGCCATGATCTCACAACTTAAATTACTCAGACCAAAATAATCTCTAGCGCATACAGGGAACCAAGCAAAACGATAGAAATGACTTGTTTCTCAAGACGACTTTTGACTTTTCTCACTTCAAAATAAGTACTTTCCCCACCCCAAATCCACTTCTAAAGGAGTGCA
Source organism: Amphiura filiformis (assembly GCF_039555335.1). Taxonomy (NCBI): domain Eukaryota; kingdom Metazoa; phylum Echinodermata; class Ophiuroidea; order Amphilepidida; family Amphiuridae; genus Amphiura; species Amphiura filiformis. The sequence goes on from NC_092635.1 coordinate 48,759,476, forward strand.
ATCGATTGCTAAATAACTAAGCAAACCTTGGAACGTAAATTCAAAGCCAAATATCATAAACAAAAGAAACCTTAGCATAAAAAGCAAGAACACAAGTGGCCAAAATATGTAGCAAAAATTTATTCCTCACTGAGTGCAATGAGTAAGGCTCACCTAGCTACGCTAAGAGCCAAAAAGCAACCTAAAGAGAGATAAAGAGAGAAAGCGACAGATAGAGGGGGAAGAAAGTGTAGGAAAGGTGGAAAGAAGGTGTGAGCGAAAGAGAGGGTAAAGAATACATAAGAGACCAAAGTAAAAAAGACAGAGAAAGAGAAAGGAGAAAATAGAGGAAGGGTGGTAAAAAGAGGTAGAGAAAAGAGAGGAGAATAAGAGAGGACAAGAGAGGAAAGGAGAGAAAGAAAAAGAAAGGATCAGGAAAAGAAAAGAGAGAAGAAGAGAGAAGAGGTGACAGAGAAAGAAGAAAGTGTGCATCACACACTTAATTTTAATAGTGCATGAACTTTAATATTTTCATTTAAACGCGAACTTACAGAAACACTTGACACCAGGAATTAATATCTGAAAAAGCCAGGAGCCAGGGAAAACAATCAAACAAACACACACCTACTCTCACTTAACATTTATTACTTTTTCCTGTTATATATCTCAACTTGGACATTTAGTTGCAGGTCTTCAAAGGTGATTATGGACGAAACAATACCTTGTGGCAATGTTTTAGAGCAAATTAATAGGGAGTGATCAGTATTGTTCAAGAAAAGCGTTGATGCCTATTGCATTAATACTGGCAAATTATCAAGTACCAGGAATTGCTTAATTGAACACCAGGGTAGTTCTTGGAAAAAAAAATTATACGGGGATGTGCCATGCAGACTTTTGGATGCTGCATTACTTTCTCTATAACTACTTTTTGTTGTTTTTGCAACCCATCAGTATACCCATTTTTCGCAAAAAGCACCCCAAATTGTCCAAATTGGGTGCTTTTAAGGGTATTTTTGTCCAAATGCCCAATTCCACTGAAAACCAACTCATCGATATACCAAAATTGCTGTAAAGGTCCTCTAAAACTGTGGCAAGTCCCTGTACACCTTCAACCAAGAACATAACCCTCCCAGACTGAGCTGTGTCTTAAGTTGTGTCCTCAGCCAAAGGCACATGCATGTTTCTGGTTCTATATTGTTGAAGAAGACACTACCCCCTGTGGAAGATTTTGAAAATATCTTCCAGGGGGTATGAATTTCAAATGGAATAAGCGCATTAGTGGAGGATTCAGATTGAATCTTTCTCAGTGTGTGTATTAGATTCAAATGGAGATGCCTTATGTGTTCATTCCATTTGAAATTCATACTCCCCCTGTGGATGATATTTCCAAAATCTTCCACAGGTGAAGTGTGGATTTGAAAAGGAATTAATTTAGTCACTGCATGAATTCTATTGTACACTGTGTTCGCAGTTCTTAACAATGTACTTCTAGTTCTACATCAAATATTGTCTTGGCTCATTTTCACAGCTCATATTTCGCTCCACATTCTCCTCACAGTCATAATGTACACTAGTGCTAATTAAATAAGATTTGGTTTTGAAACTATTGCAAAAACAATCCTTGTTTTATATCCAAAATGCAGCTACAAATTTAACAGCACTTTATTAGCCAAGTTTATTGCCTTGCAAAGTATAGTCATTGTGAGCGTCACAGTTAAAGGTATACTATCAGTGATTAGCAAAATCAGAATTTTTTTTATCAAAATCTGATTTTTGCACATTTTGTAAAATAATGTGTGTGCTAACCCAGCATACACAAAACCTTTTACATAAAACATTTTATTATCTGGTTATATGAGTATAAGTGTATAAAACGTTTTAATAATGTTCCAAAAATATTTTTGAAAGTTTGATGCAAAACTCAAACTAAAGCAAATGTTTTGAAAATGTTCTAAAAATGTCACGTGACCTGCTCCCACACAATGAGTGTAAAGTCGAAAGTTGATTTCGAGACGTTCCAATTGTTGAGTTGCGGTTCTTTGTTGCAATAGAACTAGATCTGGTTCCTCGAGGGGGTGCGTGCGAAGCGTGTATGGCCGCGAAGTGGTCAGCGAGGCGCGCCATAGGACTGGTGGATTTTGTAATGTCAGAGAGGGGTTGTCATGGTCCATACCAGGCACTGAACAAGTGCTATGTTGGAAGACAACTGTATAGCCAGTGGTATTTGTGAATGTGGACATAATATGCTGTACTCTGTGTTCAATTCTGTCCCCATTCACAAAGGGCATACCACTGCCAATACAGGTGTCTTCAAGCAAAGAACATCTCAAAACTGCCAGTGGTGGCACCACTGGAGGACTCTTGCTCTCAGTTGCCCCCCGTAAAAACCAAAAATTACAAAAATGTCCACTTTTGGCAGCAATTTTGCACAACATTTGTTGATTTTACCACCCCTGACATCACTTTGACCCCATGCCCCTCTCCCCCGAAAAAAAATCCTGGTGCCGCCACTGCTTTACGCTCATTTCGTGGGAGCAACTTTGCTTGCATTTGATGAGATAGTGCCTTTAAAGGAGTTGGAAGCCAATAACCATTCTAACCCAGGTGTTGAATTTCTTTACCCAGCTTGGCAAAGCCTATAGGGGAATTCATATTACAACTAGTGTTGTGTGATTCAACAACTAACATTACTATAAACAGTCAAAGAAATTACTTTTCATGCCACTGTAGGGCTGATCCAGTTGAAATCCATACACCCCCTATGGAAGACAGGATCTTAATCTCCCACACAGGGGGGTGTAGATTTTAAATAGAGTCACTCATTCAGGTAATACCATTTAAAATTCATACTCAGTTTGACGGAAGATTAAGGTTGTGTCTTCCATAGGGGGTGTGGACGACAACTAGAATAGCCTCTGTACTATTTTCAGTCTAAAATAGCATGCACAAACGACAAGAGCTATAATTAACTACATGGGAGGGAAGGTAAGGTAAACCAAAAGGGCCCCACTAAGCATGCCAATGACCTTTGACTAGTTTCAAATAGTTGCTCCGAGCTAATAAACATTGGATGGAGGAGGAGTAAAGAAGGTTTATGTCATTGGTTGTTGTTGTTACTGTTGTTACAAAATGCGACTGTTTGACTTCGACAAAGTGCCTCTTGCAATAGTGTGGGTTGAGAGTAACACTATGGACCACAATGGCATCATCCCAAATGGCATAGTTCAATAACCTCAATTAAACAATCATAGTGCAAAATTTGACCTCAGGTTTCCGAGTATGAGTTTTTGTACCCACATTTTCAAAGGTCATACAATGAATGTGTAAATGTATTGGGGTTAAAGAACTGTGCCTTGATAGATGAGCATGTTGTGGATCCTAGTGTAAGAAACCATCTTTTAGATTTTGGTTACGGTTAGTAAAACGCTTGTGGCACAACATGATGTGTGTGTGAAATAGGGGCGTAGTCATAGGTCAGGGGGCAGAGTGTGCCCTGCGGAAAATATTTTTTGATAAAATTAAAATAAAAAAAAGTGAGAATTTGATGATTGAATGCAAGGAGATAGTAAATGTACAGAATTATAAAGCACTTATCGACTGCTCAGTGCTGGAAGTGGGTAAGTGCAATAGCTGCCCTGTGAACATTTGGCAATTTACACACAGTATATTGTACTCATCTACACATGTCAGTTTCTTTGGTTTAAAATAAAAAGCCAGTTTCAGAACAAAACTGACCCCGACAGAAAAAAAGAAAAAAGGGCAGAAAAAAAGCAAAGAAGTACATCTATGGCAAATGGTTTTACAAAATAATCATTAGGGCTGTACTTGTAGCTTCAAACAGTAGTGTTTTTTTCGACTTTTTTCCATCAACTGCCTTTGAAATAGTAACTATTTCTACCGAACTATGAGAAATATTTCAAAGCGGCAATATGGTATGATCACTGACCTAAGCATGATTAGCCATGGCTGTAATTATAGTTGTAAACATGATTAAATGATGTCTTTGTGGTTAAACCATACTTAGATATGGTTGACCACAAGTGATTTGGTTAACCATAAACTCAAATCATGGAAGTATAGCCAACCATGGAACTATTATTTTACAAACAGGCTTAGATGTAGTTGACCACACTTGACCACACTAGGGAACCACACTACTCTGGTTGACCACATCACATGGACAATTAACCACAGTTCACCATGACTGACCATGACGAACCACTCTGACATCAATTTCAGTACATGTAAACAGATATTATTCCTTTGATTTTGTTCCCATTAAAATATCCAGCCAAATATTTTGTGGGTCGCTGGCTGCCCTGATATTTAAGATTTTCAGCCTTTTTGTTTTGTACTGTTTAGCCCATTTTTGTCAAAGTTGTCCCCCTTGAAAGTTGCTTGCCCCCCTCTGAAAAAGTCCTGGCTATTCAGTGGCGTACATTTCTTTTTGAAATATCTTGAAATATAGTGAATCTAGCACCTTTTGGCGACAGAATACATTTATGGGACAAATGTGTGTGAAGCGCGTGAAAATGTTTGCCATATTGAAGCTAAACTGATGAAATATGGTGTAAAAGTTGAATAAACCCAAGCGAAGTGCACAAAAATTTGCACTTTTAGGGCTAAAATGGCCAAATATGAGGTTAATTTGGTCAGAAACCCACATAGGTGTCATCATTGGGGGAATTTATCCCCCCGGATCTATGTCTATATATGTGGCTATGCCAGCACCTGTGAGGTACCCCATAATAAAGGTATCTGCTTGTGTAATGTGCTACAATACTCAGGGTAAACAAAGTCAGACTGCAGCATACACTATGAACCCAAAATGGCCTCAATTCAATGTCAGAGTTCATTAACTGCCATTCACTAATCAAGGCTCAATATTTGACCTCAAGTTAAAGACTATGAGTTTTATCCCCAACATATTCAAAGGTCATTCCTTGAATGTATAGACATTAGGGTTAAAGGACTGTGCCCTGATAGATGAGCTTATTTGGATATTATAGTGAAACTCTCATCATTGGAGTACTACCTGAAGCAAAGATCGCACTCATCAGTGGCTCAAAGGAGCAACAATTACACACTTGTATTGTACGACAAGCCTTGCAGCAACCCGGGCTATTCCAGTTGAAAAACATACACCCCCTATGGAAGACATGACCTTAATCCACCACATAGTGTGAATTTCAAATAGGGTTACCTAAATGGGTGACTGCATTTGAAATCTACACCCCCTGTGTGGGAGATTAAGGTTATGTCTTCCATAGGGGGTGTATGGATTTTAACTGGAACAGCCCAATGCACCTTGCATAGAATGCTATCATCATGTGCAACAATAGTCTCACTGGTAAGATGCTATTAGTTATTAGGAAGAGCTTACAGTATGGTACTATTACTGCCTTCACAAGTGACATGGCTGTATCTGCTTTGTAAGTTAATACCATATACTGCCCTTTACTTTGTGAGGACTAGTAAAAAGGGAAATGACGGTATCTACTGTATGTTTTACTTGAGAAGTCTAGCTTCAAAAATCCACACACCCTCTATTGAAGACATGACCTTAATCTGCCACATTACCTGAATGAGTGACTCCAATTTGAAATCTATACCCCTCTGTTAAGATTAAGGTCATGTCTTCCATAGGGGTGTAAGGATTTCTACTGGAATATCCCTATGTACCTTGCATAGAATTCTATCATCACCAATAGCTTCACATTGGGCTATTCCAGTTGAAATCCATACCCCCCTATGGAAGGCATGACCTAAATGAGATTCCACATCACAGGTTCATTCTGATGTTTTTTTGCTGCATCATGATATGTGTGTGAGTGCATAGAAAAGCGCAGCTTCAATCAATAGTTTTGTATGTGTTACTCTCTTGATTTGCTGCAGCGATGCCGGCCCCAATGATCAATCAAATAAACAAAGGGCTATTCCAGTTTAAATCCATACATCCCCTATAGAAGACATGACCTTAATTTCCAACATAGGAGTTCATAGGGGGTGTAGATTTCAAAGAGAGTCACCCATTCAGATAACTCCATTTGAAATTCACACTCTCTGTATGGATGATTAAAGGCTTAATGTACGATTTCCTTCAAATTTTAAATTTGTCATTATATACTCAAAATGCTGAAATAATACTAGTAATAATTATCGGGAATGGTTTCTGTTAATTTTGAGCTGAAATAACGAGGTAAAGTGAAAGAAACACTGCTTGTTATTTTGGCCGTTTAACACGCAGTTCTATGGGAGGACATAAAGTCATAATTCTTTGAATTATGACTTTATGTCGAACTTTACTCTGTTTACCTACAAACACAAGAAATTTGGCTGATTCCATTTAGGTGCAAGTTGTGACATGTGTAAACATTACAAACTAGATTTCGCAGTTCTCGGGGTGGGGCGGTTCTCGTGATAGGCCTATTTCTAATGACCCAACACCCGTTACCCATATACCTGCCCTGACCTTTTAAACTACTATGAAAAACTTGTAGCTGTGATGCTTAGGCCTACTTGGTAGTTAGGTAGGCCTACCCATAATCTGAAACCCATCATTCGCTTCTTCCAAGCCTTGTCCTGCTACCACATTGGAGGACCCGAAATTAGTATCTGGACGTGGATATAGGCCGTTACTAAAGTAATGACATCAATCGGGAGAAATAGGCCTATTGGTCCGATGAGATGCACCTGTTAGTGTTAGTCACACTGTAATGCTTTCCGATCGCGCACTGTACTCGCGCCCATTGATACTCCGCGATAGCACACCGCGAGCACGCGAATGTGCACAGCGCGAACGGGAACCACGCGAACGCGATAGCGCGAGGACGGACGGACGGACTGACGGACACGCCATAATTAGTATTAAGATATGCCAAAAAATCAGGTTTGAAAACAATTAACCAAATTCATATTATAAGATCGTACATTATGACTTTAAGGATGATATATGGATTTCAACTGGAATAGTTCATTATAGGTTCAAAGCTATCAAAATCTAGTAGAAATTGATGAAGCATGACACCGTGTAACACAATGGAAGTTCGGAAGTAACCACAACTGATCATGATGATCAAAAGTCTTGTTAAAATTGCATTTTGACTAAATATAGGCAACCTTTGCTCTATAAGGGAACAAACTAAAAGATCGATGACGTCCTATTAACGAAACTAGTTTCGTTTAGGGGGAGGGGTAAAAATACTTGATTACGTTTGTACAAAAACATCGGTCTGAAGAATGTGTCATATGTCAACATTTTCAACATCTCATTATTACGTTTCTGACAGGGAGGGAGGGGGTTGGCTGAGAAACGAAACTAGTTACGTTTAAAGGACGTCATTGATCTTTTGGTTTGTTCCCCAAGTGGTATATAGTTGACTCATCAAAATAGCAAATTTAAACATCAACAGAATATTTATGTGCGTGCAAAAAATGTCAACACTGATTTTCCGAAATACAACAGCTTTGAATGCGTAAATCTTGTGGTCAAATATGTATTTTTGTGTAGCAAGTATTAAAATTAAGTGCTATCCACTGAATGCAACATTATGTGTATTGCTATCTACTGTAGATAGCACTTTTATGTTGCAATTAATAACCAATGCTTTCTAAAGAAGAGAAGTTTCAATTTGTATTTTTGTGTAGCAAGTAATTCAATTTAAGTGCTAAACACTGAATATAACATTGCATATGTTGCTATCTACTGAAGATAGTACTTTTGTGTTGCAACTAATAAGCAATGCAATGCTATCTACTGAAGAGAACAGTTTCAAATTGTATGGTTGTGTAGCAAGTATTTAAATTGAGTGTTTAGCTACTGAATATAACATTGCCTGTTGCTATCTACTGAAGATAGCACTTAGCCTTTGTGTTGCAATTAATAAATGATGCTTACTACCGAAGAGAACAGTTTCAATTTGTATTTTTGTGTAGCAAATATTCAAATTAAATGCTATTTAAGGCGATTTAATACCCCGATTTTCATCAGTACCCATCTTCTTTTTTTTGTTGCAAATTTATAAAGTATATAAATATGTTCATCATCTCATGTCCTGAACTTATAAAATATCTCGACATAAAAAGTGGTTTAAAACCATTTTAGAAAATCATTTTAGCCCTATATATTTTTTTGTTTACTGTATCCTGGTAACTGAGATGTGTGTTTCATAACAAACCATAATTTATTCTATTGAACATGTCCAGTAGAATACATGAATAGAATACATTAAATCCTTTGTTATACTATCTATAGAAATATACTCACTGAATATAACACTGAATAAATTAAATAGGCCTAAATAATCTCTTCCACATAGACAATTTATTACTACACCATGTATGTATCTTCTATAATATGTTGTTAGGAAAAGAGATTAAAAAAGGCTATAAGGTCATCAAAGGTCAGGTTATAGGTCAATTGGTTCAGGTCAAATTCAGGCATCAATTATGAATACATGTGATAGTCTGTGATATCATACATGTCATAATGAGGCATCAATTTTGATATTTTGTCTGTTACTGGATATATAATGGAAATGTGTGAGGTGGATATACTAAAATACCTTGGGATGTAAATGGTGAGTACAATTTAGATTGCCTAGTTGAGTTGGATTGGGCAAATAAATATAAAATAGTTACCAAAATCACAAAAATGAAGCTTACGGAAAACTACCTAATATGGTGGTATAGGTGACAAAAAATACAATCTTTTCCAACATTGCTGTAGTGTGGTTGTGGTAACCTGTGACCTATGGCTTAATTAAGTTTCAGTGACATATTGTTGCAAGTTCAAAATACAAAATATCGCTCGACATTGAAAATAGAAGCATTTTAACCGGTTCGTTTTTTGATAGTTGTGGAGCACCAAGTTCATGAAGTCATAAAAGAAATCAGGGACCACTTATTCCCATTTTACATATCAACATTATTTCCCTAATGTGTTAGCAACACATATCCAAAATTTTAACGAAATCCGTTGATAGTAAGCTTTCCAAAATGAAGTGAATTTAAATCATCAGTGATGTACCTCCTTTTGGCTTCTATCTTCAAAAGCATGTAAGCTACATTGATACCGATGCCACCAATAAAACGAGAAGATTTGCCCCTTCATTTTGCATACCACTTTGTCCAATTTGTTTTTGTAATTTCTTCACAAAATGCAAAAAAATGCACAAAAAAATCAATGGGTGTAGTACCCCCTTAACTGAATATAACATTGTATGCATGTTGCTATCTACTGAAGATAGCACTTTTGTGTCGCAATTAATAAACAATGCTTTCTACCGAAGAGAACAGTTTCAATTTATATTTTCGTGTAGCAATTTTTCAAAATATATGCTATTTAACTGTGTAATAACATTGCATGTGTGTTGCTATCTACTGAAGATAGCACTTTTGGGTTGCAATTAACGATGCTTTTTACTGAAGAGCAGTTTCATTTTGTATATGTGTGTAGAAAGTATTCAATATAAGTGCAATCCACTGAATATAACAATGTATGTTGTTGCTATCTACTGAAGATAGCACTTTTGTGTTGCAACTAATAAATGATGCAATGCATTCTACTGAAGAGAACAGTTTCAATTTGTATAGCAAGTATTCAAATTAAGTGCACTTAACTCAATATATTAACATTGCATGTGTGTTGCTATCTACTGAAGACAGTACTTTTCAGCAGATTTTTTGATACATCCACACCCCATCCCTACATACACTTAAGGTATAGCAAGTATTCAAATTAAGTGCAATGAATCAACTAAATATAACATTACATGTGTTGCTATCTACTGAAGATAGCACTTTTTAGCAGATTTTATGATACATCCACACCCCACCCCTACACACACACAGAAGGAATACACCATCACAATATCTCCCTTTTGCTTTGCTTTTCACCCTGCAAAAATCTTTCAGGAAATTACAGATTCATGTAAAATGTCTCAATTTGTCTTTAAAAATGACTTTTAATACACAGCTTTTGGCTTAACCACTAGCAGGCTATGTTAGCACATCTATGACACTAACAAAGGCACCAAAATCTGAATTTTGATGATTTGTACAATCCTCCGGATGAGCAAATCACCGAATATACCTTTAAAGAACTGTTCCCTGATAGTAAGTTGTGGATCCTATTAGCTCTAAGCCACCAAAATAAATGTAAAAGGAAAAAAACCTACACAATGTTTTACTACCTGATCTTCTAAGTAACTTGGCAGAATGAAAAGGTCATGGCATTTTCTTCTTCACACTTATTTTATTATTCCTGTCGTCATTGGTTGTTGAGCGGAATAGTCATTTGGCTCGTCCATTTAAAATCTACCATCCCTCTGTGGAAGATTTAAGGGGGTACTACACCCCTGTGGTAAATTGGTGACTATTTTTGCATTTTCCTGAAAAAATAATAATACACTGGTAACAAAAGTTATGTAGATTATTGGGGCAAGGATCCCAATTATTACACTGAAATTTCAGTGACTCAAGACAAGCGGTTTAGTATATACGATTGGAAATGAGGTACATCCTAGCGGTACCTAATTTCTTATCATAAATAACGAACCGCTTGTCTTGGGTCACTGAAATTCCAGTGTAGTAATTGATTCCTTGCCCTATAATATACATAACTTTTGTTACCACTGTGTTATTAGTTTTTGAGAAAATGCAAAAATAGACACAAATGTATTGAAGGGTGTAGTACCCCCTTAAGAAAAGTCTTCCAAAGAGGGGTTAATGTTATTCAAATGGAATTGGTTATGATGCATTATTTTGAAACCCATACTACCCCCTGTATTATGGCTTTAAGTATATCATCCACAACTGAATTATTTAAAATGGAATTTACAAATTGTATATTCTATTTGAAACATACACCTATACACTTCTGTGGAAGTCTACAGGGGGAGTGCGATTTCAAACCGAATATCCCATTTTGGCATTCAAGGAGAGTGAGAAAAAAAAAAGCAATTCTTGCCACTCTTGTGGATCCCGCTTACTGTTACAAAACCACTCACTGCTTGGTAATGTCATACATTTTAATGAAATATCATAAAAGTGGAAATATTTACGCAACATTTATTTTCGCGCTTTTCAAACAACTACCGTGAAAATAACAACATGCAAGTATATTCCTTTTGTGTGTTAAGAAATTTCAATGTAAGGAAATTTAGAATCGTGGGGTTATAAACAAGGCGAAAAATTAATCGCGCAAAAATTTCCACTTTTATAGTATTGCGTACTTGGTACGAAAGTGATGGGTAGAATACTAAAAAGCTGTAAAATATCACTTGTATTTATTTTATAAATTATGTGTACACAAAATCAAGTTAATATACATTATGCTTCTGTATGCATACAAATATTTCACGATATGATATTACCAGCTTGCTCGGTGTTGTTCCATCTATTGCACTTACCCATTTCTGACATAAAATGGGACAACCTCACAAAATTTCTATTTGTTTGTGCATAGAAAATACCAATTTGCCTTTACTTTTGTAATTATTAGGAGTTTATTTCCCTGATAAGAAATTGAACTTTCAGAATTGTTTAATCGACAGGTATGTATTTTATGGCAGGCTTTGTGATTTTTTCCATTTGAGCACAACAGTAAATGTCCCCTTCATGCCAGAGGGTGTGAGATGGAACAGCAAAGCTCAGCAAAAATAACCAATGCAATGAAGTGATCTACTGCAAGTTACGTCATGCCGATCCACCGAATACTAATAATTGCTAATAATAGTTAGGCATCAATAATGGTTTCTGATTCTTTGAAATGTCACTTTTCCCATTTTAATACAGATATCTTAAAATTACTGTTTACTGCATGTAAATTATTATGAGTTCAGCAGAAATCAAATTCAAAGAAACTTGAAGAAACAAACACCTTAGGCTATTCCAGTTGAAATCCATACACCCCCTATGGAAGACATGACCTTAATCTTCTACACAGGGAGTGTAGATTTCAAATAGAGTCACCCATTCAGGTAACCCCATTTAAGATTCACTCTTGCATATCGGCCTCTAGGTAATTGTTGATCCTTTGATGTAGTTATACTAACTATTTAGTTCAGAAAATCTCTTAAAATCCCATTTGAAAATGACTTAATGGCCTCTTGTGCATCAATTCTATTATTTTATCATGACAAATAAAACAAGGCTATTATCTATGCCTTTTACGAACAAAAGTAAATAAATCAAGAAATACTTTGTTCTAAGAAAAGTAAGAAATAAACACCTCTTTCTTCATCCATCATAATTTAAATGCAAGCACACATCATTCATCCGTTCATTCATTTACTTGCCACAATCATCATCCCGCCCACCCACATTACGAATCAAAATGACATCATCTCCAATGGCTAAGTTCAATAACCTCCATCCAACAAGCATATCTCAAAAGTTGACCTCTAGTTTTGGAGTATGAGTTTTTTTAATACCCAGCACCTTCAAAGGTCATATGTATGTAGAAGCCGATTGGGGTTTATGAACTGGGTATTAATGGATGACCATGTTTGAAATCCTAGAGCCAAACTCGGGCCAATTTATTCGGAGCTGTTTAGGGTCCCTACGAATATTAACGCTGAAATATTATCAGAAGTGTACCTTGAAATTTGATCTAATATCTTCTGGCGGCACGGATTTGGTGGATTGCGATGTGATAAGAGAGAACCGCTAAGTCTCCAACGGCACAGTTCATTGACCTCTATACAACAAGCATAGCTCAATAGTTGACCTCAAGTAGTTTTGGTACCCAACACACACAAAGGTCATTTTTATGACTGTACAAAGATATGAAGATTAAAGAACTGTATCTTACAGATGAGCAAGTTTGAGATGACTAGTGAAACAGGATATTCTAGTTGAAATCCATACACCCCCTATGGAAGTCATGACCTTAATATTATTAGGCATGTCACAGTGGCTGCACAATAATTCTGCCACACTGTGCATGCAAGCATAACAGTAAATTGAAAAGCGCGCGCATCAAAGTTGTTCAATTTTGGCAAATATCCATGTCGAAAAATCAATTTCCTCATATGTGCTATTTATCACAATTGTTTGAATTTTTGATATATGGTGTGTGAAACCTTTCTGTGACTACCATCGGGTTTTTTTAAAATAAATATTGCTTCGTTTAAGAGCTATTACCTGTTTTTATGGATTGTTGAAGATCCCTCATAAATCAATAAATATAGGCCTTTTGAAAAATCAAGACCTACCACCATTTAGCTGAAATACTAATCTTTCTAAGCATGTAAATTATTTCCGTCGACAAAGAATGGCACACTTGAGGAAAACGAGTTAAAACAAACCATTTTTAAAGTGAGTTTAAAGGGAGTAATATTTCAAACCACAATAGCTCTAAGCCATTGTGTGTGTCCAAGGCCACACCATTTTTGTATACGCGGTATAGTCGAGTGGCTGTGCCTTTTACCGTTTGTCTTCCCATGTTAATCCAGATAACAAAATGTTAATTTAAAGTCTCATTGCAAATGAATTTTTATTTTTACTTTTCGGATTTGGCTTTGAGCAATGGTGACACATACCATATTTACAGAAAAAAATAAGATTCTATCCCAGACACCGTCAAAATGTCAAAGTTTGTATTTTTTGTATTATATTAAAGTAATTAACTGCAGATTCTTTACTCAACATCATAACAGGTTCATACTTGACAAATTTATGATGAATGAAAAGACTTTCATGAAATATTGAAAAAAAAACAAAAATTACTCATGCCTAATTTACATAATACATAATTAGCTGTAATTAGCTAATTTGCATAATTAATTACTTTTTGTGTATTTTTTGTTATCAATTGAAAGAACTTTGTATACATATGTAAGCGAAAAAACCGCACCCTGATATCATGTACGGTTTTCTATTGGCATCAATTTTGCATATTAATTAGCTGAACTTAGTCATTTTTTCAGCTTCAATTTGTCTGCAGATTGGCCGCAATTGCTAAAATAGTATATTTGGTTAATTTATTATAATTATTCAATGATAGATTTTTTAATTTTGTTTTCTTTGACGAAGTTAGAAAAGATAGGCAATTAACCTGTGATACTTAAATTAACGTTGCTTTTTCAAGCAAGAGTCCAAATAAACCTTCAAAATCTCGAAATGTGCCAATTTTGTCATTACAGCAATTTGTGGCAGATTTGCATTCCATTTATGAGCATCTTAAAATTGACACTACATCACAATGCATTGACCGATTTCAATTCGTTTTTTTGATTTTTGATGCTTTAATAAAGCTTATTCATGTAGAAACATTTAATAACGTGTTTTTGCTGCGCTTATTTTCGAGGTGATATACCTATATAATATCCCACACAGGGAGTGTAGATTTCAATAGAGGCACCCATTCAGGTAACCCCATTTGAAATTCATAGTCATATACTCCCTGTGTGGAAGATTAAGGTCATGTCTTCTTTCATAAGGGGTGTATGGTAGTTTAGAGCAAGCCTTGACACTTTGATGTGTTTGAGAAGGAAAAGGAAAAGGAGGAGGAGGAAAAGGAGAAGGAGGAAAAGGAGGAGGAGGAAAAGGAGGAGGAGGAGGAGGAGGAGAAACTACACAGTAACAATATACCCTGCATGCTATGCATGCGGGTATAAAACACAAGAATCAGTGATCGCACCTAAAAATTGCCAAAAAATGCGCCTAAAGTAGTGCAATTTTCAGTGATTTATTGTTCAAATGAGGCAGGGAAGGAGGATGTCCCCTTGTGATGATACCACTCAAAAGAATTTGACCACTTTTATGGCAGAACTCAAAATTTTTCTCTGACTCATGAGACTCATAGAGATGGATTGCTTCATGAATGCAATCTTACAATACAGCACTAAAGGGCTTATGTCAGGGAAAACAGCACTTGTTGAAAGGAATGAATGACATGCAAAATTATATTCCCAACATACACAAGCGACAGTATAATTTGTGTGGGTGGATGGAAATTGGTGTCAATCTTGGTTTCTGTTCATGTTACTTGAGTACCAAGATGAAAAGCTTATGCCAGTGGGAAGGGAAACCTCATTTTTTTCTTAAAACAATTTTTTATAATAGAGTACTTCTAAACCATGATGGACTTGTTGAGCATTGAATATGTGCTTCTAGGAAGTCAAAAATAGCACATTTCTGTGGAATTTGCCGATCGCAAGGTAAGAGGACGCAATTCTGTACAAATTTAATGTATTACACGGAGGTGTTATTTGAAAAGAGCATATTGTTCTGTAAAATGAGTGGATGTTTTTAACCCTGTCGACTACAGATGACAAGTTCCAAATTTTCTTCAAAAATTCAAAATTTTCAGAATTGTACATTTGCATGACCATATTTGGAATCAACATGAAAAATGCATGAAAATGAGTACAAACAAGCCAGTATTGGTTCAGTGGTTCTTGAGATAGCTCTTGCTATTTTGAGAAAATATTTCAAAAGTTGGGACTTTTTATGTTGTAGTCTTTGGCTAGCATGCAAAGCATTAGGGTAAAGCTAATAAATGGAGCGATAAATGGGTCATTGCTTGCTTGAAACCACAAATGAATAATATAAATGATGAAGAAACTAAATAATAATATTATTATTAATATGAATGATGAAGATGAAATAAAAAGATTTCAATAGTAAAATGGTGTGAAAAACAAAAAAGAGATGGAGGAAAGGAAAGGAAAAGAAAGAAGGAAAGAAAGAAAGAAAGAAAGAAAGAAAGAAAGAAAGAAAGAAAGAAAGAAAGAAAGAAAGAAAGAAAGAAAGAAAGAAAGAAAAAAGAAAGAAAGAAAGAAAGAAAGAAAGAAAGAAAGAAAGAAAGAAAGAAAGAAAGAAAGAAAGAAAGAAAGAAAAAAGACAGAAAGAACGACAGAAAAAAAGAAAGAAAAAAAGAAAGAAAGAAAAGAAAGAAAAAAGACAGAAAGTAAAAGCTAGTAAAGAAGGAAAGAAAGAAAGACAGAAAGGAAAGAAGGAAAGAAAGAAAGAAAGAAAGAAAGAAAGAAAGAAAGAAAGAAAGAAAGAAAGAAAGAAAGAAAGAAAGAAAGAAAGAAAGAAAGAAAGAAAGAAAGAAAGAAGGAAAGAAAGAAAAATGTTTTATGCCTAAAAATATTTTGTGTTTGCTTGGTTGTTGTGTAGTCACTGATTTGTTTGGAAAGAGGTTATCTTTTGTAGACTGTCATTGATATTACAAGTAGTACTTTGACTGACACCCAGTGTCCAAATTAAGAAAATAAATGGGGTTGTCCCACGGACAACCAGGTTATAATTTCTGGTTGTCCACCAAAGTTTTTGGTTGTCCGTAAGCTGCCACAATCTGAAACAACTACATGTGACCAATAAAGTGGAGTGAGTGTAGTCAATTTATGAACAATTACTCTTTTAAAAATATTTAACAATTCATCAGTTGTGTCAGGTTTGAGCAAACTAACATGCTGAAAAAGTGGCTTTTGGCTGTAGATCTTTGGTTGTCCGCCGGACAACTAGAGCATTATTTTTGGTTGTCCGGTGCATGTTTTGGTTTCCCGGGCGAACGGACAACCAAAATTTCAAACACTGCTGACACCTATACAAGGTTACCTGAGTAGTCTATCAAATGAGTTTCTTTCTTCAATCTTTTCTGAAACTCTTAAATAGCAAATGCAATACAACATTATTATTCAACAAATTATATTACACAGAAAAAGTATCTGTACACTTAAAATCAATTTCTTGCAGTTACCGCTGCTCATTGCAGCATGACGGATGAACGTTCACGTCACTTTGTTCATAATTTGCGTCTTTTTCATTAAAATTGCCAGAAGTTGAGGGAAATAATGTCACATCGTGCTGAATAAGGTATCAAATTACTCAGAACAAAATGCTTCATCTATCGACTGCTTTAATTGAAATTTAGCTTTCAGAAATTACTTTTGTTTTAAATATACAGATACTTTTTGTGCGCAGTATAGATACATCAATAAGACTTAAAAGGGCTATTCCAGTTGAAATCCATACACCCCTTGCTGAAAGCATGATCTTCATCTCCAACACAGGGAGTGTGACTTATAAATGGGGCTACCTGAATGGGTGCCTATACATTTGAAATTCACACACCCCGAGTGGAAGATTAAGGTTATGTCTTCTATAGCTGGTGTATGGATTTAAACTGGAATGGCCAACAACAATTCACAAGTTAGCACTGTTTCTGTTTTTTTCTTACTGTATATGAGATACTTTATTTCAATTGCACTTTTTAGACACCTTTGTTATAATTAGGCCTGTAAGTTTATCTACAAAATGTAATTACATGAATAGTTTGTCAACGCTTACTGTATAATCCTCTAATAGACTAATAAACGCCCCAGGGGCATGACATTTTTCGAAAAGGGGGTGTTTATTACAGTCATTTTATTACATCAATAATTCCAGGAAAAATCATCAGGTAAGCTTAACAATCACACCGAAATGACAAATGATGAACTTAAGGATCAATGACTTCCAGGTTTACGGTGTATGTAATACCAACGCCAATGTTACCGATCTTGTGTGGACTGTGGTAAGCTTACTTTCACAAGATAGCATGGAAATTGTTTGTTTCAGGGGGAGGTAGAAGGGTGTTTATTTAATTCAATTTTTCAAAAAGACTGAAGGGGCGTTTATTAGAGGGACGTTTATTAGAGGATATACAGTATATGGTTTTATCATGTGGTTTTATCCACTGCACTATGTACTTATGCATAACTCGCTAATTCAATGTCCAAAACAACTGAAAGTTTGGAAATAAGCACATTCACTTCTATGATATACATTATCAAATTTGTGATGTTAGTAATGTTAAAAATATTGTCTGATAGTTTCAGACCGGAATATAACTAGCATCTTGTATTTTTTGAGACATTTTTCAAGGTAATTCCTACTCTCAACATTGTCAATAATATTTTTAAAGGCTGATATCTCAATTTCCAATTTTTTAATACCATAACTTACAAACTCAATATCTTCGCTTAGGAATGTCCGATTTCATTGGGGAAAACGGTGCTGTGGAGCAAACTATCTCTATATTTAAGATATGTAAAAACCTCAAAATTGATAACCTGCCCAAAAGTGTCTGCCCTTTGATATGACACGTCACATATATCCTCGAATAGTCGCCCCCATTTTCCAAAAGGGGGGTGTTTATTAGAGGTCATTTTTAGAACGATATTCCCATTAAAAACATGATAAACTATGAACTTAGGAACAATGACTTCCGGTTCACTCCACGAAAAAAAAAAAAAGACTTCTGGTTCACTTCTGGATTTTTGATCAGACTTTCGCCAACTACTGATGCCATTTAGCGACAGTGTGTACACCTTGGTAAGCTTCCTACACAAGATAGCATGGGAATATCAGCATTTTTTAAACATCTTGATTGAAAAACATGGTGGGGGCGTTTAAATGAAGGGGGGGGGGCAACTATTCCAGGATATACAGTAATTGTTGATTATATGGTGGTAGACAAAACATTGCGTGCAGAAAATCTCTGAATGGGCCTTTAAGCCAGAATGGACTGAGCATCTTAAACAAATTTATGTTAAAACAAGAACTGTCTTTAAAAAAGACAACACCATAGATGAAGATCATGAAATTCTTTCAAACTAAAAATCTGAGTAACCAATCAAAATAGAGCATTTAGATCTCTTGGAACTTTTAAGCTTTATCTCCTGTCAACCCTACTGGCTATTCTTACCATATCTCTGATTGGCTAAATACAAGATATACCCCTCTTTGTAACCAATCAAAGTAGTTCTTAAGAGGGCATTTTGTGATCCACAGCCTCAACCCCCCACTTTTCTCAAAAAAAGTTGAGATTTTTGTACCACTTGAAACCTCTGGGTACATTATGTGTATGTACAAAAAATTTCTTGCAAATTAATTCATTTAGCAAACATATCGCCAAATTCGAATTTTGTTCTGGTGTACCAGAATGTCGTTCAACACATTAGCCTATGGAGCAGTGTAATGCACATAATCATACATAACTCTCAAACACAAAATTGGAATCAACTGAAATTTTGGGAATAAGCTTTTTTTCGTGAATATCTATTGAAAAATGTCATGAAAAGAGGATGCTATGGTCACAAAATCCTCATTTAAGAGACAGATAGTTTGGTCGGTAGCACCCATTATCATTGTCATTATTAGGGGCGTTACTTAGCCTAAATACAGCACTCTAAATCAAGGAACAATCAAGTTATCAATGATGTGCATGCCTTTCCTTTTTCAATTTCAACTCGGCTCTGCACCAAAAATACATAAATATAGCTATTACACACAAGCATGAAGCATTGAAAACTTGATCACACTTTCTGAGGCTACTGTATTCATTCATTCTTTCATTCATCCATACACATATGATAGTACTACTTGTCTGTGTAGCATATGATATAGGTGTGAAGTAAAGCGGTATCCATGTGTGTCATCGACCATTGGATGGTACTGCTTCTGGCATCGGTATAGTCAGCCGACATGGCCTGACAATGATTGTTCACTACTGCTATTCTCCGATGCACTCTGCTGCTGCTGGCTGATGTTGTTGCTCCCTTCATCACTGAATTGAACAGCCTGCAGTGTAAGATTAGGAGATAGAGGACAGCGGAGGAGAGGATGGGATGAATAGAGGGAGAGAGAGAGGGAGAGAGAGAGAGAGAGTGTGTCAGAGAGGAGAGGGGAAGAGAAAAATAGAGAAATAGAGAGAGAGAAAGGAAGAGGAAGAGAGATAGAGGTGGAGAGGAATAACAGAATCAAACAAGTTGTATTACTAAATTCAAAATATAAGCCTTAAGCATAATTGGTTGTTTGCTGTATAGAAATACATGCAACAATTATTTGACTTTGAAGAAAAACGCTCAATTTGGAGTTGGGTCACATGGGTTGATAGTGACAAAATATATCTCAGTGAACAGAGCACATCCAGATCTTGCAAAATATGCACCGGCGTCAGGGGCGTAACCAGACCTGACCTTCCGGGGGGGGGGGCAAGATTGAAAAATTTCCCAATTTTGACCAAAAGTTGTATTATTTATGTAAAGATCATGAGCGGCTTGCCAGCAAGTGATAAACGGTGGGGTCCAGGGGCCGCCATAGGGCCCTGGTGGGGTCCAGGGGCAAAGCCCCAAGGGGGTCAAGGGTGCGGAGCCCCTGAAGCTCATGGTTTTGGCATATTAGAAGCTAAAAATCCAGTGTTCAGAGTACAAAATTTCACAATGAAAGTAGTATAGATCTTCTTCCCTCTTTCTTTCCCTTTCTCTTCTCCTTCCCTTTTCTCTTCTCCTTCCCTTTTTCTTCCCTCTTTTTCTTTTCTTCTTTCCCTTTCTCTTCTTCCCTCTTTTTTCCCCTTTTTCTCTTCTCCTTCCCCTTTTTCCTTCCCTCTTTTTCTCTCCTTCCCCCTTTTCCCCTTCCCAATTTTTTGCTCTTCTTCCCAGTTTTTTGTGTCCGGGGCAGCTTGCCCCTGGCCCCCCTAATGGTTACGCCACTGACCGGCGTGTCCAGGATCTGTTCCTGCGGGGGCTCAGGGTAGACTATGCCATAGTCGATTTTTGATAAATAAAAATATGTTATTAATCATGATGAATGCATTCAGTTGAACTCGAAATTATACTGATATTTATTACATCAAAATACTAGTATAAAATGGTTATGAAAAATATATAATTATATTTTGACAGTAAAAGTAAAGTATACGTTAGGATTATATTATTGAATGTAACATATCATAATGGCATAACTATAATGGTACTTCAATACTGAACAATTCTAATTTTAGAATCTGCCAGTTTATTAATCGCGTAAGCCCGAGTTAAAAATCGACTATGTACTTTGAATTTTAAACGGGACTTTGAACGGGCAAACATACGTAATTTGAATACAGCCCCCTGGAAAGGGAAAGGACACTGCAGATGTACGTAAACAGGCAAAATTTTAATAAAGAACCCTGAAAAGGGAAAGGACGCTGCAGAATTACGTAAACAGGCAAAATTTTAATAAAGAACACTGAAAAGGGAAAGGACGTTGCAGAATTACGTAAACAGGCAAAATTTTAATAAAGAACACTGAAAAGGGAAAGGACGCTGCAGAATTACGTAAACAGGCAAAATTTTAATAAAGAACACTGAAAAGGGAAAGGACGCTGCAGAATTACGTAAACAGGCAAAATTTTAATAAAGAACACTGAAAAGGGAAAGGACGCTGCAGAATTACGTAAACAGGCAAAATTTTAATAAAGAACACTGAAAAGGGAAAGGACGCTGCAGATGTACGTAAACAGGCAAAATTTTAATAAAGAACACTGAAAAGGGAAAGGACGCTGCAGAATTACGTAAACAGGCAAAATTTTAATAAAGAACACTGAAAAGGGAAAGGACGCTGCAGAATTACGTAAACAGGCAAAATTTTAATAAAGAACACTGAAAAGGGAAAGGACGCTGCAGAATTACGTAAACAGGCACAATTTTAATAAAGAACACTGAAAAGGGAAAGGACGCTGCAGAATTACGTAAACAGGCAAAATTTTAATAAAGAACACTGAAAAGGGAAAGGACACTGCAGAATTACGTAAACAGGCAAAATTTTAATAAAGATCACTGAAAAGGGAAAGAACACTGAAAAAGTACATCAACAGACAATCAACAAACAAAATTTGAAAACATGCATAAGCCTGAAAGGGAAAGGACGCTGCTGACGTATGTTGACACAGTTTGTATACAGAACCCCGAATAGGGTAAGGACACTGCAGACATACGCACACGGCCCATTATTAAATAAAGAACCGAAGAAAAGCCAACAAAAAACACTAACAAGAGGACCCAATAATCAAGTGTAAATAGCCATACCCTGGCAAAGTGACACTCTATATGTTTGTAACAGACAATTTTTAAACACTAAGGCGATAACAAAAAAACAACCCTGTTCTACAGACCAACTGACCCAGATTTGGGGATTTTTTAAAATATTTTTTAGCTAAAATGAAATTATAAACAACTGGGTAGAAGATTTTTTTAAGGGTAATTTAGCATGTTTAGCCTCTTTCTTATGCTTATCAGGTGATACCAATAATTACACTAAATAAACATAGGAACTAGTGCAGTCGGATAAAAATATTTGTTCACTCCGATAAAACCATAATTGGCTCTACGGGTCATACCAAATGGGACTACACACCATAAAAACACTTTCAACACAGAGAGTACGAGCGTATATTTTATTGGCACAATCAATTTACAGCAACTTCTAATGCCCTATTTTTGTTTCGACTTGTGTCTCCACAAGAAAAACGATCTCCATAAGGTTGTTCTTGAACCCATAATTGGCTCCACAGGGTATTAGTGTTAAAACCACCAAATATTATTCATAAACACTATTAGGAAAAGCTATTATAACTTCTAGAGAATCAATTGCTATCTATTGCTGATAGCAATAAAAAAGTTTCTGACACAGCTATTAGTAAAACAGTGTGGAAAGACTGCTACAAGGCTACAGCTATTTGCTATCTACTACTGATAGCAAAATTGTGAAGGCTTTTTTTTTACAATCTCAAGATGGAATATTTTCTGGCATAGCTATTAATAAGACAGATTATAAAGGTTGCTATAACTTCTACAGCATCAAGGCTAAAGCTATTTGCTTTCTACTGCTGATAGCAAAATTGTGAAGACTGTTTTTATAATCTCAAAAGGGATATTTTCTGGCATAGCTATTAATAAGACAGATTATAAAGATTGCTATAACTTCTACAGCATCAAGGCTAAAGCTATTTGCTATCTACTGCTGCTGATAGCAAAATTGTGAAGACTGTTTTTTATAATCTCAAGATGGGATATTTTCAGGCATAGCTATTAATAAGACAGATTTAAAAGGTTGCTATAACTTTTACAGCATCAAGGCTAAAGCTATTTGCTTTCTACTGCTGATAGCAAAATTGTGAAGACTGTTTTTTATAATCTCAAGATTGGATATTTTCTGGCATAGCTATTAATAAGATATATTATAAAGGTTGCTATAACTTCTACAGCATCAAGGCTAAAGCTATTTGCTATCTACTGCTGATAGCAAAATTGTGAAGACTGTTTTTTATAATCTCAAGATGGGATATTTTCTGGTATAGCTATTAATAAGACAGATTATAAAGGTTGCTATAACTTCTACAGCATCAAGGCTAAATCCTTTGCTATCTACTGCTGATAGCAAAAAATTGCAAAGGCTATTCCTTTTAATCTCACAATAGAAGTATTACAATAACAATATCAAAGTCACAAACTGTTCTTAAAAGACTTCATACAGACTTTGTATATTGTTTACAACTTTGAACTTTTCCTGATGAAGCACATCATATCAAGTCATCTCTTTCAGCACTTCAGATAGCATGGAAAGGCTGCTATAACTTCTACAGGCTATGTAATGATACTTGTATCTACATTGTGAATATAGTTACTTGATTTGAACAGAAGGCATGACCACAAAATGTGCTTACAACTTTATATAAAAGCTTACATATTGTTTACAACTTTTGCTGACTACACCCATCATATCAAGTTAAAAAAAAAAAAACACGTTAAGAGTCCCACGTTACATCGCATGGTAAAAAGTTAAAAGAAACTGAACAAAAAGGTGTTGTTCAACGATGTTTTAATATAAAAATAATTCACTGACGTTTTGTACAAAAGTACTTTATCTTTCTTTCTCTCCTTCTTTCTTTCTTTCTTCCTCCTTTTTCTTTCCTCCTTTCTTTCGTTTTTCTTTCTTTCTTTCATAGGCCTTCTTCCATTATTTCCTTTCCTTTTTAGTTCTTTTTCCTTTCTTTATTTCTTTCTTCTCTTTTTTTTTTTTTTTCTTCTTTCTTTCTTTCTCTCCTCCCTTTCTTTCTTTTTTTTTTCTTTCTATACTTCTTTTCCTTTTTTCTTTTCTTTTTATTTCTTTTTCTTTTTTTTATTTCTTTCTTTTCTTTTCCTTTATTTCTTTCTTCTCTTTTCTTTTTCCTTTCCTTTCTTTCCTCCTTTCTTTCTTTCTTTCTCTTTTCTTTCTTTTTCATTCTTTTCTTCCTTCATTTTCATCTCTCTCTCTTCCTCTTTCTTTGCATTTCATTTAATATCTAGAGTTTGTATGTGATCGCTTATGCTCGCACAGTCGCGCTGCTTTAATTTGCGTTTTGCGCCACTAATTCTAGTACGCACCTTTTAACATTGCGTTTCTCATTTTTGTTTTCCGCGCTCGCAGACATTCTCTATTTCATCACTTTGATAAAGGCCCATTCTCCGTTAAAGCGTCCAAGTTTGGTCACAGGAATGACAAAATGCCAACCACAAAGAATTCATAAAATTCATTCAGAATCGTAAACTTTAATAGTTTAAGAACACAAAACAATGCATGGGTGATTTTTCAACAATATTTCATTTTTGAGCAATATTACTTGTACCTATTGGGGGTAACGTATCAGTGAAAACTGACCGACTTAATACCCATACTTGATCAGTCATCACCCAATGTAATAAAGTCTGGTATGGTATTTGGCTTCATTTATCACAGCGTTTTTTCCGAGGAGAGTAGAATTTAGGTAACGATATCTGTGAAGGCATGAACGTAACGTCAGGACTTTTGCCATTAATAGACCTGATTGTTTTTACTTTGAAACCATTGTGTTTTGTTCCATATATATAATATAACTATGGAGCCTGCTTGATCCATCACATATGAGAACATTCATCTAGCCAATTATTTTCACAGATTGTTATCCATTAGAAATATGGTAACGTATCTGTGAACAATATTGGCGACATAGTCTGAAAGACCTGTTGGAAAAATTTAATAATCTGTGTTGTGATGATTTATACTTTATAATTAGGGCATGATACCAGCTAATGAAAAGTACCTATAATCCATTATGTGCGCATGTTTAGAGAGCAGGGACACATTATACTGAACACACCTTGGCTGGCGACATGGAGGAAAACAATGGACATGCATAATCAGCTTTATTGTTTTATACTTTCTAGGCATGTTACAACCTCTAGCCTCACACATTTTAAAAAGCAACTCCTAAGTATAAGTTATATTAATAAAAGTTATTTCTTTCTGAAGAAACAAGTCTGAATACGACTTGACACTATGGGCGACACATATTTGGCATTTTGAACACTTTATCGGAGAATGTGCCTAAAGTACTTTTGTACGAAACGTTAGTGAATTATTTTTATATTAAAACATCGTTGAACAACACCTTTTTGTTCAGTTTCTTATATCAAGTTAGTGATCTCTTTCAATACTTGATGCCAAAACTTAATTGGTAACATCAGGGCCAGATTTACCTTTTTGGGGGCCCTGGGCCAGGCCAAAATTTGGAGGCCCCAAAAGCACTGTGAGAAAGGCATGTGCACTCAAGTGGCCAAGTGTTAGATTTTACTAGGCCATTTACGAGCGTAGACATTTTAGCCCAAATTGAAGCTGAATTTTGTTATAAACAGGCCAGTGGGCGCGAACACAAAATTTTTTTGTAATTTTTGTACCCTATTTTGGTCCAAAACATGGTGTTTTTCGGCTAAAATGGAAAATGCACACTGCAATTTTGGGGGCCAGGGCCCATCTGACCCTATGGTAAATCCGGCCCTGGGTAATGTAAAGATTTGTTTTCACATTGCTGTATACTGAAGACTCCAAAAATCAAAATTTTTGGCCAAGTTTAATGCAAATTGCCAAAGTTTTTACAACTTTTTCCAACATTTTTGGCAAATGTGGACAAATGACCCATCCATATACCAACTTTGACCTAGAAAAAGGGATCACTGATATACCAATTGACCAGAAATGCAACCTATGTTTGTGACACATCCCGAATGGTTATTTCTACTGAGTATCTCCCCTGATTAGCAATTTGGCGCACAAGTTAGAGCAAAATCTGTCCCATTACTGACCAGCATACAACATTAGTTCCATGCATTGTGATGTTGATGTTATATCATATTTTCCTGGTGTGTTTAGTTTGTTGATTTGATCAGTTGATTTTCCCTTGAACACTTTACTATACTGCTTCAACCTAGAAGTACAAAACAAATCTGTGGCATAGGGGGTCGTTGCTTTGCGTCACATGCACTGTGTGTTAAAACATGATGCATAAAGAGCGTGGTGCGTTCGGCAAGTACAAATCGCACAGCAGTTGGTGTGCCAAAGAAGCATTTACACACGCATTGCACCGAAATAATTATTCTCATACCTCCAGTTTCCGAGGTCTATTTACTTTGTACTTCTGAGTTGACGGACTATAGTGGCTTTTTTTGCTTGTGAGCTTACTTGTGACAAATCAGCAGGGGGCAGTCGCCGCTTTGGGCTATTCCAGTTGAAATCCATACACCTCCTATGGAAGACATGTCCTTAATCTTCCACACAGGGAGTGTGAATTTCAAATGGGGATACCTGAATGGGTGACTCCTTTTGAAATCTACACCCCCTGTGTGGAAAATTAAGGTCATGTCTTCTATAGGTGGGGGGTATGGATTTAAACTAGAATAGCCTTTTGTTTATTTGATTGATCATTGGGGTCAGCATCGCTGCAGCAAATCAAGAGAGTAACACATACAAAACTATTGATTGGAGCTGCGCTTTTCTATGCATGCGCACTCACACACATATCATAACATCATGTCTTACCACAACTGGGCCAGGGGCGTAGCCAGCTTTCTTGGTCGGGGGGAGGGGGGGAAAAATAAAATTTTGGGGGCACAGATGAAAAAAATACATATATACCGCTTTTTTTTTAGAGAGAGAGTCTTTGAGCTTCCAAAAAAAGCTAAATTGGGACTATGTGTACTAAATTTTGTATTTCACACTATTTTGGCCAAAGATCGGGGTGGATTTTGGTGGAAAAGGGGCTCCTTGCCCCTTTTCTTTTCCTTTGCCCTCCACATTTTCTCTCTCATTTTTTTTGTCAGAGGGGCACTTTTTTCGTTCATTTTGTATCAAGGGGTGAGCACTCTGCCCCCCCCCTCCCGCTGGCTAGGCTACTAAACTGGGCTATGCAGGAAACAGCCTGCTACTCCAAAGGGTCATTAGTTTGAAAAGGGATAAAGTTGTGGTTTAGGCAATTGAACCCATTGTTTTCAAATTAAAAATGGAAGACACTTGAAATAATTCATTTGGACGGCACAACACGGTCAAGTATGTAGCGCAACACAATTACTAGCGTGTTTATTTTTGGCTTTTTTCCAATGCGGCATGCATCACCTATACCTTATTACATTTGTGAAAGAATCAATAACCAAATAATTAAATCACAAGCACTGTATTGGGCAATTCCAGTTGAAATCCACACACCCCCTGTGGAAGACATGACCTTAATCTTCCACATAGGGAGTGTGAATTTTAAATGAGGTTTCCTGAATGGGTGACTCTATTTGAAATCTACACCCCCTGTGTGGGATAGTAATGTCATGTCTACCACAGGGGGCGTATGGATTTCAATTGGAATAGCCCATTTTTTTCTCTCCATTCTCTTGCTGCACAACCACTGCAGCAAAATAGAATTGCATATAAACTGACCATCACACCTTGGTCCAGTAAGCCAAAATTAATAGCTCCGTGCGAGAAAAAAGGGCGTTGGGTCAAGCCGTCAGGCCGACTGCCCTAAGTGATCTGTCAGGAAAGGATCAGCGCAACAAATCTGACTAAATTTGTAGCAAATTTTGGCCTATTCAATGGATTTGTACACAAAGTATAGAATGAACTGATTCACCTATGCAATTACCCTGTCACCTACTGCTTACATACACTGTGTAAAACTCAGTGATTTTATCAGGAAATCCAAAAATGACACAGATATGTCAAGAACCACTTGAGTAAGACTATGCATGTTTGTAGTTATATATATGCATCAAATTTGATCATTATACATAATATTACATTATGAAGTAAAAAATAAAATAAAACTGCAGTAAACAAAAAAAATAAACTGCTGTTGAAACCTGCATGCACTGGGTTAT
Source organism: Amphiura filiformis (assembly GCF_039555335.1). Classification (NCBI taxonomy): domain Eukaryota; kingdom Metazoa; phylum Echinodermata; class Ophiuroidea; order Amphilepidida; family Amphiuridae; genus Amphiura; species Amphiura filiformis. Next base: position 48,787,429 of record NC_092635.1, read on the forward strand.
AAATCTATACCAGGAATATGACCAACGTGCTCTAGCATCAACATAACGGTATTGGGGTCAATCCCCTACGAGTTTGATCAATATAGTCACGCTTTTTAAGTACCCAAATTAGCACACAGTTGATCGAGGGATCTTTTTCTTATCCACATTTCCACCCTATACTTACACTGATTGTGTTAGATTAAGGGCAATGGGATGGCAGGAGCTATATTACGTTATAGCGATATCATGTGGGAAATGTTTATACATATTTTCATATCACCAGAAAACACCTTTAGCTGTCCATTGGTATCAAATAAACATCTCAAAAAAGTAACCAACCCCCCTTAAATAATGGCCATTATTCTAAAAGGGGCTATTGTATTACAAATCTGTAAAATGTGTTGGAAGCAGAATTTATTTCTGCACATTTTGACACCTCATTTGATACGATAGCCCAGAAAACAATAAAACACCGGTCAATTTAATGTAGTGAGGTCCAGATTTGAAAGTTGTACTTATACAATACAAAATACACAGATATCATTACACAGATTTCCTTCCATTATACTGAATACAATTTACTGCAACTTTCAAATCCTGGGTTACATTGATTTAAATGTACGCTGTGACGTCAATATTTAGTCAATTGCTACAAATAAGTTGTCAAAATGTGCAGAAATAAATTCTGCTTCCAACACATTTTTCAGATTTGTAATACAATCGCCCGTTTTTGAATAATGGTCATTATTTAAGTGGGGTTAGTTACTTTTTATGAGATGTTTATAACAGTATGGGACATTTTAAGGGACATTTATGGGACATAGCTGTACTATACGGTACAATAGATCAACCTACTTTGTACAGCTAAGTATACAATTTGTCTTTTTATCAAATTCATTAATCACAGTTTGGTGCGAATTCGTCCAAATCCAAACTTCCACATCTACCTTAGGCATAGGCCTACATTAACTCAATATGCTCATATTTTTTGATTCATCACTTTACCAAATTCATAACAAACAAGCCTTGGGATCTCCCTTATAGAACCGATTCATACCTCTTGTATGTCAGCTTTATTTAAGCTCAATGTGTTTAAGTGCAAATACCGCTATGACACGCTCCACTCCGATCTGCCTTAAACACAGATACTCTTTCTCTTCAGTAATCTGTGTACTGGGCTATTCCAGTTGAAATCCATACATCCCTATGGAAGACATAACCTTAATCTCCCACACAGGGAGTCTGAGTTTCAAATGGGTTTACCTAAATGAGTGACTCCATTTGAAATCTACACCCCCTGTGTGGGATATTGAGATCATGTCTTCCATAGGGGGTGTATGAATTTCAACTGGAAGAGCAAATTAACAGAAGTAGGTCTGGTATTTTGCTTTAAAGATTATATATCTTTCTGCACACTTTCAAATAAAAAGAAAGAAGAAAGAAGAAAGAAGAAAAAAAATAAAGATCATCAACCTAAGAAATAAAAGCGGTTTTTATAGTAGACTAAACATAATTGTACTCTCCTTATCGTCCGTCCGTGCAGAACCATGAAACCGGGAGGATACGTGTGTGAATGCATTTTGATGTGACATTTTGTTACTACTAGAATATAAAAAGTCTAAGGTTGAAATATGTGCACCATTTATTGAGCAAGCAGTCTATGATACAAGTTTGGAGTTGGTTTGCACCCTGACTATAACGCCATCTTCTGCAGTGACACCGACACAAGTGTGGGGAATTTAACTTGGACTTTTTCCGCTGGTTACTTTTCTAGTTAAACACAAAATTAAGGAAAATCCTATTATTTTAGGGAAATTTTTTATAATTTAAAGCATATTTTTTTGGGGGGTTTGGGGGTTGAAAAATTTGATCTGATGATTCAGCCATGTCCCCTATTAATGCTTCTGCTACCAAAAAAAAAAAAAAAAAAAAAAAAAGACCAAAATTTAAAATAAATATCGCAAATAATCTTAGCACCATACGAACATTGGCTCAGACTGGCTTAAGGTTATACGATGTATTGTTGGTTGAAGCAGCCAAAAAAAATGATTTTCATTATCTGAATCAATATATTATTGAAAAATAACACTTTGGTGTTTTGCAAAAGTTCATTCTACAAATCATATACTTTGAAAACCTGCTTAATTTATTGTTGTTAATGAGTTATGTACGTTTTACAAAAGTGTTGTTGTTTCAGCCCTCTTTACAACATAACTCAAAAACCACAGGACCTAAAAGTATATCTGTGATATTTGAATTCCCTTACATGCTCGCTATTAATTGAGCAATGCAATCTTTGCTAAAGCTCACTACCATTCGCAAGATGCTGTGAACTACATTTTTTTGTTGCTGCTTCGACCAACAATACATCGTATTACCTTAAGGTGGTACTACACCCCTTGATAAATTTGTGACTATTTTTGCATTTTTCTTTAAAACTAATAAAACACTGGTAACAAAAGTTATGTATATTATAGGGGCAAGGAATCCAGTTACTTCACTGGAATTTCAGTGACTCAAGACAAGTAGTTATTGATTTATTGATCAAATATTGGGTTTCCCTCATTTTTGACTGTAACTCCGCAACTTTTGTCTGTGCTGAAATAAAATTTTCAGTGCAATAGTTGTAGTCCTTGCCCCTATAATATACATATCTTACTTGTCACCAATGTGCTATAACTTTTGAGAAAAATGCAAAAATAGGCACTAAATTGGGCAGGGGTATAGTACCCCCTTAATAGCACACAGACCTTTTCAAAAAGTTAAGTACGCAGAATTGCAGCATTTTATTGAAACAAGATACTAATGAAGAAGCATTTGACTGGGGTTCACTTTTCCTCATCTCAATCAAAGATTTGTCATTATTCTGAGTGTTTTGCCTGCAATTTGATAGGTCTGACCTGGTACACAAATAGGAACAGATTTGATAGCAATTGCAGTAAGTTCAGCTCTTTTACATCAGCATGCTCAGGGGGTGCATGCAGGAACACTAACTATATGAAGCTAAAATTCAGTGTTATAGTTGAGACGGCATGTCCGAGACCAAGACCAAGACTGAGACCAAGACCAGGCAGTCCGAGACCAAGACCGTGTCCCGGGCTTCAAATTAATATGCATTATGGATTTAAATATCTCAATGACAGGTACACAATGGACCATACAATCATTTATTTACCACTAGGTTTTCAAATAAGGGGTCAAAATTTTAATTTTTAAAAAATTATAGATTAAAAAAATAGCAATAAGGGGTTCAATTTAGCAACCTTTAAATGGTACTAATTTTGTCTGCCAGAAAATAAAAGAATGCATCAAAGCAACCTACAAGTATGATCCCATAGAGCTCTGCTATACATGGAATCAATTTGTTCTCTCCCCCAGAACTTCCCATTTTATAATAAATTTAGAAATAGTAAATGCTAAAAACTCTTCTTCATGGAATTGGAACAGAAGCTGTAAGTAGATCAATGATTGTGAAGCATAATTTTGTTTACATCACTGTATTCAGGAAAATGGAAACAATGACAAAAATGCCATATGTAAAGTCATTTATTCATGATACATCACCTCATTTCATCAAATGGCACTCCCAGTACTTTGCACAGCTTCCATTTTGAAAATATACTGGCTATTTTTGGGGTGATAGTCAAGAAATAAACATATATTGCAAGATCTGGATATGTGCTCTGTTAGTTGCATTACATTTCATCAGTGGCGTAGCCAGTGCCCCCCCCCGCTCGTCATGGGCGTCGGTTCATGTAAGGCTGTCGGTAGACGGAAGGCGTTGTTGACAAAAAAAATTGGGTTAACAATAGACTATTTTCCACCCAGGGTGACAGAAAAATGAGGAGAATTGTAACGAAAATGATGAAAAATTGACAATTGCACATAAAAAGTATGTGTTTTTATGTTAGCAGCGCCTATTATCCTTTTTTTTTGCTCTTCACTTTTTCAAACCATGCTAAAAAATTTGGGTCAACAAATCACAACTTCCGTCGGTAAAAAATATTTCCGTCGGTACATTTACAAGTTGTGCCCCCTCGGTTCCAAAATCCTGGCTACGCCACTGCATTTCATCACTATCGACCCATGTTGCACTACAGTGGCGTGTCCAGGGGGGGGGGGCTTTGGGTGCTGAAGCCCCCCGCACTTTGTTAAAAATCATGTAAAATCAGCCGCTTTTTGGCTATTATAGCCATCAAGCCCCCACATAAATCTGAAAAAGGGCTGAGCCCCCAAGCAGGAAAAGATCCTGGACACGCCGGTGCACTAGATAGCAAATCAGTATTGAATTGGGAGAAATGCATCATGGGAAGTGTAAGCAACCTTCTCTGGTGTACTTCCAATTGATGTTATATCAAAAAGCTTTCAGACCATGGTAATACAAGTTATGGGTGATTGGCTAGACTCATTTTTCAAATCGGTTTGCTATTTTCTTAGAAATGCCTGCATCTAATATTTGATGAAAGTGATATCCATCTTAAAGAGATGATATGCAGAAAAACCAGGGAGGTAAATAACATGTTAACTGGGTGGGCATTTTGCCCACCCAGTAAATTCAACTTGCCCATTGCCCAAATGTGCCCACCCAGTAAATTATTTTGCCCACAAAAAATTTGGCACCATACAATAATTACCATCTAATTTTACTGCTTTTTTTCCTACGTAGGAGTAATGGTGAGTGATAATTAGTATAAGATTTCTAAATACCCAAAGTAAAATATAATATGGTATACAGTTTTTCTTGAAAGTTGCTACATGAGTATGCTAAAATTTAGCAGAAGATGCAGTTAGGGAGAGGGTAATGTACACTTTTTACATCAAAGCCAAAATGTACGCAAAACGAACAGGTCTACATTTCTGAAAATCCAAACGCCTGGATGCCATTAATTATCGCTGCCCACCCACTAAATTATTTTCCATTATTTGAGGGCAAAAATGAATTAAATCGCCCACCCAGTAAATTATCCTTATTTACCTCCCTGAGAAAAACAATTTAAAAAAACAACAACTTGTAATTACTTTGCATACCTGATTCAAAAGATGCTGAATTATTTACTTTCAAAGTTTAAAACCATCATTAATAATTACTGATATCGAATCCCTAAATCAAGTTAATACTCCACAATTCTGCCAGCATCAATCAAAACTCAAATTGGCCGAGTCAATAATATTAAACAGATGATGAGACAGAATTAGCTTACGCTCATCTCTGTATAATATTAGATTACTCTACCATGCAGCAGGCTATTAGCATTCATAATATTTACTTTGTTTTATTGATTTTCTTTTTTTAAACTGCTTGCTAAAACGAGAAGCCTAATGCATAAATCAAGGCTTAATTAACCTTGTGGACTATAAGACCAATTCTAAATAGATTACTACGAGGACTGGATCCCCAGGACTGGATCTAATTACAAGCTGAATAGCATCATCTTTAAATAGAATCCATCAGATGACAAGATGGGATACCAACAAGCCAAAGTGGGATGCAAAGAGATGAGCCCAGCTCAGAACAGTGGCGGCGGAAGCATTAAAAGTTAGGGGGCGTCGGGGGATGAGCATATTTTTTTCCGGTTTTACTGGGACTTTTTTTTTTTTTGGGTGTGTGTAGCATGCAAAAAAGTTCAATTTCAGACCATTTCTGACTGACCCTACTTGAAAAGTCCATCCTTTGTAAAACAGTGTTGTTTTTTGGTTGACCTAAAAAAATGTTGCAAAACTTAAAGACCCAGGTCTACATGTATGAGGGTTGACTAACCTGTTTTGTGTAGAAAAATGCATTAGGATATGGTTTTGATGGTACACAACAATTGCATCTGTTTTGGTAGAAGAGAAGTGGGTGGAGAGAGAGATGTTGTGGATCAAGGCATCACACATCTGCTGTGTCCTTGTGATTATCAAGCATATCTTCACTTCCGATCTAAATTTGGTATGTTTTGGATTGGATTTATGCATGGTATTGTCATTTCGATCTATTGCATATGGTGTATGACAGTGTATGCAGGTGTGTTGATGTTATACATGTGTAGGGGTTATTCCTCCCTTTTGCCATTTTCGGCTATTCCAGATGAAATCTTTACACCCTCTATTGAAGACATGACCTTAATCTTCCACACAGGGGTGTAGATTTCTAGTGGAGTCACCCATTCAGGTAACCCCATTTGAAATTCACACTCCCTGTGTGGAAGATTAGGGTCTTGTCTTCCATAGGGGTGTATGGATTTTAACTGTAATGGCTCATTACACACAGAGCACAGCACATCACACAACTGTTATCGTGCACAGGGGGTGTAGATTTCTAGTGGAGCCACCCATTCAGGTAACCCCATTTGAAATTCACACTCCCTGTGTGGAAGATTAAGGTCTTGTTTCCATAGGGGGTGTATGGATTTTAACTGTAATGGCTCATTACATGCAGAGCGCAGCACATCACACAACTATTATCGTGTTTTGGCACAGCGTTCTGTGTTTGCGTGTGGCTCAAAAGATGAAGGCACTAAAAAAAGCATTTACCTACAAGATGCCGGACATGTGATGTTACATTGATTAACTCTATAGTTACATATCATCTTTATGATCTTTGTGGGGACATTTTTAACATCCTCCACTAATTAGCATTTTAAGCAAATTATTATAAAATAGAGTTATGTATATGTATATATTATAACAGCTCTTTATCATTTAAGTAAATATTTAAAAAAAGGCATATTCCTTTAACCAGAAATTGCATATGGCTAAAACAGACAGAGATGTTTAAAACTTATATCAAATTAAAAATCATTAAGATATCTATTTTGCGTATGTCACAAAAATAGTTGCATAAAAGTTCATTGCATAAGTAATTCTGTTCTCATAAACATGACTTTCAGTAGAAAGGCCAGCCCCATGACATTTTCAAGTCATATTAGACAGACAAAGGTTTCAAATGGACAAATCATAATTATATCAAAATGTTCAGAAGATTCTGGAGTATCTTTTCTACTCTGTTGTCAAAATTGTAATGCGTGCCAGTGGCGTGCGCAGGATTTTTTTACTAAGGAAGCACATAAGCCTGTTCCCCCTGTGCCCAAAAAAGTTGACCCAATTTTTTTATGGTTTTAAAAAGTGAAGAGCAAAAAAAAAAAAAAAAAAAGATTATAGGCGCCAGCGACCAAAATCAAACAAATTTGACGTATTGGTTTCACAATTTTTTAAAACCTCCCAGGGTGGTCCCGGGTGCAGAGCCCCAGGAAGGTTCCCCTGAATTACCATTTCCCCCCGACTGACAGGTCAAACCCCCCTTTGCGCATACCACTAATGCGGGCATATATTCCGTTTCCTTGCAACAGTCATTTCTGGTATTGTAATTTTTTAACTAAATATGTCATATTTTAACTAGCTATTTCCCCATGACTATTTCTAAATAGGAGTACACACTTCATATTTGGTATGGAAAATACATGACACATTGATATTTAATATGAACAAAATCATCACTAATACAATACATTAATTTTGTGTGGGAAAGTGTAAAATTTTGATCAAAAAATCTAGTGTTTACATGGGAATTTTGTTGAAAAATGATTTGATGCATCATGAAAAGTATATAAATTTACTGAGATGGATGTTTGGATTACATAAGTCAATCACAACATTTTCTGTGACCTATAATTTTGGACCTATGACCCTTGAAATTCATTCAGGAGTGGGCACAAAATGAATCTTTTTCAAATTGTTATCAATTTCTTGCATTACTAAAGTTACACTTCATTGATATAAGGGACCATTCACAAACACTTGTAAGGGGGGCCTGATGCAAAAAAATGTCATCGCGAAAATTTTTCGGGCCCCTTTACAGACCTCAAAATTTTTAGGGCCCCCCCTTTTTGACATGAAAATTATGGGTCAACCCTATAGAAAAGCATATTATGAACTCAATTTTCCCAGGAAAAATTTCAGGGCCCCTCTTTTTGCATCAGCCCCCCAACAAGTGTTTGTGAACGGTCCCTAAACTATTAGGATAATTCAAATATCAGGCAGTTTCCATTCATAAAATATCTTATCACATACATGAAAGAATGTGAAGATTTTACAACAAATTCTATCCAGCCTGTGTTACCGTGCATTGTATACGAGTAAAAATCTCACACATGCCACCCCCATCAGTTGATCCTGAATTTTACCATTTTATAAGCGTACTACAATTATGTATGTGAAGTTAGATGAGATACTTGAACTTTGAATCCTGCTCGTAGTAGCGGTATTAAATGAATCTCGTCGGTAGCATATGCACCTGGAAGCATGAAGTGACAGTTAAGAAATAATAAGTGTACTAATAGACAGACAAGCCTGAAACAAAATACTAGAGCTATTTGACAAATGATTAACAGGCAAGATGCAACTGCCTACAACGACCAAACGGGCGACAACGGTTGCCTGGGATGCTGCTACAGCTCTCGTCTCCCAATGAGTAAAAATAGATATTGGTGGAGCGTCGTTGCACGCTATATAACTCACTAGCCATGCCAGTTGATTGATGGAGGGGTCTAAGTGATGATAGCAGCGCAAGAGCGTTTCACTTGGAATCCAGGTTTGTGTTAATTATGCAAACAATGATGTAGCGAGTTATAGCAGCAGAGAGGAAAAACGGATGATTTGGTAGTTGAATGTTATGATATCCCCCTAGGGTATTATACACTATGGACCACAATAGCCTCATCCCAATGGCATAGTCCAATAACCTCAATTACATAATCATAGTGCAAAATTTGACCTCAAGTTGAAGAGTATGAGTTTTTGTACCCAAATTTTCAAAGGTCATTCAATGAATGTACAAATGTATTGGGGTTTAAGAACTGTGCCCCTGATAGATGAGAATGTTGTGGATCCTAGTGATAGATCGTTAATGTCAGATGAATTATTGGATATTACAATAAACCCGTTTTTGACTAGCTAATAATGTTTGCTCGTTGATTATGTTTACTAACATTCAAGTTCAATCACTTCATTTTGATGCGGATTATTGTATTTCTTAGGGGCAATTGAAATTGTAATGCATGCGATGAAAATATTTCTCTGTAAAAGACCATGTTTTTATAATATGTTGCTTTACTTAAATTGTATTTAAGACATAATTATTTTGAAAATTCTCCCACAATTTTGAAATTGAATATACGATGCTAGCTGATTATTGTTTTACTATTTTTTCTCTCCAAAATTACATTTCAAATTAATCTGTGCATCTCATACAAACTCAAGGAACAGAAAAATGTAATGTTTTCCATTAAAGGTGGGTAACCTGATTGAAAATCTCATCCCCCACTTTACCTCATCAAAATGCTGATTTTGGTATCAGATGAAAGCTCATATTTTTCTCATAAACATATTGAAATTTGGCGTTCCAAATCGGTGTATTTCCGAAGAAATCATCAAAAAACTGCAGAATTAGTCAAAACTATGGTATCTTAATTAGGCAGTTTTTTGATGATATCTTGGGAAATACACTGAGTTGGAACTTCTAATTTCAATATGTTTATGAGAAAAATAGGGCCTTTCACTTGAAATCAATTATTACATGATCATGATGATTATCATTAATAAAAACACTGTAGACTACCAATATCACACTGTATAAATGTTGGTAATTCCATTAGGAATTAGTCACATTTACAAAAAACATTAACATTTTCTTTTTGCATGAGTGCTTGAAAGGGATGACATTTTATGTTATACATAAGTTTTAAAGAATTTGATTTTCCAAATATATCAGGTCACCTTCCTTTAACCCTTGTGATTCCTTTTGCGTCGATTGCAAAGGACAAGTTTAAAATTTTCTTTAAAAATTCATAAATATCAGAATTGGACATCATCATGACCATATTTGGAATCAGCATGAAAATGAGTACAAACAAGCCTAGAATTGGCTCAGTGTTTTTTATTTGATATTTTCAGAAAATATCTCAAAATTTAGACTTTTTATGTTGAAGCCCCTGGCTAGGGTTGGGATTTTCGGGTAATTTTGTGCCCGGGTACCCGACACATTTTTCGAAATTGCAAAAAAAATAAAATTCAAATGTTTTTTTTCCGGTTTTGTAGTGTGAATGCATTTTGATATCATTAATAGAGTATGACATGAATACAAACTATCAAGTTTCATATTAAAAACACAAAACATCATGCAATTAAAAAAAATTTTTGTTCATAAGTCAACCATGAATGATCCTAGCATATAGATCTAGGTCCAGGGACACTACAAACCCGAAAAAATAAATAACTTCAATTTCGGGTACCCGGGCATGGAATTTCCTTTTCCGGAACTCAAATTCCCGGGACTCAGTCCCAACCTTACCCCTGGCTAGTACGAGAACATTAAGTCCTCAAAATGGGTTGAAATCTTCAGATAAAAACGTAAAAACTAATATTTTGAGGTACTCTGAAATAGCATCATGCAAACACACATAACACACATTCAATTAAAAATGCATCCGATTTGCACCAGGTTTGATTCTGCAAATAAAGATGTCTGCAAAAAAAATTAAACCCCATGTTGCAATTCTATATTAGCTAGCTGAGAACTAAAGATGCTCCTACACATCTCGACACAAGAAAAAAACAGACATCTTTTCTCTCAGCACCGCAAACTTTTGACCCGCTCGCTATCCAGGCTACTTGCCTGCCTCTAAAGCCTAGATAGGGACTGCCCACTTTTATATTACAAGTGCAACTGTAACAGCATAAAGCCATACAAATGTTTATGCTACAATATTTTCATGTTTAATTTTTTTCACAGATTTGTAATCTAAATGTATAGGTGGTGGAAGGGGAAGAGGAGGGGAGGATGGATGATTGGGGACATGTCCCTCCTAAATTATTCCATAGGGGGTTGTACCCCCTTCAAAATCCTAATAGAAGAAAAAATAAACCAATTATAATTGCCCTGTGTATCTTCTTTGTTAGCCCCAAAACACTGTTTTTTGGCCAAAATATGGTAAAATTGCACAATTTTGAGCACTAGCCTATCAAATAATAAAGTTCACCTTCATTTGGGCTAAAAACGAAATATGCTCGTCCACAATTTTTGTCCGTGTGGGCAAATAACTTTCTCTACTTTGATAAAATGACTCTCAGAATAAAAATAATCTGCTTTTATCAATCAGCCGTAGAATGAAAGAAACAGTATTAAAGAGCACAGTAAGCTTGGCTACCTGCAGAGCCTATTACAAACCCCTGTTACCGATCAACTTCCCCATCATCTTGTAACTGAAACTGGCATAAAATACACACACGATAAATTAATAATTACAGTCTTGAAGCTGACACAACATACTGCAAAATAAAATATACACGTTCCATGTGTTTCCATCATATCAAATTTGCCTATGAACCATCACACAAAAATTGGTTTGTAAAATTAGTTCCATTTCAAGAATTGCCTTTAAGAAATGGGCTATATGTCCACACTCCACGTGTGGAAGATTTTGGAAATATCTTCCACAGAGGGAGTATGAATTTCATATGGAATTAGCACATTAACCAAATTGATTTGAAACTCACCCACCCTCTGTGGAAGATTCAGGTTGAATCTTTCTCAGAGGATGTATGAAATTCAAATGGAACTGGCTAATGTGTTAATAATTCCCTTACATCTGGTGAGCAACGGTTGGATGGAAGCTGGCAGATAGAAGCTCTGATAGATTCACTTACTAGTAATAGTGGTAGCAGCTCCTAACACAGATGATCATAGACCAAAGATGGCCTGAGCTCAAGAAGCCCAATTACAAGTGAAAGAAAAAGGCACCCAAAATCCTGTTATTTGGGTGCTACAAACTCGGTGGGGGGTACTCAGTACAAATGACCATGGGGTATATCAATGACCCCTTTTTCTAAGGTAAATTTGGTCCTTTTTCAAAATTGTTCGTAATTTTTTCTCTGGAAAATATCCCAATTTTGCCTCAATGTTAAGCCACAATTTTTGAAATTTCCTCAAAATTTTGGGAAAAGGTTATAAAAATAAAGACAATTTGTGTTAAATTTGGCCGACAATTTTGACTATTGGTATATCGATGGGTCCATAAGGCAATAACCTCTATCCTGATTTACAATGCTGGTCATAAGTGTTGGGATGGTTTTGATAGGGTAATGGGGTAATCAGAACCTCTGAACCAATACTGGGCATGTTTGAACTCTTTTGAATGCACCTTTTACATAGATTTCTAAAACACCAATGAAAATGGTAAAATTTTCATTTTTGATTGAAAATTTATGAAATTTGTACTGAAATGTTATGTATGAAAGTGTCTAGAAGGTTAACTCTCTCTATATGCGGGTGTCCCACGGCAGTTTCAAATTATCTGTAAAAATTCAAAAAATTCAGAAATGTACATTTGCATGACCATATTTGGAATCAGCATGAAAAATTCATTAAAATGAGTACAAACAAGCCCAGTATTGGTTCAGTGGTTCTTGATAAAGCTTGTGATATTTTGCAAAAATATGTCAAAACTTAGGACTTTTATCATGAAGCCTATGGTTAGCATGCAGAGACTCATTCTGTTACCACACCTCAGCATGCATCTGTTGTCACTGCACTGCCAGGTGCACTATTTTGGTACATGGAATAGGTGAAAATAAATCGAGAAGAAAATCTACATAGATATATTCTGGATCTAGAACTTGACTGGTCTTTGAACTCTATGTTAGTCTGATAAGTAGGACCTGTTTTTTTTCTAGTTATCAGATTATCTACTCAGAAGCTCTCAGACTGATCACTCAACAAAGATTAACTGCGAAAGTCATGTACTAACCACCACTGCTAACCACCCGCCCGCACAAAAAGGAGTGGGATGATTTCGATAATTATTTGGTTTCCCTTCTACTGTATGCTGGGTGATCATACACATATAAAAAACAGGTCCTACTGGTAAGACTACTCTACGTTATCATTGATGTCAAAAACATGAAGAATCAACATGAATAAATTTTGGGAACATTTCAGCCACCCCCAGATTGTGAAGATTTCTGGGCATTTGATTTTGTTTTTTCTTAAAAAGATTCTGAGCATGCCCTTTAAACCAATTTTAGTTCACAGACCCACAAAAATGTTGAAATTTCAGTTCATCAAGCCCTTATTTTGCTCCAAAATCAGTTCTTAGTTCCCAAAGTTTGGCGCGCCACGTCGCACACCCCTATCAAAATTTAAGTTGACTGCCCCCGGGCCATTAGGCTATTCCAGTTGAAATCCATACACCCCCTATGGAAGCCATGACCTTAACATCACACACAGGGGGTGTAGATTTCAAATGGAGTAATCCATTCAGGTAACTCTATTTGAAATTCACACTCCCTGTGTGGAAGATTAAGGTCATGTCTTCCACAGGGGGTGTATGGATTTCAATTGGAATAGCCTATTATTTACCAGACAAACATATTCTCAATATTTACATAACTTGTATTTATATAAATCAATATTAAAAATATAATTTTTTTGCTGGTAATAATGGTATGCTATTACTTAGGAGTAATTTGATTTAACTGATTCTAGTTAAAGTAGTTGAGTGTATTCTTGCACGGAATTATCATCTGAAAACACAAATTAATGACAATTGATCAATCCAAATAAGATTTTATTATGATTATGGCTTTTTATGAATTGCTAATTGTCTCGTCTCAAGTTAGTTGTATAATTCCCAGGAATAATGGTGCTTTTAACTTCATAAGATGTGGTTAAGGGATGCACCAGGGGGCATATGGCAATTTTTTTTCATCTGATTAGTGGGCAAAGTTTTTTTTTTTCCGTCTGGATACCATGCGCCTCTGGAAATCAAATGGTGTGCCCCTAATACTTTAAGATCCTAGGCGTGTTCAGACCATAACAGAATTCTCGAGTATCAAAGTACTCAAAAATTGGATTCCTAAGTTAAACCCGGAGCTGCATTAAGGTATTTTGCTGATAGCGATCGACAGGCAGAGGACATGCTAGGAATGAAAAGGGCTCAAAAGTTATCAAATTTGTCACACATGATTGTGGATTTGCGCCTTTTTCGTTCCCAGCATGCATCACTTTTGCCTATCGACCACTATCAGTAATATACCTTATACTGAAGACGGGGATCTTCGCATCTTGTCATGCCTGATGACATCAGCTTTGGAATAGCGAAATCCCCTAAATTCCTTGGAAATATAATATAATATATTTGGGGATAAATTAGGGGACAAACTTAGGGATTGGAATCATCAAGACACTTCACAAGGCGGATGTGCCCAAGTGTGGACATATACCTCCTATTACTCATCCCTTTTTAAGGGATTTTTTATTAAATACTGAACCATCACACTGTTGTTCCCGTAAGACAAATGCGGTTTTCATCAACATGTGTATTTATAACAAAATCCTTTTATTTATACAAAGAAATTAGACACTTCTGTGACCCAAATTTCACTTCATCTCAAAGCCAACTGAATAAAAAGTGTTCCACACAAAACAAACGTGATACTGCCTGTGATACCCGCTACTGTAAAAGTGCTCATTTTCGCGAGTTTAATTTTTCGCGGTTTGTCGATTTTGATTTATTTCGCTTTGTTCTTAATTTCACGATTTTGAGTTTTCCTACATAGACCTATGCATAAAAGAATATATTTGCGAGGTGTTTTTTTTGCGGTAGTTGCTAGAAATGCGAAAAGCGCGAAAATAAATGTAGCGTGAAAATGTCCACTTTTACAGTAATTTATCATTTGTTTATTTTCTTCTTTATACTGGGTCCATATTCAGGGGAAAATTTAAGTATTCCCCTGTTCTTCCATATTAGATCCCTAAGATCAAATGCAGATCCTTGGCAAATCAGGTATTGGAGTAAGCATGGTAAGTACATAGACCAGCTACTAGTATATGCCTTTAATATTGTGAATAACATTTACAAAAGATCACGTAACTAATAGCTACTGAAAAAGGTTGTTGACCAGTAGCATCGCAATCGAAGGAAGGGGTACAGTATCAATTCCAGTATCAATAGCCTCTCCATACTAGTGGCATATAGCCATAATTTTTTTCAGGGGGGTGAGGGGGATGTAAGGTGACTTCCAAGGGGGCAAATTTTAACGAAAATGGGCAAACAAAGCCTCAAAATCTCAAATACCATGACGGCCAGGCACAAGATAGAGGAGAGCAAGAGGTTGCTGAGTTGGACCAGCGGCATATAGCAGGGGGGGTGGCAGCTTCCCCCCTGTGAGAAGTCCTGTCTTCCTCCTCCCTGTGGGATGCTGGCCACCCTCTGATGTGCAAGAATTGTAGGCCTCTTTTTTACTAGTTTAGTCCATATTTGACCATTTCCCCCCTTAAAAGTTGTCTTACCCTCCAACCTTTGCCCACCTTCTGAAAAGTACTGGCTACACCACTGGGTTGGACGCTTCAAGGCTAACATGTGGAAATGGGGCTTGTCTGACAGGGGTGCGTGTGAGTGTGGAACAGAAAACCAAACAGCTGATCACATCGTCTCTAATTTAAATGCCCCTTCTTCTAGTATAAAGGACTGGCAAATGGAGCATCCGAGCAACTGGTATCACTGAAGTTGATGCATAAACAAGGGACTGTCCGTTCAGAAAGCATCCTGATGAGATCTAAATATCTCCCGGTTATTAGGTTTCACACCAGTGGCGTAGATTTCTTTTTGACATTGGGGGGGATGAAGTTAGAAAAAAATCTTGAAGTATTATACTCAATCCAGCACCCTTTGGCGACAGAATTAGTTTATGATATAAATGCGCGCGAAGCGTGCGAAAATGTTTGCTATTTTGAAGCTAAACTGATGAAATATGGTGTAAAAGTAGATTAAATGCTGTAAGCGTGCGTAAAATTTACACTTTTGGGGCTAAAATGGGCAAATATGAGGTTAATTTGGTCAGAAACCCATTATCAGGCGTCAACATTGGGGGGATGATTGTATGGACCATCCCCCTGGCAAAATATTGGGGATAAATCCCCCCATCCCCCGGATCTACGCCTATGTTTCACACTCAAAAAGAAGAACAAATTTGCAATCAAATATAGTGGGTATGACTGTGACATCATTGCCTTGTCCTTGCTCTATAGCAATAAAATACACTCCGACAACACTTTTGCTAACAAGGCAGAAACATGATATATTTCAAAGTGCTAAATTGTCTATATTTAAATACCTAAAAGTATTATTTCTGGCCTTTAACTAATGTAGTCACCATCACGTATTGTGGGTATGACATCATTACATTTCCAAGTAAATTCTACTTCATGATCATTTAAGTACTAAGGTGTTCTTGAAGCCCACTGCCCTGGCTGGCATGCAAGCTACTCTGCACTACCATGTAAATACACAGCATATGGCAATGTGGCATAGATTTCTTTTTGACATGGGGGAGGGGGTTGTATAGTGAATCTGAACACCTTTTAGTGACAGAATAAGCTTATGGTGCAAATGAAAATGTTGTCATATTGCCTGCCATATTGAAGCTAAAATGGTGAAATACTAGTATGATGCGAAAGTAGAACAAGTGTGCAAAAATTGGTACTTTTCAAGCTGTAATGGCCAAAAGTTAATTTGGTCAGAAAGCCTAGGGTATCAACATTGGAGGGGAGGAGGGTGATTGTGTGGACCAACCCCCCTTATCAAAATATTGGGGGGATTCATCCCCTCAGCATCTACGCCTACAATACAAGCATCTGGTTTGTTAACTACTAGCAGATACTACATATCACTTTGAACTAGCCCTGTTCACAAACCGTGATGTCTCTCGAATAGCGAGCGAAGCCAGCATCGAGCGTAGCGAGGAACTTTAGGAGCATGTGTGGCCATGTGGATAAGGCACTCGACTCATAATCCATAGGTTGCGAGTTCGAACCCCACTTGTGTCAACGTGTTGTGTCCTTGGGCAAGGCACTTTATCCTCATTGCCTACGGGTGGGGTATGGTGGGGATGGATGTTTGTATAGTTGTTTGTTTTGATGTTGCAATATTGGCGCTGATTAATCTGCTGCCTTCATTAATAGCATTGTTTCTGTTTAGATATGTTTAATGTAAATTCTAGCAATTTGACCTGCAGGTCACCATTAGAGTTTGAAATAAAACTTTACTTTAGTTAATAGATCATCATCATACAGGTATCAGAGTTCAGGCCAGAGCCTGTGCTACATATCACTTTGTGCTTGAACCAATTCATATAACTGTTATGTTATCTTCATACACTTCTATATCAAAGCAGCTAATCAGAAAAGCAGTAAGAAAAGTATGCAGAGTGCACATGCATTGATTGTGTTAATGACTCCATGTATTTAGCGCAGTGCTTTCACACGCGTTAGCGTAGGATTGATTAACTTTTTCGGGTGGGTTGATGCATTTATATTTGGTTCTATTTTCCAACATTTTAGTGATAATTTTATTATAAAAAGAGCAAAAATCTCATGCTCGTGTATGAAATAGGATAATAAATGTGTATTACTTGTTGCTCCAGAAATTTTACAAAATAATGCATTCGTACTGAGATGTTGATGCATCTAATGTACTCCCCCTAATGGGCATGTGCATTAGATGCATCAACTTCTCAGACTGCATGCATTATTTTGTACAATTTCACTCCCAACAAAGTGATACGCATTTATTAACCTACAAATCAACATACTCCTGGTATTTTTCTAACATTTGCTCTCAGGTTCTCACAGTCTATGAGTGTATGAATTATTCACATATACTGTGGTTTTACGTGGGATGGCAATAATACATGTCAATGTCCAAATCCAATATGATTGTCTTCAACCACCTAGCTAGCTGGTTTATTAAAAGTGTGTCTCTCTCTTCTCACTTGATCCAATTGTGGTTTGCCTACAAGACACCCAGGGCTATTCCAGTTGAAATACATGCAACCCTTATGGAAGACAGAACCCCAAAATTACGGAAACTTTTTGGCATCATAATTGCTAAATTGTTGGTCTAAAGTATATAAAAGTATACCGGTACATAGTTAGAATTGCAAACACTTCTGTGAGGTTAACTTGGGCAGAAATACTCATTTTTGGAGAAAATGCCCCCAAAATGGCTTTAACAACTAGATAGAAATATCTAGGACCCATTTTTTTACTGAAAATTTTTGACCATGCAACTTTGAGAAATTTACACCAAACTGCTAAATTTTGCCCAAAAATCACAATAAAGCCTGATTTTGGCACAAATTGCAAATAGTTTTGGTGTGAAGTTGATCAAAATTTAAAAAAAAATGAAAAAACGTAAAGTCCATGGAAAGCTAAAGCTATATTTGTTGTATGAGCTCTTGATGTAAATGAACTCAAGTACTCAACTTGCTACATCTTGAACAGTAGAGGGGGTGAGTACTCTGCATAAGTCTGTTAAGTCCAAGAAATTGAGCCTGGGCAAAAGACGATCTACTTTAGAAGAAGCAGGCTTAGCTGTTCAATAAAAAGAAAAAAACTGATGGGTACTTTCAAACCTATTTTGTATCATTCCGGAATAGAAATACACTGTTGCAATGTCTTTCGGTGAGAGCCTAGACACCGGAAAACGGGGGGTCTTTCAGCGAGAAGGCCCCCCAAAAAGTGGGGTTTTCCATGAGACTGGGGAATATCTTATCAAAAAAGGGGATCATTCAGTGAGACTGGGAAAAATTTTGGGTCAAAATATAGGTCTAACAGTTGATACAAAATTTTGAAAAAATTGAAGAAAAATAATGAAAACACAGGGTCATTCAGTGAGAGATTATCAGAAATTTTCCTAAACTTTTTGAAAAAAAGGGGGTCTTTTGAAAATAAAAAGGGGGTCATTGGGTGAGATGGAGAACAGTAAAACAAAAAATGGGGTCATTGGGTGAGAGGGAGCTGAAAAATTGGGGTCAATGTGGCTGCACATCCCCATCACCCATTTTTAGTGAGTGCCCCACTGGGCATTGGTCATTCAATCAAAAATTTATACTCATATTTCACTATGCAGATTTTTTTATCCGGACATGCTTGGTCCCATCATGGCTGGATAAAAGAGGTTGGACTGTATACCACAAACATATTCTACTGCCTGCTGATGGCAAAGCTTACTAACAAATTACTAAGGCAATGTCTACTCTGCAGAGGATGCTAGGTGATGCGTAGGCGATATCATGTTTTCATCGCATAGTAAGTGTGTCTATCAGAACTGACAACGCTCACAAGAAAATGTCAATTAATCCTATTGCTTTTCATTTACCTGTCATGTCAATTCTTTAAGCGTGTCATTCTTCAATACAGCATGATTTGCCCTATCCATTTATCTGATGTACAAAGTGGGAAACTCTCATATGTTTGGACCTTTCCTAGCAATATGCAAGAACGTTGGACAACATTCGGGCATTTCAGTAGAAATCCATACACCTCCTATGGAAGACTTGACTTTTAAGTATTAAAAATATTTAAATATTTAAATAGTTTTAAATATTTGAAAATATTTCAGTAAAAATCCATACACCTCTTATGGAAGACTTGACTGTAATATTCCACACAGGGTGCAGTGGCAGTGCCAGGAATTTTTTGTTGTAGAGGACATTGGAGGGGCAAAGTGAATTTTAGGGCAGGGGGGGGGAGCAAAGCAAAAATTGCCACAAAAAGGTTTTTTTTGTAATTTTAGGTTTTTACTGGGGGGCAACTGGGGAATGAGTTCTGGCTGGGGACATTTGCCGCGACTGACACAGGGTGTAGACTTCAAATGGACTTACACATTCAGGTAACCCCATTTGAAATCTACACCCCCTGTGTGGGAAATTACGGTCATATCTTCCATAAGGGGTGTATGGATTTCAACTGGAATAGCTCATTACTATAGTAATAATTTTGCCCACCTTACGAACAATTTCCCCACCTTCATTCCCAATTTCATAATTATCGCATGTAACATTTCTCTGCATGGTTGAGTTGGAGTCGTCTGCAGCCAACCCACCATGTAAGATAGTGATCTTTAAGCGGCTCATTACTTCCTAATGAATAGATAGCTAATTACACCTCATGCATTGTCTTTTGAATACAATAGACACTATGGACCACAATAGCCTCATCCCAATGGCATAGTTCAATAACCTCAATTAAACAATCAGAGTTCAAAATTTGACCTCATGTTGCAGAGTATGAGTTTTTGTACTCAGATTTTCAAAGGTCATCCAATTAATGTGCAAATGTATTGGGGTTATAGAACTGAGCCCTGATAGATGAGCATGTTGTGGATCTTAGTGAGATAGCAAGGTAGGCAGGCAGTGGAACAGCCACGCTGTCTATGTCTCCCCCTGTCTCCAGGTTTTCACAGACTTGGTGTGAATTTTGAAGCCTCGGTTGGACTGAGAACCTGACGTAGGTATAACACATTGTTTTGCACTGGTAAACATGATAAACACTAGTTTTGCGGTTAAGAATCTAGCTGTTTAATTTATTTGAATAATATCATAATTCACTGGTGTGTCCAGGATCTTTTCCTGCAGGGGGTTCAGAGGGCCTTTTTAGAGTTATGGCTAAAATGGCCAAAAAAATGGCTGATTTTACATGATTTTTTAACAAAGTGCGGGGGGGGGCTTCAGCACCTTCCATATGATTTTGCTAGCCACCACTGTTTTGTAAACAGAAGAGGATGGAAGCTGCCAGGGGGGACAGGGGCAAACCCATCCCAAAACTGTTTTCTTTGCCCCTCCCCAGTTTGACCAACCTCCCCTCCACAAATCAAGACAAAAAAAAATTCACAGGAAATGAGTGGGTGGTATTTCAAGAGAATGTGAATCGCTCGTAACATAAAGGCGATACTTCAAAGTGGCTTTAAATAGGAAGATTTTCAACATAGGAGGGGCTGACCAAATTAAATTTTGTTGATGACCCATGGGAGGGGGGTGCCTGAGCAGTGGCGTAACTAGGGTTGGTAGCGCCCGGGGCAAAAAAAATAAAATTGGCGCCCCTACCCTCCCCCCCCGAGAATATCTTAGACGCGGGCAGTGGCGTAGCTAGGGGCTAAGGATACAGTGCCCCCATTTGGAAACAACAAGCGCGCAAAATTTTGGACATATAAGGCCTATATACTACTTACTAGAAGTTGAATATCGGTCTTAACATGCTCTTTCAATTGATTTTGTGCTGAAATGCGGGCGAAAATTTTGACTTTCATCGCTATTGGAGGGGCGCAGAATCGATGCTGAATTGGTCAATTTGCTGCCCCCCCTGTAATTACGCCACTGTGCCTGAGGAGGTTTCCCTCATGGTCAAATTAATCAGGTGACCACATTTTTTTACTTTACCTGGAATTATTGTGCTGAAGTGTATTCCAGCTCCAACACCATAAGTATTGAGGGGCTGAGCCCCCCCCCCAGTTCCAAAACAAATGCTCAGACAACCAAGCAACATTACCAATGTATTTTCACATAATAGCCAACACTGGCTGAAATGAAAATTCAGTATAGATACCGCCTCCAAAGTATTAACATATCTCTTCCTGCATCCATCTCTTCTGCTGTAAATTATCAATTGTTCACTTGATTGTTTGGAGAAGCTTACTTTCTATGGGCAATTCCAGTTGAATTCCATACACCCCCTATAGAAGACATTATCTTAATCTCAAACAGGGGGTGTGAATTTGTAATGGAGTGCACCCATTCAGGTAACTCCATTTGAAATTCACACTGTGTAAGACTTATGTCTTCCATATGAGGGTGTATGGATTTCAACTGGAATAGCCCAATGTTAGTTCCCAAGTTTGTTTGGTAGCACTAGGATCCACAACATGCTCATCTATCAAGGCACAGTTCTTTAACCCCAATACGTTTGCACATTGATTGAATGACCTTTGAAAATTTAAGTACAAAAACTCATAGTCTGAAACTTGAGGTCAAATTTTGCACTATGATTGTTTAATTGAAGTTATTGAACTATGCCATTAGGATGAGGCCTTTTGTGTTCCATAGTGTAGGGACATGCAAGAATCTGAAAGTGGACCCATATTTATACCAATTTGCCAAGAATATTGGACCCATTCTTATTCTGAAATTTCGACTCCCAATTCAAAAATATTTTTTAATTTTTTAAAAACATTTATACAAAAATAAAGTTTAACACAGTGCAACAAGTTAAACTCAATTTACCCTAGCTAAGAAATGGGCGAATCCATGTTATTGTTTACTGGGTCAGAGGTCAATCATTGTCATGCAGATAAATTTGTATTGTTTGGCTCGACCCGGAACCAATGGATTTTTCAAGGGTTTCGGGCGTGATTAGTTGGTGATTTATTCACTGTTGGTTTTGTATTGGACACGACAACAACAAAAATCTTTGGCTACCGATTCTTAGAAATCAACAGCAACTTCATAAGACATAAACAACTGACTGATTGATGATAAAAATCAAGCTTTGGGAAGCTTAAAATGTGCACGCTTACTGCATCAATAACAAGGACACGCTGATTTTTCTACCTTGTTTCTGCTTACTGCACAACAATATAATCAGGATTCAGGTTCCGCATTTAATGCTGCGCTATGTATAATTGGTGGCGAGTTCGGCGCTGGCATGCAGTGCTAAAACTTGGATGTAAAAATATTGATACAGGTAGTAATATCAACATTTTGTGCACGCTTTTGTGAGCTAGCGAAGTCAGTATTCTATACAATCGTCAGGAAAATTCCCGGAAAATTACGGTAGACGAATCCCACTGAACAGCACAACATGCACGCAAAGCAGTCATCTTCAAGACTTCATGAAATTTGTGGTTGAGTAATTTCTGATTAGACGGAGAAATATCCGGGTGAGAATAAATTTATTTAATTTATGTATAATGCGGGAGTCGAAATTGTATTTAAATCCCGATTTAAATGCATCTAAATAATATTTAATGGTGTTTTCTTGCACACGAAAAGTGCTCCAAAACTTTGCAATAGTCCTGTGGCTTTACGCATAATATTAATGTTTGTTTACCAAGTGTGGTTCTATGAATAATTCATGAGGTGTAATTGTTATGTAGGGGCAGGGTTTTACAATGCACATGTAGCCATTATCCAAATAAGGCAAGGCGTAATAAAAGACACGCTCATTATGACGTCAGGGTCCTTGAGAATTTGACATGGGCGAATCAATCGATATCCCGATTGGCAAACAATGACTTCCCATTGCAAATCAATGGCGAATTTTTCCGGTGTCATCAGTATACATTTGAGCCATAGTTTTTACCCGCGAATTTGGACAAATATTACCAAAGTTACAGCAATTGTCGAATCAGTTTGGCAGCTCGGAATTCGGGATGGCAAAATTTAAGCAAATTAAACTATCGCTTTTGATTGCGTCGGTTCATTTAAGTAGGTTTTTTCAGCATCGGATATGTTTTTAGGGTAAAGTTGACAGTCGATTTTAATTTGGTGCGAATTCAGTTCAAGCAGTGCCAAGAAATATTGTCAGTTTTCTTGAAATTAATGTGGTTTTCATTCAAGGGATCCCTTTATAGTTAAAACTCAAAAATGTTGGGATCATTTGGCTTACGAATTTACGTATTAAAAGCTGGAAAATCATAAGTAGAGAATTTACAGATGGTCAATTTTATGTTCCTACTTGTAAATAACAAAATCAATAAAAATAGAATAAAAAGGGAAGATGTAAGACGCCCGGGGTAAGACGATGATAATGTCGGTCAACGATTACGTTTTGGGTTGGGAAATCCCTAATAATGATAATAGTTTTAAGTAGCAAAATATACGGTGTACAGATGATAATATTTAACGCCACTTGTAGCAAAATAGTTCACAAAGGCAATTTATTTTAGCCATAAAAAATCTGGAAAAATCCTTGTGCAATTTCCCGTCTCCCTCGTTCAAGTCAAAATGGGGTAAAGACAGCCCGTCCCCCTGGCGAATTTTATGATTATGCTTTGTGGTAAAATTTTAGACAATTTCTAGGTGTGATTTCACCTTTTTATGTTAATGCAAGCATATTTTAGGTGATAATTGTTAGTATAACATTAGCAGGCCAGGTTTTTGTGGCTTATTGAAAGGAAGGGTATCATGAGTATATTTACCCTTGGATATAATGGACGATTATGTCTAAGCTTACTCTGCATAAAACGTATATAATTTACATGACAGAGTCGGTAATGCATTAGTTTTGTTTGTTTGGTTGAATTTGGTTTGATTGTGGCATAATGCCTTACTTAAAAGGTAACCTAGTTTCATCCATAAAGTGGTCATATAGTGTAGGTCTAATTTTAGTCACGGGTTGTAGACAAAATGTATCGAAAAACAAGGATAGCCCGATATGTCCCTAGACGAGAATTGTTATTGAATACTTGGATTTTGGATTTGGATTGGAAATTTGATTGGACTGGAATTGTAATGTTCTTTTCTTTGGATTTGGATTGAAGTTGGATTTAAAAATTGGATGTGAATTTAAAATTGAAAAAAAAAAAATAATAATAATATATGCAATGCTCTTTTCTTAGGATTGAATTTGGATTGAAAATTGGTTTTTGGATTTGGATTGGAAATTTGATTGGACTGGAATTGTAATGTTCTTTTCTTTGGCTTTGGATTGAAGTTGGATTTAAAATTGGATGTGGATTGAAAATTGGAAAAAATAAATAAATAAATAAATAACATTGCAACGCTCTTTTCTTTGCATTGAATTTGGATTGAATTTTGGATTGGACTGGAATTGTAATATTTTTTTTTCTTTGGATTTGGATTGAATTTGGATTTAAAATTGGATTAAAAAATAAATAAATAAATAAATAAATAAATAATTGCAATGCTCTTTTCTTTGGATTGAATTTGGATTTGGATTGAAAATTGGATGTGGATTGAAAATGGAGAAGAAAAAAAAAATAAATAAAAAAAAAAAAATAAAATAAATAAATAAATAAATAAATAAATAAAAGGTATAATAAATAAATAAATAAATTTGGATTGATAAATATTTAAATAAAAAAAAAAAATAAATAAATAAATAAATAATAATAATGAAAGACCAGGGTTTATCATGTGTGTTACGGTCTGTGTGAGGGATTTTGATCATAGTTGCATACCTTTTTTAACCTTGCATCCCTTGTTAGGCTTTTATCACAGGCTCAACGGGAATGTGGACGAGCTCTTCGAGTCTTTATAGAACTTGATGGTATTAGTAATGTGAAGTTCAGAAGTTCAACGGTAGATTTTAGATCATAAAACTTGGTGAAGAAGGATCTTGGATAGTTTAATAATCTTGTGGTAAATCTCAGGTCAAATATTTGGATGGTGATTTAAGGAGGAGTAGTTATGAGTGCCGCAAGTACATGGGTAATCGGCCTGTTGGCCAGAAGGGGGTCAATTTAAAGTAAAGTAAAATAAATTGGATGGTCATGAAACCAATATAAAGATATCTAATTAGGAAAAATCGTTAAGCAGGGTCAAAGAACTAATTAATGTAGAAAGGATTTCATGAAAAACGGGGATAACAAATTCTTGAGGTCAAGTAAGTAAAAGCCGGATTATGTGAAAATTGGGAAAATGTGTTCCCTCATCCCTTGCATTTGTGATACAATGACAAGGATATATTGTGTCAAAGCATTTTTATTGTGGATTAAGGGTAATTAAGGCAAAGATTGCTTCAGTTTCTGGAATTAGTAATTAGTAAATGTCATATTTTGAAAGGGTTAAATTTGTATGAGAGTAGATCGCACAAATAAATTGTCATGCTTATCCACATAACACGATGGTTCATAAAAATGGTCAGGGAAAGAAATTAATACAAATTAAATATTCATCTGTCTCCTGATAACTTGTGTTGGATCACAAACAAAATCGAGGAGGTTTATTCAAGTTACACAGGGTAATTAGTATAGATGTGCTGGCAGGTTGGTTCCCATTTCTTTCTTTTTTTCTTTCTTTTATTTATATTGCAGGCGATACCAATGACACTTTGATGCTGGTGGTAAGAAACAAGCCTGGCCTGTATGTACATGTACACCTGGACACCCATATAATTGCTAGTGACTACTAGACTTTGTGTGAGGCGACAGTAGACTTTGACATGTACAGCGAAGCATATTGAAAATTTTGTGTCATCTGCGAAACTGAACTTGCGCACGAGCAATACAAGGAGAGCATGCATCTTTTACACAAATTGTACTGTCAGAAGTCTATTGAACCAAATAAGTTCTGAAGTTCGGAGTCCAGCTAACGAAAAAGTTAATACTTTAGGGCTTCTCTTGGTCTATATAATAGCATCGTTTGATCAACCGCAGTTGAACTTTGCATGGGAAATATTAATTTGATCATTCCTTCGATGTCGAGAAGTGGAAATTTGAAAGATGGGTTGTGCATGATTTAGCCATGACCGGCGCTTTGGTAAGGCAACTCAGGAACAAAGGGTCGCATGAACGTCGAGAGTGCTGAAATAGAATAAAAGAAAGCAAGACATCAGGCAGAATGCTGTTAGCCACATTGGTCCCATATTTCCGACGCTTAAATGGAATTAAACAACCCAATCACTGGGTTCCAGTATGTGCGGTTGTGCGTAAGTGTACTGGCTAGGTGTCTTACTCGGATTACAAGGTCTATTTCACTACACAACAGAATAACCCGATTTCTGCCTGAGATAGACGAAAAGATTTTTCAATTGCGATGTTGATAATCAAAAAGCTCAAATCAACTTCTTCAGACATTTGAAGAAAGAAGAATTAACTTAAAAGAGGCGTAAATTCATCCAACTTCGCATTGGTAGTGGACAACATATACAAAAACAATTTATACAATTTTGCAGAGTTGGACGAAAAGGGTCAACATGGGAAGTTCCATTGGACAAATGAATCTCATGGGACTTGGAATATCACTAATATCTGGGTTTCTAAAAATTGAATTGCATGGTACGTAAAATCTTACAAGAAACAATTTATACAGTTGTGAGCCCTCTGATATTATATTATGATGTGCTTTATGTTATGTAATAGTATGACTATAGGGGGGTTATATATCTCAACAACACATATATTCTGTTGTACATTTGAAATTAATAACATTGAGTCAATCGTGCTGGTTTTTGTTTGATTAAGTCTGTGTTAAAGGGAAGTAGGAATCAACTCCAGGTTGGCATGGGGTAGCTAGACTCTGGGGCCAAGTACTATGCCCTCATTTTTTCTAGTTTTTTTGTGAGGTTGCGAAGCCGGCTAGTTATCGCGTTGATTTCTTTCAATATCCTATTGTGAACATACAATATAGAGGTCAATGTATCTCGCAGCATATAGAGCCAGCACAATTAGTAGTGTTATTGTGGAGAATTATATGGATTACAGTCAATATCCAGCAAAGAAATTTTAGTGCTGTTTTATGCTAATGAACAATTAGTGGCACAGAGCCAAACGGTGATTTATATTTCAATGTGCCAACAATAAAATCCTTCATTGAGGCACCAGTTAGTTATCAGTAGCATTATCAAACATAGGCAGATATATCTGGTTCATCCATCACCATGTGGTTTCTGGTATTCAAGCAGACGCTCTCAAATGCGCTAGTCAAATTTAAACATGTGCCTCATTCCATTGTGTATCCTCCAGGAGTGTTAGAGGAGGTTTAGGTAATGGTATCCGTGCGGCAAAGTGAACAAACAAGTTTAGGGGGGGGGGGGGGGTTAACCAAGTTCCATATAAAATAAGTCCCTTGTGTGGGGTTTTGAATTATCTTTTCTGTATTTATTTATTATGATATATGTACATGTCATAGAATGCTAACATTAATACTTTATCCTTTGTAAGTTCAGGTCGATCACCTGTTGAGAGTCTCGAGAATTGTTCCACTCGGGAGCGTCTGACCTGTATGCACCAGTACCGTAATTTATTGTTGAGTTTCCAGCCATTATATATTGGATTTAATGATCCAAGGGTTCGGGGTCAAACGCTCAGAATTTGAGCTTGGTGGCGGCTACCGAATGCAAGTTTGGATCACGTGTTGGTTTATCCAAAACGAGATTTCTCTGCGCCTTTGGTCGTTGTATCGCTAGAGTCTTGGGTTGGGTATTGTTCGCTCGATTAGAGAATCTCCTATTATATATTGAGAGTCTCCAAAACGAGATTTCTCTGCGCCTTTGGTCGTTGTATCGCTAGAGTCTTGGGTTGGGTATTGTTCGCTCGATTAGAGAATCTCCTATTATATATTTTGCTATAGTACGGCTGAGAGTGTAGGTACTTGTTGCGGTCCTAAACAAAAGTCAATAAATGGTTGTGGTGTCTGATTGCCAACATGCATGCAATTTTTATCCGAGTGTTTTTCAATTTCTCTGTCTTAGGGTAATAAAGTTTAACACAGTGCAACAAGTTAAACTCAATTTACCCTAGCTAAGAAATGGGCGAATCCATGTTATTGTTTACTGGGTCAGAGGTCAATCATTGTCATGCAGATAAATTTGTATTGTTTGGCTCGACCGGGAACCAATGGATTTTTCATGGGTTTCGAGGCGTGATTAGTTGGTGATTTATTCACTGTTGGTTTTGTATTGGACACGACAACAACAAAAATCTTCCCACCCACCGCTCCCTGTGTGGACATGTGAGAAGGAAGTAAAATATAATTATGTGTGACAGTAATGAGATAATGACCTGTATAAATACAGATATATTTTATCTACTACATGGTAGTGTGTTAAATAGCTAATTAAAGCATTTAAGTGTCTGTAAGTTTAAAAAGAAAAATCAAGAATTATGGTCCCTGTAGATAAGGAGGGAGGAATAAAGAGTTGGCGCCAATCATTAAAATTACATGTGACTTGCAATTAATTTCCCTTTCTCAGTTCTTCAAAGATACAATGTACACTGTTTAATTAGATCATGTGTTCAATATGTTGCTACATAAATGTTTATATAATTATTCTGTATCAACCTTTTTAGGATGATAGTTCAAGAGGGAAAGTAAGTCGTCAAAACTATATAATTCTTAATATGTACAGGAATTGACAATCGTATTGTTACATGCAGGCACAGGTGTCATCAAAAACAGTAAAGTAGTCTTTTATAAGGTCAAAGACTTCACACAGTAAGCAAAAGAAAATAATGCTGGGTTTTGAATTATCTTTTCTGTATTTATTTATTATGATATATGTACATGTCATAGAATGCTAACATTAATACTTTATCCTTTGTAACTTCAGGTCGATCACCTGTTGAGAGTCTCGAGAATTGTTCCACTCGGGAGCGTCTGACCTGTATGCACCAGTACCGTAATTTATTGTTGAGTTTCCAGCCATTATATATTGGATTTAATGATCCAAGGGTTCGGGGTCAAACGCTCAGAATTTGAGCTTGGTGGCGGCTACCGAATGCAAGTTTGGATCACGTGTTGGTTTATCCAAAACGAGATTTCTCTGCGCCTTTGGTCGTTGTATCGCTAGAGTCTTGGGTTGGGTATTGTTCGCTCGATTAGAGAATCTCCTATTATATATTGTGCGTCTCCAAACGAGATTTCTCTGCGCCTTTGGTCGTTGTATCGCTAGAGTCTTGGGTTGGGTATTGTTCGCTCGATTAGAGAATCTCCTATTATATATTTTGCTATAGTACGGCTGAGAGTGTAGGTACTTAGTGCGGGTCCTAAACAAAAGTCAATAAATGGTTGTCGTGTCTGATTGCCAACATGCATGCAATTTTTGCGTCCGAGTGTTTTTCAATTTCTCTGTCTTAGGGTAATTGACATACATGTAGAAAAGAGGCTATTTTCATTATACCACAACTCCCGAAAATGAGACCCATATTTGCGGCACATCGCTGTATAGTCATTTGTACTGAGTGCCTATCTTCCATTCCCTTTCATGTTATAGTAACAGTATGTTATAAAGAGGGAGCAAGACTTCTCACAGCAGGCAGCTTTCCCCAATGGCTATGCCACTGCTCATGTTCATAAGTCACAGCCAAACTTCCAAACAATTGACAAGAATCAGTGACGTGTCCGGGGGGGGGGGGCTTTGGGTGCTGAAGCCCCCCCATGCAAAAATCAGCAATTTTTTAGCAAATTTAGCCATTAAGCCCCCCGCATAACTCTGAAAGCCCCTCTGAGCCCCCCACAGGAAAAGACCTTGTATACGTCAGTGAGAATTCATACTATACATATGATTTGGACATCCACACTGCTCCTTTCAATAACCAGTAAGTGTGTTATACACACAAAGTACAATTTTTAGCTTTACTTATCGTGTACAACACGTACAACTTGTTGCATATGAATTGGGAAATAACTTTATCACATATATCACCGCTTTCAGAGACTCGCTACCTGTCACAACGATGACTCATCGTTACAGATTACAAAAAACTAAATAAATAAATTCCAACCATCAAACAAGAAATCATTCACCAAACTTTTTAGCCCACTTTTCAACTCGGCTTTTCGGGGTGAGCTCGGTAAACAAATCATTGAAATTGACAACAGGGTTAGCCGTGGACAAAGGCACGCCGATCTAGACAGAGCGCTTGCTAAGCCCACTGTTAACTAATATAACAATGGGATTCACATGCGATCAATCACTGTATCTGTCATTCGTTATCTGCACCGCTCAAGCGTGGTAGCAAAACTGGCTCAGTATGCATGGGAATGAACTACTACTGGAAAAAACAAGCCATGGCATTTTAAAACAAATTTAAGCAATCTATGGAACTAAAAATAGGATGAATAAAATAAATTATATGGACATTTGTCATTTTTATTGTTATTTTATGTAGAAATAATTCTAGCAATGTTGGAGAAGATTCTAAATGAACAGCTTTATTTTGCTTGTCAAAAGTGAAAATAAGTTGTAAAGTGAAATATACATGTATTATATACCATTCATTTGATTCTCAAAGTAGTGTCATATATTTTGTGTTGCATAGATTCGGTTAGATTTTCAGTCCCGGGGGGTCACTCCCATTGTGGCCTGTACACCATCCGCGATAATAAAAGCGAGTAAAAAGGGTATTTTTCAGGTAGGCACGATCACGCGCGATCGTGTTTAGGGTGTCAAAAACATGAAAAATTGGAAAAAGGGTAGCAAAATTGCAATTGCTAATACGCGGAAATGAAATTTAGGGTATGAAATTTGATGCAAGGAATAAAATCCCTGTTTAGGATGTGAAAACAGGCGCGTGTTACCTCGCTTTTAGCCAAGGGTTAAATCCTTGTTTAGGGTGCTTTTCAAAAGTTGATTATCGCGGATGGTGTACAGGCCACAATGGGAGTGACCCCCGGTTTTCAGTACAGATACGGAAAATACATCCCTCATTAATTTTAGTTTTCTTCTCTGGGCTAATCCATTTAAAGACCACACTCCCCCTGTGGTAGATTTCGGTAATATCTTCTGCAGGGGGAGTATGAATTTCAAATGGAATTAGCAGCTCGATTTGAAAGTCACCCTCCCTCTGTGGTTGATCCAGGTTGAATCTTTCTCAGAGGATGGATAAAATTCAAATTGAGCTGCCTAATGTGTTCATTCCATTTGAAATTCATAATCCCCCTGTGGAAGCTCCCCCTGTGGAAGATATTCCATACTAATATTTCAACTAATATATATAATCGAAGACCAAATACAATTGTATTTCTTGTAAATTTTACAAGATATTACCATAAACGCACACACTTCCTTTGAGAAGCCTTGAAAGTTTTATAGAACTATTTTAAAATAGCACACTTTCCTTTGAGAAAAGTTTTGAAATGTTTTCCAACATTTTAATTTCAACATGTAGAAATGTTTTAAAATAGCACATGTAACTACCGAACTTCATTTGAGAAAAGTTTTGAAAGCTTTTAACTTAATTTTAGAACTGTTTTAATTTGTATGCACACACTTCTTTTGAGAAAATTTCTAGAATTGTTTCAAAATAGCAAATTTAACTACCTACTTAACCTTGTGAAAAGTTGTCATTTTGCGGACTGTTACACGCAAGAAACAAAAAAATCAATAATACAAGTAAGGGTCAAACACTTTGCAAAAAAGCTAAGTGCTTTGTTTTGTTTGTTGGTTTAGAACAACAAGCCAAGTGCTACACAGGATGGGGCTTGTGTGTATTTTTAGTCTACTTTTTCTTGTTTGTTTTTTATGCCACTACATTAATAACTAAAAAAACCCTGTAAAATGGCCCAGTGCAAGTAGGTAATCCTTGCTGACATACGTTTTTCCATACATTTGTTTTATTTGCCTTAAAACAAGTAGCTGACACTACAGGGTCAAGAAGTCTGTGTTTTTTCTGCCCGCCCTACTACGGGACATCTTAGCAGAAGGTCTGTCAAGGCCTTTTTATGTTCCAAGCGGCAAACAATGTTGGCGCTTTGATATAGGCCCCTATACTTGCTTCTATATCAACTTTGTACTTTTTACCGATTCATATAAATGAAATGAAACAAAGTAGAGATGCAGCAATTATACAAAATATCCAAACGCATGACAGAAGACAGATAGGAAGAATAGTATCAATAATTCAATACAACAGAAAATAAACAATAGTGCTGTTATAATACAACAAACTAGATTCACATGGGTCAAATAATGCATTACTTGCGATACAAATTTGAATGTTGATTGATATGAGTTATATCCGATTTATATAACAAAAATCACAATGAAACAAAAGTTTATCAGTCAAGCGTGACAATTTGATACTATGAGGAGTTTACTAAACTTGGTACAATATGCAGCTGGTCTTATACAGACAAGTGGTGATATAGAGGAGATAGGTTCCACACTGAAAGCAGTGCCGTCAACAAGGGGGGTGGGGGTTAAGGGTGTGTGTTACCCCCGGGCCCGGGGTCCTAGGGGCCTGTAAAAAATAAAGAAAGCATACCTTAATGGGCCATTAAAAGCAAACAAAAGATACCTCAGGGGCCCGTAAAAAGGGGTCTTGTGAATTGATTTACCCCCCACTCCCACCCCGGCCTGTAATGCCTCTCGGCGGCACTGCCTGAAAGATGCAGGGCATCATTCCAGGGGGTACTCAGGTTTGGTTTGGTTAGGGATGTGCCTCTGGGAATCTGAAACTGGACCAATCTAAAAATTAAAATCTGACTAATCATAGAAAGGGGATGAGAACCAAACAATTCCTTTATACGGCCTTAGGGGACAATCTGCGACAGATTTTCGAGCAAAAAGAGAGACATTCATAGCTCTTAATCAGTGCCCTTGTGATATGACATAAGTCCAGTCTATCTAGTGGCTAGGTAATAAACCATACACACACCCTCTGATCACCACAGGTCCTGAGACTGTCCCTTCCCCTGACGCCAAAATATTTTGTGACCGCAGCTAAAGCCCATGTGATATGACATTAGTCCAGTTAAAGACCCATCCAGTGATCCCATCGCAAGTGTAAAAAAATTAAAATTGTTTATAAATTGCTTAAAAGTGAAGGATAAGTTATTCAAATTGTCATTTGGTATTTTTGAAATGACAAATTTGGCAAAAAACAAAGAAAACAGCAGTACTGACGAAATTGAAGCCCCATTCAAACACATGTAACTAATTTAGATACTGTCAGTATCTAAATTACAGATTCATGTAAAATGTCTTATTTTGTCTTAAATACACAGCTTCGGCTGAACCACTCA
Source organism: Amphiura filiformis (assembly GCF_039555335.1). Taxonomy (NCBI): domain Eukaryota; kingdom Metazoa; phylum Echinodermata; class Ophiuroidea; order Amphilepidida; family Amphiuridae; genus Amphiura; species Amphiura filiformis. Next base: position 48,820,927 of record NC_092635.1, read on the forward strand.
CAGGCTATGTTAGCACATCTATGACAATGACAAAGGTACCAAAATCTGAATTTTGATGATTTTTACGATCGCCGGATGAGCAAATCACGGAATGGGCCTTTAAGTCACAAACCATGCACAAACCCTCTGATCACCGCAGGTTCTGAGACAGCCCCCTTCAATCTCATTGCAAAATGTTTAGTGATCGCAGAGCCTTCATGATATGACATAAGTCCAGTTTAGTGACTAGGGCACACATTGCCTAAAACCTCTGATCCACAGGTCCTGAAACTGTCCCTTCCCTCTGGTCCATTCGATGAGAATGGTACATTAAGTAAGAATCAATCTGTGAGAATCATGCAGAGGGGAAGCATTTCCAACTTGTTGAACATCTGTCAGCTTGCAAGTTTAAGTTGATTTTTATCATAAAAAACCCTTACTGGTGACATTTTCAATGCTTTAAAAAAATATATATTTCTGCTAAGGGCATATTGATGCAGAACCACATGCATGGGAATGCTCTTCCCTAAAATCATGGAAGTAAGAAAAATAGACAATAAACATAAAGGCATTCAGTCCTCCAGCACAATGATTTAGCATTACCATCATTTAAACAGTCCTCCAGCTGCCTATAGCCCATTATCACTGACTTTTATTTTGTATATTTTGTTTATAAAGCATTGCGACAGAAACTTTTATAATAACGATATACTTTCAAATAAAACTGATGATGAATTGCCGTGGTGCATCTGTCTGTATAATAGAGATGGGATAAGAGGAGGGGGATGAGTTCATTCAGGAAGTATAAATACAAAGAATTTGAATGTTTGAGATAAAATCGGTTTGTGACATCCGGTTGCATGCGGCATAATAGCAATATGTCATAAATGTGATATATAATATAATTTGAACAAAAGACATTAGATTTGAATCTAGTGCTGGTATAGGTATACTGGAGCCATGATGTCATTAGGGGCTGTGCAGTCATTATGAGTGGGGGGAATATTGCCAAATTGCTTGCCAAAAATTACTTGCCCCCTCCCCCCTCTTGGCGTGCCAAAAGCAAGGCTTATATTAACCAGGCACCCAGGCTTTTTTTACCCTATGGTTATCCAGTTTTGGTTCTTGGTGTATCCAATATTTTACACTACAAACTATAAGACTAGGGGCCATCTTTGGGACCAGGAGCTCAGAGACCATACTTAATACAAGGCCTGGCCAAAACAAATTTACAAATTCTGGACAGTGACTATAAATAAACCAAAAAAAAAGGTGTCAAAGTTGGGTTGCATTTTTATTGGTGCACCCTGTACATCATTTTGTTAGAAGGCATCTTATATTAGTATCAAAGAGCTGAAATTCATATTGGAAGTAGGTGAAAAATTGGACCAAACCAACTGCCCAATTGCTATCTGACCATTCTTACTACAACATACTGTGCTATCTACTGAAGAATGGAGACTGCATTATTGGAAGCGTATCTTCTCTGATGTGGCACATCCCCATACAAAATTTGTTGATGGACCCCCTGGGATAACTATCCCACAGGTCATTTCAATGATCAATTTGTACTAAATTATTCATTAAATAATGAAGTAAGCCCTATTACACCAGTTAATCAGTGTCATACCATTACTTTCTAATTACAAAATATAATTTACATGCCTAGTTGTGACATGACCTGGTAACCTATTGACAGCGATGTGCACACTCAAGTTGGAACCAATTCTATTGCAGAAAATAATGAGCATTTTTATATCCCCCTACATCTTTTTGTTTGTTTGGTAGAAATTGACAAAAGACAATAACAATTGCATCATCTGAACCCCAAAATGAACAATGATTTTTATTGAAATAGCAAGATATTGAAATGGAATTTGAAATGTTTGAGTGGTCAGTGGTCACCTTTGGAACCGAATAGCGATCTATTTAAAATTTGATGAGTCAAACAATGAGCTACCCCCCTGGATGAATTTCAATTTGAATGAACACATTAGGCAGCTCCATTCAAATCTCACCCTCACTCAGTTGAAGATTCAGGTTGAATCTTTCTCAGAGGGTTTCAAATGAGATTCAAATGGAGCGGCTAATGTGTCCATTCCATTTGAAATTCACACTCCCTCTGTGGAAGATATTTTCAAAATCTTACACAGGGGTAGAATGGATTTCAACTGGAATAGCCCAAAGATATGATATTGAAGTAAAACAACATTATAAAAAATGCAGTATTTTAAGGACACCTAACTCACACTTGCGCAGACATTAATTACTGCACATAGTATTGTGAAAAATCTCAACATTTTGCTTTGGAGATGAGGAATATTATTCCGAGATCCAAGCAAAATGTGTTTTTTTTCACAATACCTGAAAAATAACCAATGCAAAGTCATTAACCTCATTCATAACCGTCACTTTTCACTTTTTTAATACCATCTGCGTCATATTTGAACACCCCACTTTTTGTCACTTTGTTATGCGCCTGCAATCATGCGATGTTCAAATAAGGCATAAATTGCTCAAACGCATAATGCATCAAAAAACCCAGTCATTGAGACATATACTTATGTAATACTTATGTCACAAGAAAAGAATTTGTAGGATGGGTCCTCATATATTTGTTGACTGACCAGGTCATATTTTAAGCTTACCTAGTAGCAACCCTTGTTATTTATATTGGAACAGTTGAGACTGCTGGCAGTCACATAATTGCCATTATTAGCTATTACTATATATCAAAAGGCTAAACAGGATGCCTAGGATATATAAATCACAAATGTCTGTATGATTTGTCTGTTGCAAGTGTCTGGTCTTCTCCTAAAACATGTTGAAATATTTGGATCAAGGAGGCTGGGTCTGGGGTTGAATTGGGGGTCACCTCGTTAGTCTGAGAGGTCATTAGTCTGAAAAACAACAATGTTACCATAACCTAACCCTAACAAAACCTAAGCCCTAACACTAACCCTGAACATAATCCTAAGTTCCTAACACCAACCCTAATCTAACCAAACCATGTGACCCTTTGGATCAATGCTCTCCCAATAATTGGATTCTCCTTTGTGAGTGACTAAACTTGGTTTCTAAAATTTTATTTCGTACATTGTGTTTGTTTATAAACAGTCGCCGTGTATGGAGACACACTTGGGTCCCGATTGGACAAAATGTTCAAGCCAGGCTAAAAAGCCTACATTTAAGGTGGTACTACTGTACACCCCTTGATAAATTTGTGACTATTTTTGCATTTTCTCAAAAAATAACAACACACTGGTAACAAAAGTTATGTATATTATAGGGGCAAGGATTCCGGTTACTACACTGGAATTTCAGTGACTCAAGACAAGCGGTATGTTATTTATGATAAGAAAAGAGTTACCATTAGAATGTACCTCATTTCTTAACATATATAATGAATCACTTGTCTTGAATCACTGAAATTTCAGTGAAGTAATTGGATTCCTTGCCCCTATAATATACATAACTTTTGTTACCAGTGTGTAGTTATGTTTTGAGAAAAATGCAAAATTAGTCACAAAATTTATCAGGGGTGTAGTACCACCTTTTAAGCATGAGCTAGCATGCTGGCCTAATATGGAAGCTATTGCACTAACCCACTTCTGGCACTGAGCAGTCGAAATGCGGAGGCATATTTGTAGGCATGTTTAAGACAAAAACACACAAATTCACCTTGGTTAATATCATGGTTATGGGCCAAAATTGTGAAGAAATAATAATTCACCAATTTTATTTTATTGTGTTTTTGTGTGAGAATTTATGTTCTTAAGTTATATTTAGAGGGGGAAGAAGGACGACTTTGTATTTCACCCCTTGAAAATTCTGCTGGGTATGTAAGAAACATTTATTCAATTCCACAATTTCATTACCACATAAATTTATACAAATTCCCAGATGCAAGCAAAACTATCTATTCAAAAGTTAAAAATGTCATATGGATTACAACAAGAGCCTAAAATGGAAGTCCTTAAATGTGAGATTTAAGTGGTCTGAGCTTTTTAGCATTTATCTTTATACATTTTATCATCACTCAATTTTTATCAAAGGCAAATAAAATCCTCATGGACTAAAAGATCAGCCACTAATTCAGCCTTGCAACTTTTACATTTTTTTCTTCAGAACAATGAAAAAAACTTGTGGTGGAATCAATTTCATTTAGAATAACCACAATAAGCGATTACCATAATGCAATTGGGCTTTTCTTGCTAATTGACTCATTAATACACCCATAAATAACCACAGGATTTGTTTCAAAATCTCTTTAAGCTTTTAGTGACTGGAGGTCTTGTTAGTTGATTCACATTAGGTGCCAGAGCTAATCCAAGAGAAAAAAATATTGAGGCCAAAGTTAATGATATGGTTAGATGTCCGAGTCCAATGAGATTTATTATTTACTGTCACAATTTGGTCAAGCTCTAATGGTTCTTTGTCTTCTGAAAATAAGAATGATGATGAACTATAAAAACTAGTTATGATGTGAACAGACCTTAAATTAAGCCATATCTCATGAAAAACTCCCAACATTTACCCTTTGTATGGATTTCATCTGGAATAGCACAGGGCCACTGAATTGCAGTAACCGTGATCACTGTTTTTTAATTTTTTTTATGACTAATCACTGTTAACACACAAAAAACACACAAAAAGACAACACCATCATTTGATGCTGATCTCAGTACAAATTTCTAATTTCACAGTCACGGACACGTAATTAGGAAGAAAGATCACTGGTATTGACCTAACGCCGGATATCCCTAGTCATTTCTCATTCCATAACATGTGTTATGTAGGCCTATTGTTTGTTTAGCTTGTCATTTACTAGCATTGTCCTATATAAGAAGGGAGGCGGGGTAATAGTTACACATGATAGGGCTAGCACAGAAGTATGATGAACATAATCACAGCTATGTGTGCACGGATGGGTTCATCTGTCACACATAGCCAATACCATGCAGAGTTTGGTGATTAAATGTTTGCATTACGATGGCATTAGATAGATCACAGATTTTGGCACAACATATACCGTATTAACATTTGCCTAATGGCATACCTGGGCTACTTTGACTTGGGGTAAATTTCATGTACAAATAGAGAGCTCCCTCCTCTAAAAATCCCAACAAGAATTAAGGGTATGTGACCTTATTTGCTGGTCGGATTTTTATGGGAGTAGTTTGTGTCTAAAATTCCATTTATCTCAAGGGAGCCCATGTAGGGCCATCAGGCGAACGTTTACGTTATGCGACATGCTCAATGGAAATTATATGTCCAGGCCCATATGCAGGGGGGTGCGACTGCACCTCCCCAAATTTGCAAAAGTATACAAAAAGTCAAAAAATTTCAGAATTTGCGAGCGTAGCGAGCAAAAAAATCATGTTTTTTACGTTTTTTGGTCATAAAAGGTCCAAATTTGGGGAAGAAAGTCCACTTTTCACAAAATCGCCCCCCCTTGGAAAAAAAGTCCACTTTTTCAAAATCAGCACCCCCCAAAATAAATCCTGCGTACAGGCCTGTATATGTCACATCTAAAGTTGAGTGCTTCCCCCTCCCACATGTGAAAAAGGGAAAACCATCAGGTTGAAAATGCTGAAAACTTTAACCCTTCTTTCAGGTGTGTGTCCAGGGCCCACAAGTATGTCAAATAACATAAAAAATCAGCCTAAATTGGGGCATATTTTAGCCACTTAGGCCCCATACTCCCAGCACCCAACATATCAATATCAGTGTGAGGAAATACCAGTGGCGCAGCCAGTGGGGGGGCTGGGTCTAGGTGTTGGGGCTGATACAGTAGCCCCCAAGTCATCACAGTCCATTGGTACATCACTGGATGTAGGTACACAATGTGTGTACCAATTGGCCAAAATGTGTTTTTTCCTTTTAAGCTGTGTTTTGGGAAACTCAAACTCAAAATTTGGGTCAACAATTTGGCATGAAACTCTGTTGGAAATGTGTTGAGCAATCAGGGAATCGAGACCTGTGGTCCCCTACTTTTTACAAGTACATTCTCAAGTATGAACCCCATCTTCTGAAAACTGCCACTGGGAAATACTGCTTTGTAATTATTGAAATCATACAAATCATCAGACAAAAAGAACAAATTATAATGTTAATACTCTACATGCTGGCCATAGGCTTCAACATAAAAAGTTTTTGAGTCCAAGTTTTGAGATATTTTCTTAAAATATCAAGAGCTATCTCAAGAACCACTAAAACAAGAGTTATCTCAAGAACCACTGAAACAATACCTAGGCTTGTTTGTACTCATTTTAATGCATTCTTCATGCTGAAATTTTTGAATTAAAAAACAAATTGAAATTTGTTGTCTGTAGTCGACACCACGCGCGTGGAGAGAGTTAAGAAGGACGAAGCAGGTGGTTGAAGGATGCCTTCACATCACACACAAAATAAGGAAATGTAATTACAAAAGCACAATACAAAAACCTAAAATAAATGACTTCCAACTCCTAAAAGCATCAATGCATAAATGAACAGGGAAACATAATTCTACAAACAAAGCAACATTATTCTAAATAAATGACAATTGGCAGATTCTTTGACATCATGACAGATGATGTTGCTCCCCTTGTATTGATACTTGTTGCATGCTTCAGTGATTAAATAAAAAAGTAAATCTGTATTATCATGCATAAGAATTAATTATCAGGGTTACTATAACGATGTAAAGGAACTTTCTAATTATCCAACTCCTCCAGACAGTGGCGGTGCCAGGAAATTGTTTCAGGGGGTCATTGGGGGGACAAAGAGAATTACAGGGGGGGAAAATCAACAAATTTTGCACAAAATTGCCATAAAAAGTGGAAATTTTTGTAATTTTCGGTTCTTACTAGTAGCAACATTTTGTGTAGGCATATGTGTATAAATATGAAATTTTTATTGTAGATGTTATATCTCATGTACAAGTACTGAAATATTGCTCTATAGTATTCAAAAGTTCTGAATTAATCTGAAGATTCTGAACAATTAATTCAAAATCCTTGTGTTAAAAGCCAACTCTATAGGATTTATGAAATAACTTGTGAAATAAAGATATATGCATACTTGCACAGCCTTGCCTTTTAAGCCTAAACACAAGGGTGGTTTTGTAATTGTTTGGTGACATTTATTTCAAATTCAAAATGACTTCAGAATTGCATTTTCTTTATCCTTTTTTAATTTTTTTTCATTCTATTAATAGTTTGGAAAATATCTTACACTTCCCACAATGCATTTCATTTCAATTTTCTGTACTGATTTGCTGTCAAATGCAACATGGGTCGATAGTGACAAAAAGTACCGTCAACGAACAGAGCACATCCAGATCTTGCAAACTATGTTTATTTCTTGACTATTGACCCATGTTTAGCCTGTCTATTCTCAACATGAAAACAAATGGAACCTGTACAAAGTAATGTAATGAGAATATGGCTTATGTTGCAAAGGATTCTGGGAAGGGCAAGATATCTTCTCTGATGAAAACTCAAGTGGCAGGTGTTCAAATTGGTAAATTCTCCACAAATGACATTTTGTTTTTGTATAAATTTATAGATTTTAGATTTTTTATAGATGTATGGTGGGAAATTTGATTTGAAAAATGTCATTGACTCCTAGAAATGAAAGAGACAACACATGATTTTGTTATTTATTAATGGAATTCCTGTGATGCGGTCCTGTCCATTTTACATGTTTTATTTATCATTTACATGAGGAGAACAGTTGTAGATAAAATAATCTTCATATGGTGCCTTCATTGACATTGTACTATTCCAGTTGAAATCTATACACCCCTTATGGAAGACATGACATTAATCTTCCACACAGGGAGTGTGAATTTCAAATGGGGTTATCTGAATGGGTGACTCCATTTCAAATCTAGACCCCTGTGTGGGAGATTATGGTAATATCTTCCATAGGTGGGAATGGATTTCAACTGGAATAGCCCAATTATTTAGCATATCAATTGCCAGGATACATTCAATTTCCGCAAATCATCAAAATATGATTTTATGATTTGTGACAGATAACACAATTTCTTGATTCACCAGCAAAAGACATTAGAACCCATGCATTTATAGAAATGCGAGATGGAGGTTTCAAACTAGTTGCATTTATTCAAACAATCGGCAGGGTCTCAGTTTAATAGGATTTGACAAGTGCCTGTCATTTTCATCAAAACTGCATGTCCACAATTTGACCCTGAAAACATAATAAACCAGACCTCTGCCTCTTCTGGGGGTCAGTCAATTCAAATAACTATTGTCATAGTCTTGATTTATTTGTCTGGTCTTGTTTTGAGTTCACAGAACTTATTCAAGCATTATTTTTTAGAATTAAGCATATGGCACAGGCATTAATTTTGCCTGTCCCAGGAGCAAACTGCCTGTCCGAAATGATGGGTGAATGAGTGGCTAGATGATACCCTGAGTCGATCAGCCATCTAAGAATGTTGTCACATTGGCAAAACATGATTAGTACAAAGAACAAAAAAGGGTTCTGGAAAGGTTAGAAAGAATCATTCTAGATCTGGAAAGGATTCTGGAAAGGCCAGAAAGGAAGGGGGCAAGAGGATGACAAAACTTCTCATAGGGCAGGGCCGTAGCAAGCGGGGCGGCCGGGGATGCCATGGCCGCCCCACTTTTTGAGAAATTTGTTAATTTTCTTTTATATCTCTATTTCAATTTGGGCATTTGGCCGCCCCACATTTGTGATGGCTGCCCCACATTTTTCAACCTTGCCACGGCCCTGTCATGGGGGGGGGGGCATGTCCCTCCTGAGCCACTGCTCAGTGGGAACACACTCTTAGCTGTCCTATACCAGTGGTAGCATAACATCAGGCAGTACAACCAGATGTTCACATGTGTTTGGATTTGTGGAACAAATCTTGCAAATGTCATTAAGACATTATGTTTGTGTCATTTCATGGAAGAGTAGCTATATAGATGATGTGTAACACCAATGATGACTTCAAGTTCCTGTTGCATGTAATACTGGCTCGCGGACAAGTGCCAACAAATATCAGTATTTTCACATGAGATACTGGTAAATACTAATAGAAATAGCAGGTTTGAAGCATTCTTTACCGGGACATCACATGTCAGCCGGTCAAAAAACTTTTGGCATGTTTTTTTTTTGGCTTTGCCTGGCTTTCATTAAAAAAGATTCAACCTTGTAAAATTATTTTTTGCAGGATCATTGCCAGCTCACTTTTTAAATATTTGGTATGTTTTTCTTTATTACATTATTCCCCTATGTCTTGTAGCATTTAAAAATGTCGACTTGGTGTTGGGCAAGTCCATTTAGAAATCTACTTACCCGACTTGATATTGTACTTTTCCTGCTCTCTGCACAAATTTATATGCCTTAAACCCCGGGCCTTGAACCTTTATGAAATTATGGTTTGGAAGTCACTAGACAAGGTGTAGCAAGCAGTATAGGCTATTTATTTTTAAGGAGTACCTTATAGGTTATGTACGAGTATCAATCTGCATAAGTTGTAACCAAATCAGTTTTTAAATCTAGATACTTGCTGCTGGGCTGACATGTTGGTGTTTTTGGCATGTTTTTTGTTTACCTGATGCCAAATTTTCGTTGCTCGTAAGTGTCGGGCAGAGGATTCTGCAAGGCCTGATATCCTGTATCAAATTGACACAGAACTGCACAAGTACTTCAGTCAGAGCCATAGCCAGCAGGGGGGAGGGGGAGGGTATGATGCACCATCCCCCAAATGCCAATCCGAATAAAAACATCCACTTTTTTTCTGTAAAACGTTAAATATCACCTCTAGGAAAATTTAAACTGTTTTATTGGGTAAAAACATTGAAATCGGTCCATTTTTGAAGCAAAAAGGTACACTCTTTAGCCCCCCTGCACATCCATTCCACCTACCCCCCCCCAAATCTTGGCTATGAGCCTGACTTTGGTTGTTCCACATCTGTCAACTTCAAAGCTACAGCTAAACCTCTCAGCTGCAGGCTAGGAAATGTTCTGGTGAAACTCACACAATTGATTATTATAAAAACTGAATAAAGGTCAGAACATGATCACATGTATTCAAAAACCATGTTTTTAAATTTCCACAAACTGACCCAATTCCTCATGAACTTATAAGCCTAGATACTAGGGTACAATATGAAAATCTGAACAGCTCAGGTACATGAATTGGGCTAATCTAGTGAAATCCATACACCCCCAATAGATGACATGACGTTATTTCTCCTACACAGGGACAGTGGCAGTGCCAGGTATTTGGGGGGGGGGGGGTATAAGTGAATTTCAGGGGAAAAATCAACAAATTTTGGGCAAAATTACCTCAAAATTGGAAATTTTCGTAAGAAAATTGCCTCAAAATTGGAAATTTTCGTAAGAAAATTGCCTCAAAATTGGAAATTTTCGTAAGAAAATTGCCTCAAAATTAAAAATTTTCATAAGAAAATTGCCTCAAAATTGGACATTTTCGTAAGAAAATTGCCTCAAAATTGGAAATTTTTGTAAATTTTATGGCGAAAGAGTTATGACTGGGGGATTTGCTGCTCCCCCACCACCGTGGCACTGCAACTGCAGTCAAAATTTGAATTTCAAATGGGGGTTACACTCTCAGAAAAAAAAGTTCAACTTAAAACCTTTTTTGTCCTGTATGCAGAACCCTAAGCAGTACCTTAAAAAGTTCTATAAAGAACCTTAAAGATTTAAATAGGCCTGGGGACATTCTTTGGGCCAAAATAGGGTAGAATTTCAAAATTGTTCCCCCTGCATGCACACTGACTGACCCATTCGATAACAAAATCCACCTTCATTTCGGGCTAAAATAGTCT